>NC_054704.1:88973368-89615868 GCF_016097555.1 Gigantopelta aegis | reverse complement strand
TAATTCAGCTTGATTGGCAACCCGTTTTGAATGCTGCAGTCAGGAATCCTGGTGAAATGACAATTTTCAAGTCGCTGAACATGATAACTGTAAAGCATTTTAGTAGCTGGATATAGGACCATCTGTATCTTCTTTGATGTAAGGGTTGAGCGCCATGATGGTAAAGATACTGGTCACATAAGAAAAGCAAAGTGGTGTAACATTCTCTGAAGATGTTTGATTAGAGACAGGGCCAGGGATTTCACTTTTAGCCAGGATGCCTGCATCCTTGAATACCTTTTCTTTGCTTTTCTCTTGTGGATGCTTAGATTGCTGTTCATGATGTATGTGTGCTATACCAACGCAAGGAGGTTGGCACCGTGTGCAATTATGGGTTTCTCCCGAATGTGTGACCCCGCATGGGGAATGATTACTCGACAAACACTGTAGGAAGGAAGGAAATGTTTTTATTTTATGTAGGAAGGAAGGAAATGTTTTTATGTTATGATGCACTCAACACATTTTATTTACGGTTATATAGCGTCGGATATATGGTTAAGGACCACACAGATATTGAGAGAGGAAACCAGCTATCGCCACTTCATGGGCTACTCTTTTCGATTAGCAGCAAGGGATCTTTTATATGCATCATCCCATAGACAGGATAGCACATATCGCGGCCTTTGATGTACCAGTCGTTGTGCACTGGCGGGATCGAGAAATAGCCCAATGGACTCACCGACGGAGACCGATCCCAGACCGACCGCGCAACAAGCGAACGCTTTACCGCTGGGCTACACCCCGCCCGCAAACACTGTAGGATCCGTGTATCTCTCCTCTGATAGAGAATACGAAACATGGCCCTCTCAGTAGTCCCAAACACTGTAGGATCCGTGTGTCTCTCCTCTGAGAGAGAATACGAAACATGGCCCTCTCAGTAGTCCCAAACACTGCAGGATCCGTGTGTCTCTCCTCTGATAGAGAATACGAAACATGGCCCTCTCAGTAGTCCCAAACACTGCAGGATCCGTGTGTCTCTCCTCTGATAGAGAATACGAAACATGGCCCTCTCAGTAGTCCCAAACACTGCAGGATCCGTGTGTCTCTCCTCTGATAGAGAATACGAAACATGGCCCTCTCAGTAGTCCCAAACACTGTAGGATCCGTGTGTCTCCCCTCTGAGAGAGAATACGAAACATGGCCCTCTCAGTAGTCCCAAACACTGTAGGATCCGTGTGTCTCCCCTCTGAGAGAGAATACGAAACATGGCCCTCTCAGTAGTCCCAAACACTGTAGGATCCGTGTGTCTCTCCTATGATAGAGAATACGAAACATGGCCCTCTCAGTAGTCCCAAACACTGTAGGATCCGTGTGTCTCTCCTCTGAGAGAGAATAAGAAACATGGCCCTCTCAGTAGTCCCAAACACTGCAGGATCCCTCTCCTCTGATAGAGAACGAAACATGGCCCTCTCAGTAGTCCGTGCAGGATCCGTGTGTCTCTCCTCTGATAGAGAATACGAAACATGGCCCTCTCAGTAGTCCCAAAGAACGAAACAGGATCCGTCCCAAACACTGTGTCCGTGTGTCTCCCCTCTGAGAGAGAATACGAAACATGGCCCTCTCAGTAGTCCCAAACACTGTAGGATCCGTGTGTCTCCCCTCTGAGAGAGAATACGAAACATGGCCCTCTCAGTAGTCCCAAACACTGTAGGATCCGTGTGTCTCCCCTCTGAGAGAGAATACGAAACATGGCCCTCTCAGTAGTCCCAAACACTGTAGGATCCGTGTGTCTCTCCTCTGATACGAAACATGGCCCTCTCAGTAGTCCCAAACACTGTAAACAAACATGGCCCTCTCAGTAGTCCCAAACACTGTAGGATCCGTGTGTCTCTCCTCTGATAGAGAATCCCTCTCAGTAGTCCCAAACACTGTAGGATCCGTGTGTCTCTCCTCTGATAGAGAATACGAAACATGGCCCTCTCAGGAGTCCCAAAAACTGTAGGATCCGTGTGTCTCTCCCCTGATAGAGAATACGAAACATGGCCCTCTCAGTAGTCCCAAACACTGTAGGATCCGTGTGTCTCTCCTCTGATAGAGAATACGAAACATGGCCCTCTCAGTAGTCCCAAACACTGTAGGATCCGTGTGTCTCTCCTCTGATAGAGAACACGAAACATGGCCCTCTCAGTAGTCGCAAACACTGTAGGATCCGTGTGTCTCTCCCCTGATAGAGAATGTACGAAAGAATACATGGCCCTCTCAGTAGTCCCAAACACTGTAGGATCCGTGTGTCTCTCCTCCCATGGCCCTCTCAGTAGTCGCAAACACTGTAGGATCCGTGTGTCTCTCCCCTGATAGAGAATACGAAACATGGCCCTCTCAGTAGTCCCAAACACTGTAGGATCCGTGTGTCTCTCCCCTGATAGAGAATACGAAACATGGCCCTCTCAGTAGTCCCAAACACTGTAGGATCCGTGTGTCTCTCCCCTGCTAGAGAATACGAAACATGGCAAACACTGTAGGATCCGTGTGTCTCTCCCCTGCTCGAAACATGGCCCTCTCAGTAGTCCCAAACACTGTAGGATCCGTGTGTCTCTCCCCTTATAGAGAATACGAAACATGGCCCTCTCAGTAGTCCCAAACACTGTAGGATCCGTGTGTCTCTCCCCTGATAGAGAATACGAAACATGGCCCTCTCAGTAGTCCCAAACACTGTAGGATCCGTTTGTCTCTCCTCTGATAGAGAATACGAAACATGGCCCTCTCAGTAGTCCCAAACACTGTAGGATCCGTGTGTCTCTCCCCTGATAGAGAATACGAAACATGGCCCTCTCAGTAGTCCCAAACACTGTAGGATCCGTGTATCTCTCCCCTGATAGCGAATACGAAACATGGCCCTCTCAGTAGTCCCATACCGAAATGGAAGTGCATTGTACTGTGCTTTCACCATTCATCTTATCATCATCCATATAATTATGTTTATGTCAAAAAAAGAGAGAATTTAAAAAAAGAAGAAAAAGACATGGCTAGCATACTCATGAAATGTCAGGTTACCGGTAAAAACAAGGTTCTATGAAACTGGAGTGACATTTTACGTGATCCAACCAACAAAGAGGAAAGTTTTGTATTCCACACTACCAAAATTGCCACCGTGAAGACAAGGAAATAACCATTACGTTTGGTGCCACAGTTATTCTTCGAGCAAATGTTCGTTCAATGCCACTATGTGTCTACGAGGAATCAGACACCACACTTTTAACTCATGTGCAGCACGTTATAATGAACCACTGTACCAACTCTCTTGTGCGCACTGTTGACACAAATGTATATGTCATCCCAATTGGCATGTTCCATCGTGTGTTTACCTTGGGTAAAACAATTGTGATAATATGGGATGCTTGTGGTACAGGGCCCCATTCCACGAAGCGATCTTAGCCCTAAGATTACCGTAAGCGCATAGCTACCCTAAGTTGATTTTAGGGCTAAGATCGCTTCGTGGAACGGGGCCCAGGTAAATACTTTACATATCATCAGATCAATGGTATATATAGGACGTCCTGGGTAAAGATAAATACCTGTCCCTGCTTCTTTTCCATAGCTTAATAGCATGCAATACTACCCTTTAAAAAGGTAAAAGAACTGCACGGGGTGTATGGAACTGCTACCATGGTGTGACCAGTGCCTTGACCTAACACCCGTGTCTTTGCCTTACACCAAAGTATATGCAAATGATCCACACTCCAGCGCTTCACTGTAAGTCTGTATGATAAGACCAGTGACCTAGAACATGGTCACGTAGCAACGAATACTTTGTGCTGCTAGAATGGAACAACAATGGAAACCATTCCATCCACTTACAACTGCATCCAGCACCTATCAAGTTGGAATATGGTTCATCAGTGGACAAAATGAATAAATTGCATCTACTACCAGGGCTCACCCTGGATCAAAAATACCTATAGCCAAAATATTAGCCAAATGGAATTTTTATTAGCCATATTGAAAATGCTTTAGCCAAATTTGTTTTACGCAGTACTGTATAAAAGTATTTATATATGAATATGAAAATGTATCTTTTTCAGCTAATTGTGTACAAACTGGAATAAATAGGAATAACAAAACCTCAATGGGGGTAGGGGCAGTTAATATATTACTTCGATTTTCAGCGGGAGTGGGGTGCGGTGGGGATGGGGTTATGCATTATCTTCAGAGTTTGAAGCCAGTACCCCATCACCCACCCCCACTTCTAAGGCCTATGACATTAAATTAACGAACATACAGAAATATGGGGGTGGGTAGATGTTTATTGAGGGTAGTTGTTTTTTCTTTCTTCCTTTCTTCCCAAATAAAAATATGAGAGCTTTTTTTTTATATAGAGCTCATTATTTCTTTAAATAGCAATCTTTATGTTAATTTGAATTGTTTTGTTTCTTTCTTCTTCTTTTTTTAAGTGACCCATCAATTCCCCACCCCAAACAATTTCATAATTTGTGCCATGTTGTTGCTGTTGATTTCAGCGTCGTGTTAAATGCTTGTTGTGATTTCTGCTTGCAAAATACCTCGGCTAAGAATGCCGACTTCACAGTATACTCCATTTATTTATTAAAAAAAAGAAAAAAAAGTTAATAAAATTAAAATTTACGGTCTTTTTAAAATCCAGCTAACTTATTAAATGTCACCTCACAGTCTTACAAATTTATAGCTAAAATTATCTAACAAATATGATTATTGTAAACTACTTTTATTCAGTGTACATTTAACTGCAATTTGTATAAATACTGCATGTTCATTTCCAGCGATAGCGATCTGCATGCGTGCTCTCGACCATAGAAACGAAATTAACAAAGACAATGGAATAAACAAAAACTGCAGTTAGGTATTCATTGATGCGAATGGCAATGACCAATGGCTAATTTGGTTACCGACAGCGCGAGCCCTGTACTCCAGAGGGGTGGGTGAGGGGGTTGTCTTTTTATAAAACAACTCCTGAGTTCCTATATGCAGTACCAAATCTGTGACGCATAACATTGCAATGTTGTTACAAGAGTCTAAGTGGATATGGCACTAGTTGTTCATGCCAAAATAAGCCCGATGGAAGTGCACTAAACTATGTATTTGTCATTGTGAGAAGTACAACGTTCATCAGAAACTTCATGCATCTTCACGTACTTTTCTATGGAAACAGTACACTATTTTGAACGATATAAGCACCTACGTATTGCAATTCTTAATAGGGTTGATTTATTCCGTGACTACATTTTAGTCTTTATTTCCAAAGAAAGTTCTTATGAATAAATTGATTCTCTTGTACCCTGTACTTAAAGAACAGAATAAAATAAATAAAAAACTGACATGATTCATAATAAACGTTGCAGCTGTACAGATAACTTGACAAGCTGCTACGGCTTAACTTATCGCTAAGAAACAGCATTATTGGCCTGGAGACAGCCATATTGGAAGCCCTCTCTACTGGTTAAACATTTATTAATACCCACAAATTAATAATTGTTGTTTTAAAACTGTTTTATAATATTTCCAACCTTACCAAAGGCTAAAAATGTCAAAGAACTAAAGAGAATGAAGACTTTATTGGAACTAGATGCAAAAATATCAAAATCGAGGTCACCATGGTGATGACGTCATTTGATCATGTTTTCCCGCACAGGTATTCTGGGCAATTTTTACCCGGGAGCTAGTCAGGACCCATACTTTCATAAAACACCAAAATTAGCTGGTAGTACGCAAGCTCGTATTTAGGGAGGGTTCGTGGGGTTCGACCGAACCCTCCCGCAAAATCTAAGATCCACTTTTTTCTTCTGTTTTTAATATTGCATAAATAGTGGGCTGTAACTTTTGCAACCCTCCCATAAAAGAACATTTTCTAGTCTTCGTTATTTACCAATCCCCTTACCGAAGCTGCAGTGTACATGATTCAGAATGTCTAACTAATCTGGCAATAAATAAATAAATAAATAAATGAACGTACATGTAGCAAAACGTTTCAATTGTACTTTCTGCTATATTGATGACCTCGTAGCATTCGATAATTACATGTCAATGAAAGCAGTTCACCTTCCATTGATTTATCAACCAGTGTTAGAAATAAAGGTTAACAACAGAAAGACCTTGGATTGTTTCGTCCTAGACCAGCGATGAAGTTGGACGTTATTTCGTGCGCTCTCGACCTACCCCCCGACCTGGGGGGATTGATCGCTAGTTATGGATCGCTGTTAGAGTATCGCGTCGCGTACACCGGGTCACGGGCAACCGTGACCTTGGTGTATGGCAACGCGGCTACAGCCAAGAGGAAGGGGACTAGGAAGAGGAAACGTGCGCCAGGGGCGGCTCAGGCGGGGACAAAGCTGGCGGCTCAACCGCCAGTGGCGGTCCCGTCTGCGTCGCCGCCCCCACCACGACCAAACCGGACGGATCGACGGGAGGCGACTCGCCAACCAGCCGGACCGACTGTTCAGATGCGGGAAGTGGAGCAACCAACCAGTGCACCGCGACCAGCGTCACCTGTTCCCGCTCGTCGTTCGTCTGCGTCGAGACCCCCACCCACGGGGGACTCCGCGACGGCGACTCTGGATGTTGGGGCTGTTAAGAGGAAGGCCGTGACCCCCCCGGGGGACCAACCAGCCAAGACGCGGCCTTCTACTTCCTCTTCGGGTGACTGGAGAGTGGCAGCGCGGAAGATCAAAGGCCAGTACTCTAAGTACTTGGTGGGAGACGTCACGGACCTCGACAGACTGCCAGGCGGGGTCTACGAGGAAAACTTCAAGACGTTTCCCGATGGCCACCAGGTCGCCATCCACACGGTCAAACTACGGGGAGTGGAAGCTATTGTAGTGACGTCGCGCCGGGATGATCTTTACCGACAGGGATTCCTTAGCCATGACATGGGTAACAACACCATCCACAGAATCATGAAGATCGTCACCGGCACCCAGTACCCACAGATGGTCCACTGCCTTAGCACCCACAGCTACAGGAGACTGGTGCCTCACTTTGAGGAGAGGAACAACATCACCTCCCCGTAGATGCCGTGCACCCAAACGGCCTTAACGAGGCCACTCGCGTGGACATATCGATCGGACTTTAAACTTTTAGATCTGCGTTCAAAATTTTATGTCGAAATTACTTCTTTTTTAAAAAATATTATTAAATAGTCCGATCCTCTCTTCTTTCTCTTATTTAATTTTGGTCTGTCCTTCTAAAATGCTCCAAATTATATAAATAATCGGCCGAGCAGTCAATTCTTTTTTATTTTTGGCTTGTAACCTTTTCATTTTTTTTATTTTATCTATTAACTTCTTTACTAATTGCTATTTTCAAAATTCTGCCCAGTTTCAACCCCCCCCCCCCCCCCCCCCCCCATCCCGAGTCAGGCCACCGATCTTATCGGAGGTCGGACTCTGGATGGGCGTGTTCGAAACCCTAGTGGTATATGGGCACGTTAAACTAGTTATCATCATCAACAACAGAAAGTAATCCTGTTAGGTCATAGGTTTTAACGTGCATATTCAGAACAAGCTGTTGTAGCACACGCCCAGGACAGGAAAAGGTTTTGGGTAGGAGGGAGAGATCGTTGTTTTTTGTGCTCTTCAATTTGAAAAGGTCCCGTAGGATTAAGACCAATTAGAAAATGTTGCGGACTTTCTTGAAGGTTATTTCCAAGTACTTCAAAATATTTTATAGCCAACATGTAGATGCCATTTTGATGATATGACGCATCAATGACAGAAATGAAATGGAATGCTATACCTTATGCAATACCTTTTGCTAAAAACGTTTGAGGACTACACCTGTACTCTTTAACAAGGGATGTACGTGTTGGCGGTGATCGGTTATGATACAATTTTTAAGAACGTAATGTGATTCGTTTTTCATAAATATATTCACTCATTTTCTGTTACTAAGGTTAAAATAAGCAATTGCCGAAAATATTTAACATGTATCCCGATTTAATACACCGGGTCAATACCTTTAACTCCTGTTGTATGCTAGAATTTCATTATCTTGAACCCCCCCCCCCCCCCCCCCCCCCCCAAATATAATAATAACCTTAATAACTTTAATAACAAAAATACAATATACAAAACAATCGAAAATTGTTGTTTTAAACGCATTTTAGACTCGGAGATTTCAAAATTTCCGGGGGAGGATGGCCTTGGATCCCCATACAAACTTCGGGCGATTTGCACCCTCAAGCAACTTCATATCCAAAAGGTCCCGGCAAATACATAGTCGAACCCTCCCACTCAAAATGCTGGCTACGGGCCTGGTACGATAGTTGCCACTTCGGTCATCTTTAGAGCACTTTTGAGCCATCTCCTGGACGCCTATTATGTTTTTAATATTCTAGCATTATGTGACGGTACATGCTCTTAATTTCTTTTCGCCTGTGGCGATATTAATTGTTTTAGAAGGCTGTGTGTAGTTCCAAATGCACTTAGCCCAGATGGGCAATTTGTTACGTAATACCTTCGCGCGATCGTGCATTCCAATATGCACTTAGTTCAGCTGTGGAGGCCATGTGGCCAGTAGTTACGTAATACCTCTGCAAGTGCGGTTTTTACAACCGTGATTTGGCGAATGGCGACGCCAGTCTGACGATGAGAGAAAAATATACCGACTCTGGGAGAGGTGGAATTATCAGATGATAGGTGAGGTACCGCCTTGTATCCCCAGGCGATATTCGCTGTCTCTGAGAGTTTTGAATAAATAGCTAGGATTTTAGATATATCGAAGAGAAACATTTGGAAGTATCCAGGGGCACGGACGTCGTCCACTGAACGATCTATATTAGTTCAGACGGGACTTTGGTAAATATATATTTTCTGCTCTGTGTATAACCTTGATGTGATTGATGTGACTTTAAATATTTTAATACTGTATTATACCAATATTATTTAAACGGTGCTGCCGGTCATCTGACGCAGTAATCTGTAGGCTCACTGTCCTAAATAATTATAAAAGGCTTAACCAGTCATCCTAGAGGACCTAGGTAAACTGTAGGTTATTGTCTTTATTGTGATAGGTACCAGTATTAATTCTGTGTTACAAGGTTACTGAATGAGTAGTAAGGGTTAATTAAAAATTAACCAGTTAGGAATAGAGCTGTAATTCCTTTATTAATTAAGTTCCCCTGGAAGCGTTTCTCAATTATCACACGTGTGTGTTTTAGCGTTTCTCAATTATCACACGTGTGGGTGTTGTGTCACGGTGAAGTGATTAGCATATTGTGTAAACTAGACACCTAGAGATTAACTAATTAAGTGATCAGTTCTGGGTTGTTATTATTGTTGTTATTAATTAACTACTGCGGCAGTACATTTGTCAGCGTAGGTTAATACAGATTCCAAAGTGTATTGTGTTTTGTTGTGTTTTCTAGTGAACTAAACGTGCTATATTATATATACTTTATATAAGATCGTATCTCTGATCATTACCTAGACGAGCCACATTAGGGTATAACCGCCCGTTACATAGAGATCTAATAGATATACAGTTACGAGAGATATTTGGACAATCGTGTTTCATTCAGTTACGGGTATTATAAGATCCCCGTGACACATTACGTTAGCGTTTCTCATTAGAGCTCTGGCAACAGACTCATGCTAAATTGCCAAACTTAAAAGAAGGATTGTCAGTCTATTTTATAATCAGCTATGAAGATTACGCAGTGCCACCTCCTCGCCCATTTGAAAGGCGAATTAATACATTAGTGGCCCCAACATTAACTGGCATCTTCCGAGGCTTGTGTAATTTTATTTCGTTCCCTGGTATCATTATTTAGCGATGACACTCATTACAAAACCGTTAACATATTATTTACTACGTTACAATATAAAAAATAGAGAAAAGGAAAAAGAAATAACAACTCAAGACAATTTGTTTCGAATAAATAAAACAGATTTTATTCTTTAAAACGTTATTGGCATTAAAATGAAAATCAACAACTCATCAATCTAGAAATCGTCTGCTCATTTCTCATTTTCGGAACGCATCGGGTATCTCCGTCATTCACTTCTGATTGGCAGAAATAGCCGATCCGTAAAATGAGTGAGAACGAACTGCCAATGCCAATAAAGACTGTGTTCAGCTAAAAATGAATGGACATGAAAACTATACTAAACTGAAGTCTCAATATACGAGTTCAAGAGTGTATAATATTAACATAATAAATATGAAATATTCTTCTTCAGAAAAACAAGACATATCCTAGCAATGAATCCATGCGTACTGCTGAAAACAAATGATCATGAAGTTGGGTTTTAGTCGATTAAGGGCTCATTCACACTAAAAGCAGCACGGGCGTGCGATACGGCTACATAAATTAGAATACACCGTTTTCAATGAGAGCATTTACGCTGGATGCGTGCGTTCCGTGCGTTGCGTACGTTTTGAAATAACCGACCGCTTGCGTTTGTGACACATTAAGCAATGTTATTTAATTATTTTAACAAAAATAGTCAAGTACAACTTTGACATTTTACCTTTCACATCAACATATTAAAACAAAAACAATGCAAAAACCCCCAAATAAACTCGACAACAAAATAACTAACACTCCCACCCCCCCACCCCCGCTAAAACCCCCCACCCCCGCTAAAAACCCCCACAACACAACAACAACAAAAAACCCAGAGTGAAAACAAAACCAAAACAAAAACAACTTTCATTACAAATCTGTAGTGAGATATTTACCGTATGATAACAAAAATCTTTCGACACAAATATTATATCACTATATACATACAGCAATAACAAAGACGACCAATACAGAACTCTCATACACATGTTCAAAACACGGTTCTACTGTTAATATGTTTAATAAAGAAATGCATTGCAGTGAGCTTATTAATTGCGACCGAAACGCAGGTGTTCTAAATGCTCCGAACGCTTGCGGCACACACAAGAGGCAGATCACACGAACGTGCAGCATCCAGTATACCGTAACTGAGCCCTTGAGTGTTGTCTTCAGCAGCAGTGGAACAGCGCACGAAAAATTAAATGAATTATTCAACACAAATCAGCGTTGAACTGAGACATCCGTTTTGTATGTATATGTGCATGTAGATTGAAGGGCTTGATCGTACACGAAACAAAACAGAACCCTGTAGCCCTATCTTGGATATGTTCTATTTGTAAGAACTGTCCAGAGGTTGGGTATGTCAAGTGTCCTGGTAATATGTGAGGGTAGAGCGCAATTAGTGTTGAAAGCTATCAATTTCCAAAATAGCTGACTCTTTTGAATAGCGGTAAGTTTTGTCTGGGGTTTTCTAGTTTTTTTTTTTTTAATTTCATTTGTTTAGCATTTGTACTTGTCATCAGTATTTTAGACACATTACTTGGCGACGTCTTGTCTTCGAACATTGATATATTAAACGGACGACACTAGTACTGTCCTCACATATAAGCAGGACAAACAAGGGATAGAGTATATGAGGTATCTTTTATATTCACCATCCCACAGACAGGATAGCACATACCACGGCCTTTGTATACCAGTCGTGGCGTGCAAAGTTAAAGTTTGTTTTGTTGAACGACACCACTAGAGCACATTGATTTCATAATCATCTGCTACTGGATGACAAATATTCGGTAATTGCGACATAGAGTCTTAGAGGGGAAAGCCGCTACATGTAGCAAGGGATCTTTTATATTCACTATCTCACAGACAGGACAGCATATACCACGACCTTTGATATACCAGTCCTGGTGTGCAATGCAAGAATACTTGCATGGACAAAGCGATGTAGTTTACGAGAGCTTTGTGACGCCCATTTCACTAAACATCGCAAGTTTACGTCTGCTACTATCAGTTATACCGGTCACGCGTTTACACGTGTTTGGCATCAATTTCACGTAGAAAATTACACCATTACGGAAGCTGGAGTATTTTAAAGACAAACGAAAATGAAATATGTGTTCTTCTAACTATATTTGTTTAATTATAATAGTAATAAGAATTGTGGTTTAGTCGTGGATTTGCGTTTACCTGCAAAACTAGGCTTACGATGTTTTGTGAAATTGGGCCCTGGTTCGCAGACCAAACACTTAAGGAAACTAGCTTATAAACAGTATTTCTAGGAATCAACCTGAACCTTAATCTTTACATTCCAACGAAATATCCAGCTATCACCCCGCCCAAATAAGGCCCATCCTACCCGCAGTGAAAAACTCTCAGCCGAAATTGAGCTAAATACCCAAACATTACAAGTGATATCTTTTGAAAAACAAATCATTTGGTATTCCAGAAACAGCGGCAGTGTACATTAAAAAACACAATATAAAATAGGGAACTGCCATTGTAATATTCAAAACATCTTCAATCAGAAGGGTGTTTAGGCCGTGGCAGAGTTATGTATTTGTTATTATTATTATTATTATTATTATCTGTTTAATCATTGAGCCTATCATGTTCCACTGTTAGTTTAGACAACACTTGCTTACTAAAACCCAACAGTCGTGATGTTCTGTATGAGATTCGACATGCATATATACATGTATATATTTCAGGTTTTGTTTAGGCACACAAATATTGTCTTGGGTATACAACCTGTATGATTCTGCAATAACCAAGTACAAAAATGTCCCACACAGTAAATAAGTGAAAATCGAAAGTCTCTCTCTTTTTGTTTTGCACACACACATTTAATATTTAATTTAATATTTCCTGGGAGCATACACGCGCCTATAGCCATCTAGAAATTGTTTGCTTCGAGCGGCAGATCAGATCCCACCTTCTTGACATATACTGCTGTTTGTATGTTATATATAGTTTGTAGTGTCACAACCACTGGTTGCCAGACCAATTCTTCGTAACTCCGCTACCAAACAATTTATCTGTTCATGCATAGGGCAGAGGAAGATTATATTGCTCACTGTATGCCCAGAGTATGGGAAAACTAGCGACTGTATTTATTTTTCCTTTTTATCTCTAACTCGAAATAATGTACGTCAAGTCATTCACAGAAGTATACAACCCATACCGCCAAACACAATTAAAATACCATTGACGTCAACTGCATGCCTAAGGAATCATTGGTGGGTGGGCTGGGGTCATGAAACCTGTCCATAATTCACTGTGGTATAAAACCCCACACCTCCATTCACAGAAAACTCGTCACTAAATCAGAACGTTTCATTTGTCATTGTGTTGCATTGATACAATCCCACACAGTCAAACAAATTACCGCAGTAAACAAGCTCGTTACGTCAAACTGTCTAAATCGAGCTTAAATGTGCAGCATTTTATTTTAGGACATCATACTTCATTTCTTTTTTAATATGCCGCCTGACCTGTTACCACAATTGCGACAAAATAAGAGGCGAGTCCATTAGTAAAAAGATGGGTGCGGAAGTCTATGAGATTACCAGTCGTTCTATGGTCCAAGTATTATGCAAAACAAAAAAACATCTTGTTCGTTTTCGTCTACATTCTTATACGTGGCACTTTTGTGTTACCGCTATTGATCTGAACACGATATTAATTCAAACTCTTCGTTCCGTGACGAAATTCCCACTGGAATTCCCACATCCTCGGCAATCCCTCTCACCCACCAACCTTTACAACAGTTACATTATTGATGTCTTAGTTTTCACGACCAAACGTTCGTTCACATCAAGATACATTTGCCCTTTAACTTTTCTTTCCTTTTCTGAGACTTAGATTTCTTTGTTTCCAACTGAAGACTCATCGTTCTTCGCTTTTCCAGCTGAAGGAGTTCCTGGAAAAGCTCTTTGACGTTATAGTTCGTCTTGGCTGACGTTTCCAAGAAAGCACAGTTGTACCGTTTGGCGCACTCCGCTCCTTGAGCCTGGGAAACCTCTCTGTTCACCTCGTCGCACTTATTCCCTACCAGCATGATTGGTATACTCTCAACGTCCGTTTTGAGCGCGAAGATCTCGTCAAAGATTGGTTTCAGTTCTTCCAGAGACTGCCGGTTGGTTATTGAGTACACGAGAATGAAGGCATGGCCTTTAGATATGGACAGCCTCTGCATGGCTGGGAACTGGTGGCTGCCCGTGGTGTCGGTGATCTGCAGCGTGCACACCTGCTTGTTGCAGCTGATCACCTGTCTGTAGGTGTCCTCGATCGTGGGGATGTAGCTCTCGCGGAACGTGCCGCGAACGAAGCGCAGCACTAGCGAACTCTTGCCGACGCCGCCAGCCCCGAACACCACCACTCGGTAGTCATTGCTCTGTTCCGGCATCACCCTCAGTCGCACCGATCTGTCTTTGGGAACCTGCGGGAAGAAAGAAGAAGATGGCATTGGATTAAAACAAAGTTTCAGCAGGTTTTTTTTAAAAACAAGTCTCAAATCTAGACTCAAATCTTTAAAGTCTCAGATACTAGTTTTCGCACGTAAAAGTGGACACTAAGTTTGAATAATCTATAAAATCTGTAACACATCTGGATAAAGGTACAACAGAGGGAAATAAGAGTCTCTGACGTTGAAACGGGGAAATACACTTAAAAAAATAGACTAGAGCTTGTCTCCATAACCGTTACTTCTCAGAAGCATGTGGGTGTTTAAAAATATGAAAAATGCATATCGTACCATTAAAAACACCAGTATAACCAAAAACACTTCGGATGTACGGTAATGGATAATCTAAACAATCAAATCTAAGTTATGGCTACTTTCAATTATATCCCCCACCCCCAACAAAAAAAAGAACCCAACAAAAACCTCAACAACAACAACAACCCCCCCAACCCCCACAACAACAACAAAACAAAACAAACCCACCCCACCCCAAAAAGGCTCTAATAATAAAAAATACGCCATAGGTAGTACCATACCAAATAACTTCCGGCTGGGTCAAAGTTCGAGGTGCACCCAACTTTTGATAGAGAAGTGAACACCACAAGTCCTGTGATTGGTTATAAATGTGAGTGTGTTGGTTAAAAAAAATAATAGTTTCATCTGGGTAAAATAAATGTGCAATTTTATTTCATCTAGTACCAATGTGTCAAGTAGCCTTGTGCTTGAAACATGTATGGGGTACCTGTAAAAAAAAGTACTCAAATTTTGTGCGAAACTAGGGTAGTCATAGATGCTACCCGTTATCTCAGAAACGAGCAGCTTGACCCCCATTTTTTTCTGATTCACTTTAAGTGGAAGGGGTGGTAGTATTTATATCCGTGGCGTTTATGTCGGTTGATACGTTGCAGGTAGGAGTTTTAGCCGTATATGTTACTATTGTCGTCTATGGGATTTGATTTGGTAGTATACACCCTATAGCACATATTCAGTGCATAATAAAAAATATTATGATTTTGTCATTTTATTTAATTAAACTATACTGGTTGATTAATTAGCCATCACTCGATCATGCAAGTTCACAATGACCTTGACCGTGACAATAATCTCTGTACATGGCTCTGAATGGAGTTTGAATCAAAGTTAGCACTGAAGAAAAGTTGGTTTTGGCCTATAATTCATACTGTAAAGATTTCAATAATTTCTTTTTACATGGTATTTGACTTGCCATATGCAACTGCTCTTAAATATGGTATTATATATAGGCAACCTGAACTAAGATTTTAATAGCAATTTATTTTTATATTAAAAATAGCATGTGCCAATAGTGGGTTAATGTCTTTAGTTTCCATTAACATTGTTAATTTTTTATGTATGAAATTCTGAAAACTCAAATTTGTAAAGAAGTTGATTTTTAGTGTCATTTTGACATATTTATAGGGTGCTAAGTCATATTTTAGACAAATTTGTAGTTTTATGCAAAATTTTAAGTAAATTTGAAGAAAAACTTTACCAAAAACATAATTAAATTTGTTGTCACTATTGTGCCTTCTGTTCTTATTTGTACATAACAGTAAGGTTGTTAAACATATACTTAGATCTCCAGATCATTTTTGTTTCTTAATTATCACTTAGTTAGCTCTCATGAAAAGCATTTTGAGTTTATACTAGATTCAGAACCAATTTTTTCAGATTTGATTATCTGCCTTGGATTAAGTTGATAATTTATTTTATTGTTAAAGCTGTATTACCTAATGTTACTAGCTAAATAAATTGCTGGATTACAGATTGTAGGAATACATCTAATGTACATATTGTATTCATCCGGATTAGAAAATAATGCAAGAAAATAGATGTTCGGGTAATTTTGTCATTTAAAAATAGTTTTTTTCAGTAATTAATCAAAAATAAATGTGTTAAAGCTGCATGATTATTCCAGATATCACAACTATTAAAACCTCCAACTACAGTAGGCTATAAATAAAATATAGTCAGGAATATTGGTGGCTGCCAATGGTTTTGATGGTTCATTATGAAAATCAGCATGGCCGATGGATTTGAAATTCCCACACCTGGTAACTTGAAGACACCCACACCCAGCATACAGGATTTCCTCCCAACACTAATGTTCAGGACATTAAGTCATTACTTCATACAGGTACAGTCATGTTTGTGTTTCCTTCCTCAGACAGTGTATTTTTTAATACTGATATTTCTTTGATGTGCCTGTTAAGGTCTTCATAATCTAGGGGTCAATCAAGTGCATGTGTTTTAATGGAATTCTTTAAAGGGGTAGAGGTACTCTGACTATCTTTGTTGTCTCTACATATATACCTGAGTACACACACCCAACTGAAAGTAAATATCTTCAGGAGTTTTATTTTAAAACATTTTGTTGTTTAATATGACATATTGCATTTGTACAAAACTATATGCAATATATATGCTTTTTGAGGTGTACATTATATTAGGTTGCACTGTAGAAACAACAGTTTCAGTGAGGTTGTCAGTTTATGTCAGAATACACCAGATCCTGGTTGTCATAAAGACACATAGCTGGACACTTTTTGAAAAATGTATGTTATCAGTATAGGTAGTACCATACCAAATAACTTCCGGCTGGGTCAAAGTTCGAGGTGCACCCAACTTTTGATAGAGAAGTGAACACCACAATTCCTGTGATTGGTTATAAATGTGAGTGTGTTGGTTGTAAAAAATAATAGTTTCATCTGGGTAAAATAAATGTGCAATTTTATTTCATCTAGTACCAATGTGTCAGGTAGCCTTGTGCTTGAAACATGTATGGGGTACCTGTAAAAAAAAGTACTCAAATTTTGTGCGAAACTAGGGTAGTCATAGACGCTACCCGTTATCTCAGAAACGAGCAGCTTGACCCCCATTTTTTTCTGATTCACTTTAAGTGTAAGGGGTGGTAGTAATTATATCCGTGGCGTTTATGTCGGTTGATACGTTGCAGGTAGGAGTTTTAGCCGTATATGTTACTATTGTCGTCTATGGGATTTGATTTGGTAGTATACACCCCGTAGTGTTAAAAAACTAGGGTCTGTCATTTTAAAAGGCCGGGACGTAGCCCAGTGTTAAAGCGGTCGCCTGATGGTGATAAAGCGGTCGCCTGATGGTGATAAAGCGGTCGCCTGATGGTGTTAAAGCGGTCGCCTGATGGTGTTAAAGCGGTCGCCTGATGGTGATAAAGCGGTCGCCTGATGGTGTTAAAGCGGTTGCCTGATGGTGTTAAAGCGGTCGCCTGATGGTGTTAAAGCGGTCGCCTGATGGTGATAAAGCGGTCGCCTGATGGTGATAAAGCGGTCGCCTGATGGTGTTAAAGCGGTCGCCTAATGGTGTTAAAGCGGTCACCTGATGGTGATAAAGCGGTCGCCTGATGGTGTTAAAGCGGTCACCTGATGGTGATAAAGCGGTCGCCTGATGGTGATAAAGCGGTCAGTCTAGGATAGATCCCCGTTGGGTAATTTCTCTTTTAAACCAGTGCACCACGACTGGTATATCAAAGGCCGTGGTATGTGTTAACCTGTCTGTGGGATGATGCATATAAAAAGATCCCGTACTACTAATGGAAAATATGTAGCGTTTTTTCTCTCTAAAACTTTACATCAAATAGCAGATGATTAATAAAATGAATATGCTCTACTGGTATCGCACGCATGCAATTTATATGCCGTTGCCATAGTTTTAAAGTCTCATTCTATTAGAGTCTTGAGTCTAGATTCTAAGAGTTTTTATAAGCACCAGGCCAGGTTAAAACATTAATATACCAATGGAAACAAATACGGAACACAAATATTGATTGCAATCAAAACCTTTACCCACAGTATCATAGAATTTAACTGTTACTGTCAGTCAATCCCACATAATGATATTTAATCCCACATCACACCTGTGTATTTTATACAGGCATAACTACTCTAGTTTTGAATTAAATTTGGTTTCAGATACTATATGTTTCCTGATTTGTTTCCATCAGTATCTTGATAAGCAACTTAACAACACAATGGTAAAACTCTATCAACCTGGCATCTGCTTGAGACCCCGCAGGCATATTTATATCGAAACAAGATTTCAGTAGGTTTTTTCTATTGGTCTTGATTAAAATAATAACAAGCATGCAAAACAAAACCTGTATAAATTAACAACCTCACAGTCACACATCTGTTCTTTGTAACCTGCAGGCAGAACATATAACAAAAGAAGAGTTCAGCAGGGTTTATTTCTTATTGATTTAGGTGTTTTTTTAAAGCAAATAAATCATAAACAGTATAATAATAATCTATCAGTAATCTATTTTTGGAAACCGTATGTAGTGTATTTATCCGGAACAATTGCAGCTGTGTCATATTGATCGAGATTTTGCTTTAATACGGTAACAAAAAAATACACACAACAAAACACTGACAGTCTCATAGTTCTGTCGCTTGGAATCTAAACTGGGAATATTTGTATTTCAAGCGATGTTTGTCAGTCTAAATTAAACACAAATACGCGCATGTGTCACAAACACACATACATGGTATATGCGCTCATATAGCTTCTCATGCTTATATATATCATTCTGCAAAAGGTAGACTGCAGTCAGTAAGTAAAAAAAAAAGACAGGAAAGAAAAGAGAGTGAAAGAGAGAGAGAGAGAGAGAGAGAGAGAGAGAGAGAGAGAGAGAGAGAGGTGTGTGTGTGTGTGTGTGTGTGTGTGTGTGTGTGTGGATCCTTTAAAAATCTATAAAATCCTAAACTATTTAATTCAATCATGAATACATATCTAGAAGAACAGCTGGACAAAAGTGTCATATAGTTGCTATAATATAAATATAGAGTGATAAAATCGACTTACTAACGAAGCGAATGCCGTTATTACGGCTCGTTACGGATAGACACGTATTCCTGCTATAATCACCCGGTTATTTCTGAACGTGACCTCAAACGCCTAGTTTCTAAACAGTACATGCTGCATGTCGGCAGAAAAAAAAGTCGGAATAGCGAGGCACATAGACTAGACAATCACGAAATGATAAATTATGCATCAGTGCAATAATTAATTGATGTATCTGGGCACCAGACTAGGCCTTATGCTCAAACGACTTAATGCACGAAGGTTGGAATGCAACGGGTTTCATTGTCGATACTTTAAAAAAAGGAAAACAAGAAAAACAGAAAAGAAAATTCCTTTTTTGCTCAAGCGAAACTTGAAACAGACATAGAAGACGAAAATAAATCATACTAAGTAGGGGCGGATCCACGATTTTGTAAAGTGTGTGTGTGTGTGTGTGGGGGGGGGGGGGGGGGTATACGAAATTCTAAAAACGGCATTTTGAGTTTGTCGAAGGCAAATGAGTCAAGCTCCCAAGATCAGCAAGGGTGGAGTGGTGGAATAATCCTTCGATTATGCTTCGAGACGCGTTTTCAGGGCAATTTAATGTTGTATATTGTTGATGATGAAATAAAACAACCCAGAATGTAACTAAAAATAGCATTTCAAGCGGGCCAAGGGTGTGAGCCACGAGACTCCTGTGACCCCCCCCCCCCCCACACACACACACCCACCCTCAGGATCTACCAATGCTAGGAACATGAAAACATCAACAGTCACCAATCCATTCCCAAATGCAAGGTGGTGAATCCGGTCTAGGGAGTTCCTTGAAACTGTTTCAGGCATTTAAGCCAATAAGCTCGTAGAACAATGCAGAGATTATGAAATTTCAGATCTTTGCAGACATATATTTACAGTTTTACAGAAGTAATTTCACTGATTGTAAATCTTTCGTACAGTAGTAACTACCTTGAATTAGTTATGGATTCGCCATTATCAAGCCATAAACATAACAGAATGAAACCATTAGTACAATATTACATATTGACAGCTGTTTGTAAGCTACATTCCGTATTTACAATGTCTAGTTACAATCTAATACGACAAACACGCCATAAAGTAGGCTTTCCTTGACAACTGCCATTGAAAGGCAAATGAATGCAGATATTGTCAGTTTATGGATTCATACTGAAGGAGATATAAGGGCTGTTCCAGACATTATGGGGTGAGGTGAGAAGTCAGTTTTGTTTTATACGTGCTTGGTCTCACTGGTGTAACCATCATCTTACATTGGGGGCCACCAACCATCGGGAGGGGAGTGGGGCGGGCACTCATACATCTGTAAGTCGCGGGCGACACGCAAATATAAATAAAATGTGATGAAAAAACCCCCCAGGTATGATGGGAGGGCGTGGATACCATGGTGGATCTACTGAATACGTGGGCCTTTAAAGAGTAGGTCTGTATTGGTTGTACTTGGCACCTCTCCAAAATATTTCTCATATACATGTAATTATAGTGTTTATACGTTTTAGTCTCTACTACAGAAACCTATTTGCATTCAAATACAAATACTTTCTGTATAAAAGGAGGCAGGTACAAATAATAGAATGTGCCCTGTTTATAATATTAATGCAGTTGAAAACGAGTACTGTTTTATTTTGAATCTGATTGGTGATGACCATGATGTAAGCTTCAAACTATCCACTGAAACTAACACCTCATATTTTGATTTCTAATGTCCAAAATCACAATAATACTGCAGACATGACATTTAAATAAAATATAGTGCAAAACTTATTACCATCAACGAATCGTACAGAAATTAGAAAAAATACAGATCTGGGGAAAACGCATAGCTGGATGTTATCACCTGTGTATCTAAAGCCATGTTATGGTGTATCATGTCTGTGCAAACTGCAATGAGAAGCCCGTATGCTGTTGATTACATATACGAGTAACTACTAACCACGTATAGACAGCGAGTGTCTTCTGTCACTCTCTACAATTGTCATAATTCTGTTACAGATTTAATGTCCGCTGATTAAACAATGTTCTAGGTTGCTGGAAAACACCCCGTTCCTTTAAATATCTGTAATTAACCTTACTGTACAAGCAGCCTTAACGGTTTTTACTTCCACTGTAACACATATTACTTTGATGTGTTGTTGTTTACTAGTAGTTCAAGAAGTAACCAATATAAATAGCAAATCCATACATGTATGCTCCCAATAAAATACGAAGCTTTTAGTTCATAGTAAAAGGATTATGTTTACCATTGTGGTAAAGAATGCTCGTACAGATGAACTTATTTGTAAGCTTTTATATTATCAAAAAGTGATTTAAGAATTGAACGTGAATTGAACGTGATGAAGTCAAGTTTGTTTAAGTCACACGATATCATTTTGATCAATCCAAATATTTATAACAAAAGAGTATTCACAGACAAGAACTATATTCTTTCTTAAAATATTTTCTTTCACAAAAAATACCTGATTTTTCCTTTAATTATTATTGATTTTCCACGTTCAACAATAAACATATCCCCCACCATCAGTAACAGACCATATGTCCAAAACAACAAATGGAGCGGAGAGGATAATTTTACTATGCTCATATACCACGAAGGTTTCAAGCATGTCTGTCCCGGGTCCCGTCTCTGGATAGCCAGATGGGCCGACTTATTCACAGGAAATGCAGTATCATCAGCATACACTAATATAAATAAAATAAAATGTACACAATCCATTTAAATTCAATAGAATATCAGAGGATGTCTTAATCAACCTAATCCCATTCCAACTATCTAGATCAGTTTTGAATGTTAAAACTTTGTTCTATGTAGGTCATCAAACAATAAGGAAAACGACAATGGTGATAGAGATTCACATTGTCTCAGACCTACTCAACGTAGAAAAACCGTGAACAGTAAATAGTAATTTAAGACATGGTGTAGCATAGCTAATATACCGGCCTCCGTGGTGTCGTGGTTAAGCCATCGGACATAAGGCTGGTAGGTACAGGGTACGCAGTCCGGTACCGGCTCCCACCCAGAGCGACCTTTAACGACTCAATAGGTAGGTGTAAGACCATTACACCCCTCTTCTCTCTCACTAACTACTAAGCAACTAACAACTAACCCACTTTCCTGGGCAGACAGCCCATATAGCTGAGATGTATACCCAGGACAGCGTGCTTGAACCTTAATTGGCACAAAATAAGTAAAAGAAAGTAACTAATAATAAAACATGTATCAATGATACCATTCTGTAACAAGTAAATTTTTCATAGAAAATTTAAGAGAAAATATTTAGTTCGAAAGAACATTTATACCAGCCATACATTGTTATTAGATTTAATATTTGTAACTGTGTGAGGTAAGTGAATAAATAATATGTTAAACTTGCTTTACTTTCATGTCATAAATATGCTATTTTTACTGTAAGCTTACTTTTGCATCATGAAATGATGTAATATCATGTTTACGAAATTTGTGAATTTCAACAACAAAAAACCCCCAAACAATTATGAAAGTTTTTAATTAGTCTGCAAATTGTCTTTAAAAATAAAAAAACAACTCCCCCAAAATAAATAAATAAAAAATAAAAAATAAATAAATAAAAGAAAACCTTATTGAATTGAACGTTAATGAAAAATACCTTATTTACGAACATCGAGAATTCTAGTAAAAAAAAAATCAATACCAAATACTACTATCCATACAACAATGCACTGTTAACAAAATAATACAAGTGCAAGTACAATTATCTCAAAATACCCCTATAGTATGCTATAGTATAGTATAGTATGCTAGTGATGCATGAGTATATAAAAAATAACCCCATCTTTCCTGAAGAGTATTAAGTTACCCAAGCAGCAACGGACTTATGTGGCTAGTTAATAAACACAAACATCTGTCCATCGTTATTTTGTTATTTATGTCCGATTCATGTCTATACTCGGAAACCCATGAGATGTTTTTCTCATCTGCTATTTTCAGCTAGTTTCCGCAATTAGCTGTTGTTAATGCCGCTGAAACAGCGTCCACCCCCGCACTGGGTAATCTAGCTTGTTTGTCGTTTCTGCGTCAAGTTGCATCAAAGTCGAGGCTTTGTTCCTCACTGTTCAGCTGGGCTTAACATGCTAATAACAGATTTACTGAAACGTCCGTACTAGTTGATAACTATTACCATTACTACTATTACTACTACTACTTCTACCACCACCACCACTACTACTACTACCACTACAACTACTACAACTACTATTATTACTACTACTACTACTACTACTACTACTACTACTACTGATGGTGGCCATACCAATACTACTGCAACAGAAACTACTGCTACTACCACTACTATTAACACAACTACTACTACTGACGCAACTACTATTACAACTACTACTATACTACTACTACTACTACTGTTACAACTATTAGTACTACTACACTTACTACTACTACTCATGTTCCTACTACAACTACTACTACTAGTAGTACTACTACTACAATTACTACTACTACGCTGCTAACGCAACGAGTACCCCCATTACTTCTGTATGACAACAAAAACTACTATATGTACTACTATTATTACTATTACTACTACTACTACTACTACTACTGGCACTATTACTACTACTACTACTCCTGTTATTACCACAACAACAACAACAACAACAACTACTACTACTACTACTACAATTACTACTACTACTACTCCGGTTCCTACAACAACAACTACTACTACTGATATTACTACTACTACTACTGCACTACTACCGCAACGAATACCTCTATTACTTCTATATGGCAGCAACAACAACAACTAGCACTACTACTAAACCACAAATAAATACGTTTATCTCGGGAACTACATGAACACCACCTAACACTAGATCAGCGCCGTCTCTATAATTATTATTCCGAACCTAAGTAAGTTAAGCTTCTTGTTTATTAAACTTACACGTTAACCATTGCCACGGTATAACTCCCTTCAGTGTTGCTTTACCTTCCATCAGTTCCAGGGTGGGCGTGATTCGCTACTAATTAAGACATCTTTCTTTTCACATTAGAATGTTGAAAATAGATGTTGTGTGGATGGGTACACGCGCGGAAGGTCACATATTCCAGGCGTAATCACTATTTGTTGACACAAGTACTGCGTATTGGTTGCGTGGGCGGCAACACATAAATCGCTAAACGGGGACTAATAAATTGGTTTCCTGTCTAAGTTATTCAATAGAAGTACTAATCGGTAAACATGTTGTCAGACTAAGTATGGACAGGAGAAAGAATAAACTGGATATGACGTCAGTGTGGCAAGGAGATACCTAAATAGTGAAGATATTGATTTATACGACAATATTTTAGTTACATTCATATCCGGCTATTAGTTAAAGTGAACTCTTGACGTATTCGTTGTTTGGAAAACAGTTTCTGTAAATATTTTGCTAATAAAAAGAAACCCAAGAAAATAAAAGAGAAAAACCCACACAAAAAAGCACAGCGGATATACAAAAATATCTCGGTAGTGGTTGCTAAAAATTTTAAACATTTTTTTTTTTGTATTTTAAAACGTCTACTCTAGCCACAACTGGCACCAATGAAACTGAAATTTTTAATAAAGAAAGAAAAACTCACACAAAAAGATGCACAAATATATCGGTGGTGGTTATCTACGAAAATTGATGGTTGCTAGTCACTTCGTACCATGGTCATTTCGTACCATAGTCATTTCGTACCTAATTTGGTCGTTTCGTACCCTAGTCATTTCGTACCTTGGTTATTTCGTACCATAACTGGAAGTCATATCGTACCATGGTATAACAATTTATAACAATCACCCCGGTAAAGTCTTTTACAATATAACATTAAATTACAAATGTGTGGTTAATTTTAATGGCTGTTATCTTAAACAAATAAGATGCAAATAAGCAAGTTTGAAAAGAAGACCTAATAAATAAATAATAGTTTGTTGGTCCATTATATTGTTTTGTTGTTTTTGACCAATTATCTGGAGCCATTTCACACAAAATCGAAGTTGGCAGTTAGTAGTAAATACCATATACGGCTCTTGTCAGGTATAATGGAAATAACAGTTGACAGGTATTATGAATATCAATAACGATATGCTGTACAATAACGTGTTCTGGTTTTCAAACTGTCAAAATAAAGTTTTAAAACAAAACCCACTGCTTTTATGCTATAGTCAATTCGTTTTCTATATACTGGAATGAAATGACTAGGGTACGAAATGACTAGGGTACAAAATGACTGGGATACGAAATGACTTTTCACAATGGTACGAAATGACTAGGGTACGAAATGACGGGTACGAAATGACTTTTTGCAATGGTACGAAATGACTTGGGTACGAAATGA
Source organism: Gigantopelta aegis (assembly GCF_016097555.1). NCBI lineage: Eukaryota > Metazoa > Mollusca > Gastropoda > Neomphalida > Peltospiridae > Gigantopelta > Gigantopelta aegis. The sequence continues at coordinate 89,590,389 of NC_054704.1, read as the reverse complement.
CTAGGGTACGAAATGACCAGGCAGCATGGTACGAAATGGATGGTACAATATGACTTGGGTACGAAGTGACTATGATTCAATGAAAAATATCCACGTTAAAGCCTGACATTTAAAACTGAAATTTAAAAAAAAGAAAAAAAAAACCTCACACAAAAATGCACGGCGGATATACAAAAATATCTCGGTAGTGATTGCTAATACATGTAATTTAAAACATTTTCCTAATTTAAAACATCTACTCTAGCCACACATTCCACCAATGAAAGTGAGATTTTAAAAATTATCTTTGTTGGTTATCTACGAGAATGAAAACTGTCCACGTTATAGCCTGAAATTTAAAACTGAAATTTAAAAAAGAAGACGGGAAAACTCATACAAAAGTGCACGGTAGATATACAAAAATATCTCGGTTGTGGTTACTAATAATGTAAAACACTTTCGTAATTCAAAACATCTATTCTAGCCACACGTTCCACCAATGAACGTGGAATTTTAAAACTTGTCTTTGTAGGTTATCTACGAGAATGAAAACTATCCACGTTAAACCTGAAATTTAAAACAAGAAGAAGGAAAACACACACAAAAGTGCACGGCAGATATACAAAAATATCTCGGTTGTGGTTACTAATAATGTAAAACATTTTCGTAATTCAAAACATCTCTTCTAGACACACCTCTCACCAATGAAAGTGGAATTTTAAAACTTGTCTTTGTAGGTTATCTACGAGACTGAAAACTATCCACTTTAAAGCCTTTAGTATGTTTCTGACCTGTTCTGATCTGACACGCACTATATGACGTGTTCTCGGAAGATATGTACATTCCAAACGTTCTGTAATCTGTCCAGGAACCGATATTGATCTGACGGTTGTGGTCGCGGATTGTAATGACGTAAACGAACGGATCACGTTCGCTGACTTTACCAATCAATCTCAAATAGATCAATTTTATGTCTGAGACTTTATCTCGAACACATGACTCATCGTCCAGTCGATCACGTGATTGGGGTAAATTGTAAAGAACGAAAAATAATAACTACTCCACCAGCAACGTTACTAATATCTTATAGAAAATATTATATGAGTGGAAGTTAAATGATCCTCTGGTATGGCTATCCTCCTATAGACGAGGCACTAGATAGTTAAAAGGTTTTTTTTAACGACACCACTAGAGCACAGTGATTAATTAATCATCGGCTATTGGATGTCAAACGTTTGGTAATTCTGACTCATAGTCATAAGAGGAAACCCGCTACATTTTCCATTAGCAGCAAGGTATCTTTTATATACATTTTCCCCACAGATAGGAAAGCACATACCTTTGACCAGTTGTGGAGGCACTAGATAGAGATTCATTAAATCAAACACTATTTTGCCAAATGCCCATTTGACTCTGCATTGTGCAGAGATACGGCCCGGTTTTGTCGTTCATATCACATTATATACTATTTAATAATAGCTTACGAGTTTCAAAACGAGTTAAAGCTAGTTGGATATAACGAATACTACATGAGTGATCGGTAAACAATATTTATCTTACAACGAGTTTCTTCAAAACGTATCTAACATGTCATCAAAAACAGGTTTATAACAAAGGTAAACGTATTTTGCAACTAAAACTAAAGCGTTTACACTTGTAGTTAACGTATACGTCACAGAGCAATCAGTTTCAGGCTAACGTGTACATCATATAGCAATCAAATGTGGTCGTACTTATTTCATTAGATGGTATGGCTGTGATGATCGGGTCATCACATAGGAGCAGGCAATCATATGTCTTTAAATCGGTAAGACACATAGGTGTCACTGTCATTGCCATGTGCTCAATCGACATTTTACAGCATGCTGTTTTCAATTAGTCCATGCTGCTGCGAGTTTTCTTTTATATATATTTTTTCTCTGTTTTGTTTTGTAATAATGTTTTTAATGTTTATGTCTTTGATCTAACCGCTTCAAAAGCACTGGCGTAGCCAGGCAATAACATCTCTTTTTCCCCCACCATCTTTTATATTTGCCGTTCGCCCAGTAACACATAGACAATGTCGACCCCACCACCTACCACCACCATAAATATAATATGCGTCATCTTAAAATATTTTGTTATAGTTTGTTATAGTTTTTATTTGAACTTATTTCAAACTTGATTTCATACTATTAATGTTCCTTTAACTGGTATCATTAGTAACATTGGAACTCCTACCACGTTAATTATGTTATGTGCATAAAAGTAGGCTAGTGGTGTGCTGGGTTGCCCAGATGTAGGGACCAGAAGCCAGACACGTGCGGGGAATTGAACAACTCGGTGTTCTAAATCAGGCTGACAGCCGTCTAAGTTTAACCCTGATAAGAGACCGTTTTATCTCACAGTAATAAACAGAACGTGCTCAATTCATTAGATTTATTAGCATCGATTTTCATCTTCCGACGCCTATGCAGAACACATCCTATTCAGTTCAAAACTATCATGTTTTTGTATGCCGACTTCAGTTCAAAACTATAATTTTTGTGTGTGCCGACTTCTGTTCAAAACTATCATGTTTGTGTTCGCCGACTTCAGTTCAAAACTATCATGTTTTGTATGCCGACTTCTGTTCAAAACTATCATGTTTGTGTATGCCGACTTCAGTTCAAAACTATCATGTTTGTGTTTGCCGACTTCAGTTCAAAACTATCATGTTTTGTATGCCGACTTCTGTTCAAAACTATCATGTTTTTCTGTGCTGACTTCAGTTCAAAACGATCATGTTTTTGTTTGCCGACTTCAGTTTAAACCTATTATGTTTTTATGTACCAACTTCACTTCAAAACTATCATTTTTGTGTGTGCCGACTTTAGTTCAAAACTATCATGTTTGTGTTTGCCGACTTCAGTTCAAAACTATCATGTTTTTGTTTGCAGACTTAGTTCAAAACTCATGTTTTTGTGTGCTGACTTCAGTTCAAAACTATCATGTTTATGTTTGCTGACTTCAGTTTAAAATTATCATGTTTTTGTTTACCGACTTCAGTTCAAAACTATCTTTTTTTGTTTGTTTACCGACTTCAGTTCAAAACTATCATGTTTTTGTTTGCCGACTTCAGTTAAAAACTATTATTCTTTTGAGTGCCGACTTCAGTTCAAACCTATTATGTTTTTGTGTGCCGTCTTCAGTTCAAAACTATCATGTTTCTGTGTGCCAATTTCAGTTCAAAACTATTGTTTTTGTGTGCTGTTTTCGGTTCAAAACTATCATGTTTCTGTGTGCAGACTTCAGTTCAAAACTATGAAGTTTCTATGCGCAGACTTCAGTTCCAAAATATCATATTTCTGTATGCCGACTTCGGTGTCACATACAATGATGGATTTTTTAAAGTGTTTTAACGTAAAGAGACTATCCTGAGCTTTCAGCCTTAGAAAATGCTTCATTTGTTCTCTAAACAAAATAAACACAAACTCTGCTTTTTAAAAAAGTTTTAAACATTATCTTACCTTAACATATTTTAAATATGAAGTATTATACGAAAAAAATAAAAACATTTGGAATTTCGTCTGGTTGTTTGGAAGTAAAAATTCATATGAACGAAATTATTTTAGAAAATAAAATCGATATTGAGATACTTACAAAACATTATGTTGTCCAAACATGTATTAGTTAACTTATAGAAATATTCATATTCAGTCCAAGAAAGTGAGTTTAAACAAGTTAAAGTTTGTTTTGTTTAACGTGAGTAAATAGTTTATTTTAGTAATTAAAAATATTTAATTTTCCGAAAACTTTTAAACTGGCTCCAAACTCAGAATAGGCCCTTTAATTTGTATTCCCCAGCACCTAGGCACTGGCTGTCTTGGAGTGAGTCATAACAACTAGTGGTCTGGTTTACTGACCTCGTTTCTTGAGGACGAACAATAATGGGGGTTCATCCATTTATTGGCGAGAGAGATTTTATTTGAGCTTCATTCATTCAGTCCGTGAGAGCGGACCCGGGAAAACTTCCAGAACGCAAGTATTAGTATTGATCGAGTTTCAGCAGTTTAGAAGAACCGGACCCAGACACGAGATGATGAATTTCTCTTTGTTGCTTATTTATTTATTTATTTATTTATTATCAATTATTGTTTTTGTTTTGCTCTGTTTTGTTTTGTATTGCTTTATGTGGGTTATCTCTCTCTCTCTCTTTCTCTCTCCTCTCTCTCTCTCTCTCTCTCTCTCTCTCTCTCTCTCTCTCTCTCTCTCTCTGTGTTTGTGTGTGTATGTGTGTGTGTGTGTGTGGGTTTTGTGTGTGTGTGTGTGTGTGTGTGTGTGTGTGTGTGTGTGTGAGTGTGTGTTATTGGTTTTGTTGTGTTGTTGTGTTGTTGTGTTGTTTTTAGTTTAATTTTCTTATTTTTATTTTTTAGGAATGGATATGAATGAAAAACTCGTGTTGAAAAAATTCCTTTTATTTCGAAAGAAAATGTCTTTAATATGACAGGTACGGTCCTGTGGATAGGTATATGGGGTATCGAATCTGAACGACAATACAAAACCGTAATACAAAAGTTTTGTTTTATTTTGTTTGGATTTCAAACATTTGGAAAGCGTAATACGTGATCAAGGCGTATCTCTCCACAATGTAGAGTCCAGTGGGTATAGTGTATTTGGTAAAACAGTGCATATTTCCACGAATCTTTATCTAGTGCCTCGTCTATAGAAGGACAGCCACACCCTAGGAGATCTTTTACTGAAGAGTTCATCATTCTTGCACTGCCACTCCCTGACTAGTTTACTGAATCAAACGTAGTACAGGACTCACGAATCATTGTCAAACTGTGAAGATATCAGGTGTTACGAAAATCCCATATTTAACGTATGACTTTATATGGTACATTTATTTCCTTTTAAGCTAGAAACAGACATTTGAAGAATCAACTGAATATACGTCCAAATTATGCACACAACTTGTTAAGATTAGTTTGTATTAAATGTTTTACTATTTACTTGCTTATTGTAATGACTTTTTGTACATGTTCAGTGGGTCACACTATTTTCATAAAACTGTTAATATGAAAACAATTTCTCCAAATAATGTTTTGTAGAAAACAAACTGATGTCACTTGACATTTTGTTTGGGTTATATGGGTTTTTTTTTATATGCTAACTTCGTATAGTGTTTCATTATTATCTACCCAGTTTACCCAGTTCAAGTTTCAGCCGCGTCTGCAATTGATCTGCGAAACTCGTCTCTGTTTTTTTTATATGTAATTGTTCATGGAACGTATTGTATCTGATCTTCTGCTAAAAAGACATTTAATTTTTAAACTTCCACGTACACAAAGAGTAAAGTTTTTATTAACATGAAACATGCAATGTGCTTCCCAAGAAAGTTAGCTTTACAAGGACATTCCTGAGTTTTCTGCAATGTTAAGATGTTATCGACTAACAGTGACTTTTTAACGATTGTAATTATATATCAAATATATTTTTCTGCATAAAATATTAGTGGCTGTATATTAAACATGTTTTTGATCGTTCTAATATTTGTACTGAGTTAAATTTCATTTTATTTCCTAAAATATTTTTAAAAAATCCAGTTCGGACTTCTTACAAATATTAAGACGACCAGAAACACATTGAATATACAGACACTGATATTCTAAACAAGAAAATATATTTAATAAGTAAGTTTAATCGTAGAACTATTTTATTAGTCGGAAACATCTTACAATGCAGCAAACTAAGAGACGTGTTTTCAGGGATCTTTACAGTTGTTTATTGTGGATGACGAATTTTAAAAAACTAAACAAAGGTCATTAAAAAGGGCACTTCAGATGGACGGTGATCCGCCAATGTACAAAAATAAAGTTTATTTGTTTAATGACACTACTAGAGCACATTGATTTATTAATCATCGGCTACTTGATGTCAAACATTTGGTAATTCTGACATACAGTCTTAGAGCAGAAACCCGCTACATGTTTTTCATTAATAGCAAGGGATCTTTTATATGCACCATCTCACAGACAGGACAGCATATGCCACGGCCTTCGATGTGCTAGTCAGCCCAATAGGCCCACCGACGGGGATAGATCCCAGACCAACTGCGCATCAAGCATCAAGCGAGCTCTTTAGTACAAGAAAAGTATGTTACGTGTTCTGTATAAACAGTAATCCTTCCATGGAGTTTGGCTTTAAATACTGTGGTTATACATCTTGGTTTCCACAGCAGGGCCATGCAACAACTAACGTCATAAACCAAAAGTATTAAAGAACACACAGAACCGTCTAGAAATAAATATTACTGCTATTATGCATTCTAATTTATGTTAATTTATTTAAATTACCATATGATCACCATAAAGATCTCTTTCAGTTCCCACAGCGAAGTTTCTATAATTAAATAGGCGTATAGATTTTTGTTTTTCTTTTTTAAACCTAGCCCCGATTCTGGTGGATCTGTCGTGATTGTAATCGTGAAATCGATCGCCGCGCGAGATCGGTGGCGGGTTATCTACGTCACGAGTCGATGGCAGTCATTCATAAAAATCTCGCAAGTCCGTTAATAGCTGGAGTCGGAATCGACCACGTCTGGGCGTGGAAATACCGTACAACTGGAGTTCCACTCTGTTTGCATTCTCTTCCTTTATTGATTTTTCCCTCAGGAAAACATATCGATCAAACGAAAGATCCGAAACTAAAATAGTGTATTCCGGTACCAGCTTCTCTAGAATGTGTTGTGTGTACGATTGATAGAAAGAGTGTGTGTGCGCGCTTGTGTATGTGATTAATTAATTAATTCATTCATTAATTCATTCATTCATATATGCATTCAGTCATTCAATAATTCCATTATTCCATCATTCATTCATTCATTCGTATATGTATGCGCGCGCGTGTGCATGTATGAAAATTTAGGCAATGTTATTTATATTTAGTAAAAAAAACTATTATTTGTAATCTGTATGACTACTCAGGGTCTATATTTTTTATTAATTTGACAAATTCATAAATAAATAAAATGAAAGAAATACAGGACGCATAAAACGACATAGCAAGACAAACAGATACAAAATACTACAGAGAGGCTTTTATATTACAACAAATTGTTTGAAAACTTAGTTAACGAGTTGTAAGACAAATATTATCTAATGGATACCAGAGTCTCATTCTATTCAGGTTCAAACAAAACGTTTTTCTCTCCAACCAAAACAATTTTTAGCGAATTCGTGCTTGCACTGTTACCTTATACGTCAGAGCAATCAGTTTTGTTAGTATTAATTTCACTGGATGGCGTGGCCTTGATATCCGGTCATCACCGTGGAGCAGATAATCAGATTTGTTACACACCCGTTAAGATAACAGTGTATATTTTGTTATGTCAAACAGCGATATCGTAACGCCATGCTCCGCGTTCATTCAGACAAATTCCTAATTAAACACTCGATTCTAATCGTACTATTTCGATACAAAATAGTTCTTCCTGTAACAAAATTTAAACAAAACTATTGTATGTTTCATTAAAAACGTGATATTATTATGTAGTCCAAGTAAAATGCAGTTCAAGTAATGCATTCATGTCAACAAAACTGTGATAGTGTCAAGGATGGATCCAGGAAATATTTTGCGGAGGAGGGTGGTGACTAATGGAAAAGAAACATATACACTAACTGTGACAAGGACATTCCAATGAAGAAAAAATAATGAGAGGAAAAAGAGGGTCACTTGAATATTGTAGGATGAGGGACGGCTCTCCTGATAACCCCTTAGATCCGCTTCTGAGGGGAGATGATTACAAAGCGGACCAATGATGCTCTTGTTGCCAAACCCAGATGTTGACCATCCCACAAAATTGCATTTTTTTTCTTTTTGACGAATGAAAATAGCTGCTTGAACAGCACCCATACAATTCTTTCCTCAACCTGCGCTCCGGGTGTAACACTCATGTTTTGGACAAGCCTGAACATATTGTTTCCCCCGGCCCTTAGCAAGGAGGTTTAATAATGCACCGAGTGGAAAGAATGCTGGGATAGGCAATCCCCGAAACGTCATCAAAACAACTCTTAGCGAGCGGCGTCAGACTGTTTCGCCAGTTAGTACATTCGCCCAATAAAAGTGGCGAGGATGCTGTAGTATCGATTATGTCCGTTGACCATACGAAAATTACGTCTTGTCCAGAAGCTAGATAGCTACAATTCGAGACGGCTCGACTGGGATCACGTTCCCGTTTCTTGCTGACGCAAATCAGTGTAGTCCGGCGTAACATTTTGCACGCGCAACGTTGACCTTTCGTGGGAGATGTGTCCCCCGGCATGGTCCACAGGCACAGGTTTCGTCTAAACATAGAATACATTTGTCCAAAATGGAATATTTTAATTACAGGCCAGGAATTGACCGGTCTGTGTGAAATGGGATGTTAGGTGTTTATATTTAGCTTTCAGATCCAACTTCGATTTAACGAGGGGCCAACAGATGGTTTTAAAAGGTAACGATCGCGTTGTACGTTTTTAAACTCTCCATCTCCCGATATAGAAGAAGCGATCAACACCTTTCCGAATAACGATTCTTCATTCTTCTGTTTTAAATATAGAACATACAATCGGTGTCGTTTTTATAAATATAACCTGAAAACCAATACATAAGATATCAAATGTAGTTTAAAAGGTTACTGGATCAACTTCAAAAGGTGTAATAACGATTAAGCCAAACGAGACGTTGAAACGTAATTAAATGTCGTTAAAGATGGCCTATTTTGAAAATGTAGTCGATATCTAGACAGAAATAATAAAACTCGATCAATGGTACTTTTTATCTCGTACAGAAATAGGAACTTAATGGTTTAAAATAGAATGGGAGTATTTTTTGTCAATAAACTCGAGTTCGTCCAACATCCGTGTAGTCCAAAATCCATACCTACGTTCAGCCCGCCGTTTTTCGCTAAACATTTGCAAACTATTTTAATTGGTTCACGAAGCGGAAATTTGGTTTAATGTGTAGCGTAAAAAACAGTCTTCTGACAAGCGTTAAGGGCAAACGGCTGGCTGAACTTAACTCTGATATGGCCTCAGACCACAATTAATTTCGCTATATGTTTCTATATAGCCTTAGTGGCTATAACATTTTTATTAATATCAGCAGGCCCGTGAAGTTTTGTATGTACCTTTGCCTGCATGGGGGACACATACCCTGAAAAGGACAACCCCTGTTGTCCAGCTCTTTCTCCCAGCATATTGGTTTAAACAGACACACCCTCTAAACCAGGCCGGAGTACACCCATTTTACACAAAAAGCACTACTTTTGCATGGGCCGGAATTACCACAAACAAGTCTCCAATGTCAACAAGTTACACATGTTTACAAACTACATGCTATCCCCTGTCACTTCAGTCAAACAGTTGCCACTTCATAGCTGTCTGCCATGAAATAATCACAGTCAAACAGCAGACTACTTGCGCGGTCAAACTTCCGGATTTTGGACAACCAAATGGGAAGATAACTGTAATCTGAGGCCATATCTTTCTATAAACACTTAAACGAGATATGACGTATTTACATTCGTTCTGAGAGTATGTAAGCAGCCTTGTTAGTGACAGAGTTAGTGAATCGTAGGGGAAAGCTTACGTGGACGCATTTATTTCTACTTTAATTTTCTAGACCAAATATCATACAGTGCCGTAGCAACACTGACATGTATGTATGTATTAATGATTTTATAAAATTTAATACAGTAAAAAGAAAAGAAAAAAAGAGAGATTTGATTGGGGATGGGGGAAAATGAACACCGTGCCTGCCACCCCCACCCCCCCCCTCCCCTCCCCTTCGCTACGCCACTGCGTAGCAAGCGGTAATGGTTGTCTAGTTTTTGACAGAACCAATATTCGCTTAAAGTCGGGGACGTACATACCGGTGTGGGGGGGTATGAGTCTGACGGGCCAGAGGAGGGCGTGGATACACGCCTCTCAACCACATTTATTCCACCACCACAGTGGGTGACCCCCCAATATACAATCCTGGCTACGCTAATGGGGCAGATGTTCACAAAAATAATATAAGTGCCCTTTGAAGTTGATTTCTTGTTGACACTCCCCAATCCTCGTTATTTTAGGCTAAATACGCACGAAAAAGTGGGTGGGGTTTTATTTATTTGTTGTTTGTTTTTTGTTTAATCATTTAATTAGTTATGCCTGCCATAATCATTACACGCTAGACACTAGTGGTGTACCGGTGATCGATAACAACTGAAAACCAATCGGTTGGATTCTTGTTATGTGACAAGCGATTATGAAATCCACAATCGATTGTCATGAAAGTATATGTATTAGACTGCCGTTTACTGTCTGTTCTGGTAAACACGACAGTGGGAGAATAGGCCCATTACAATCAGTTGGTGCAAATCGATTATAAATAAAGATCGATGTTAAAATTACAATTTCCAATACTGTTAGACACCTAAAGCAATGTGTTCGAGCGTCGTTATAACGGTCCCTTTCGTTTTCACAAAAATCAGTTTCTGTGGTATTATTAAAAAACCCCAACAAAAAACAAAACAAAATCAAACAAATAAATAAACAAGCAAAACTGAACAAAAACAAAGATAACAGATAAGTGTAACATTTTTTTATGTGATACATTTTACCGTAACACCGGTCGCATCACGTGATATCATTACCTTTTTAACTCAAATTTGTGCATCACAATGGCATACCCTTCTTGTTGTTTTGAGTCTAGTGTCATAACTATTGAAGTTGGATCAGTAACCTTTTAAACTACATTTGATATATTCGGCATTGGTTTTCAGATTAGATTTATAAAAGCAATAAATTTGATTTCAACTTATTTTCGTGCTAAAATCCAATTAAGGTTCCAACACACTGTCATGGGCACATACCTCAGCTATCTGGACTGTTTTTCCGGGACAGTGGGTTAATGGTTAGTTGTTAATAGTTAGCGAGAATAGGGTGCAGTGGTCTTACACCCATTGAGTCGTTAAAACTCGCTCTGTCCGATGGCTTAACCACGACACCACCTAGACCAGATTTTGGCCTGAGTACTTTGACCGTAAGAGAGCAAGACAGCCATTTGGACAGTTATATATAAGTATCTTTCACATGAGAGGTAATTATAACTGTCCAAAGGTCCGTCTTGCTCTCATGTGATCAGAGTACTAAAACTCGCTCTGTCCGATGGCTTAACCACGACACCACCTAGACCAGATTTTGGCCTGAGTACTTTGACCGTAAGAGAGCAAGACAGCCATTTGGACAGTTATATATAAGTATCTTTCACATGAGAGGTAATTATAACTGTCCAAAGGTCCGTCTTGCTCTCATGTGATCAGAGTACTAAAACTCGCTCTGTCCGATGGCTTAACCACGACACCACCTAGACCAGATTTTGGCCTGAGTACTTTGACCGTAAGAGAGCAAGACAGCCATTTGGACAGTTATATATAAGTATCTTTCACATGAGAGGTAATTATAACTGTCCAAAGGTCCGTCTTGCTCTCATGTGATCAGAGTACTAAAACTCGCTCTGTCCGATGGCTTAACCACGACACCACCTAGACCAGATTTTGGCCTGAGTACTTTGACCGTAAGAGAGCAAGACAGCCATTTGGACAGTTATATATAAGTATCTTTCACATGAGAGGTAATTATAACTGTCCAAAGGTCCGTCTTGCTCTCATGTGATCAGAGTACTAAAACTCGCTCTGTCCGATGGCTTAACCACGACACCACCTAGACCAGATTTTGGCCTGAGTACTTTGACCGTAAGAGAGCAAGACAGCCATTTGGACAGTTATATATAAGTATCTTTCACATGAGAGGTAATTATAACTGTCCAAAGGTCCGTCTTGCTCTCATGTGATCAGAGTACTAAAACTCGCTCTGTCCGATGGCTTAACCACGACACCACCTAGACCAGATTTTGGCCTGAGTACTTTGACCGTAAGAGAGCAAGACAGCCATTTGGACAGTTATATATAAGTATCTTTCACATGAGAGGTAATTATAACTGTCCAAAGGTCCGTCTTGCTCTCATGTGATCAGAGTACTAAAACTCGCTCTGTCCGATGGCTTAACCACGACACCACCTAGACCAGATTTTGGCCTGAGTACTTTGACCGTAAGAGAGCAAGACAGTCATTTGGACAGTTATATATAAGTATCTTTCACATGAGAGGTAATTATAACTGTCCAAAGGTCCGTCTTGCTCTCATGTGATCAGAGTACTAAAACTCGCTCTGTCCGATGGCTTAACCACGACACCACCTAGACCAGATTTTGGCCTGAGTACTTTGACCGTAAGAGAGCAAGACAGTCATTTGGACAGTTATATATAAGTATCTTTCACATGAGAGGTAATTATAACTGTCCAAAGGTCCGTCTTGCTCTCATGTGGTCAGAGTACTAAAGCTACACAGATTTATGTTCTATTTTTAAAAAAAATTAATCGTTGTTAAGAAAGGTGTATTATCGTTTCTTCTATATCAGGGATGAGAGTTTAAAAACAGACAACGCGTGCTTATTTAAAAAGGTGTTTTATCGTTTCTTCTATATCAGGAATGAGAGTTTAAAAACGGACAACGCGTGCGATCGGAAGTGGGATCGGAAAGCTAAATATAAACACTTATAACCAGTGTTTAGTTATCATACGAGGAACATTTTACACGCCTTATTCTACTCGTGGCTCCGACACACCTGTTGTGCACATGCCAGCATGGAAAACGCGTTTGATGAAACGTAGAACGTCTGTAACTGATGCCAACCAATATGTTTTAAGGCAGCGGGTGAAAACGAAAACAAAACTATGTAATGGCACAACTAAGCAGCTATTCGAAAAGACATCGAGTTTGTTTCTTGGCTTCTCACAAACTCTACTCATCATTTCCCATTACTGAGATATTGGAGCACAGTGGGGTGTGAAAGCGACCTCAAATAGACTAGTGGATCACGAGTGCTAGTGCATGGTAGCAAATGGGACACGATTTAGGAAAACAATCACTATACTGTAGATTAAGTAGTTTTGTTTTCGTTTGTTTGACGACACCACTAGAACACATTGATTTATTAATCATCGGCTATTGGATGTCAAACATTTGGAAATTTTGACATTAAGTCTTAACCCGCTACAGTTTTCCATTAGTAGCAAGGAATCTTTTATATATACCATCCCACAGACAGGATAGCATATATCACGGCTTTTGATATACCAGACGTGGCGCACTGGCTAGAACGAGAAATAGCCAAATGGTTCCACCGACGGGAATTGATCCTAAACCGACCGAGCATCAGTAGATAAAAGACTACACCGTATATAATACATACTTGTATATCCTTCAGCAGCTGCGACTGGTTCTTCTTAGCCATTTTCATAGCGTGATCCTTCAGTTCCAAAATCACACCTTTAAGCATCTAGGTTGGCGAGGACACTGGTCTGGTCACACTGTATTACTGTGGCTGTATTAAGTACCCACAATGACGTCACACAGACACCCAGACTTAAGTCATTCTTTTCCTGTTTTGTTTTTTCACTATCTGTTTTACAGTCACACAAACATCCAGCTTTTATAATGTTCTGTAATGGTTGATCCAGAAAAAAATATTTTTGCTGGAGTCTCTTTGAAAAATCAAATTCTGATGGAATACTTTTTCTTTTTCCTGATTGTACAACTTAGCTTTGGTAATTGCACCTGATGAGCTTAGGCATCACAGAAGACATGTGCAGTAATAGTTCCTTGACTATTGAAGTCGATCATCAAAAAACTGTAAATAGTTCCTTGACAATAAGAAGCAGACGACAACTCTGTTGGCAGTGTATACTCGGCTGCTATCAGTATCTGCTTCCTGCGGCTGTATTGCAGACTTTAATATCGGATTCAAGAACGTGGCATAGTTTTTGGACTCCCCTTGACAGGCGATTCCATTGCTGTGAATTGTCAAGCGTTAACGCTTTTTTCCCTGCACGCTGTCCTTACAACCCACTACATGGCCTCAATCCAGGCGACCAATGGCTGTAAGCGTACCATCAGGAGCCACAGCAGTCGGTCTTCCGCTTCAGATAGTGCCAATGTGTGAATGGAGCCACTTCGTGATCGATACTGTTGTTTAAGGCAAACAAAACCGTCGATGTATGCCAATTCTTAAATCGCTAGCATCTTAATTATATCTTATGATTCTCCAACGAGTAATGGTTGATGAATTTTTAAAAAACGTTTGACTTTGCGAGCAAACGAAAGATATTTCTGTGTACCAGAGCGCGGCCAGATCGATAAACGCGGACCTGGCGTGCCGCTGTTTTCAAACACAATAACCTATGCATTCTTTTCGGTAAATATTTTATTTCTAATCCCAGACAGTCGATTGGCATTAGCGGCATGAGGTTATGCCCCAGTCATCATGGTTACTATCATAACATACCACAATATCGAAGATACACAGATATACAATTAAAAATATTAGGCAAGGAATGTTAGTCTAGCGTCATTTCAGCGCCTGTTTTACTAATCGCTGCAGATCGTATTTTGTACACTGTGTCTAACGTTTTGAAAGGAACCCGCTGCTACAATAGCACCTCAGGGCCGGGGAGACAGGGCGCAAATGAACTCTTAGGACGAACGAGCATAGAAGGTGCAAGACACTAAGGAGTCCGAGGGCATGTCCTCCTCCCCCCCCCCCCCCCCCCCGGAAATTATGAAATCTAGAGGCTCTGAAATACCATTTTGCTGTCATTTCAGGGAGGTTACACAATTAAAACGTCAATATCAATAACCAGTAAACAATTTGGGGGCAGGCAACTGCCCGCTAGCTATGGCCCTGCACTTATCGGGAGGGGCGGGACGTAGTCGAGTGGTAAAGCGCTCGCTTGATGCGCGGTCGGTTTGGGATCGATCCCCGTCGGTGGGCCCATTGGGTTATTTCTCGCTTCAGCCAGTGCACCACGACTGGTATATCAAAGGCCGTGGTATGTGCTACCCTGTCTATGGGATGGTGCATATAAAAGATCCCTTGCCCATGACATGGCGACAGCGGGTTTCCTCTCTCAATATTTGTGTGGTCCTTAACCATATGTCTGACGCCATATAACCGTAAATAAAATGTGTTGAGTGCGTCGTTAAATAAAACATTTCCTTCCTGGGAAGATAACCTAGTAGGATTAAAGTTTGTTTTGTTTAACGACACCACTAGAACACTAATTAATCATCGGCTATCGGCCCTCCCCCTGAACGTTATAGCTGTGATCTATTTTTGTTTGGAAACCTATTCGTTTCTGTGACAATGTAATTGTGATTATGCCAATCAGGTAATTTAGACGTGTGAACAGCCCTATTAAACAATGTACTGTAGCGTCGTCAAATAATTACTTTCATTACCAATTCCTCTGGGATAAGATAACAGAACTGGGTTAGTCTTATCAGAAAAGAAAGAAAGGGAATATGTGTTTGATGACACAGCGTATTTTAAATTAAGGCTATTGAGAGAGAGAGAGAGAGAGAGAGAGAGAGAGAGAGAGAGAGAGAGAGAGAGAGAGAGAGAGAGAGAGGCAGAGAGGCAGAGAGATGAGGAAAGGGGGGCGAGAGAGAGAGAGAGAGAGAGAGAGAGAGAGAGAGAGAGAGAGAGAGAGAGAGAGAGAGAGAGAGAGAGAGAGAGAGAGAGAGAGAGAGAGAACTTGTATGCTAGATTATTTTCGATGACACCACTCTCACAACTAATTACAACGCTCTCTTTTAACATGGATGTTCATAAATCTTGTGTAAACTCGCCAATTTCTCAAAAACACCCCGAAATGAAAAACATAGAGTCAAAAGCACTACCGTCCCCACTCTGAAGATTGTGCGCCCCACCCCACCAGCTGGAAATCAAGTTAATACAAACAACCCTCGGCTGTTGTCATCTCCTGCCGCTTATGCAACAACAACAAAACAACAACAACAAGTAAGCAAAGGCAAAAAAACCCACATCCCAAAACAACAAAAAAAACCCTACAAAATGAGTCGCCCCCAGATTATGTTGATAAAAAGTGTAGGAACAACGCCTTTTTAATTATTTTTAACTCAAAACATATTTATTTATATTAGTTGACAATGTCAGGGAATCTTCTAAAGCCATCACAGAACAGCACTTCTCTAACAATAGCACCAGAAGAGAGGCCTTTCAAACGAAGTATTCAAGGATCCACCCACGATTTCTTGGACAAATGGACGATATTTTTATACCATTATGGCATAATGCTCTATTCTGCCTTGGAGCGAGCGCAGTTCTATGGCAAAAAATAGACGTCGGCAGGATCTCATATCAACAGTGTGGTTAAACAGTTTGTTTACGTCAAAGACAAAAAAAACCACACACGTGTTTTCGACGAATAATTTCACAAAAAAAGAGTTGTCTATATATAGTCAGTAGCAAAACTCTCTGTAATTTGTTTATGAAGGTAGTTATTAATAAGCTAATAATGTGCTGAAGGACTTCAAATCAAACAAAAGTAGTGCTGTTGGTACAATGTTTTGAAAAAAAAAAACCCTTAAAAAACAGTCTCTTTTTTTTGTATATCACGAACAACATGTTTGTAAACTTGTTTTTTAACGTTAATATAAGTAAACTAACAAACGTTCTCAGATGATACTTGTAAACGACGGATCGATGTACAATTTCAACAAACCTATCAGCTACCAATGTTTATGTTTAACTTGAAAGAAAAGAACAAATATGGGGATAGAATTTGACGTTTTGCAATTATTCTTAGCAGTTTTAATTTCCTTTCTATTTATTTTAAGACATGTTTTGTTTTCTTAAATTTGTTTCATTCTTACAGATATGTAGTTATATTATGTTGATGTGTTTTCGTTGCAGTTTTAAACGAAAATCTAATACACTTATTTACAGAGAGGCGGGATGTAGCCCAGTGGTAAAGCGCTCGCTTGATGCGCGGTCGGTGTGGAATCGATCCCTGTTGGTGGGCCCATTGGGCTATTTTTTCGTTCCAGCCAGTGTATCACGACTTGTATATGAAAGGCCTGTCTGTGGGATGGTGCATATAAAAGATCCCTTGCTGCTAATCGAAAAGAGTAGCCCATGAAGTGGCGACAGCGGGTTTCCTCTCTCAATATATGTGTGGTCCTTAACCATATGTCCGACGCCATATAACCGTAAATAAAATGTGTTGAGTGCGGCGTTAAATAACCCATTTCTTTCCTTCCTTCTCAACTGTAAGATTTATTTGTTTTGTGTGCAATTATGATGACAAAAGATTCATCGGAAAACATTACATAAATTGAAATACATTGACAATTTTATCGATTGTTAAACCTTTATTTCAATCAAAATCTTCTATAGCATCACGGACATCCGACATTACTTTAAAAGTTTTCGTTTTAAAAAAACCCATAACAACCTTAAAAAACACATGCAGACCCCCATATATACAAATGAGCTAGTATATAAAATATAGGTCACTTATTTCTCAATCCTAACCTGATGAAATCAAGTGCCAGACACCCACGCATTGCCCATGGGAAAGCCTTTCCAAAGTGAAACAACCTCCAGACATTTAAATCATATCAATACTACATCTTAATGTGACCGTGTGATATTTCAACAGTGAAGAGCCAGCGGCTCCAGTTCATTTCTAACTGTGGCGAGGGACCGCAATGTATTGATTTTTAAAAGACTTTAGATATTGCGTGATCTCTGTGCACAGGGATCGTGTGTGTGTGTGGGCTTAAGTGTCTGATGTATATGAGACAAATGAGCCCGGCACGGACGGAGGAGTAAAAGTGAAATTCGAATAATGATGTATTAGCATGCACTCATGAATCACTGTCAACAGAGTGGTGACACCATCAGGTGTGCGTGTTGTGTCCCAAAAGAGAGCTTATTACAATCAAAATTAGGAAAGGAAAGGAATATTTGTTTAACGTTACCTCAACATATTTTAAACTAAACCTATTTTGTGTCTGACATATGGTTATTTCAACTCTTGGTCGATAGAAAGAGAGGGAATAAGAGAGAGAGAGAGAGAGAGAGAGAGAGAGAGAGAGAGAGAGAGAGAGAGAGAGAGAGAGAGAGAGAGACTTGAGATGCCTCACTAGGCAACATACCACGGACTTTGTTGTACCTGTTCTGGGTCGCTGGCTGGAACGGTGTGTGTGTGGGGGGTGGGGGGTGGGGGGGAACAAGTCCATTAAGGACGAGTTCTCTACCACTGAGCTACCCCCCCCCCCCTCCACACACACACACACAATCTGAGCACAGCAGGGTCGCAGGAGTAATAAAACCCTCTAATAATATTAGCATGCACTCATTAATCAGTGTCAAAAGCACTGGTGAAACAAAATGTGTATATGTTGTGTCTGAGTGTGTTTAAGGGTAGCCTACTAGTATGTGACAACAGGTTTCCTAAATTATTCTCGAATCTAAAGGTGACGTCACACGACACAAGAGCCTCGTACAAAAATAGCGACAAGAATAACCGATTTCTTCGGTTGCTATGCAATCGGTTATTCTCGTACCTACTCTCGCAGGAAGCACTCGTATCGTGTTGCGTCGCCTTAAGTGTGAAAAAAATCGTGTTACACAAAGAGCCATATTAAAAACAATGTACTGAGATGACGTTAAAGATGATCAGGGTCCCGTTTTACGAACCGATTTTAGCGCTAAGATCAAGGTTATATGGCGTCAGACATATGGTTAAGGACCACACAGATATTGAGAGAGGAAACCCGCTGTCGCCACTTCATGGTCTACTCTTTTCGATTAGAAGCAAGGGATCTTTTATATGCACCATCCCATAGACAGGATAGCACATGCCACGGCCTTTGGTGTACCAGTCGTGGTGCACTGGCTGGAGCGAGAAATAGCGCAATGGGCCCACTGACGGGGATCGATCACAAACCGACTGCGCATCAAGCGAGCGCTGTACCACTGGGCTACGCCTCGCCCCCGCTAAGATCAATTTACGTGCAAAAGGTAGCAATACACTAACGGTGATCTTAGCGCTAAGATCGCTTCGTAAAACGAGCCCAAGTCCTTTCCTTACTTAAACGTAATAGCATATATGTGTGGCGTTTTAAAATACATTAAAGACAAACAGACAGACATACATACAGACAGGGCCCTAGGACCCAGTGATCGTACAAGTCGTCACTGCCGTTGATATCCTTGAACTAATCGACCAGCGAGATCTTTGTTCCAACATCATTCCAACATAATTGAACACCCACGCGTTTTGCGGAATAGCCTTTGCTGAAACACGACTCGTTGAAATACCATCGTGTGACATTTACGTTTATAGAGATCCGATCGCAAATTGTATTCCGATTGCATTAATGTATTGATTTTAAAAACATTTTAAACCAGTGCACGTGACACACTTTCATTAGACATGGTCATCTGGTGAGTTAAATAGATGCGAGGCGATTATCTATGTGTGCGTGTATGTATGGATGTGTGCGTGTGCGTGCGTGCGTGCGTGCGTGTGTGTGAAAAGAGAAACAGAGAGAGAGAGAGAGAGAGAGAGAGAGAGAGAGAGAGAGAGAGAGAGAGAGATGTCGTTTAAATACATTTGGAAATGCAGTATAGTAATAATACGGAATAGTACCGTGACTTACGAAGATATATATATACATTTACATGCTACATGCTAATATTTGCTTCAGCACGGATGGGGAGAAAGGCAGTTGACCGCCTGACCCCTCTCTCGTACGCTAATGATAATAAACTCGCTAGATATAGCTAGGCACGGGCAGGTGCGAAGCGATTCCGCCAAATGACGTCAGAAGGGACATCAGCGCGAGGTCTCGTACTAAACTCGTCAACGTATGCATTTACCGAGACACGCAACTCTGAAACCAGCACAATATACACATCATTAGTTCATCGCGTCGAATTAATTACACACGTTTATATCAACATCTTCATGTGTGCGGCGGGCTTTACGTAATCTGAGGGTACGTTTACACCTGCAATCTCTCAGGGCCGTACCCTGATCAAAATCCTGGGGTGGCACTACTTTTTATAAACAAATGAAACACTATACAAATTAAACCCTGAAATGTGTATACTATTTTCTGAAGTAAAAAAAAGAAGAAAAAACAAGAGAGATTCTCAAGGGGGCAACTGCCCTCTCCTGCCCCATCCCCCCCCACCCACCACCGAGGATACGGCCCTGAATCTCTGTAGTTTTTACCCGCCGAGTCGGCACGACAGGAAGAAGTGATCGTTAACAGATTACGTCACATGCAGCTGTAGTCTCTTCCAAAAAGAACGCCTTTTTTTCATGCTATGAAATTTACTACAACTTATTTATTTCTCAGCCAATTGATTTGTAAATTGCACATAAAAATATTAGTTTTATGTTATTTCCAAAACACTTTTACTTTTCGTCTTACATCAAACCAAACTGAAATTATTAAAAGAAAACAAAACATTGTCATAGAATGATTGGACGGACTATAGATTGCATGGTCATGGATGGAATGTAATGCGGTATATGCCAAATGAGGTACTTGCACAGTTATTAGACATATTTATGTCAATAGCTAATTTTGCACACTGGATGAAATAGAGTTACCAGTATCAATGTGTACAATAGTCTTTTTGCAAACAAAACTGCCCATATGTAGGCCTACCTTTGTTCTGTTGTTTTAGGGTTAATTTTAGCCCTTGCATATACTGTTCCTCATCGTGGTGGCAACATTCTTAAGGGTTTCCTTGAGAGTGGCGAATACAGCACATGTTCGGTATTTCTTGGACGTTTAAAAACAAGTTCTATAAGCGTCTGTTTATAATGATTTCAAATATGGTTTTCCTTTTGTTTACCACGGCTCCATATACACCGTGTCCATTGTCTGACCATAGCGTTTGGTTTTGTCTTATCAAAGCTTTAGTTTTGGTATGTTGCATTGATCTCTCGAGGTTGTTTACTTTCAAATCTGTTTTATTTGGTGTTTTTATTTTATGGTTTTTTGTTTGTGTTTTGTGTCTTGATAATTCGGTTCAATGTTGGTTTGCTTTTGTCTTTTGGATTATTTTTTTTTTTTTATATTTAATGTTGCTTCATTGTGTCTTTCACAAATATGACTATTTCATTGATGTCTACACTATTTTTATTAATAATTTTAGAATTTTTCATTGATGTTGATCATCTTATACCTCTGTTTGACACAATAGGTGATGTGTTTTTGGTTTTGTGTTGGAGTGTCGTTAAACATTCATTCATCCATCCATTCATGTGTTAACCTTAAACGTACTAGTAGTTACTAGTTAGGTACATTAAGTGTACTTGGTGTTTGGTGTCCAGGGTAATTTTGGACGATAAAAAGTACAACATATACACATTATATTGGCGGATCTACATTTTGTTTCGTACAGTTATTTTTTTATTTTCTTATTTTAATTTGTTACGTTGGAGAATCCGAGCAATTCCTTCGGGAATGTTTGTGGCCTTCGACTACATGTCATTTCCCCTCATGGATGAAAGAGAAGCGAGTACAATGAAAATCTACACGACTCCGCAACCAAGTACACACATGAACCACGTATAGCTGAACGAGCAGTCTTGCGAAAATGGATTTTTTATAATCACAATTTGACAGAAATAGAACTTACAGAGCTGTTGGACCAACAGAAATGCATCAGTATCCGTGTCAACAACAACAAAATATCCGGACGACTAGCTTATTACGGAATTCTACAAAACGGAACTTCCCAAGCGACAAGGTCTGTCATAACGGTAAATGGTTATTTGGCAAAAGAAATTGTGAATGTCATGCAAATATATGTCCATTACAAATGTTCTGTTTAAAATGTTCTAATCTAAATGCTCACTCAGATGTAAACCACATAAATTGTCACGAATACTCCAAACATCATGCCCAAGTCAACATTTCTAAACCTAAACACAAATCGGATAAACAAAGAGAAAGGGACAATATTAGAAAATCTCAGTACGAATTTCGAACATTTTGTTCTAGGCAACTACCATTTTCTAACTTAGGTGCTAAGGCTTTCACTAGCGTTGTAAACTTAAATAAACTACTAAAACAAGAACTAGATATTCTTAAGGCCAAACAAAATTCCAGTAGAGAAATAAACCAAGCCAGAAATAATTGTATTAAAACCACCAAAGATTTGACAGAAGTACAACTAATTATCGAGAACAATCTCAGGAAATCAGTTCACTAAAAGCACAGCTAGAACAATACAATAGAACTCCAAGAGTCTGAAAAGTGTGTAGTGTTGTTAAAAACTATAATAAATACTTTGAGGGCGTATACTACCAAATCAAATCCCATAGACGACAGTAGTATCATATGTGGCTAAAACTCCTACCTGCAGCGTATCAATCGCCACGGATATAAATACTACCACACCTCAAAGTGAATCAGAAAAAATGGGGGTGAAGCTGCTAATTTCTGAGATAACGGGTAGCGTCTATGACTACCCTAGTTCCGCACAAAAGTCTAGTACTTTTTTTTACAGATACCCCATACATGTTTCATTGACACAGTGATACTAGATGAAATAAAACTGCATACATTCTACGCATCTACGAACAATGGTAACAGCCAAAAGACCTATCTGATGGGTGAAACGTCTTGCAGTGAGCATTGCCTCAGACAACGTGAACGCTAACCAACTGACTCAACGAAATTACGATACAAGCAAAACCTTGTCTAATAGATGAAACAGTTTATTTGTGATACAACATTTCGGACGCGGGACAACTACTTCAAACACTATATACAAACTCTATCTTAACAAATTTATTCGCTAGACACGAGGACGTGTCTTTCATTGGACGGTGGGTAACTGTCACAGTGCTAAACTTCAACTTTATAACAATACAGATTAAATATTTATTTTTCCAAGTGCGTTAATTAGAATTAGTCAGTTGGTAATCTGATGTCTGCCGTGGTATCCACTTAAGTAGCGATTTGCCAATCAAACCAATTAATGCCAAGTTCTACTTAAATATGTGACGAGCAATCACAGACACAACGTAGTTTAATTGTTGTCACGGGTACTGAAGGCGTCTGAACGAGTACCTCATGACAGCTACATATTACATGGATACGTGTTTAGTATGTGTGTTATAAATAAGGATATTTTATCCATGAAACATAGACTCGGGAAGAACAGATGCTGTTCACACGCCTTGCAGTTCGAGTATATGTTGGCGTTGAACATAACCTACAAACCAACTTGTGACTTCTGTTGTTCATTTACCATTCTTTAAACAAATAAAGAGAAATTACACTGTGTTAATATTAACATCTTGTTTGTTTTTTTGTATTTCAGTGTACATGCGTAATCCTATTTGTTTCTTTTCTTCTTTTTTAAGGTTTCTTTTTTATGTAAAACACTGATACATGTGTACTCTTTATCGTTTCGATGTCTAGTAACAAGAAAGATATAACAGAGAGGTGAATTTGTTGTCTTCGATGAAGGTATTGTTCAGAAATCAGAGCAAATTATCACACCAGACTGAATTACCAATAATATACATCTAGGACAATCAATATGTCGAACCGCCGTGACGTAATTATTTACTAAAGTGTTCTCAAGGGCGGATTAAAAGAAGGAAATAGGGGTCTTGTCTCCCCCTAAACAAATTTAAAGTGCCGCTTTTTAACAATATATTTACAATTTTTATATAAATACCGTTTTCAGGGAGTTGGTTCATATGTCCTTGGTCCCCTCCCTAAAATACTCTCTGAGTCCGCCCTTGGTTCCCTTATTTATGTGTCAATGCTACACCAACATCCGGAAATGCGCATGTAAATACGTTTGCATGAAGTTATAGAGACATGACACATTTGATACGCGAGATAACTTACATTGTCTATCAGTAACATCCCAGTCAATATTCGGTTTGTCCAGAATTTGAAAGAAAATTAATGTTTTACTTTACGATACATTAGCACTTTGTTTAACCGGCACCTATGAGGGGTGAAACTTATAGTACACTATTAGGAGTTATGACAATTAATATAGTGAATACTAAAAACATTTTGTGTTGTCGGCTTTAACAGAGGGTCTATCAAAATTCCATAATGGCGAAATCTAGCCAAACGTATACATTAATTTTAATTTAAACCTTTTACAATATAAATCTATACAAATTACAACAAGTAATTTTATTTTATTTTGCACACAATGCTTATCTCTAATATGAAGACGACAACAATGGAGGCCAAAGCACTTTAGGATAGAGATACTGAAAACCATCACAGATTCAGACAGATTAATTTTAAACTTGCAACTATGATATAGGACCTTTAAATGGGTATAATTATTTTTTTAAAAGCGTTCTTTGTTGGAAAGATGCCTGTCCAACGTCTCTATATCAACATACGCATTTAAAAATATGGTATATCCCAGAACCAACTGAAACTCATATTTAAGATTACTACAGTGAGTTTAATGTGTATGTGTCGTGTGTGTGTGTGTGTGTGTGTGTGTGTGTGTGTGTGTGTGTGTGTGTGTGTGTGTGTGCTTATTTGTGTATGTACAACCCCTGAAATTACCCACGACATGGAGTTTTTAATTACTCTCAGCACTGTTTTACCTTTAACTATATTTAATTTCTTTTCAAGGACATGCTTTGTTTCATTTTTTGCCGTGGACATTTCCCTCAATTGCATGGG
The DNA here is from genome assembly GCF_016097555.1 of Gigantopelta aegis. NCBI lineage: Eukaryota > Metazoa > Mollusca > Gastropoda > Neomphalida > Peltospiridae > Gigantopelta > Gigantopelta aegis. The sequence continues at coordinate 89,565,794 of NC_054704.1, read as the reverse complement.
TTGAATGTATATGTTCTGTAACTGCATGTCTCTGTGTGCTTGTATTCCAGCCAGTACACCACGACTGGTTTATCAAAGGCCGTGGTATGTGCTATCCTGTCTGTGGGATGGTGCATATAAAAGATCCCTAGCTACTAATGGGAAAATGTAGCGGGTTTCCTCTCTAAGACTATAGAGTCAAAATTACCAAATGTTTGATATCCAATAGCCGATGATTAATAAATAAATAAATAAATATACTCTAATGGTGTCGTTAAAAAAAAACCCACTTTGACTCTAAGCCAAAATTACCAAAAGTTACGACATCCAATTAATAAATTAATGTACTCTAGTAGTATCGTTAAACAAAACAGACTTTAACTATGTGCTTGTAATGAAGAGTAGTTCTGTCCCGTTAGCCAATTCCCTTCTCCATCGGCTATTTCTCGTTCCAGCCAGTGCACCACGACTGGTATATTAAAGGCTCTGGTATGTGCTATCTGTCTGTGGGATGGTGCATATAAAAAATCCCTTGATGCATTAGGGAAAATGTAGCGGTATTTCCTCGGATGACTACGTGTTAGAATTATCAAATGTTTGATATCCAATAGCCGATGATTAATTAATCAGTGTGCTCTAGTGGTGTCGTTAAACAAAACAAACTGGGTTTTTTTTCTCTCCATCGGATGCCGGTGATCTGTTCCTGAGAAAGGAGTTTTTAACCTTTTCTCTAGATCGCCATGCCCTAGGTGACACTTCCTTCTCAACGTTCGAAATGTCAATTTTACATTCCTTCTGTCGAAAAGAGTTCAGCATTTCTCGGAATACCATTGATTACAGTTTGAACGGAAACTGACAGGTGTGCAGCACAAACTCCTCACCTCGGGTCAGTATCCGCTGGAAGTCCCACCCCCCTCCCACATCCTATCCCAGCAGGAAGTCAGTTACCCGCCTTCACACTATCTGATTATTGACATTACACGATGTGTCCATAATGATTAGCACGGTTCATTTTGATTGTAGATACCTAAAGGAGATTCAAGAAGGATATATCGTCCTGGGAAGTAGCTACTGACAAAACAAACGACATGTACAGTGATTCATGATAGCAGTCACGATCGTTTCTAAACTTCCCTCCGACTCTGCCTTTTGCAGAGATACGATTTTAATTGCAGTTGTTGTTAAGAGTTGCTCCCCTGCAAGTCTACTGTATGTTGACCGGCTATTGATCACCTTCATCTACAAGAACTGTAAACACATTAGTTTTAGGCATACTGTCACGGATTTAAGGACCTTATTTCTCTAAAAATGGATAATAACTAAAAATTACATTCATTGTTGGAAACCAAATCTAGCTATTGCATCACCTTAACTGAACCATGATGGAGTGAAATCCATATCAACCCTCTCGGCAATTTTAGTTTTTGAATTATGGACCATTGCCATAATTCAATTATTTTTACAAAATGTCATTAATAAATGGAGTATGGTAGTTATGAAGATGGATGAATAAAGTACATTTAGGGACAAATCGAATTATTTTTGTTCAGTGGTCTGTGTCAATATGCCTTTAAGTTTGTTCAGTGGTCTGTGTCAATATGCCTTTAAGTTTGTTCAGTGGTCTGTGTCAATATGCCTTTAAGTTTGTTCAGTGGTCTGTGTCAATATGCCTTTAAGTTTGTGTTATTTGACGACACCACTAGAGCACATTGATTAATAAATAATGGGATATGTGGGATTTTTCATTCTAATACCAGCTCCATACAGGAATGAGTGCACCGCTAGGCTTATTGGGAAGTGTAAGGATGCATCCACGGAGTCTTACCCACCTCACGGGTGCGATTATGGACGTGTCTTCCACGTGTAATAAAGAAACGTGGAGCACGGCCCCATTGAGAAGTCCCATACCGAAATGGAAATATTACGGTTTCATCATTCTGATTTAATCGTATCATCATTCATCTATGCTTGTGGTGTTTACAAACTGTGTTTCCCTTTGTGTTAAATGCTTAAATAATAACCACCGGCTGAAAACATTTGATAATCCTGATTCGTAGTCTGCTGCATTTCCTAATTAGTATCAAAGGCTCTTTTATATGCACTTCCCCCCACAGACAGGACATCACACGCCATGGCTTTTGATACACCAGTCGTTGGGTAATTGTTGAGACCTAGAAAACCCCAATGTGTCAGCCGAGAGGGTTCGATCCTACGACCAAAACACCGCAGACGAGCGCCTTACCAACTGATCAAAATGACAGTGAAGACCTTTGTCCTATTATCTTATTTTATTTCCATTCTTATATCAAATAAAGGTTCAAGCACGCTGGTTAGCTGTTAGTGAGGAAGAATAGAATATAATAGAATAGATGTGTAAGGACACCCCAGCACGAAAAATACATACTGGGGGTCAAACTATGGTAAATGCAAAAATAAAGTGATGAATCACATAAATATAAAATTGCAAATGTAAATTAAGACACAGAGAAAGAAGTCAACTTAACTGATCTTACACCATACAACTTATTTCCACTGTGAACTCATTTTTGAGCGGAACCGACACTGGGACACGAACCCAGTACCTACCAGCTTTAAAGCCGATAGTTTAACTGATCATACCACTCACTATTTCGAGGGCCTCGACTGTGGTGAGACTCATGTCCACGATGGACGTGTCCAGTAACAGCTGATTAGAATGATAAATTATTTACCTTGATGGTCTCCTCACCTCACACCACGTGGGCCTGCCACTCGTCGAAATTAATTACGTAGCCTAATTGTTTTTGTGTTGATCGCTTTGCCATCTCATCTCTCTCTCTCTCTCTCTCTCTCTCTCTCTCTCTCTCTCTCTCTCTCTCTCTCTCTCACCACACACACACTCTCTCATTATCTCTATCTCATTCTCTCTGTCTCTCTGTCTGTCTGTCTCTGTCTCTGTCTCTCTGTGTGTGTGTCTCACATACACACTCTCACATACACACTCCCTCATTCTCTCTCTCTCTCTCTCTCTCTCTCTCTCTCTCTCTCTCTCTCTCTCTCTCTCTCTCTCTCTCTCTCTCTCTCTCTCTATATATATATATATATATATATATATATATATCTGTATGTCGCTCTGTGTATGTATCTATCATATATAGATGGGGCGGAAGTTAGCTCCGTCGGTTGAATGCTCGCTTGGGGTGTTTCCGTCGCAGGATCGAACCACCTCGGTGGTCCATTCAACTGATCTCATTCCAACCAGTGCACCACAACTGGTCAAAGGCAGTGCTATATGCTTTCCTGTCTGTGGCAAAGTGCATATAAAAGATCCCTTGCTCTATTATTAAAAATGTAGCAGGTCTTCTCTGACGACTACGTGTCAGAATTACCACATGTTTGACATCCAATAGCCGATGATTAACTAATCAGTGTGCTCTAGTGGGGTCGTTAAACAAAAATCGTATACACACACTCTTACAAACGCACGCATGCACGCACACACGCACAGATACGCCCACCCGCTGACACCTTACACGTAAATTGTTCTACCAGTTAGATGGAATATTAAGACGTGGGCTTGTGTGACACGACGTCTAATGATGTATCGCTGAAACGACGTGCACAAGACAATTAGAAGACTCGGTCGGCGAATACTAATCACAAGTTGATGGCCCGAGGTCGGCCAGGATTGCTCCTGTCACATTTCTCACATCGGGAGGAAGTGGGCTGAGGCAGATTGCGGTTAGTAGTCGAGGTAAGGGGGTGGGTTGAGGGGTCCACTTTCATTAACAGGTGCCAGATTGATAGTAAGAATTAATGATTAGATTAGAGCAGTTTGCCATCATTTCGGTCCATAAAACGGAACAAAGAAAGGGTTTTAAGGTTGAATCTTTTGCAAATTTAAGACGAGAGACGTATGTGAACTTGTTGAGATATTAAACTGTTATAGTCAGGTCAAATAATGGAATACATTTTGAAAAGAAAAACCCTTTCAAAAAGCGGTAGATATAATAATATATAATTTTCATTGTCAAACTTCATATATCCATCTATGCCTTACAATATCGAATCCAAGGTGTTTTGGTATGTGCCAACTTCAAACGTTCACTGAATAACAAAGGATGGAGTGTCTCTTGAATTCTACTCTGGGATCACCGCGGTTACCTACTCCCTCTACCGTTAATCTTCAACCATGTCCCCTAAATCACGAAAAGTTCAAATTCAGCATATCACATGAAAGCAGCCTAATCTGCCTCCTACCCCATTGCCCCTGTTCTTTGAATTCGATCTTATTTCTACCCAATCTGGCAGCTCCACCTCCAGGTTATTGATACAGCGCTCTTCTTTAGTGCACTGGATCATGGGATCCAGTACCACTGATGGACACGTTCCCCCGTCCTGACCAGTGTGGAAAAGTGCATATAAAACATTACGACGGTAGGAGGCAATGGCGGGTTTCCCCTCCCTCTACATACTCTCTCTGTCTCTCGTTCTTTTTTCTCTCTCTATATATATCTGCCTCTCCCCTCTCCCCATCTCTCGCCCCCCCCCCTCTCTCTCTCTCTCTCTCTCTCTCTCTCTCTCTCTCTCTCTCTCTCTCTCTCTCTCTCTCTCTCTCTCTCTCTCTCTCTCTCTCCGATACAACCTAAACCATAACGAAAACTCAAGGATATGTCATCTGATATACACTGAAATCAATATTAAAATCGTGACTGAAAGTTCAGGTTTCCGCGCTCAAAGTAGGCCGTGTACGAAGATGACTCGGGTCGGGAAGGTAACTAAGGCTGTTTTAGAACACTACCGCAAACACGGGACAAAAGCAGCATTGTGTCGTCCGTAGGCGTCCAATCGATAACAAACAGACACATGTATAATATATTAGAAGGATTTCATTTACGCAATGTTTGCATTAGTAAAGTATAAATTATACACAGCCAAGGAACATGATTTATTCCCTTTGGATGATGGATGATGGCTGATTGGTTTTTGCCAATACTGATTTCTTGACATTTCCATTGATGGGTCCAGAGGGATCCCAAGGGTACTGACCTCCCTTTCAGCCGACAACACAAAAGCCCACATATAAACTTACATACCTTTAGTCTGAAGTGCAAAATGTCATTTATTTTCCTTGCCATTAAAATATCTGATATAAAAGCTTGATGACAAGGGCGTTGAATTAAATAATAATAAAAACCCCAGAAGACCAACAACAAAAAACCCAAAAACAACCCCGAGCGATTCTCTCTGTCTCCCAACACACCTCACCCTCACCCGCCATTTCAGATGTTCCCCTTCCTTGTTCCGTCAGTAGCACGCGACACTAAGTTTTGTCAGGTATTTAATTCCACATTAAAGCCGCACACCCTAGTTCCATCAAGAAAAAATAAATTATAATTTGGTTAATCTACAAACCTGTAACACACTTAGATCACGTTTTTATCAAATGGAGTGAAAAACAGGTTTTATATCGATAAATACCATGGGAATCCCCATGTCCCAATTGCTTGAAATAATTTTGAAAGTTAGTATTCTGATGTCACCGGTAGATGTCGCTCGAAGCACAACAATGCCTACGTCACGACAAATTTCATAGAGTGCGCACAGACTTGGGGTGCGTTCTTTTCACCTCTCCTGGACATGTTCCAACTGTTCTGTCCTGGTTGTATCCCCTCTCCAGATATCGTAAGACTTAACAAAATTATTGGTTTTAAGGGTTTGTAACGTTTTGTATTGAGACACTTACTTGCCTGAACTTTATTGTTACTGAAAATGTTCACGAACTGTGAAGAAAAATCTCACAAATGAACAACAACAAATCGGATGTTGATTGCGCGAAGAACCGTGCACGAGAAAACAAACCGAACCAAAATGATAACGGTCACGTGGTATACCAACGTCTGTGACATTGAAATGGAAATATCCCGTCTAAAAATAGATTAGACCTTGTCTGCTCAACGGGTTTTTCTCAAACATGCGTGCGTTTTTAAGAAATAAGAAAAATACATTTTGTGGTATTACAAAAACCAGGATTACCAGGATTACCAAAAAACACTTCAGGTGAATGGAAATGTATATTCTAAATAATAAACGGTAAGTAAAGTGAAATGTTATTTGTGAAAAAATGGGTTTAATAGCGAAAAACAACGCCGTAATGGTTAACAACTAGCCGTAACTAGGGTGTGTCCCTTTAACGTAACACGTGCGAAGAATTAGACAAACACGAAAAATACGTTTAGGGTGACAACTCATCTGGTTTGCAACAGCTTAGAGTAAACCTTTTCTTTTCATTTCAATTTATTTTTCATGCTTATATCCAATTAAGGTTCAATCACGCTGTCCTGAGCACACACCTCAGGTATCTGGGCTGTGTGTCCAGGACAGTTGGTTAGTTGTTAGAGAGAGAGAGAAGAGGGTGTAGTGATCTTACACCTACCCGGTGAGTCGTTAAAACTCGCTCTGGATAGGAGTCGGTACGGCTGCGAACTCTGTGCCTACTAGCCTTATGTCCGATGGCTTAACCACAACACCACCGTGGTCGGTTAGAATAAACCAAAACGATTAATTTACTATAGTCCGTCCCATCCTCCTACAAAAGTAATTTTTTGGTGAATAATTTTAGTTTGGTTTGACGTAAGAAGAAAAGTAAAAGTGTTTCAGAAATAACATACCCCCCACCAACTATTTTTATGTGTAATTTAGAAAACAATCGTCTCAGAAATAAATAACTAGTAGAAAATTCTACAGTATGACAAAAAGGCGTTCCCTGTGGGAAGGACTAAATGGATGTAGTTTTAAGTTTACATTAATGATATGTAATTCACTGAACACCTGTTTAAATTTATACCCGTCTCAGCCATGTGGACGTTTTGATAGATTTATTACAAATAGCCTATACGTGAGTGTAACCAACTTGATAATCTAGAGAGAAAAATATCTAAAACTGTATGCAGAACAGCTGTTAAGACCATGTAAATAACATAACGTGAAAGAGGCAATAGTTTCACCCACCACCCCCATCCACCAGAAGAAAAAGAGGCTTGATTTTGTTTAACGACACCACTAGAGCACATTGATTTATTAATCATCGGCTATTGGATGTCAAACATTTGGTAATTGTGACATATAGAGAGGAAACCCGCCAATTTTGTCCATTAGTAGAAAGGGGTCATTTATATGCACCACCCCACAAACAGGATAGCACCCCATACACCAGGGCCCCGTGCCACGAAGCGATCTTAGCCCTAAGATCAACTTAAGTGCATAGGGTAGCTATGCGCCTAAGGTAATCTTAGCCCTAAGATCAACTTAAGTGCATAGGGTAGCTATGCGCCTAAGGTAATCTTAGGGCCAAGCTACCGAAAGCATGGACACTGGATTGGAAAAAGTCAGGCAAACTGACAACCAAGTGTCGCCTGTTTGCACTCACAGTTTAAAATAAAATAAGCACTTTAGCCGTGGATCGCTGGCTCAGGTGCTTCGATCGAGGTATGTGCTGATCTGTCTGTGCGTATAAAAGATTTCTTGTACTACTAATGGAAAAATGTAGCGGGTTTCCTCTGAAGATTACTTGGCAGAATTGGCTTTAGAACCAATAGCAGATGATTAATTAATCAATGTGCTCTAGTGGTGTCGCTAAACAAAACAAACTCTAAACTATATTACACACACACACACACACACAGAGAGAGAGAGAGAGAGAGAGAGAGAGAGAGAGAGAGAGAGAGAGAGAGAGAGAGACGCACACGCACGCACAAACAGACACACACACAGAGACACACACACATACAGAGACAGACACACACACAGACACGCACACAGACAGACACACACACACACACACACACACACACACACACTCAAACCCTTAAATTCAATTTAATTGTAGCAAGGTTCAAACCAATGGAAAACATTGATGGAAGACTACTAGTTAAAATTATCACATAATTAATTACTCAATATACTCCAGTGGTGTCGTTAAACAAACCAAACGCGGACCCGCATTGTAGAGCTTCACAACAATCACCATTGTCTACAATTAATTGAATATTCAGAGGCCCTTTGAAAACTCGTGGTTTTGCCGTCACTAACTTATTTGTGAACAATAATATTAGCAGACGTATTGTTAGCATTGAAATCGTACACGTTTACAGCCGCCGTTGAATCTTTATTTACGACCACCATTCCATTAGTGTACCGGCCTCGGTGGCGTCGTGGTTAGGCCATCGGTCTACATGCTGGTAGGTACTGGGTTCGGATCCCAGTCGAGGCATGGAATTTTTAATCCAGATACCGACTCCAAACCCTGAGTGAGTGCTCTGCAAGGCTGAATGGGTAGGTGTAAACCACTTGCACCGACCAGTGATCCATAACTGGTTCAACAAAGGCCATGGTTTGTGCTATCCTGTCTGTGGGAAGCGCAAATAAAAGATCCCTTGCTGCCTGTCGTAAAAGAGTAGCCTATGTGGCGACAGCGGGTTTCCTGTAAAAAAATCTGTGTGGTCCTTAACCATATGTCTGACGCCATATAACCGTAAATAAAATGTGTTGAGTGCGTCGTTAAATAAAACACTTCTTTCTTTTTCTTTCCATTAGTGCTTTCTGTAAGTTATGGATGTTATCATTACATCTAGACAGTCCTGTCTCATGTGACATGATTGCAAGAACAAGCTCGCCATAACTGCTGTTATATTTGAGACATACGTAGTTCGAAGAGCACAATAAGCTAAAACTGCCACGGAACCGCCCACTGGCGAAGTCAGAGGCCGAATCCGTGGTAGGCGTGCCTGAACCTTTTTGGATAGGGGCACGTAAATAGGGTTTCCATTCCAATAAGCTAAAAACAATGTACCAAAAGACCAGGATTTTACATTTGGGGTGGGGGCAACTATGTATGTATGTATGTATGTATGTATATATGTATGTATGTATGTATGTATTATTTTATCAAATTTAATACAATAAAAAAAAGAAAAAACGTTTGATGGGAGGCATGGACAACGTGCCCCCCCCCCCCCCCCCCCCTCGCTACGCCACGAAAAACCCATACGTCCTTGATTGATAGTAGTTTTTGATATATTAGATTTTGCATGTGTAAAATAAAATGATCTATACATTCTTATACTTTTATCTGGTCCACGGATGAAGAAGGTGCATAAAACACAATCAAAATTACCATTGCGATTTCGTAAATATAAAATGTGTGTAAGTTAAAGATAAGTTTACATTATCGTTCTATCAGTTTGTTTTAACTTTTATCAACAACATTACTACTACCGCCATCACTACCTAAAACGTCTATCACCGTACGAGCAGTACTAGCATCCATTAACAGCACCATCACCATTAACACCGTCAGAAATACAGAAATAAATGTTTTATTTAACGACGCACTCAACACATTATATACAGAATAGCCGGTCACTGTATTAAGATATCGGCTTTATCCTGCGAAGGTTAGAACAGCGAACGCCGCGAGGCTGTGTCGAGCGGTATTCGCCATTCGACCTGAGCAGGATAAAGCCGATATCTTAATACAACAATCAGTTATTTTATTTATCCTAAATTCCACACAAAACAAAAAATGAATGAAATGAACCATTTTATTCCACAACTTTACACTTTTTCAGGGTCATTTACGTACACACGTTGAAATTATTTTTTATTAAAAAATTGTCTTAAAATCGGTTCATTAAAATCAAAACAATCAAATGGAAATAAAATAATAAGTAACTTTAAACAATATAACATTCCTTGGCTAATCGTAACTAGTGTAAAAGTAGTTGCGTCCTAAAAAAGCGAAATGTGTGGTGTTTGACTGAAAATATATAAATGTATCTAGTCATCATATCTTGACGGCAGATATAGTGATTGCTGGATGAATTACGGTTATATGACAGGACCGCTGCCATACAGATGTCGCCATGGCGTACGTTGTATGTGGCGAGCGGATAAAAGGTGAAGTGTTTTTCTTGGAACAATTTCAATATTTAAAGACCAGAGAAAGGGAGGAAGGAAATGTTTTATTTAATGACACACTCAACACATTTTATTTACAGTTATATGGCGTCGGACATATGGTTAAGGACCATACAGATATTGAGGGAGAAAACACGCTGTCGCCACTTCATGGGCTACTCTTTTTTTCAATTAGCAGCAAGGGATATTTTATGTGCACCATCCCATAGACAGTATAGCACATACCACGGCCTTTGATGTACCAGTCGTGATGCACTGGCTGGAGCGAGAAATAGCCCAATGGGCCCACCGACGGGGATCGATCCCAAACCGACCGCGCATCAAACGCGCGCTTTACCACTGGTCTACGTCTGACCCTTAAAGGCCAGAGAGACTGAATCACCCCTGACATTCTCCGACATCATAATATGGCCTCTTGGGTACCACCCTCCACCACTTCATCGGTGACTGGCACTCTTGGGTATGTCGACAAACAGATCAAACGCGTGTCTTCTGCCTACAACATATAACCCACGGCCTCAGCGCACTGTCTTGCGCACATTCATAATCAACTAACATCTCTTGGCAATGAAATCAGACAAAAGACTTTGAAGAACTTGTCTGTTGTATGTGATTACACATCCGGCCATCTTTTTATGACAGAATGTTCTTCTTAGACGATTAACGGAAGCTGCAGTTGTCTGCCCACACCATCTGAACGCACCGGAAATTATTATGTCAACAATTCGGTTGCAGTTCTCGCTCGGCGAAAGTTTACAAACAATGGTAAGTAATGAAGCCAGGAATTGTTCTCAGATAGAAAGCATGACAAGTGAATCCATAGAAATCAAAAGCTAAGACGAATAAAAATAGAAAATAACAGGATATAAAACCGGATGTTCATGACCGCAGAACCGGTCACGTGGCAACGCAGAGGCGTCCAGGGAAGTAAAATGTAAACCGGTGCCTTCCTTGTCAGATGCGAAGCTCTGATTGGCTGAGAAGCGTATCAGTCCAAACGAGAACGAGGTCTGTTGGATTAGATGTTTCTATCAACGTATAAACCATCCGGTGCATGAATGGACGACCATCATGAAAGCCGTGCACTACAACAGCTTGTTCTGAATGTGCACGTTAAACCCTATGACCTGACCTGACCTGACCTGATGGGCGACCAGACTGGCCTCGGCAGTGTCGTGGTTAAGCCATCGGACATAAGGCTGGTAGGTACAGGGTTCGCACCCCGATACTTGGACTTGGAACTATTTTAACGTGCCCATATACCCCTATGGTTTCAGGCACGTCCATCACAGGTCCGGTCTCTGGCATGGGCAGAATCAGCCCGATACCCAGAGCGAGTTTACGCGACTCAATGGGTAGGTGTAAGACCACTACACCGTCTTCTCTCTCACTAATCACCAACAAATAACCCACTGTTCTGAGCAGACAGCCCAGATAGTTGAGAGGTGTGTGCCCATGACAGCGTGCTTAAACCATAATTAAATATAAGCACGAAAATAAGTAGAACTGAATGAATGTATGAATGAATGGGCGACAGTGAATAGGGTGGGTGACGGTAGCTGATTAGTATTAATGCTTCCTTGGGCGTTGGCAATCTGTCTGGTAGGGATGTTAGGGATGACTACACCCCCGCCACCTTACCTGGCAACCTTCTCCCACGCATTTCGATGGCCCGTATAACTTTCTGGGTTAAAAATATTGACGAATTAGTAAATACAAATAATAATGTCTAAAGAGTCAGTTAAAAATTAAAAAAGCGTTGATTCAAAATATATAGATTCTACGTATTATAGCCTAACAATGTCTTCTGGAACGAAACATCTTAATTATAACTATCCCTCCTTTTTACAAGTAAATTCAAATGTGTAATTAATGGGTCATCGGACACTTCCGGCTGCAAGAACGCACCTACAGCTGAAGGCAACCGAGATACACTTAGAACCACGACTGTTGGACGTCGGCTACCTGCTGCAGGTCTGCATGCTAGTCCCTAAGCCTAACGCAAACCCTATCCCTCACCCTATCCTTGTATATCTATTGTTTTCCAGAATACATCCAATTATACAGAATCAATGAAATGTGTTTAGTCAGTGGCGGATTCAGAAAATCCATTTAGGGGGAGCCCCAATGACATAAGCGAAATGCCAAGGGAACTTTGGAGGAGGTTTGGAGGGGATCGTAAAAAAATTAATATATAATAAAATTATTTAGGGGGCCCGGACCCCTGCACCCCCCTCCCCCATAGATCCGCTTCTGCTAGTATAATTTCTTCTGGTATCCTTTTTTACAATTTCAAATCTTCAGTGAAATTACATATTATAGTTTGAAGAACATCATTGTTGAAATGGCGGGGGCGGGGATATTTCGGAACTTGCGTGTGCGTGTGCGTATGCGTGTGCGTGTGTTCATCAGTGTGGTGCAAAGTCGGTCATGGTATATCGTGCGCAATTCGTGTATGTCAAACAATAAGCTGTGTTTTGAAAAATTGTACAGACATATTGATGTTATTGCTCAACTATGACATTTCCGAGAGTGATACAACAAAGCAAACCAACGTTCGTTTAGTTGAAGGGTAATTAAATATGTTTTGCACCTGACATTTTCAAATTGCTGTTGGGCTAATTTGACATTTGACAAATTAAGTCGATACAGCCGTGCCATGATATTTAATATCTAGCGAAACGATGGTGGAGAGATGGAGAGCGGATTATGTCAATTTAATAACGTCTCTCCAGTAATTACACTGATGACAAACGTCCTGTAAACAAGTATCAGCATTCGCCATCAACGCCACGCGAACGCATTCGCAAACTCGCAAATGATTATGTTAATACTAAATGTGTGATGATTATATTCCTGTTTTAAAATCTAATTAATAAACGTATACCATCACTTGTCTTTTAGGGGCGCCATCTAGATCCGCCGGTAGAGCGCTCTCCTGAGGTGTTAGTATCACAGAACCGAACACATAAGCGTACGAGACAGGGGGACTGCGGAGGAGTGGGGGGTGGGGCAAATTCGGGTATAAACAATAGAGAAATTCGGGCAAAATGAGCTGGCCTGAACACTTTTCACCATATATTTTCATTATTCTACCTAAAATATTAGTTTAGTAGTAACCAATGTAAAAATGCTTGGCGATTTGTTTGCAACCCTATATAGCTGTTTGGCAGTAATGCTAATATGAATAAACGTTGTAATCCATATTCGGGCACTTTTGTTTAATTCGAGCAAAATTCAGCCTGCCCACCTACAAAAATGGGAGCCCGTACGCCTATGATCGAACCAACTCATTGAACCCATTCTCTGTTTGTTTGTTTTTTCTCTTCTCATTCTAACAAATGCAGGTATATTAAAGACCGTGGTATGTGCTGTCTTGTCTGTGGGTAAGTGCATATAAAATATCCCTTGCTGCTAATAGAAAAATGTAGCGGGTTTCCTCTAAGTCTTCAAGTCAAAAATTACCAAAATTGTGACATCCAAATAAATCAATGTGCTGTAGTGGTGTCGTTAAACAACAAACTTTAACATCAGCTTTTTTAAGTGAGCGGGATGTAACACAATTATAAAACTGTCTGAAATACGATTGGCTCGGAAAACACCGTAAGTTTTTTCTTTTTCTTCAACTTCAACCAGATCCCCATCACTGGTAAATTAATCACAGTGGCATGTGCTGTCCTGTCTATGAAAAAGTCGGGTCTTGGTCATGCACTCAGCTGTCTGTCCACGACAGATGTTAGTACGTTAGTGGCAGACAGAAGACTCAAAGGCGTGGTATGTGTTTTCCTGTCTGTGGAAAAGCGCATACTGTCTCGGCAGTAGAATGTTAAGGCGACGCCAAACGATACGAGTACCTTGTGCAACAACAGCCACGGAAACTGTCGATTATGTGAAGACAACATACGATTTCACTTACTTTTTTCCAGCGGTTTTTAACGTGGCGCGGTCGAAGTTATCAAAAAACCCGCTGCTGTTAATAACCACGTAATCGATTTTTTGATGGACCCTTTTTCTGCGTTCCGCGCCTCACCGCGCCAAAAATTACGCATATGGAAAAGTTAAAGTTGTTTTATTTAACGACACCACTAAAGCACATTGATTAATCAATCATCGGCTATTGGGTGTCAAACATTTGGTAATTTTGACATATCGTCTTAGAAAGGAAAACGGCTATATTTTTTTCGTTTGATTGAAAACATATTTTATTGAATATAATATATATATATATATATATGCACACACACACACACACAAAGATTAGACACAAGTTATCCACTTTACGAGGCCGTCTCCTAATTACAAATATTAAATTGTACAATAACGGTGACTGTAATTTTCAATCAATCTGTCAGTCAGTCAGTCAATCAATCAATCAATCAATCAATCAATCAATCATTAAATCAATCAAAATAAACGTGGGTGAAAAACGATTAAGTAAACTGAAAGGACAGAAAAGGAAAAAAATAGAAGTAATGGATGGTTTAACAGTATACATTATTAATATTTTGTCTTCTGAGACAACCCACCTGGTAAATAATAACAATATAATAGTCAAAGTAACAAAACAAAACACAAACAAACAAACACTTTATTACTTGATGAAGAAAATATCTGTCAGACATAGATATACCAGTCGTGGTGCAGTTGCTGGGACGAGAAATAACCCATACATGTGGAAAACAGCCGTCATACACCGACATAGACGTGGTTTAAAATGTGTCCATGTGTCGAGGTATCGTTAACAACATGACTTTCCTTTTCATATATAACTTAACAGACTTTCATATTCGCTGAACTCTGTCCAGCTGCGCTTGTGATGTTTCTCCAAATGGACAAACTATTTTGACATTTGAGTAATATTTTAAAAGCATGCGGGGAATAACTCCGATTGCATTTATAACGGGCAATAGAGCTCGTATGGCAGTAATAAAATCATTACCGGCAGAATAAATGCGACAATTAACAAGAGGCATATTGAAATTAATCATGTTATTGCTCTGTCAAATATTGTACTAGGGTGAGTTCAGTCAACCGCTTTTTGCTAACGTCCGCTAGCCTGGTTTATGTGCTCCACGGTAAACCAAATGGCCACGTCGGGAACCAATCAAATAGTTCGTGAACGTTAGTGAAACGTTCGCTGGCTGAACGTATGCCTGATGTCGTTTTGTTCTGATCTTGGAGTACTTCATGTACAGTAATGGATGGACTACTAAAGGTTGCCGTACACCATTATTAATTCCCAGTGGTAATGAGGTCAATATTTTTAATAAACTCGGTATAATAAGTGTATCAATCCAATCAGACAGTACACACATAAACAACTGTTTTTAAAAAAAAAGAGTTAAAATTGTGTTTTGTTTAACGACACCACTATAGCACATTCATTTATCATCGGCAACTGGATGTCAAACATTTAGTAATTCTGACACATAGTTCTCACAGAAAACCCTCTGTCACAGACACTGCATCACATACCATGGTCTTTATTATCTTGCATTAGTAAATGACGTTATAATAAAGTGAGGTAAGATTGTGAGTTTATTAAAACCGTAGTTATGTTTGTATTTTGCATTAGTAAATGGTGTTATAATATGGTATGGTGAGAATGTGAGTTTATTAAATATGTAGTTGTGTTTGTATTTTGTATTAGTAAATGATGTTATAATATGGCGAGGTGAGAATGTGAGTTTATTAAATATGTAGTTGTGTTTGTATTTTGCATTAGTAAATGATGTTATAATATGGTGAGGTGAGACTGTGAGTTTATTAAATATATAATTGTGTTTGTATTTTGCATTAGTAAATGAGGTTATAATATGATGAGGTGAGACTGTGAGTTTATTAAATATATAGTTGTGTTTGTATTTTGTATTAGTAAATGATGTTATAATATGGTGAGGTGAACTTTAAGCAAAAAAAAATTCTCACCGATAAATCCATTTTACAAGCTTAACATTTAACAGCTGCTAACAATATTGTAACCAGATATTTTGCCAAGTTATCAGTTTTTTTTCTCTTTCGATACTGAAGATGAGCAGGGTACAGTATCTACTTTGAACGTCTTGTTTGATCATATCGATCTGTTCTTCTAGAAGTAGGTCGATTGCTCGCGAAGGTGAGACCCATTTTCAAAAATCTCAATATGTTTTATTACTTGGTAATCGTACGGCAGAAATGAGTATCGATTTGTGTTGTGAACATTACACACTTGAATAACACGAGGACTGGAATCAGCTTTCTGGTAGAAAGGCGACCATCACTCAATCAATGGATTCCATTGTAAGTAATGGCCTAATGGTCATAAAATGGCGTTACGAACGACAACAGTTTTTGACCCTTCGAACTGTTCGTCACGTTCGAGTGCTTTAGAAGATCGTTATATGTATCAACAAACCAACAGAAATTGAATATTTTTTAATTCGCTAAATCTTAAAAAACAACTAATTCAGATAGCAAATTGCACCTTTTAAAAAAACAAAAACCCACACGAAGTACTGTGAAATCACATGTTTTCGTGGTGGTCTAATTTTTGTGTAATATGTTCAGTCAACGATTTTAATAATACAACGAAAATATATTACATGTATACATATAATCTAAATGATACTACCTTTTTCATCCACGAATTTAAGTACGCAAACAAGGATGTTACAATAACCTTTTGAGCACTTGCATATTGAGAGAAAAAGGGCATGCCCAAAACCCGGTATAGTGGAGGTGAAAATAGACCCCTCCCTCATTCCTTCACAAAAAACTGTGTTCCGTACCATAATATATGGTCATCATCTATTCGAAAAATGATCACACGTAGTTGTGGGGCACTGGTTGGGACGAGGGGGAAATTAAATCAGAGAGTACGTCCACCGAGGGTATTCGATCCTTCGACTCAAGCACCTCAGGCTGGGTAGTGGGCTCAAGGTAAGTAAAATATGTTTGACGTGTGCCTTATGGTGCATGGTGAAAATTGACCTCTTTTTTTTGGACCTTTCTGTCTAGATAGAAAATAATCATGGTTTGCATAAATTCTGTAACACGCCGCAGATTACCGTACATCGCCGCAGACCACATCCAGATGTCGTGTTCCGTAACGTCTGCGTCTGTTTGACACTATGTTTCGATAACAAATATCGTTGGTCTGCGACGGTCTGAATTTTGTACATATTTTATAGGAACCAAATTTAAACGTACCCTAATTCTCTTTTTACTGTTTCCTTTTCTTATCTTAGGCTAGACATGGAAAGACAAGGTTTTATTTCCTTATTAAGACACGGATTGGAAGGGGATACTACATTTTCCTATGCCTTGTGAAGATTCTCAGTTCTACAGACAGCAATGTTTGTGATTATCATTCTATTAAGCATTTAAATATAACGGAAACTCTTTTATTTGAGAGACTCATTTGTACATAATGTGGGCGTTAAGTGGTTTGTTATTTCATTTTATCTATATGTCTTTACAAGAAGATTAACATTGTTGACCTAGATACCTAATGGATAAGCATTTTTGCCAAGTTTACACTTAATCCGGCTATAAATAATCCATGTATTCATGGGTTCTGAAACGGCAAAACAAGTCTTACTGTCAATCAATGTCGGTGTTTAATCACCCGTTATTAGGTATCAAGCAAACAGTATAATTAAATCTCTACCAATATTGTTAATATCATCATCATCATCATCATCATCATCATCATCATCACCATCATCATTATTTCTGAGTTATATAGCTGTTTACGGTTACGGATAAGATGTCTTTTATCAGCATTTTTCTAATAGGATCGGCGTTTCATATGCCGGTTGTGGAGCACTAGGGGCAAACCGAAACTCAATACCTGTTATCTGTACCATCGTTAATATTAAAAAAACCTAGTAACAAAAACAAGCAAATAAACGTTGAAACAAACGAAAACATAAACAAGAACTTTGATTATCAAAATTTAACGATTTTATATCAACCTGTACAAAAAGAAAGACAAAAAAAACCCCACAAAAACCCCCCAGAAAAAGACCCAACAACACAAAAATCTTGCTCATAAAAGAAAGGAATGTGCGGTTCAATGACATTTCAACACACTGCTTCACCAAGCAGTATTAAGGTAATTTTCACTTAATTTGGACACGGGTCCTCCGAGGGACGTCGACCCTGAGATGTGACGAGGAGCTGGGTGGACAGACAGAGACGGACTAAGTGTGACAACTCCCACACACGTAATGGACCAGACTCAGGTGGCGCAGGGTTGATCATTAACCCACTTTATTGTTTCTCTGACCGCGACTCCATTATCGCATCTTCGTAAAGCGAGCTGCCTTGCCGCTGGTGAAAATGATACTTCTGATGTCAATTTAATAGATAGCACGACATACGAGGCTTTTACTACAGGCAAGGGAAATATGGGAATAAATAGTATATGGGAATAAATAGGGGGGGGGGGGGGGTGCATATAGTCTTTTAATTAAAACTTGCCTTACTAAGTATTTCTTTTTAATAGTTCCCTATCTAAGCAGTGTTATGCATCTAATATATCAAATATGTTAAGTGTTAGGCCAATTTCGTCTGTGGAAAGTGTATTTATTACACATCCATTCCAGTGACACTGTGTGATAATTAAGATGTCGCACAGCAACATATGTTGGAGATCGATTTAAAGATATTTGATTATACTGACGTCTGAGCCGAACGTTCCACTGAAATTAACACTACCTATAATATGCAAGTCAAAAGTGCAAGCGCGAGAGCCGTAAACAGGTAATGGTTAGAAAAGACGATGAATTTTCTTTTAAATTTAAATCTGGCTTTTTTTTTTAGGGTATGTAAGAAATATAGATCCAACAAATTCATCTCACTAGTTGCTTTTGTAAATACGTATCCCATTCGTTTACAATTGTTAGATGTGGTTTGAAAGAATTCGTTTTAAAATAAATATCTAGTATTAGTACAAAATTATAATACAACTGTATTCTTATTGGTCAAAATCCAGTCACATAACCTTCCGTAAAATAGTGATATTGCCCTCAATCTGTTCTGCCGGTCCGATCAAAAATAGTATTGCCCTCGATTGGAGATTTAACCAATGAAAACAAAGAAGAGAAACAAAATCCAGCCAATAAATGAGTACGTTACGTAATGCAACGTCAACTGCTAATTTTAATGTAAACAACAACAAAGCACTTTGCCGTCCATCAGCAAAAATATAACAACATCAGTCTTACTAAGGTTAAATCTGCACATCCCACAAAGACAAGGTCAGTAGTGGTCAACGTATGTTGGCAATATCTTGCAGATTTAGAAACGTACGTAATAATTATATCAAGGTGGATGGATGTGGCACTTCCTTGATTCTATGTTACAAATAAATAATACAATTGGAAGTAATTAGGAACTGTTCAGTATAAATGTGTTCAGATTTATCACCATCCATCCATCCATTCATACCAACCTACCTATCTACTCCCCACGAACAAACAGACGTACACACGTGTTAGTATTTTTAAATAGTTCTAAATTACAGTGTGTAACATGAATACACACGTTGTATGGTGTTTACCAATGTTGTCCTCCGGCCATGTAATATCTGAAATATGCTCGCGCATTTCACGGTTTCCAAGGACGCTAAACTGGGGTTGCTAGCGACCCACCAGATCGATTCGGTTCGATCCTGTGGCGCCTTCACACGGTGAGGATAGAATCTGAACTGAAGCAAATTCGCCTTTGTTACAGCTATTGGTTGTTGTTGGGGGTTTTTTGGGTTTTTTTTTTTATTATCTAAAACTAATATGCTTTACCGACAATAAGAAATTTTACTTGGAAATAACAGTCAAACTAAAAATGATACTATTTGTTTTTATTAGTTGTTTTCAAGTGAACAACCATTTTCAAATGAACGGCTGCTTGCAGATGAACAACCATTTTCAAGTGAACAGCGATTTGCAAGTGAACTGCGATTTACTTGTAAATAGCTATTTGCAAGTGAACAGCGATTTGCAGCTGAACAGAAATTTGCAAGTGAACAGCGATTTGCAAGTGAACTGCGATCTACAAGTGAACAGCGATTTACAGATTAACAGCGATTTGCAGGTGAACAACAGTTACAGCGTGAATTATGTGCATATTAAACGATGCACATATCTGCAGAATGCCGTCTACAATTCATAGCATAAACAACCCAAAAATAATATGGTATGATGGTATACGTTGACATAGACGTACGGGCTCCCATTATTATAGGAGAGCAGGCTGGCTTTTGCTCGACTTAAGCGAAAATGCCCGAATCTGAGTAACAACATTTATTCATATCATTATTACTGCCAAACAACTAGATAGGGTTGCAAACGAATCACTACGCATTTTTAAATGGATTGCAACTAATTTTAAGGGTAGAATGATAAAAAGGTCTCAGGTTAGCACATTTTGCCCGAATATCTGTATAATGTTTGCCCGAATTTGACGATCTGCTCTAGCACGAGGGGACAGTTTCATACTCTTATGTATGTTTAGTTAAGATAAACTGCATCACAGATAACTGTAAGTTTAAGTCAGATAATCCCTCCCATGTTGAATATCTCCGACATGAACGTCTGTACGTTTCATACTCTTATGTATGTTTAGTTAAGATAAACTGCATCAAAGACAATTAAGTTTTAAGTCAGATAATCCCTCCCATGTTGAATATCTCCGACATGAACGTCTGTACGTTAACCATATAATAATTATACTATGGAACCTGAACATTTGGGGATATTTTGACCTAAAAGGCAACTGGCAAAATGCGAATGGTCTCACAAAACATTATTGTTTATGAGCTACAGTAAAAGGTTATATGCTATATACCCTTAACAACAACAACAACAACGACAATACAAAAATGAGGAATAAAATGAAGCCTTACCTCCATCTTTACATTTAGTCGAGTTATCTTCGAATTAGACCGAGCGGTTTACTGATAGGCGGCCATTTTGGTGTAGAGATGGCCGAGTTGTCGTCATAGGTGTGTTAACATTCCCTTGCATTTGGACAGCACCGCACCTAAAGTCCAGCTCTACACAGCCTCCCGCGCGCACCATTTTCATCACACAGCACTAATACGGCTATTTGGAATGGTATTGCTTTCACTACATTGATTTTGCAAGATCTGGCCGTATCGATATTTACCGCAAATGCTCACAGAAGAACAATTACAGCGCTCTCTCCACCAGCAATCTTGTCCCCATACAATCAGAAAGCTTTCGTGCATACCAATTCCGCATTCTCTGTGAGTTACAGCCCTGGTAATTTTTTCACTATCCCATTAGTACGTCATGGAATGTATAAACATACTCGGACTACTCACACTCAATTCACGTGTGTATATATTATGTGTGTGTGTGTGTATGTGTGTGTTCACTGCAGCAATGTAAAGGTCACGGAAATATCGATGGAATAAGTCTATAATGTATGATTCTGGCAGAGGCCTGGGGAGCTCGTTTACTTTCCGAAATGTCATGCCAGCGATGGATGTCCACTCACAACGGGCTTTACAATTGCTATGTTGACACCCAACGGCTGTCGGTACGAAATATTGCGTTATGGAATTTATGTTCGGCGATGTCCGGTTTTCGTGGAATGGAGGTGAGAAGTGCGTGCACTGCGGTCGTTATCTCGATGGTAAACTGGAATAAAGCTTCTACATACTGAAACAGCACCAGTCGTCGGTCGGTTACAGTCGACACAACTGAATAAATGTCTTTCGCATTATCCCCAGTAGTGGCGCAGACCGGATGATATTAGTGAGTAATGGAACTAGATATGAATAAAGAAAATGGAGTGTGTTTTACTGATGTTTCTTTTTCTGTCTCTAGACACGGCCATTTTTGAGGGTGAAAGGGGAAAGTTTAGACAATCCCAAGTCAGGTGAATAAACTATACATATTCATGAATACGTTTAGAGCTGGTTTAAGATTGGAACTGACGAAAGCACGGTTTTTTTTTATGATCATCAATTAACTAAAAAGCCGGCACATTTCATCACAGAAAACACTTATTTATTTATCCCCGTCAATGGACCCATTGAGCTATTTCTCGTTCCAGCCAGTGCACCATGACTGGTACATTAAAGGCCGTGGTATGTGCTATCCTGTCTATGGGATGGTGCATATAAAAGATCACTTGCTGCTAATGGAAAAGAGTAGCCCATGAAGTGGCGACAGCGGGTTTCTCTCTCAACATCTGTGTGATCATTAACCACATGTCTGACGCCATATAACCGTAAATAAAATATGTTGAGTGCGTCGTTAAATAAAACATTTTTTTTTCTTTCTTTCAAATGCAGGGTCATTTGGTGGGTTCTCAAACAAGTTACTCTTACAGCCTGGACTATTCCTAATAAAACTGCAGTTGCAATTATAATGGCAAAGCTTGTTATTATGTTCAATGCAGTTGAATCTTCCGCTATATCCCACCCCTGTTTCACAGAGATCCACCCCACCCCTGTTTCAATGAGCTCCATCCCACCCCTGTTGCAGTGAGCTACACCCCGCCCCTGTTTCACTGAGCTACACCCCGCCCCTGTTTCACTGAGCTACACCCCGCCCCTGTTTCACTGAGCTACACCCCGCCCCTGTTGCAGTGAGCTACACCCCGCCCCTGTTGCAGTGAGCTACACCCCGCCCCTGTTTCACTGAGCTACACCCAGCCCCTGTTTCACTGAGCTACACCCCGCCCCTGTTTCACTGAGCTACACCTCGCCCCTGTTTCACTGAGCTACACCCCGCCCCTGTTGCAGTGAGCTACACCCCGCCCCTTTTTAGTTGATTACATTCCGCCCCTGTTTCAGTGAGCTCCATCCCACCCCTGTTTCACTGAGCACCACCCCGCCCCAGTTTTAGTGAGTTACACCCCGCGCGTTTTAATGTCCTACACCCCGCCCGTTTCCGTATTACTGTGACCGTTTTTAGGTCGAGTTGTAGTTTGCCCATTTATTCTCGTGTTACGGAAACCAAAACTAAACATGATCGCATTATTACACGTGAACAGCTGATTGAACACAGAACTACAATAACATGGGGGGGGGGGGGGCACGCACAATAATATACTGGTATTTTCCAGCTAGACAAAAATTAATGAACGAACGAACGAACGAACGAACGATTGAATGAATGCATGAATGAATGAATGAATGTTTAACGACACCCTAGCACGTAAAATACATCGACTATTAGGTGTCAAACTATGGTAAATGGAAAAATTATAGACAAAAAAGGAGGCATTT
Source organism: Gigantopelta aegis (assembly GCF_016097555.1). Classification (NCBI taxonomy): domain Eukaryota; kingdom Metazoa; phylum Mollusca; class Gastropoda; order Neomphalida; family Peltospiridae; genus Gigantopelta; species Gigantopelta aegis. The sequence goes on along the minus strand of NC_054704.1, from coordinate 89,542,615 downwards.
TAAAGATCAACAAGGACAATTTTTCGTAATTCGTTGGGGGTAGGGGTGGAAGTGTGAGGCTCCCCGGAATAAATACGACTCTGACAGTATTTTTATGGAATGACAATCCATGCCAAACACATGTCTGAACCCATGCCGAAAGCAGACGTCACAGGATCTAAAGGGGATAGACGCAGTACAGTACAATGCCGTCATACTTTCTTTTAATATTTAGGGCCGGTGTAAAAGGAACGCAGGACCGTGGGAACCGAGGTCCATAGGACCTCGGTTCCTAGGAAGAATAGTCCTATCGGACCTTCATAGCTTAGGAACCATAGTCCTACCCGGATTTTCATCATACCTGGTTTATTTTTAAGTTGTTTTTATGCTAGGACTTGTATTCCTACCGGACTTAAATTCCTCCTACAGCAGTTACAGAAATACTAGTCCGGCAAATTAGATGTACGTTTATTATACTCTGCAATTTGCACGAGCTGCCAGAAAGACACGAGAAAAAAAGTGAGTTTTGGCAGCCTTCCCTCGTAGTGTGATTGGTAAGTGTATGAGTCACTTAAGATTATTGTGTGTTCAAATATCTATGTCAAAAGTTTCACAAAAAAAAAAAAAGTTAAATAAGAGAGGCGCCCTTAAGTTAATTAAATAAACCAGAAAGGAAACTGTTTTTCCTTTTGTTTACATTTATAATATATTTTTTATGTGTACGACCGGACTTAAATTTTGATTGTCCAGGAATACAAGTCCGGCCCGGACTTGATATCCTGGCAGCCAGACCAGTATTCCTGTCACGGGGATCCTATAATACCCGTAACTGAATGAAACACGATTGTCCAAATATCTCTCCTAACTGTATATCTATTAGATCTCTCTGTATCGAGCAGTATTTACCCGAGTGGCTCGTCTAGGTATGATCAGAGATACAATCTTATATAAAGTATATATTATTATAGCACGTTTAGTTCACTAGAAAACACAACAAAAACACAATACTCTTTGGAATCTGTATTAACCTACGCTGACAAATGTACTGCCGTAGTAGTTAATTAACAACAACAAATAATAACAACCCAGAACTGATCACTTAATTAGTTAATCTCTAGGTGTCTAGTTTACACAATATGCTAATCACTTCACCGTGACACAACACCCACACGTGTGATAATTGAGAAACGCTGCCAGGAGAACTTAATTAATAAGGGAATTACAATTCTATTCCTAACTGGTTAATTTTTAATTAACCCTTACTACTCGTTCAATAACGTGTGATAATTGAGAAACGCTTCCAGGAGAACTTAATTAATAAAGGAATTCCAACTCTATTCCTAACTGGTTAATTTTTAATTAACCCTAACTACTCATTCAATACCCTTGTAATACAGACTTAATACTGGTACCTATCACAATAAAGACAATAACCTACAGTTTACCTAGGCCCTCTAGGATGACTGGTTAAGCTTTTTATAATTATTTAGGACAGTGAGCCTACAGATTACTGCGTCAGATGACCGGCAGCACCGTCTAAATAATATTGGTATAATACAGTATTAAAATATTTAAAGTCACATCAATCACATCAAGGTTATACAACAGAGCAGAAATGATATTTACCAAGTCCAAACGGACGAACGTTCCCTGGAAGCCTTCCTATGTTTCTCCTCGATATATCTAAAATCCTAGCTATTTATTCAAAACTCTCAGAGACAGCGAATATCGCCTGGGGGCACAAGGCGGTACCTCACGTATCATCTCAATTTCCACAGCGACCAAGACGGCATATCTTTCTCCTAGATCGCCAAGTCGCCAAATCACGGTTGTAAAAACCGCACTCGCGGAGGTATTACGTAACTACTGGCCACATGGCTCCGCACCTTAGCTGGGTGTGTATTAGAAGTACAGCTCGACGACCGTCGCGCAAAGGTATCACGTAACAAGTTGCCCACCTGGGCTAAGTGCATTTGGAACTGCACACGGCCTTCTAAAACAATTAATATCGCCACAGGCGAAAAGAAATTAAGAGCATGTACCGTCACAATTCCTAAGGAGCGTAAGTCCTAGGACTTGCGTTCCTAGGTATATTAGACCTAGGACCTGCATTCTTAGGAGATTAAGTCCGTTTACACTGAGATTTAGCTTAGTCGGATAAGTGCTCCCTTGAGGTGCACGCGTCGCAGGATCGAACCACATCGGTGTATCCATTCAACTGGATGGGATTGTTTTCCCGTTCCAACCAATGCATGCACCACAGCTGGACAAAGGCCGTGATAAATGCTTTCCTGTATATGAGAAAGTGCATATAAAAGATCCCTTGCTGCATTAGAAAAAAATGTAGCGGGTATCCTCTGATGACTATCGTCCTGGGGTGTCGTTAAACATCCATTCATTCATTCATTCATTCATTCATTCATTCATTCATTCATTCATTCCTCTGATGACTAAGTGCTAGATATACCAATGTTTGACATTCAATAGCCGATGATAAATTAATCAATGTGCTCTAGTGTTGTCGTTAAACAAAACAAACTTTAACTTTTTATAATAAGTCGCTTGTAAATATATAGTTTTAAACATCATAATACATTTGTGGTTTAAAATATAATAACAATTTATCTGTCTAAAAGTTAAACAAAAACCAAACAAAAACACCACCCACAATGTCCAAAAATAGATTTTCTTATCTTATTCTTAGGTTTGTTATTCTTAGGTTTTTTTTATAAAACTATCTTTTATCCATGTAATGTTTGTTAACCCATCAACACTGGTTTAATAAACTTCAGTTTAGTTACACAACCTTTATGCACATGGGCCTTACTGGACACACAAAACCTGCGTAGATGACGCAAGGAATAAAATGTCACTGGAACCACAGGGCGGGTCGTAGCCCAGTGATAAAGCGTTCGCTTGATGCGCTGCCGGTCTGGGGTCGATCCCCGTCTGTGGACCCATTGGGATGTTTCTCGTTGCAGCCAGTGCTCCACAACTGGTGTAACAAAGGCTGTGGTATGTACTATCCTGCCTGTGGGATGGTTCATATAAAAGATCCCTTGCTGCTAATCGAAAAGAGTAGCCCATGAAGTGGCGACGGCGGGTTTCCTCTCTCAATATCTGTGTGGTCCTTAACCATATGGCTAACGCCATATAACCGTAAATAAAATGTGCTGAGTGCGTCGTTAAATAAAACATTTCCTTCCTTTCTGGAACCACAGAACATGTGATACCGCTCGTTTGTTGTTGTTATATTGCTGTCAAGTGATGTTACTTTCTGTTATGTTCATATGTATGTTATACTGTTTTGTCATGTTATGTAATGTCATATTTTGTTATATTATGCTATATTTTATTATGTTTTGTTATATTGTTATGTTTTTTTTCTTGTATCATCTGAACGATAAAACCACAATCCGTTATCAAGACCGCATCTTTGTACGATGCAGAGTCGAATGGGCATTAGGCAAAATAGGGATTGCTTCCACGAATCTCTATCTAGTGCCTCATTTATAGGAGGACAGCCACTCCTGAGGAGATCCTTTACTGGAAAATACATGTTGTGGACAGCCACAAAGAAGACTGCCATTCACAGTTTACTAATTTCTGTCATGTTTTGTTATGTTATATTGTTATGTTAAATGATGTTTTATTTTAGGTCATGTTTTACTATGTTTTGCTATGTTATATTGTTAAATGATGTTTTATTTTATGCCATGTTTTATTGTGTTTTGCTGTTATATTATTAAATGATGTTTTATTTTGTGTCATGTTTTATTGTGTTTGCTATGTTATATTGTTAAATGATGTTTTATTTTGTTATGTTCTGTCAATTACATTGTTTTGTTAAGTGATGTTTTATTTTGTTATGTCATGATTTACTATTTTTGTTTTGTTACAAGTCGTGTTCTTTTCTATTTCTGTACACCACGTTGCATTATAATTCCATTTATATTGTTCGTCAAACACAATGACTGCTTCAGCATGTGTCAGCTGTCTTGTAATTAACATAGTTGTCTCCCCTCCCACGCCGCTCTCACTCGGAAGTCTCTCTCTCGGCCTCTGGCAGATAGGGTTATACAATTTGGAAAGCTTCGTTAATATTGTGTAATTCCGCCTATGTTGTCTTGAATCGTGGCAGCACGCTAATTTCGACTTATTAAACACAGTGTATTTCATTTAAAATAATATCCAATACTTACAGGCATGCCAGACACAGCATTGCACTGAAGCGGGGTTTTATCGAATGGTTGCGAAAAGAAATGAAGGGCAACTGCAAGTGATATCCATTGTGTGGGAGTGACCGGCTGACAACAACATGCATCCAAATACTTGTCTCCAGATTATGTTAGACGAAACGCCCGAAACCAGCTACGCGGTATCTGAAGGGCCCTAGACTGTGCGTCCTTGGATCGATGGATTGTCACAACACAAGATATTGCAGAAATGTCAAGGGGGAAACAAAACACAGAACACAATGTTACGTGGGCACATTGCAATTGTCTCCAGAACTTTGTAATTGTTTTTCAGATCCGCTGGTGTCGGTTTAAGCCAGCGGCTCTTTTCTATGTAGGTGGATCTGTCTTCGACAAAAGGCTTGGTGACATTTAGATATATTCACACACAAACGAACACACGAACGCACGCACGCAAAACACCGTAAGCCTAGTTTTGCACGTAAACGTAAATTTACGACTAAACCACAATTCGTATTACTACTAATAGTATAACAAATATAGTTTGAAATATACATATTTCAATTTCTGTTTTGCTTAAAATGCTCCATCTTCTGTAATGGTGTAATATTCTGCGTGAAATAGATGCCAAACACATTTAAACGTATGGCCTGTATAACTGCTAGTCGCCAACGTAAACGTACGATGTTTTGTGAAATCGGCTCCATGAGCCGTGCTTATAAAACTTAAAGTCTAGACTTTAATAAAGTCCAGACTTTAACGTAATGTTATTTGAATGGCTTTGCCATGGCGTTAAAGTCTGAACTTTATTAAAGTCTAGACTTTAAGGTTTATAAGCACGGGGCCAGGATGTAAAAACGAAGGTTGTGTACGTCCTTTTCGGTGAAAAATCGCAACTTCCGGTTTACAGTTCGAGTTGGTCACTAGTATCGGTCGAACCAGGCACTTATCGACACAAGTGTCTGTTAGTGCTGTGCTTGAAACTTTTAATACTAAAAGGAGATAATTAATGGCTGTGTTTGGAGAGTAGATGAATGTAGTCACATCATCACCAGTAGACGGTGTGTTCAGATGGGCGAGCGCTCGCAAACAATTCAACAATACTCATTAAAGTTACGCCCCAAAACCAGTCTAGAGAACAGCCTCGAGCATTTGGCTTCCTGAACATATGTTAGACCTACTGTCTCTTCATTTGGCATCCATGCTGATCGAGAAATTGCGTTTAATTTATTTTAACTGGTTTTCTATACGATATATACTGATGGAAATAAGAGTTCACAAAAACGACTGCCAGCAACCAATACCCTCATCCATGGTGGTAGCACGAGTCACCTCCAGCCCTACGCCTTATTGATATTCATATGTGGGTTAAGCCCGCGTATCAATATCAGTAAGGGGTAGGGCTGGACGTGACTCGAGCTACCATGGTGCCAGTAAAATAACTGCATTGTAGTCGGTCCCACAATGCTGGCATTCAGTCCCACGTTTCATCTTTGTATTATATAGACACCGGCCTCGGTGGTGTCGTGGTTAAGCCATTGAACATACGGCTGGTGGGTACAAGGTTCGCAAGCAGGTACCGGACCCCACCCAGAGCGAGCTTTAATGACTCGATGGGTTAGCTGTAAAACAATTATACCCTCTTCTATCTCACTAACGACTAACACACTGTCATGGACAGACATCCCAGATTGCTGAGGTATGTGCCCAGGACAGCGTGCTTGAACCTTAATTGGACATAAGCATGACAATAAGCTAGATAATAATAATTTATTCGCCGTAAACATACAGTTCATAGGCACACACATATACATTATTCATAACTTAAATATATATCACATAGTCATACTAATACATAAAGATAATACATTAGCCATAGTTTATCACATAATTATACATACACATAATATATTAACGATTATCCACCATATAGTTATATATTCATCACATTATAATACATTGCAGTGCATTGTGGAGAGTGAAACGCAGATCTATCATAAATGATCTTTCCTCGGAGTTGTTGTTGCTAATAGATATTTACACAGTTGTGTTAACTTATTTACGTTATTATTACGTTCTGCTGGGCGTAAGCTGGGAAACGCAATCAAAATTAACACTTTGAATGTTTATCAGTTCCATTTATTCAGACGTTTTTAACGAAGAGCATTTTTCTTAACAGTTAGCAATTGCGTGTTATATACCGTCAACCGCAGCTGCCACCATGTTAAAGTTACAGTCTCTAGTTACCATATTATAACATTATGTACAAATATTAAATACAAGCTCAAAAGCACTTTTAAAAAACTCGTGTGTGTTCGCTATGAACGAAGATGTCAAAAGCATACGCTCGATTCGTCGCCTGTGCCGCCATTGCTCGGCAAAGCACAAACGACAGCCTGTTGTTAGTTTCAGTTGACACGTGCGTTTCGGATTTGAAATTGTAGGGTTCGTCTCAAAAAATGAAATGAGAAATCTTGCGCTGTACGAAGAACGTTCGGTTGAGGATACGTACTAGAGTCGTTCGTTAAAACCGGTTTGATCTGACAACGTATTATCGACAATCGTACCTTCCTATTCAGAATTAATATTTTATAAAGTGTTAATAGAACTTTCAAAGTTTAGATTGTATACTAGCAACACATTGTATAACCTTTTAAAATACAATATACTAAAGTAGACAATGAACGTTTCAACTTCTTAATTTTACGTGTGTTAAAATCGGCAAATTCAAATAAATATTATTTCGTTTGGAAAGGGCAAAGTTAGTTTATTTTGTTAAATGACATCAGTGTTAGAGTATATTGATTTAAGAGGAAACGGGTGCATGTGCAGGGGGAGGATACTTGGGGTCAAAACCCTTACCTGCCCAAGCTAAAACAAACTTAAATATATTTTCTGGGGAAGCATGGCCCCATATAAACTTCGCTCAACACAGTCTAAAACCCCCAACCCCGCTGAAATCCCTGCACACGCGCCTTGGAAACCCGCTACATTGTTTTTTAGCAAGGGATCGTTTATATGTACCATCCCACAGACGGGATATCACATACCATGGCCTTTTATATACCAGTCATAGCGCACTGGCTGGAACGAGCCCGCCGATGGGGATCGATCCTAGACCGAACGCACATTTCCAAAAAACACCTTTTTAGGTCTAAGTAATGAATAGAAATAACATATAGTCTTGATAAATGTTACGTAAATGGAACACAACACCCTCTTCCTCTATCCCTAGAGCGTTACGTAATTATTAACACCCCCTTACATTAACGCGTATGCCAACCGCTTGCCACTCGCTTGCCACTGTCAAAATTTCAAGGCAAATTCCCCACCGACCGCTGGAAAGATGTTGTACCATACCTCTGTTGATATAAATATGTTTTGGAGATATGACACGACCCCCTCAATTAAGACAGTTATATTTGTTCAAAATCACGTGAGAAGCTCAGCGCCGGCGCAAATCACGTAAAATCCCAGTTCTACTGGCGTCCCGCTAAATGAAGAAAAACAAAGCTGGCCACTGCGTTGGTAGTTGACCTAAATAATGTAGATAAGCGAGCATTGCGAAACTATAGCGATGTGGTGGACCTTTTATGTACCAAACAGAACTGAATCATCTATTCTAAATGCTTAAATAATAAAAATATGCCAGGGACTGCAGCTTTAAAGGTTAGTCTCAACTAACAAGATACAATGATACATAGCACATTATCAGATCGCCATCTTTAATACCACAAAAACTCTGACGTCACAGTCCTGACGTATTACACTTGATCTGTCCTAACACATCTCAAAGTAAACATGATGGCGTCCTTCAAAGTCCGGAAGTAAATACAAATAAACTATGGCGATTCCATTGGAATATTAAGCTACTGTATGCTAGAAACTTAGCGAGATCAATCTGCAGGTGCGACTAATCATCACTATACAGCTATTTTATCAAATAGTAAAACGTTTGTCACAGTCACAATGAATATCTACGAGTAATATCCGTATGACAATGTTCCGTTGGTTTGACAGCTGTACTTCGTAAACTGCACCTTGTAACCTAAGCTACCTGCTTCGTATATAATATAATATAATACAATCAATTGAACCACAATGGACACCTGAGGTGTGGCCATTACAATATGAATAAAGTTCATTTTCATCCACACGGCGTAAACAAAGACACGGCCAGACGTCATAATCAGTCAGGTTCTGTTCCATCATTGCATTGGATTGCGTGCATTAGCACCTACAGACGGAAACAGGTCAATCGCCTTTTGGCTGTTCGCTTAGATTGGTGGAGATCGATTGACTGGCAACCTAGTTTAGGTTACGGACATCTATTGTACGTTCAGTGATCTTCGTAGTACGATCAGAATCTAAACCCGGAAGTTGGTTGACCGCCCAACCGGTTCAACAACAGTGTCGACAGGTCTCCAAGTGCTAAGTCATTTAGCCGGGAAGGGTTAAAATAATAATAATAATAATGGATTTTTATTTCAGATCAGTAATCCATAGAACATATTTAAACATCAAATACAAAACTGATTACATAATATACAGTAGGTCGTTTAAGGTTGTTTCGATTCTGCTCTTCAGCGAATATGCTGTTGAGCGAAGTAAAACGCCAAATCTTTTTACTCGATGACTGACAAACATCTTGCTGGCACTGTATGGTCGTCGTCCGATCAACCATCGGTATGCATTATTATAACATATGTTAAGATTCTTCACGGTATCCTGTGTAAATTTCACCTATAATGCACCCGCGTACAAATTACAACAATAACTCACAAATAATTATGTTTTAACAGATTCTGAACATTTTGCTAATCGCCGCAACAACATGTTTGCACGTAGGCCTACACAAAGGGCTCTATACTGTCGTTTAATGTCTTTATCGTCTTTCATATTTTTGCATATAATATGACCTAGATATTTATAGTTATAATAAGTGGCAGTTACTCTAAAATGTACTATTCACTAATCAGAATTTCGGTTTGGGATCCATCCTCGTCGGTGGGCCCATTGGGCTATTGCTCTTTTCAGCCAGTGCACCACGACTTGTATATCAAAGGTCGTGGTATTTGCTGTCCTCTCTTTGGGATGGTGCATATAAAAGATCCATTGCTACTAATAAAAATATTGAGCGGGTTTCCTCTCTAAGACTATATATCTGACATCCCATAGCCGATGATTAATAAATCAATGTGCTCTAGTGGTGTCAAATTTGTGCGTATGAATATAAAACAATGTCATATTTAATAACGTTTTGGAATCTGTAGACTGTAGTAAACATTGTCATTAATTATATCTAGTAAATTTAATGGATGTTAAAAGTTTGTTTTACTAAGAAATTCTTCACCGTCACCCTCACCCCAAAAGAGTTGTCACCAATGTTGAATAATAGTTTACGTTTTATACATATTACACCAGCATTCTAGATTAAACTAAGAGAAACGTTTTATTTTCCATACCCAAGAAGTGCTAAATCTGATTAGTCCGTGGTCTAAAATGAGAAAGGGCCGCACAGAGCGCACAGAAATATAGAAATTATCGCTACCAAATGAATATGAGGGGAACTTACTTATAAAATAGACCAATGTGAAAGGTAAGACCTCGTCATGCTTGCTCGAAATACTTTCAAGGAAACGTCCATCTCAGTGAAGAAGTAATGTTGTCAGGGCCACCTGGACAGGACAGAAATATAAACCTAACGCTAACAAGACCAAAGCGACGACTCGAACCTTCTTAAAGGACAGACCAAAAGTGAGATTCCGTCTTTTATTTGTAAATAGAACACTGCGAACCGGAAACAACTCGTTCCGAATAGGCCATTTGGACATGTATCAACAACTGATAACAACGCAGACGTTTTGTTTAAAGAGCAGTATTGCGGCCACCTGTATTAAGCAGCCACCTGTTTTAAAAGGACACCCCGCCAATGGGCCCATTGAGCTATTTCTCGTTCCAGCCAGTGCTCTACGACTGGTATTTCAAAGGCCGTGGTATGTGCTATTGTCTGTGGGATAGTGCATATAAAAGATCCCTTGCTAAAATAACTATATTGAACGGGTTTCCTCTCTAAGACTATATGTCAAATTACCAAATGTTTGACATCCAATAGCCGATGATTAATAAACCAATGTGCTCTAGTGGTGTCGTTAAACAAAGCAGACTTTGTCACCAGTAATGTGACCAACATTTTAAAGGTAAAAACGGCTTAAAACTAATAAAATATGAAGAGAAGGAATACCATTCAGACACAGGTCGAAAAATGAGATTACAGAAATGTTTTAGCCGGGAAAGGGTTAAAATAAGTGGCAGTTACTCTTAAATGTACTATTCACTAATTACAATTTCGGTTTGGGATCGATCTCCGTCGGTGGGCCCATTTGGGCTATTTCTCGCTCCAGCCAGTGCACCACGACTGGTATATCAAAGGCCGTGGTATGTGCTATCCTGTCTGACATTTTCCTCTCTAAGAGTATATGTCAAAATTATCAAATGTTAGACATCCATCAGCCGATGATTAATAAATCAATGTGCTCTAGTGGTGTTGTTAAACAAAACAAACAAACTTTAATACAGTACATTAAATCAAAATCACGAAGAAAACCCCACATGGACAGGCTGTTTCTTTCGTCTGAAAGTATGAAAATATGAAACTATAACACAAACCAGACGGATGTGACGTCGAAACACCTTGGGGGCGGGACGTATCCCGGTGGTAAAGCATTCGCTTGATGCACGGTCGGTATGGGATCGATCCCCGTCGGTGGGCCCATTGGGCTATTTCTCGCTCCAACCAGTGCACCACGACTGGTATATCAAAAGCCGTGGTATGTGTTATCCTGTCTGTGTGATGGTGCATATAAAAGATTCCTTGCTGCTAATCGAAAAGAGTAGCCCATGAAGTGGCAACAGCGGGTTTCCTCTGTCAATATCTGTGTGGTCCTTAACCATATGCCCGATGCCATATAACCGTAAATAAAATGTGTTGAGTGCATCGTTAAATAAAACATTTTCTTTCTTTCTTTCTTTCTTTCTTTCTTCGAACCACCTCACAGGTAGAGTGTGATACATACTTTTAGTATAAGGACATACATTTCTATTTCAATGAATGGTGTGAATAAAAGTGAACACCAGTCGGATCTATAGGCGGAGAGCCAGACCTCCTCACAGAACGAAAATAGGTGACAGTCCTATTAGGGCCTGAATCTGCCATTTGTGTCAATAATTGTACAAAGACGAACATTAATACCAAGTAGAAAAATGTATGAATTGGACGTCTAAATCAGATAAAATTGTTGAGCTGAAAATTAAAATTAACGTTTGTTTTGTTTAACGACATTATTAGAACCTGTTGATTTAATAATCATATGCTTTTGGATGTCAAACACTTGGTAATTTGAGAATACGATACATTTTTCCATTGGCAGTAAGTTATCTTGTATATGCCCTTTCCCACAGATAGGGCAGCACGTATCTCTGCCTTTGATAATTCGGGCATGGGGCATTGGGGGAATGGGAAAAAGCAATCAGAGACTGAATCTACCGCGGAGGTTCGAGACGGCGACCAAACCAAACTAGGCAAACACTACCACTAAGCTACACAACTAAGATCCCGCTAAAAAAAAGGGGAAGTGTTGAATGCAATGAGATGTTTGTAGGAATACAAATTCGAATAGTTACAACTGTTACACTCCTCTGTGCGTATGGCTACTAAACAATGATATTTGTGCGTAGGAATATAAAACAATGTCATATTTCATAACGATTTTGGTATCTCTAGACTGTAATGAACATTCTGTCTAGTAAAATTCATTTAATGGATGTTAAAAGCATGTTTTTACTACGATATTCTTCACCGTCACTCTCACCCTCACTCCAAAAGAGTACTCGCCAATGTTAAATAGTATTTTACGTTTTAGAAGTATTACACCAGCATTCTAGATTAAACTTAGAGAAAAGTTTGATTTTCCATACCCAAGAAGTGTTCAAATGGATTAGTCCGTGGTCTAAAATGAGAAAGGGCCGCACAGAGAGCACAGAAATATAGAAATTATCGCTACCAAATGAATATGAGAGGAACCTACTTATAAAATAGACCAATGTGAAAGGTAAGACCTCGTCATGCTTGCTCGAAATACTTTCAAGGAAACGTCCATCTCAGTGAAGAAGTAATGTTGTCAGGGCCACCTAGACAGGACAGAAATATAAATTTAACGCTAACAAGACCAAAGCGACGACTCGAACCTTCTTATAGAACAGAGCGATGTGAGATTCTTTCTTCTTGAAGACAGAACGTTGCCAACCGGAAACGACTCGTTCCGAACATATTTCCGAACATATTTGTACATGGATCGACAACTGATAACAACGTAGACGCTTTGTTTAACGCTGCGACATCGAGTTTGTTAACGAGTTTGTTTTTGTTTAACGCTGCGACATCGAGTTTGTTAACGAGTTTGTTTTTGTTTAACGCTGCGACATCGAGTTTGTTAACGAGTTTGTTTTTGTTTAACGACACCACCGGAGCACATCGATTAATTAATGATCGGCTGTTGGATGTCAAACATTTAGTAATTCTGACTCGTAGTCATCAGAGGAAACCCGCTACAAATTTTACTAATGCAGTAAGGGATCTTTTATTTGCACCTTCTCGCAGACAGGAAAGCACATACCACGGCCGTTGACCAGTTGTGGTGCACTGGTTGGAACAAGATTCAGAGAAGTAGTGTTGTCAGAGCCACCTGGACAGGCCAGGAATATAACACCTAACGCCAACCAGTCCTATTTATAAAAGAGACCAATGTGAAAGGTGAGACTTCGTCGTGCTGATTCGAAATACTTTCAAGGAAACGTCTATTTCAGTAAAAAAAACGTAAGTAACGAGTAACGCTAAACATACTGACAGGGCTACCTGGACAGGACAAAAATATAAACCTAACGAGACCAAGGCGAGGACTCGAACCTTCTTATAGAACAGACCAAATGTCATATTCCGTATTCTTGTACACCGAACATTGTCAACCTGAAACGGCTCTTTCCGAACATATTTGTACATGGACTGACAGCTGATAATTACGCAGATGCTTTGTTTAGAGCTGCGAAATCAAGTACGGGTTTGCTTGCCACCTGTATTAAGCAGTCGCTTGTATTAAAAGGACACCCCGTTAATGTGTCCATTAGGCTATTTCTCGTTCCAGCCAGTGCACCACGACTGGTATATCAAAGGTCGTGCTATGTGTTATCCTGTCTGTGGGATGGTGCATATAAAAGATGCCTTGCTACTTATGAAAAAATGTAGCTGATTTCTTAACTAAGACCATACATCAGAATTACCAAATGTTTGATATCCAATAGTCAATGATTAATAAATCAATGTGTTCTAGTGATGTCGTTAGACAAAACAAAACTTTAACTTTTAACTTTTAAAAAGTCACCTTTTGATACTCCATTTGGTAGCTGACTAACAGAACAAGGGTTTTACTGTAAATATTTAGTATCATTTATTCATTTCGAATAGATCATCAACTGGATGTTTTACAGTCACTTGGCTCTGATATCGCCATTGTGGCTCATCTACGTTACATATGAATATATTAATCTCCAGTTCAACTCTCAAAACGGGACTTTTTCTACAGATAAAAGTTACATAAAAAAGTATACATCGACATACATGTACTTGTTTGTTGTATGATTTTTTTTTTTTTTTTAACCAAATTACTAGAGCACACTCATTTAGTAATCAACGGCTATGGTCAGTCTGGCACATATGTTTCTCATTGGCAGCAAGGGACTTTTTTTACATGCACCACCCCACAGAAAGTACAGAATGGCCTTTGATATGCCAGTCGTGGGTCGAAAAAACCCACAATGAGAGAATAGATCCACCGAGGTGGTTCAATACTACACACTCAAGCACCTCAGACGAGCACTCCACCGACCCCCCACCCCCACTTCATATGTTGTATGAAGGAAACTTGATAATCGTTGACAGCGATTATAAATAAAAACATTAAAAAAACCCATTTAAAAGCCCTATTAACTAGCGACAAGTGCATGTACATTGCACGCGACACATCGAATAATAATAAAACCCCACGTACGACTGATTATTGTCGAAGTTAATTCTGCAAATAATCGGCAATGTAAAATGGCGTCTGTGACAGGCGGTGTCGACCGCCATTATTGTTTTTCCTTTTCAGTGGCATTTTTTTTTTCAACCGTACCATTGTAAATGTCTTGAACAAACGACTTGTTTTGTAACCAGGAACCGGAAATAACATCATTATTATCTAATACGTAGGATAGTGCATCTATAGCACTATAGCACGCAATTTGTCACTGAGTACGAAAAAAAAAGAAGAAAAAGAAAAGAAACAACGATAGGTTCTATGTTATTCATACGCTTTCTCCATTCGCACTCGTTTAGGATCCAATAGCACTTGTTCACCTCGTACTATACGACCAAATACACCTTGTAACATAGTCTAAACAACAAAAATGTATTTAAAGGGAAGTGTTTTTTACGTTAAAACCGCCCTTTAAACATCTTACAATAGTGGCACATTGAGGATAATGTCATTACATTCGACGTTTTGGCTTATATCAAATTAATGCAGTGATTGCTACATGTTATTTCAATATACAAGAGGAAATTTTAAAGAAAATACGCAGTTTTTTCTTTAACGATAATAATACTTAATTTTGATAAAACCTATGTCAATAACGTCAAATTGAGAGTGTTAACTTTGATGTTTTAAAAGTGTACATTATCAACAAATTATAGAATATGTATAATGCTACTGTGATGACGCTCATTGAGGTCCGACACTGTCACCTTTTGGCATAACGTATAAACAATAAATTGTTGTTCAGAAGAGTTACCTCCCTGGATTGCGATATATAGAATATCAGGTTACTACGTTTTGATATCTTGGTTATTTGGCGAGGTTTAGATAACGGTGTTAGAGGCGAGCTTCAGCGAGCCTGTTACACCGTTATCGAACCACTCCAAATAACCACAATATTAAAACGTAGTAACCTAATATTTTTTTATCATGCAACCCCTTTCAAGTTATGTTTCAGTTAAAAGAGGTTAGGAACTTTTAATTTGATCGTGTAGAAACTACTTCCGGAAAGTCGGACAATAGCAGGTTCCCAAAAGCATCTTGGGAATGGCATAGCAAGCCTAATAGTTATGTGTTTCTAAATTTTAAATAAAATACTTTGATTATATTTCAAAGTCTATTGTGTTGCATTGCAATTTTTGTATCTTTGTGAAATAAACTCATGTGTGACCTGAAGAAGATCAATGGCTGCTAGTGACTGTGATGTCAGATGCTGTTCCAATGCAAACATTCTTTGTAGGAAGCTACTTTTTTTTTGTTTCATTAAAAACGCTAACTAGTTCCGAATGGGAGCGAATAATGGAGAATTGAAAAATAGAAGGTAATTTGATGTTACAGGAAGTGTAAATGTTATATTTATTTATGCAGTTCAACAATTATTGCTGTAAATGGATGTTTGAAAAATGAGAAAACGATCTACCTAAAAATTGAGCAAACATTCTGATAACACTTCGAATTATCAGGTAGGGGTTATCAGGTCAATAGGAAGCATGGTTGCATGATAAATTAAATTATCTGTATAATTATTACAAATCTACATGTTTATGTGATTAAGAACTGGACAGGGTTTTTTAATCGTTAGTTGTTATTTATTTCTATGAAATTCATGAAAACTCGACACCTTGACAAATTATGGTTAATTGTCGAACCCAATAACCAAACTTGATGATTTAGTCCTTGGAATGGAAACAATCGGTTAAGATATTCCTCCATCCAATCGATGACATTTTGAGCAGGTATTAGGGGAAAAAACCTTTGTAATTTGTCTACTATTTAACGCAAAACATGACAGTATTAGGACAAAACGTTGGCCAATATGAAAACTGTTTTTGTTTGACGTTTTATTTTTTAACGTAAATTTACAGAACCAAATGAGATATAATTATTCCTGTTATTTGAAAATGGTCAGTAGTATTGTTTTGTTGGGGTTTTTCTCCTTTTTTTGGTTTGTTTGTTTGTCTTTTGCTGAGGATGATGCCACCTAATGGACATATGTCCGAAATAAGATTGTGATTAATTTAATGACAAAAGAAAAGGTAAGAAATATTAGTTAGAAGACACCTCAGACCATTTTAAATTACGTCTATTTTGTGTCTCGTATAATATGGTTATTTCATCATTTGGTCCACAGAGAGAAACAGGCCTCGGTGGCGCAGTGGTTTACACCATCGGACTACAGGCTGGTAGGTACAGGGTTCGCAGCTCGGTACCGGCTCCAACCCAGAGCGAGTTCCCAAGGGCTAAGTGGGTAGGTGTAAGACCACTACACCCTCTTCTCTCTCACTATCCGTTAACCAACTAAAAACTAACCCACTGTTCCGGAAAGACAGCCCAGATAGCTGAGGTGTGTGCCCAGGACAGCGAGCTTGAACCTTAATTGGATATACGCACGAAAACAAGTTGAAATGAAATGACAGAGAGAAAAATAGAAAACCCACTGCCGCCATATAAGAGTAGGTGAAAACTATTGACCAAAAACATAATTGTGGTTTGTACGTTCGTGAACGCTGTAAAAAGATTAATGACAGTATCCTACATGAACGTTTACTTATTGGCTTATTAAAAAATACTCTCTCCGAAGTGGGGAATTCATCTGCACACTACGAGAGTTCCGTGTCCATTTATAATTATAAAGTGGTCTTGCGCCATACCATGAACTTCCGTGTCATACTTTAAGTTAAACCCATAATTTAGAGTAGACGCAAATGTGTCTGGTGTATAAGAAAGCGGTTATTTATGCAAATGCTAAATATACGACCAATAAATAACAGACTTTTATTTAGTGCACCGTTATTATGCAAGATACACTAGAATATAAAGATGATGGTCAAATCAAGGTCGACGTTCGTATGGTGTGACTCGATGAAAAACAAATTTGAATTTATTACAGTTTTGTTTAATTTTTACCTTTGAAGTCCTTTAAGACGTGTTTTTGTAATCAGAATCCGATAATATTTGCTTGAGGTGTGCTGGATCGAGTTTCCTTAGTGGACACATTGAGTTATTTCATGTTCCAACCTGTGGAACACGATTGTTCCCAAAGGCCGTCGTGTGTGCTATTCTGCATGTGGGGCAGGATTTAGCTTAGACGGTTGAGTGCTCGCTTAAGGTGCTTGCGTCGCAGGATCGAACCACCTCGATGGATCCATTCAACTGATTGAGTGTTTTCCTGCTCCAACCAGTGCACCCCAGCTGGTCAAACGACGTGGTATGTGTCTGCGGGAAAGTGAATATAAAAGATACCTTGCTGCTACTGGAAAAATGTAGCTGGTTACCTCTGACGACTATATGTCAGAATTACCCAAATATTTGACACCCAATAGCCAATGGTTTATTAATCAATGTGCTCTAGTAGTGTCGTAAGACGAAATTAACTTTAACTTTTTATTCTGCATGTGTAAAGGTGATGAACTGGAGACACTCTTTGTTTCTATATGTATTAGTATTAATAAACTATAATGGCACTTGAGGAATTCTTCTCCCACTATATACCAACTATAATTGTCACTCCCATATGTTATAGCAATACAGGCGCCTGTCTAGGAGCAGGTGGTGAAGGGTTTTAATTTTGGCGACCGAAGTATATAGGGGGATTGAATCATGCTCCCCCGGGAAATATATTGAGAAACAAAACAAAAAAGAAATTTGCTTGAGCAAGGAGGGGTTTCAACACCCGAAACCCTTCCCCTGCACACGCATCTGTAATAGTCGCTGACAGCTAAGATATTACTAAACAAGCATACGTTTCCTGTTGGTTTGTTTTTGTTTATTTGTGGTGGTGGTGTTGTTGTATTGTTTTTTGGGGAGGGTTTTTGTTTGCTTTTTGGATTGTTGTTTGATTGTTTAGGTGTCTTCTAAATGTTTTCTGTTTTGTTGTGTTTCTCTCTCTCTCTCTCTCTCTCTCTCTCTCTCTCTCTCTCTCTCTCTCTCTCTCTCTCTCTCTCTCTCTCTCTCTCTCTCTCTCTGTGTGTGTGTGTGTGTGTGTGTGTGTGTGTGTTGTTACTGTTGTTTTTTGTGTGTGTGTGTGGGGGGGGGGGGTCTTTTTTGTGGGAGGGGTCTTGTTTTGGTTTAATTTTGTTCCTGTTTAATGTGGTACATACGTCAACTGTCTAGGACTATCTTATTTTTAATCTTTTTGTAAAAAACCAAATGAGGTGTCATGTGGCATTTAAATATATCTCCAGAAAAACGTCTATCTACGACAGATGAAACCGACAGTCCATAAAACAACGCCGGATGTCCGCAACGCCTGAATCTTATTAAAAGTAATAAAACAAACTAAAGAAGGATATTTCAGTTTTGCTGCTCTTTGAAAACTCTAAACGGATAATTAAATCATTAGTGTAGCTGATGGGTTCTATTTTGATTCTGCGGTCGATTTAATTAATGTGCACGGGGGCAAATGACACGTGAAGTTATCACGACAAAAAATCATTTGTTCCGTCAAGTAGTCTACAAGATAATGGAACATTCCAGCCTCTTAGTCAGCCGTCAGAGTGACCACCGTTCACTGATCAATAGGTATATCCATCCTACACGTCAGTCTGAAGATAGTAAATTACGATGTCCAGGGAAACACACCTACGATTTTGAAATATATATAATTATATCTTCTGCATGTGCGCAAAACGAATATACTAATGCACGCACAAAATTAGTTTTGAGGCAAATTAACGTTGATGTTCAGTGTTCGGAACTAATGATGTATACATGTATAATTTAGATAATATTTCCTGAGATAATTTTGTGACAAATGAAAATGCTATGTTAAAAAATAGTGATATTTGTTTAGGAAATGATGTTCTTTTTTGACATTCACGACTATTTGAAATATGGAATTGTAACAACTACTGAAAGTGCGGCATTATTAAAATTTATGGAAGTGAGTTCTTTTTCTTCTGTTGTTGTTGTTGTTTGTTTTCGTTTTTGGGGGGATTGTTTGTTTTTTTGAGGTCACGTCATTTCAAGTATTTATCATCAATGTAATAATTAGAGATTTGAATCGTATAGATGTCTTTACTTAAAGATTTACTTCTCTTTTATAATTTATAAAGACTTATTTTGTTATTGGTGATTTATAATGATACTAAGGAATAAGGTAGATAAATCAACTACTAGTAAATCACAAGACAAGACTAAATATTTCAGTTATTCAGGCCACATGACCAAGATAAATAAGATTTTTTTTTTAAATCGGGGTCGTCGATTGAAATCCCAGTCTCAAGTAAAAAAACGAATTCTCAATACATTTTCCTGGGAAGCATGCCTTGCCCCCCCCCCCCCCCCCCCCCCCACACACACAACCATAAACTTTGCTCGCCAGTCTAAACCCTCTATATAAATTCTTACACACGCGCCCAAATCCTTTTGTGCTATATAACATTACGTTCCCATTTTAAAAGTACGATCACACAACAGTTGATCTGCATAATACTTTTAACGACTAAAATTACGTATTAAATATATTATTGTATATAATATCAGTGTCTGCTTATTCTATGTGTTTCTGATAATCCTAATGTTTGTAAGTTGCCACAACTTGGTTTGGTCTCCAAGTAATTTCGCACGTTCGAAAAAACGTATACATGTATTAGGAAATAAAATGAAGTTTGACGTATTACAAACACTATCTATGATCAAAAACACATTTAATATACAGCCACTATTAGTTTGTGCAAAAAAAAAATATATTTAATATTAAAAAGTCTCTGTTGGTCGACAAACTTAAAGCCGCACACCCTAGTTCCAGCCAGCGAAAATAAATTATAATTTAGTTAATCTACAAACCTGTAACACACTTTGATCACATTTTTATCAAATGGAGTGAAAAAGCAGGTTTTATATCGATAAATACCATGGGAATCCCCATGTCCCAATTGCTTGAAATAATTTTGAAAGTTAGTATTCTGATGTCACCGGTAGAAGCACAACAATGCCTACGTCACGACAAATTTCAGAGACTTGGGGTGCGTTCGTTTCACCTCTCCTGGACATGTTCCAACTGTTCTGTCCTGGTTGTATCCCCTCTCCAGATATCGTAAGACTTAGCAAAATTATTGGTTTTAAAGGTTTGTAACGTTTTGTATTGAGACACTTACTTGTCTGAACTTTATTGTTACTGAAAATGTTCACGAACTGTGAAGAAAAATCTCACAAATGAACAACAACAAATCGGATGTTGATTGCGCGAACCGTGCACGAGAAAACAAACCGAACCAAAATGATAACGGTCACGTGATATACCAACGTCTGTGACATTAAAAATAGATTGGACCTCGCTTGCTTAACGGTTTTTTCTCGACAACACGTTTTGTGAAAAAATGCAAAAAATGCATTTCGTGGTTTTACAAACATCAGGATTACCAAAAAGCACTTCAGGTGAATGGAAATGTGTATTCTAAATAATAAAATGTAAGTAAAGTGCAATTTTATTTGTGAAAAATGGGGTTTAATAGCGAAAAACAACGCCGTAATGGTTAACAAATAAACGTAACTAGGGTGTGTCTCTTTAATAATTGAAGCAAACTCAGGCCTGACCCTTTAAACAGCTAATATCGGATAAAATGTAGTTATTTGTTCATTGTGTTTGTTCAAATATTTAAAACAAAACGTTTTACTATGGTTTATACTGCTGTTTTAAACATACATCATTATATTTCTTCACTTTTTTTTCTACAAGTGTTATGTTAAAAATTAAAGGTACAATGTCAAAGTTGCAGCGCCAAAATTAGTCTGATAAGCATTTGATTTCGTAACGCCACTTGCGCCATTAAAACGCAGACATCTTTATGTAAGAGAAATAACTCGTGATGGTTGAAAACTGTAGATGTGAATTATTCCCCTTAATTATCTGACGGAAACCATCCGCTAGCATACCCAAGAAGTCAAAGTTTGTTTTGTTTAACGACACCACTAGAGCACATTGATTTATTAATCATCGGCTATAGGATGTTAAACATTAGGTAATTTTTACTTATAGTTTTAGAGAGGAAACCTGCTACATTTTTCCATCAGAAGCAGAGGATCTTTTATATGCACCATCCCAAAGACGAGATAACACATACCACGGTCTTTGATATATCAGTCGTGGTGCACTGGATGGAACGAGAAATATTCCTAATGGGCCCACCGTCGGGGATTCAAGAAGTAAAAATACTGCTATTATTTATTCATAAAAATATTGAATTGATTTTAAATGAACAAATTCAGTAATTGATTTTTGGTTCCATGACCTAGAAACAAATTGTGATTTGAACTCTTCATTACAATTACCACTTCGTAGAATAACAAATGACATTTTATTGTCGTGTGCCAATCGACCCAACTGGTGCATGATTAACTCAGAAATAAGAAAATCTAAACGACACCACCGTAATGAGTGATCCAGACGGTATCTCTGCACAATAGGCATTTGACAAAATAGTGTTTGATTATATTAATCTTTATCTGTAGGAGGATAGCCACTCACGATGAGATTCTTTGCTGGAGATTACATCCCTCTTGCATAAAAAAACCCCAAAATCACCAAAAGCCTGGGAAGAATGTACACCTGTGTTTTATGAAATTTCAGATCTATACATTTTGAGCATCTGAATAATTACTTTCTTGGTATTAGTCTAACACAAAGAGGACTGCCACTCCCAGACTAGTTATAATGTGTGATTTTCTTGAGAATTATTGGCAAAATGTCAACATGGACATGTAATTCAAATTCACACTATGACGTCACATGTTAATCTGTCAGTCACTCTTATTACATTCTGCAACCATAATATAAATTTATAAACCGTAGTAAATGACTTTTCTTTTTGGCGCTCAGCATCCTGAACACGACGTTAGACTTCCTTTTTGGTGCAGATGTAAAATGTAAAATATATAACAGTAGGAAGATAAGCGATAAGCGTACGAAACGGTATGTCAGGAGGTTAACTGCCCCCCCCCCCCCCCCCCCCCCCCCCCCAGTGCTGGAAAAAATCTTCGCAATCTGGAAAAAACGATAGAGGTGTTACTATTTTGTCATGTAAAACATTGTTGTTCATGTTTCCCCATATGCCGTTGCCTAACGGCCTGAGTGTAATAAATTATGTTCTGTTCTGTTCTGTTCTGAGCAAAATGAGCTGGCCTGAATAGTTTTCACCATGCATTTTCATAATTGTACTGGCAGTATTTGTTGTAATTCATATCAAAATGCGTATGATTCGTTTGGAACCCTATATAGCTGTTTGGTAGTAGACTGATGCAAATATGATTAAATGTTGTTATCCAGATTCGTGCATTTTCGTTTAATTCAGGAAAATATCAGCCTCTCCCTCCTCCCCACCTCTCTTCAGTCAGTGGGTAGGGGTGAGACGTCAGAGCCGCCGAGTCCTGGAGGGACACGCCACTAGATATGACGATGCATGTTTGTCTTTGATATTTTTTTTCTCTTTTTTTTTTTCTTTTTTAAAATGTTTTTAAAACTATTTTTTATTAATGCACAATGACATTTTACATTATTAAGTATATGTATAACAACCACAAAATAATATATACAATACAAGTAATAAAGGCTAATACAATTCCATCTTCATGGAAAACACTAAATATTATGTGTTGGTGTTTTGTTATTATCAGTAGTACTAGTAATTCGTGAAAATATGCTTTTCAACCATCACCCGTTGAAATTAAAAATCATATTCGATAAAACCCTTCTGTTTACTAGCCCTATGTTTCGATTGAGATAAATATCAGAAAATGGTTTCTAAAACACTATTGTAAAATCCAAAACGACAGTCATTTGACGTGCCAATCATGATACCTACTAATAATAAAGTAAATATTAAAACTATCTTTATATTAATATGTAAAAGAAACCGTCGCTGTAATACCTCAATACTGAAACCCGTGAATCGAAAATAAATATCATTTCCAATACTATTAGCTAAACTCCGCTGGACGTTCTAAATGAACCTGGTCGGCATTGTGTCCACTACAGCCAATGAACCGTAACTGACTTGTTAGTATTGTCCAGATGAATTCCGATTTTCATTTCGTTTTGGTTCGTTGATCTGATCGTTGACAGAAACATACATATAAACAGAGATTCTGAATCTATTGGATAAGTTATTCAGAACACAGTAACCCATTTACCGACTCCCAAGCATCGCTGCTACATGTATTTGGAACTAATTCAAATAAGTTGGTACCAGCAATGGATTAACAAAAAGAAGACTGGACGCATTGTGATTCGCAATATTGTCATAGTTTATCTGGACTATTGAAGACTGAATGCATTGTGATTCCCAATATTGTTATACTTTATCTAGACTATTGACGTGATGAACCAGATGGAACTCTTTCATTAAATACATTAAACTAAAACAGTCTCTAGAGGTATATTGACGTATACTCTATGAAACGAAAAACAAATGAAAATAAAACATTAACCAAGAACGTGGGTGAATAAAAAATCGGATATTAGTGTATTGGGATACTCAGCATGTTGTGTTCGCAGTAACGGTGCCAGCAAGTTGTGTTCGCAGTAACGGTGCCAGCAAGTTGTGTTCGCAGTAACGGTGCCAGCAAGTTGTGTTCGCAGTAGCGGTGCCAGCAAGTTGTGTTCGCAGTAACGGTGCCAGCAAGTTGTGTTCGCAGTAGCGGTGCTGTGTTTCTCATCAGTAACCTGCCTTTATGCTCCGGGTTTCTTTTGTCGCAGTTACTGGTAATACCAAACTATGAGAATTTTCAAAGACAAAATCAAAATATCGATTAGAAAATGACCGAAAACATGGTTTGGAATAACGTCGTGGAGCCAGAACCGATGGTAAGCGGATTCATACATTTTATTTTATGTAACTGTAACATAATTAAAGATAAATAGTTGCCTAAAAAAAAGGCGGGACGTAGCCCAGTGGTAAGACGTTCGCTCGATGCACGGTCGGTGTGGGATCGATCCCCGTCGGTGGGCCCATTAGGTTGTTTCTCGTTCCAGCCAGTGCACCACAACTGGTATATCAAAGGCAGTGGTATGTACTACCCTGTCTGTGGGATTGTGTATATAAAAGATTAGCCCATGAAGTGGCGACAGCGGGTTTCCTCTCTCAATATCTGTATGGTCATTAACCATATGTCTGACGCCATACAACCGTAAATAAAATGTGTTGAGTGTGTCGTTAAATAAAACATTTCCTTCCTTCTTGGTCAACTGTCACAAAACACCAGTCGTTAAATAAAACATTAATTTTGTTTAGTTACCTAAAATCACCGGACTCGGTGGTGTAGTAAGTAAGCCATCGGAATTAAGGCTGTCGGGTACTGGGTTCACACCCCGGTACCGGCTCTCACCCAGAGGGAGTTTAACGACTAATTCGGTAGTAGGTGTAATGGTGTCGTTTATTTTTGTGTTCTTAGTTTTCATTCTTAGCGTGACACAAGAAAGGTTTTTGTAAATACATTTTAGAAAAACCCCATCCTACTGAATTGTTAATGTGTGTAACAATTCAGAACACGCAATATAAAACACAAAACTAAGCATTTACTCATCTCTGAACCCACTGGGCTATTTCTCGTTCCCGCCAGTGCTCCACAACTGGTGTAACAAAGGCCGTGGTATGTACTATCCTGTCTGTGGGTTTCTATCTCAGTATCTGTGTGGTCCTTAACCATATGTCTGACAGCATATAACCGTAAATAAAAGGTGTTGAGTGCAACGTTAAATAAAAGATTTCCTTCCTTCTTTACTTATCTCTGGATAAGTTTTGCAACTGGACGAATTTATGATTATACACTCAGAACTAATTTTGATATGACTAAATGTGAACAAAATTACTATTTCAAACAACTAAACAAAGTCGAGTTTTGCATGATTAGATTCCTGTTTGAGCAAATCTTATGAAATCGGCGAATACACAATATTTGGCAAGTTGACGAATACAGCCGTCAGAGACAGACGAGGTGAACGAACACAGTAAAGTTGTGGGCAGCATCCATTTATCATAATGTTACAGAGCGTTCGTCTCATTTGAACGCGCCTAAGTCCGTCAGTCGATTTTCCAACGTTTAACGTTTAACGAGGGTATAATGTTTTCATTTCAAAACAAAACTCAAAAATACGTTTAACGGAAAGTCGCCATTAGGCCAGTTTGAGATAGCACCTATAAGGGCGTATATACCACCAAATCAAATCCCATAGACGAGTAACATGGCTAAAACTCATATACACCACGGATATAAATATTACCACCCCTCACCCTTAAAGTGAATCGGACAAAATGGGGGTGTAGCTGCTCATTTCAGAGATAACGGGTAGCGTCTATGGCTACCCTTGTCCCGCACACAATTTAACTACTTTTTGACAGGCACACCATACATGTTTCAAGCACAAGGTTACTTGACACTAGATGAAATAAAATTGCATAAATTTTTTTTTGCAACAATCACACTCATATTTATCACCAATGACTGGACTTGTGGTTTTAACTGCTCTATCAAAAGATGGGTGCACCTCGACCTTTGACCCAGTCGGAAGTTATTTGGTTTAGTACAACCTTAAGAGGCCACTACTGTATTGCATGCTAGTATTGTACTGTTGCCTTTAAAACATTTATTCAAGGTGGGCTTCTATTTTTTTCCCTCTAAAATACCGGGTTTTTATTTAACGAATAACAACATTGATCGCGTGTTTCACATTGTTTTGTTGATAGATTCTGTGGTATTGTAGAATGAGATTATTATATGACCGAACTGTTATTAACCACAAAAATCAAACAAACATAAGCTTTTGACGTCGTGCGGCGGAAGTAGCGAGTACAAAGAGTCATTAAGGGCGCATACTCTAGTTTCAGCCCGTGAAAATGGACAATACATTTAGTTAATCTACAAACCTGCTACACATTTGGATACGGTTATAAAAGAAAGAAGATAAAGTCTGTGATTTTTTAACAGGAAAATATCGTCTAAAAATAACTAGAGCTCGTCACGATAATCAATACTTGTCAGATGAAATTGCGTTTTTAGATTTATGAAGAATGCATTTTGGGGTATTACAAAAACTTGGATGACCAAAACCATTTCAGGTGTACGAAAATTAATATACTAAGTAATAAAATGTAAGTACTTCTAATTTAAATGGATCAAAAACGGCTTTAATAGTGAAAAATATGTCGTAGTGTTTCAAAACTAGGGTCTGTCATTTTAACCCGACAAAGAAACAACAGCATAAAGAAGCCTCATCCGTGTGCTGATGCATGTAAAAGACCCCTTGCTGCTACTCGGCAAGAGTAGCCAATAGCACGCAGATACGGGTTCCCTCTCTCATTTGTTTGTGTGGTCCTTAACCATGTGTTAGATGCCACATTTAATCGTAAATAAAAATGTATTGAATTCTTTCTTCCATCCTTTGTACAAACACTATTACTTTGCTATTGGCACCAAACATGGCTTTGCCAACACCGTTAAACTCAAAGAGGATAAATTGTGTGGGGGTGAGGGTGGTTGATTCCTGTCCGCCGCTTGTTACAGTCGTGATAATGTGCTTCACAACACACAGAACTGCCAACTCAGCACATTATGTTATTACGTCTATAGACTTCTGATAAAAAATATAGTTATATTGCAAAATTTAGTCTAGGTAAGAAACTCGCTTTTATAAATACTTTCCTACAGACAGGATGGCACCGACCACGGCCTATGATATAACAGACGTAATGCACTGGTGTTAGTTTGACAGCCAGTATATTTCGTTTTGGGGTGTCGTTAAACATTCATTCATTCATTCATGCACTGTTTGGAACGGGAAATTAGCCACTGAAGGATATTGACACCCCCCCCCCCCCCCCCACCCCACACATACACACGACTCATCGCATCTCCATCGGAAGACATTCCACTGAAATACAAGAGTACACCTAAAGTCGCGGTCAGATGCATCAATTTTTTTTAATCCGCACCCGCTTTCGGACATGTTATTCGTCGTGCGCCAAATTCTATTGCATTTCGGGCGTTAATCGGGTTCTCAGACATAATAGATGGCCCTCCTGGTGTTAAACACATTCACTTGATTCTATTTTGTTGACGCTCGTCGTTCCTTGACGGTGGTCAGTACTTTAGTACCTGACCCACACTGACAAGCATTCACATTTACCGTCCACTCGAGCCGAGGCTGAACAAATATAACAATTAGTGTATTGTAGTAACAGGTACACAGGTAACACGGTTTGTCCAGGCAGTCATGTCGGAACCCGCCGTGGTGTCCAAACACGCGTGACCTGGTCAAAGGCTGTCCAAGTACATCTAAAGCATAGGGGTATTTTACAGATTGTAATTATTTCTTAGAAGTGGCATAGTCTCATATTCTTTGTATGAAAGGTTGATTAAAATATGATATCATATCGACAAAATGAAACAGGCCTAAACGTACATGTATGGTACTCTCTGACCACCCGCCCAGCTGTTTACACCTTGTTTACGTATATTTGCGCATTGTCCATTCTGATGGTTTCTGACCGTTCGTTGGTACAAAGTACAATGAAAAGGTCGCAGTCCGTAATAACGAACTTCGTCCATGGACATACGGGGTTATTTCACGGCACTGGGAGGCGACGGTTCGATAGGTTAATAAGCTTCAATATATGTTGTTTTCTTTGACTAACATTATGAGTTAAATATCCACACTAATATCCACTGAGTATAAACATTGCCCTACTACTGGTGGTATATCAAAGGTCGTGGTATGTACTGTCCAGTCCGTTGTGAAAGTGCATATGAAAAACCCCTTGACGTCAAATAGCCGCTGACTAATCAGTGTAGTGTCGTTAAACAAGACAAAAACTACCAAACACATTTTTATTCAGCTCAAAAACATGCTAACGTGTTATTCCGAATCATTTGACGTATTATTGTTCCCAGGATCGTATTCTCCCTATAATAACTACAAAACACACTTTTATTCACCTCAAAAACATGCTAACGTGTTATTCCGAATCATTTGACGTATTATTGTTCCCAGGATCGTATTCTCCCTATAATAACTACAAAACACACTTTTATTCACCTCAAAAACATGCTAACGTGTTATTCCGAATCATTTGACGTATTATTGTTCCCAGGATCGTATTCTCCCTATAATAACTACAAAACACACTTTTATTCACCTCAAAAACATGCTAACGTGTTATTCCGAATCTTTTGACGTATTATTGTTCCCAGGATCGTATTCTCCCTATAATAACTACAAAACACACTTTTATTCACCTCAAAAACATGCTAACGTGTTATTCCGAATCTTTTGACGTATTATTGTTCCCAGGATCGTATTCCCCCTATAATAACTACAAAACACACTTTTATTCACCTCAGAAACATGCTAACGTGTTATTCCGAATCTTTTGACGTATTATTGTTCCCAGGATCGTATTCTCCCTATAATAACTACAAAACACACTTTTATTCACCTCAAAAACATGCTAACGTGTTATTCCGAATCTTTTGACGTATTATTGTTCCCAGGATCGTATTCCCCCTATAATAACTACAAAACACACTTTTATTCACCTCAGAAACATGCTAACGTGTTATTCCGAATCTTTTGACGTATTATTGTTCCCAGGATCGTATTCTCCCTATAATAACTACAAAACACACTTTTATTCACCTCAGAAACATGCTAACGTGTTATTCCGAATCATTTGACGTATTATTGTTCCCAGGATCGTATTCCCCCTATAATAACTACAAAACACACTTTTATTCACCTCAGAAACATGCTAACGTGTTATTCCGAATCATTTGACGTATTATTGTTCCCAGGATCGTATTCTCCCTATAATAACTACGGCGGGGGAAAAAAAGAATAATCATTTCACTTTAATCTATGGCTTTCTTCATAGGGGCGAGACGTAGCCAAGTGGTAAAGTGCTCGCTTGGTGCGCGGTCGGTTTGGGATTGATCCCCGACGGTGGGCGCATTGGGCTATTACTAGCTCCATCCAGTACACCACGACTGGTACATCAAAGGCCGTGGTATGTGCTATCCTATCTATGGGATGGTGCATATAAAAGATCCCTTGCTGCTAGTCGAAAAGAGTAGCTCATGAAGTGGTGACAGCGGGGTTCCTCCCTCAATATCTGTGTGGTCCTTAACCATATGTCCGACGCCATATAACCGTAAATAAAATGTGTTGAGTGTGTCGTTAAATAAAATATTTCCTTTCTTCCTTCTTTCTTCAGATACACATAAAGCATACTGTTAAACTAAAAGCGCACTTTTGTGTTGGGGTGGGGTGGGGGGTGGGTGGGTGGGTGGGGGTGTTGTTGTTTGGTTATTGTTTTTTGTGCGGGTTTTTTTTTTTGGGGGGGGGGGGTGTTTGGGGTTTTTCAGGGGGTTGGAGGATGGCTTTGGCCCTCACTATTCTTATTACAGATGGGTCACACGCCAAAGCTTAAGCTTGGTCAATGTGAGTTCAAGCTTCGTTGAAAAATAAATTGTCTACAAGGTAAAAAGATGGTAACATTTTTATTTACGATACCTTAAATTTGAAAATAACAACAACAAAATATCCAATTAACTGCATTTAATAATTATTCTATATTTTATTTATTTATTTTATTTGTTTATTTTTTATTTTTGATGGCCTAATAATATTTAATAGGTGGGTTTTTTATTGTCCCAGAACAATGTAGTAATAACAGTGGCGTTTAGGAATTTAGTCAGAGGGCAATTCCGTGGTATCGGACGTACATTTCAGACACTTCAGCCAAGCATTACATAAATGTACAAAACGTTCCACAACTATTTATTGTTATACATTGTAAGAACCAACTAGGACACCATTGTTATGTATAAAATTTATTCCATTCTTATGTCGCTTTAGGTGTACAGGGGAAAATACGCATGGTGTCGGACGTATGCACACAAACTGCAATTTTTCACCCACACATGATTATGTCTAATTCTCTGTGATGTGTCAGGGCATAATAGAAATATTGTGTCCTATTCCTATAGGGTAGATGTTTATCTGTATATCAGATGTAAAAACTTTGTGTTTTAATCACACACTAAAACAATAGAGATAAACATGCTTGGTGTCGGACGTACATTTTTTTGGTGTCGGACGTATTCGTGTGAAATACAAGAAAACAAGTACGGTAATTATAGTTAACAAACAATATGATATTAAAAACAAAAACACAGTTTAAGCTAGGATTTGTTATTTTTGTTTGAAGAAAATTAAAAACAATTACCAGGTGCATCACAGGAGGGAGGTTCAGGGGGTTGGTCATGTGTTTTCTTTAAAGCAGTTTTTTGTTTTGAAAGAAACCTTAAATATTAATCATAAACTTAACTCTAGTTCAGTGCAAAGATGAACACCATTCAAAAATTCAAGGTAACACCTATGACTACATGGGGTGGGGGTGGGGGTGGAGGGGCAAGGTGACCACATTGAGACTGGTGTACCTGTACAAATGACAAGTGACACAAGAAAAAATGCCACTAGCTACATGTATGACTATGAGATGACAGCACCACAGAAAAATGTCACTGTTCTAAAATTAAAGGCATATAAGATGGGGATAACTGTAGCTAGGGACTAGGGACCTGAACAAGAGACATATTTTAATATTTTTGCATTTATTTGTAATAACTAACTTTATATTTATTGATTCCACACATAATCTCTGTACAATTAACTAGAAAATTTAAAAATAGTAAAGTGCTGCCACTGAATGTAAAAGTGTTTTCCTCAAATGTGACGTCATTTGTATCATGTTAGTTGTGATCCTCTACAAATGTTGTAATTTGTATAATTCTGGCAGTAAATGCAATTACTGGGTTCGTTATTTTGTTATGGAGATGAACAGTTAGCTGAAAGTATAATTTTTACCTTTTAAAACATAATCAACACTTTCGGCGGGAAGCTGCCTTTTGCACACTTTGATAAATTCCTCTTAATGAAGTGAATCAACTTATATGGATAAAAAATTAATACAGATGGTCATAATTGTCTCTAGTTATAAAAAAATGTCTTATAATATCACACTGGTATTGCATAAATATCAATACTTTGCTTCAAATTTGGAAACTATAAGCATGCTTTATGGTGTCTGACATACATACTGTCGGACGTACACTATAACAGCACCACAGTAGCAAGGCAATTGTTACATAGTCAGTAATTGTTGTCTGACATACATACTGTGTGACGTACACTATAACAGCACCACAGTAGCAAGGCAATTGTTACATAGTCAGTAATTGTTGTCTGACATACATACTGTCGGACGTACACTATAACAGCACCACAGTAGCAAGGCAATTGTTACATAGTCAGTAATTGTTGTCTGACATACATACTGTGTGACGTACACTATAACAGCACCACAGTAGCAAGGCAATTGTTACATAGTCAGTAATTGTTGTCTGACATACATACTGTCGGACGTACACTATAACAGCACCACAGTAGCAAGGCAATTGTTACATAGTCAGTAATTGTTGTCTGACATACATACTGTCGGACGTACACTATAACAGCACCACAGTAGCAAGGCAATTGTTACATAGTCAGTAATTGTTGTCTGACATACATACTGTGTGACGTACACTATAACAGCACCACAGTAGCAAGGCAATTGTTACATAGTCAGTAATTGTTGTCTGACATACATACTGTCGGACGTACACTATAACAGCACCACAGTAGCAAGGCAATTGTTACATAGTCAGTAATTGTTGTCTGACATACATACTGTGTGACGTACACTATAACAGCACCACAGTAGCAAGGCAATTGTTACATAGTCAGTAATTGTGGTCTGACATACATACTGTCGGACGTACACTATAACAGCACCACAGTAGCAAGGCAATTGTTACATAGTCAGTAATTGTTGTCTGACATACATACTGTCGGACGTACACTATAACAGCACCACAGTAGCAAGGCAATTGTTACATAGTCAGTAATTGTTGTCTGACATACATACTGTCGGACGTACACTATAACAGCACCACAGTAGCAAGGCAATTGTTACATATTCAGTAATTGTTGTTACATTTTTAATCAACCATATAAAATTAACATTGCATCTCAGTAACATTTTATAACCAGTTAGCATAAGTGGAGATTAATTTTTCTTATATTTTGGTGTCGGACGTACACACAAGTAACATATGTAAATATTATGGATAAAAGTTTGCTTGAAATATAAATGTGTCTTTTATATATTATGTCAATTAACAAAGGACATGTCTGGGTTTATTTCTGATAAAGATTTTTATTTCTACTCACTTACGTATAAAAAATATGCTGATAAATGTGTTAATAGAAATTTTCGTAAAATATTGCTGCATTAAGGGTTGATGCATTATTTGCATTATAAATGACTAAAACACATCTGCTGAAAAATGATTAACGTAATATTTCACACTAGAGATAATAACCTTTCAAATGATAACAAACTTGTCTCACTTGAATGAGTTTTTAAAAATGACCTATTGGTTTACTTGAACACGGAATTGCCCCAGATGTAAATTCTTTGTTATTGGAGATAATACAGATATCTGCATGTTTATTAATTTTAGTTATCTGACTCGGTTTATTGAAGTGAAAACAATAACTCTTGGTAACATTAATATTAATAACAAAACGAAAGAAAGGAAAAGAAACTTGAATTGGACTAAACGTGACTCAGCAATGAATCAAGAAGTTAAGAGATTTCTATTACAGTAAGCGGTCTACTGACCCCCTTTGTCCTTAGATGTGTATTGACTTTTGGCTGCACTCAAACACGCGTGCCACTTCCAGCTTGCATAATTCCCGATTAATATTCGATAGCCTGGGCATTCACTAACTTTGTTTTACGCAGATTTCCATGTCTGTTCTGTGTTCCATGAATACTCTGCATACATCAGTATAAATGTGGCAATGCGTGGGTGGGCGGGATGTAGCCCAGTGATACAGCGCTCGCTTGATGTGCGGTCGGTTTGGGATCGATCCCCGTCGGTGGGGCTATTGGGCTATTTCTCGTTCCAGCCAGTATAGCAAAAACCGTGGTATGTGCTGACCTGGCTGTGTGATGCTTGATATTTAGTTGGGGACAATGATCCCCCACCCCCGTTTCTGATGCATCAATCCGATTGCTTGCCTGTTGAACCTTCAAGACTAGAGGATAGGGACGGCCACAGAGTAATGTCTTGTGATAATTTCCGGCGTTAGCCGGTTTCGCCGGATTACGCCATAGACTCTTACAATCAGTGATACGAAGAATAGCCATGATTAGCCCAGAATTTACTAAACGAGTTCGGTATATACATGTCAGTATATAAACTGAATATAGCATATGACATGTTCGAACAGGTGTAAACGCAGACTGTAATAAATTGTAATCTGATTTGCTGTGGACCTAATTTGTTTATGTTGCAACTTAATTTACTTATGCTGTACAAGTAAATACCTCTTATTTTGGAATTTGTTATGACACAGGAAGGAAAGAAAGGAATAGTTTATTTAACGACGCACTCAACGCATTTTATTTACATTTATATGGCGTCGGACATATGTTTAAAGACCACCCAGATATTGAGGGAGGAAACCCGCTGTCGCCACTTCATGGGCTACTCTTTTCGATTAGCAGCAAGGGATCTTTTATATACACCATGCCATAGACAGGATAGCACATACCACGGCATTTGATGTACCAGTCGTGGTGCACTGGCTGGATGTTATGACAGATGCAATAAATTGTGTTGTGGTCCATTTATTCTAGACTTTTTTATGTTTGTTTTTTAAAGTTTGTTTTTTAAAGTTTGTTTTGTTTAACGACACAACTGGTGCAGCTATTTGATATTAGACATTTGCTAATTCTCACATAAAGTATACATTTTTTCCATTAGTAATAATGGATATTTTATATGCACTTTCCCACAGACAGGACAACACATACCACGGCCACGGTATACCAATCGTGAGGCACTGGATGAGACGGGAAAACAGTCGATTGAATTCTCGCTTGAGGTGTTTGCGGCGTAGGATCGAACCACCTGTCTGTGGGAAATTGCATATAAAAGATCCCTTACTGCATTAGGAAAAATGTAACGGATTCCCTTTGATGACTACGAGTCATAATTACCAAATGTTTGACACCCAACAGCCGATGATTAATTCATCAATGTACTCTAGTGGTGTCGTTAAACAAAACAAAAACGTATTTTGTTACGGCGCCACAAACATTTTTGTTGGGACATCACAAACATATTTAGTGATTATGATAACGCAATAAATGGTGAAACCGCAGTATTTACATCTCACTATTGAGCCTAGCGGTTTATACATACCCAGTCTGGCTTGGACTTTGAGTATGTTAACATGCCCCTATACCACTAACCTTTCAGACATGTCCATCCCGGGTCCGGTCTCTGGATAGCCAGTGAGCTAACGCGTGACAGAATACTAGGGGACAATTTTGAGAATTACTCTACTAGGAAGATGGGATATTATATAAAAATAAAATTATATAATTTAAAAGGCGCAGTCTAAATAATAAAATTATCGGGCGTTTCTAAAATTGTTCTAACCTATTTACATAATTACAGTTATACTTTAGCCTAGGGAGGAGAAGGAGAAAGGGTGGGCCCAGGCCTCACAGCACTATTTCTGGGGTAAATAAAGAAGGAACACTCCCATACACAATTACTACGAGTCTCCCCTGAACGATCTGAACAGATCAGGCCCTTTCAAGGGCTCCTATGAACAACCTAGGGAGACAATTCAACGCCATCTAGGTCCACTTAATGAGCTACTCTCTGCATAGCACCATACCACCTTCCGCCTGTTACCGGCCCCGGTTGGACTGCTGGTGCTCCCTTGCACCAGCCAGTGCAAGCGGTCCCCCCTCCAACACACCCCACCCCTTTCCTATCCTGGACAGAGGAGCTGGCTTGGAACCGGCACTAGAATAAAAACAACATCCCAGTGCTTTCAGTAAGACACGGACCCTGTACCTACCAGTCTTAAGTCCGATGGCTTAATTAACCTAATTTATTTAGGTTACACAAGAACAAACCTTACGTGTCCGAAGAATGGTGATGACGCGAATTACAATAACTAATGTTCTGATCCGTTACACTGTTATTGGGGTTTTCTCCATGTCTTAAGACACATTTATCAGTGGACTGGAACTGTCTACCCATGACAAAGGTGCTTCAACATTCGGTGGATGTTAGCGCGTCAAATGGTTGATTGATTGGGCATTTTTGGACCTAACTTATTTATGCTGCACCTAATTTATTTATGCTTCACAAGAACATACAACCGTGTCCGGTGTATCGGCGCGTCCGGTGATTCGGCGCACTTGGTATTTTGCATGAGTATGCTTAGGAAGTTGTCATGTTGTCGGAGTTTTTAACGAATTAAAGTTCAATTCCTTTTTCAATGGTTAATCAAGTATCAACATATTTATTTTTAAGGATGCAATTAATTTTTTTTTTTTAGAATTATCAATAATTATATAATAATTTCAAAATAAATCATTCACCTGTTTTCGTGTTTATAAACGCGAAGTAGGTCATCCTTATTGATATTAAGAATGTTAAAACCAGTCTAAAAACACCTTTCCCGCATTTTAAAAATTATAGTAAACAGTATAAATGCAATTATTTTTGTTGGGTTATTTTTTTATTTAAACCGAAAAAGAAAACACAGGCAAATGCAAACAAAACGAAAATTTTACACCTTAATTGACAGTCATTCCATTTCACAATTGTCACATTGTTATAAAAATAAAAGCGAAATAAGATCCACGTGTGTGCACAATCTACCCGAGAAAAATAAAATCCATGTAGGCATCTTAGCCATGCATGACAATGAACATGTATGCATCTGCAGTACTGTGCCACTCAAGAAAACGATTCCGAAACTAATCATGAGATAGGTCATATGTGATCGTTAATTTTCATAGTAATATTTTTAACAAGACAAAACAAAAAAGTACTAAAATAATTCTGGCACAATAGTGTAGCGTTTATAGGCTAAAAGTGAGGTCATGGGCGGTTTATAAATAGCGGGGTCAACGATCTACATCTACTGCGCCGAATCACCGGACATGCAAATCGTTTTGGATACAAGGGGGTGCCTATATTTATGCACCATTTTAAAATGTTTATTTACTACAGACATAAAACAGTTTGTAGTGTATTTCAGATTATGCACTTCTTCATTGGTGAGAGACGCATTTTATTAAATATTTCACAATGTTCACATAGAAACTGGTCCTTGAAAGCTTAGGTGCGCCGATACACCGGACAGCACTGTACATCGTTTCATTCGAATTGGTGTCCATGCTATAAATTGTGTTCAAATCCATTACACTGTTTTTGCTGTAGTTTATTTTTACTTATTTACGTGCTTATATCCAATTAAAGTTCAAGCACGCTGTCCTGGACACACACACACACACACACACACACACACATGCATAGCTATCTGATCTTTTTTCCAAGACAGTGGCTTAGTTGTTAGTGAGAGAGAGGTCGGTTTAGCGGCCTAACGCCTACTCACTGAGTCGTTAAACTTTAAGTGGGAATCAGTACCTGGATGCGAACCCTGTAATTATCAGCTTAAAACACCGAAGGCGGTCAACACTGCTTTTGTTTTAGGATCTAATTTATTTATGTTTCACATTTCATTTCAACTTATTTTCGTGCTTATATCCAATTAAGGTTCAATCACGCTGTCCTGGGCACACACCTCAGCTATCTGGGCTGTCTGTACAGAACATTGAGTTAGCTGTTAGCTGGTTAGTGAGAGAGAAGAGGGTGTAGTGGCCTTACACCTACCCACTGAGCCCTTAACAACTCGCTCTGGGTTGGAGCCGGTACTGAGGCCGGTTTATTTATGTTACACAAGATCACACCTCGATTATACATATACAGCTGTCATCACTTCATTAGACTGGTTCAATATTTGAAGTATTCATTTCGTACCGGTTCCGTCCAGGTAGGAGAGTTCTAATCAAGTCCAATTGTTTAGCCGACTGTTTTTATTATTTTGACCGCGACTAATAGATCATTCGTTGGTGACCACGAGACAATAATGCCATTGTGTGTGGTTACTGGAATGTACCAATGACGTTATATAACAGCAGTGGCAGTGCTGGTGTATTGCAAACCTCTCGGTGAAAGTGTGCCTGCAGGTCACATTATATTGATGTGAGAGTAACTACATATGTCTCTGCTGGAAATTAATATTCTAAAATATGAACAGCATTGAGAATTTCTTTGCGACGGAATGCTACAAATGGCGTGGACAACCAATATAGTGGAGACAGAATTGGGGGTAAGATAATTTTCAAATAACTACATGTATGCGTGTGTGCGTGCGTTCGTGTGTGCGTTCGTTCGTATGTGTGTGTGTGCGTGCGTGCGTGCGTGCGTCCGTGTGTGTGTGTGTGTGTGTGTGTTCGTGTGTGTGTGTGTGTACGTGCGTGTGTGTGATCAACATATAGTCCAGGAACATTAGGTCAAATAAATAAATAGTACAGAGCTGAATTTTTCAGGATAGTTGCAAAATATCTATTGTAATAACATTTCAAAAGACCCCAAGTTTCAGAGGTGTGCTAACTTTACTACAGACGTCAATGTATATTTATCTTCCTGTAACGTGATTACGTCAGTAACCTATTTTCGTCTTCAACCTTTGAGAGCCCGTAATATACAAAAGGACCACTATCGCATAGGAGAGCCCGCAATATACTATAGGACCACTATCGCATAGGAGAGCCCGTAATATACTAAAGGACCACTATCGCATAGGAGAGCCCGTAATATACCATACAACCACTATCGCATAGGAACACTATCGCATGTATATTTTAAACATTTATGATCAGATATTTCAAACAAAAATAGGAATAAAAGTTTTTATTAGTGTAAAAAAACAACAACCCAGAAATGTAACAATGCTATTGTAAGGATGTCCGTTTTGGGTGTTTGTTATGTTGAATTACGACGACAGTTTAAATTGCTTATACATTGATAAATTTTAGTTAAATAC
The DNA here is from genome assembly GCF_016097555.1 of Gigantopelta aegis. Classification (NCBI taxonomy): domain Eukaryota; kingdom Metazoa; phylum Mollusca; class Gastropoda; order Neomphalida; family Peltospiridae; genus Gigantopelta; species Gigantopelta aegis. Next base: position 89,504,288 of record NC_054704.1, on the reverse strand, counting down.
ATAATGTGTATTTAATTATTAAGACAAGTTATTTAACAATACTTTTACGGACCTAAATGTACAAGCATTATTTAGCGGTTTCGAACGAAGAAAAAAACAGTAGGATACATTTTATTAAAAATGACAATTTTCTTCATAAATCAAAACTTTTGTTTTGGCCACTTAAAATTTGACAGTAACATGGATTGTAATTCATATTACAATGTGCTGTGGGTATTTTTTTCATATATGTAGATACATAAGTTTTAATGAAAGTATATATTTTCTGCAATGGGAAGGAAGCTGACTCAGTAATTCTCAAAATTAGATGCTTTAGTTAGTACACAAACATTTCACATCATCCATTCATTTGTATTGGCCATTACTATTTAAAGGGCCGTATCTAGCATGGGTACGGGGGCCTGTTGCAAACCGTGAAAGTACGAAAACCAAGTACCATGTTTAGGTTAAAACACCCCTTTTTTTTTGTCTACCTCAGGCTTTCTGCCAGAAAATAATTTGAGGGTAGGTAATAAAAACAAAACAGATCATAACTACCCCTACTACCCTACTAGGTAGTTATGGACTTGAAATCCTTTGAAACTGGAAACTGTATTTCACGTACTTTTACAAATGTTAAGTAGTTCTCTTACTATAATCTTTCTAAAAATTATTTTAAAAATATATCCATTAATTTCCAAGATTTTAGAGTACGCAGTTGTACCCTTCGTACCCTCTGGCAGAAACCCTGTTCTTGTGTCCTGATTTAGGGTAGGTACGACCCTGTACAAGGACAGCAACACAATAAGATAGTAAGGAAAGTTGATGGTTAGAAGAATACACAAATTAGTTTAGAGGAAGCCGACTAAGTGAGACTAGAGGAAGGTGGCCAGAATTAAAATGTTCATGCCTGTGGTACATGTATTGTTACCAACTCAACACAACTGTAAATGTGAGTGATGTAATGAGACATACAGAACCAAGGCCGAGTTCAGCTTGTTATGTTGAAGTACTGGCATGCTGTACATATCCTTATTTTATAGAATATTGGTTGTAGTGGACGTATAGTTAGGAAATGGTCAGACTCAGTTTTGTCCGTTAGCAGATGGACTATTTTCCGTTAATATGGTACAAACATGTTGCGTGAAAAGTAATGTATTTGATATAATATTAGGTAACATAAAAGGGGCGAGACCACCATATAATCCTGATTCAGATTGGGAAGTTCCTATTACAGACTTGAACACTGTACACAGATATACATATATATGTAGTGATAAACAATTGAAGATAGGTGAAAACGATTTGCAGTGAAAATGTCTGTATGTTGTTACTGACAAAGTAGTGTTTTATATGTTAGTGTAGACATTAATGTAAAGAGCACTCCGTTTCATGTCAACGTAATGGAATTATGCTTTAGTAGACCCGATATTATCCGTACAAATATAGGTGTACATCAAAACTTTAGTGGTTATTGACCTACAGAAAGATAACATTACATCCAGAAGTATTTATGATATACAGGTAAGTGTAGAACGCAAAATGTCCATGTAGGTCTAGCCAACAACAGACAGTTAGGCTACACATATTCTAAAATAAATTTCAGAACCTTTAATCATACACGGACTTGGTATTTAACCTAAGTGACTTGGCAAAAAACTTTTTATCAGTGTTAGGAAGTGCTCAAGACTATAAAAAGCAAAATTCACAGCCGAACCATATAATTGTCATATGTGATTTTACAACCTGGAATATTTAGGTCATTTTGGTAAGTCAAACTCGATTATGGCTTCCAGACAGTCAAAGGTATTAATGGGCAGTACGACCCTGAACAAAAAAACGTTTCAGGCCTTGTGAAATTCAAATAAAATATTAATATTTATAGTGAAAAGGTACATAGGTTACTGTCTATCCCAATGTCAAGTTGTAGTTAATAAAAGCGGTACCTTTCATTTTGTGAAGAAAACAGTGATTTAAAAGTTGTACGTTTTTCATCTGTAAACGCTCCTCGTGTAACCAATGTTCAGAAATTGTGATGTTATATGTGCTCTCACATTACAAAATATCCATTATCAACCAATAAATAGAGGTTATTACCAGTGGTTTTCGGTATTGTCAATATTATATATTAGGAATACATTATTTTTATTCCTAATATATGATATTGAAGATACACATGTGGGTAATAATATCTTTATCATATAAATCTCAAGCTTAATACAACGTGTTTTTCTAAACTACACGCAACTTTAATTCCAGTCCGCCCTTACTAGATATTCAAATGACGTAAGAATATGTGGCGCGGCGTCTTTTTGAATGGAAATGACGTAAACTCGAATGACGTCACTTTGGATGTCCTTACATCAAAATAAACAAGTGCTTAATGTTTTTTGTTTTCTGACTTACTTAACTTTTTCTTAAGTTATTTAATGAATACCAACTTAAGTTTTTGACTTAGATAAGTCATTTTCAAAAACTTACGTTTAAAGTTAAGTCAAAACTTAAGTTCTTTGATAAATACATCTTCATAAATCAAGGCTAATATTCGTTCCTCGTATTCAGCCTTGATACATGTAGTCAAGATTACTGATATCTACTACTAGCGCCCTCTATTGGAAGACAATTTGTAACACCGATTATGTCCCTTACACGATGACATCGCTGACCAATCACAGCATCGGTAACATGTGACAATCTTGAAAGCAATATCAATAATTAACCGCCGGACGCTGACGCTGCCATCTTTATTTACAATAACAAGGAAATCTATAAGGAGCGTTGCGATTCGTTGCAATCAAATCTCATCGCATCCAATGAAATTTAAGCATTTTGTGGCACGATTTTTTGACGACATGTATCAAGGCTGAATACGAGGAACGAATATTAGCCTTGATTTATGAAGATGTGATAAATACGGACCCAGGGACTTATGTAAATTTGCATTTAAAAAAAAATCTGCTCAAGTCAATAAAATATATTTCTTTATATTCTTAAGACGATCCAGAATTAGAAATCCATTGGTAGCATTTTTTCGGTCATTTGATCATGGCAGCTATCTTGAAATTCAAAATGCCAATCATTTTAGGGTATTTTACATGTATATTTACTCATAGTTAACATAGAAACACAATTTTTGTGTCTATTTTCAATTTTGAGGACAATGAACTCGCTAATAACATTTTGTTTAGTCATTGGACATGACCGCCATCTTGAAATTCAAAATGGCCGTCATTTAAATATCTTTATGTATATCTTTACTCTCAGTTGACCCACAACAACATTGGAGGTATCTCTTTACATTTATGAGCTCAGTGAATGAATTCGTACGAAAAATAATATACTTGAAAATGTATAACAATTAACTATGGGGAAAAGTCCGGTTTTGGTTGTGTTAACACATTCGACGTAAGGCTGGTAAGAACAGGGTTCACTCCGCGGTACAGGCTCCCACCCATAGCGGGTTTCCTCTTTAAGACTATATGTAAAAATTACCAATCTTTTGACTTCCAATAGCCGATGATTAACAAATCAATATGCTCTAGTGGTATCTTTAAACAAAACACTTTTTTTTTAATAATTTAAAATCGAAGCACTTTGGTATTATTGAGAACACTTGTGAAACAGTTGTTCATTCTCGACCTTGTAATTACAAATTGCAAATAAAATAGAAGACAGAGGCAAACAGACGGACACGCAAGCAGGTGGACAGACAAACACATAAAACTTTCACCTCGTATTGTATTGCACTGTTCTCTTAATGAACTATACACCTGGATATTAATTAAGGACCATCATCTGAATTGTATTGCAGGTAAACCGGCGACTACAACCAGCTGTTCGTGCCGACGTGGTTTAAACCTCACATTGAGAAATTTTACATATTCTGTATCTACTAGGTATTTACCAAGATGGCTTGAAATATTATTGATGAAAAGCACAACAGTGTGGTTTCAGCTCCATATTTAATTACCATGCATCTTCATGTGTATTTACGGTTTATGTTCGTGTTGACAGCGTCGCTGATTATTTGTGCACAAAAATTAATCATAATAAATTTAGACGGGTTTGTCAGAGGCGTAGGCTAGGGGGGTTCGGGGGGTTCAGACGACGACCCCCCCCCCCCCCCCCCCCCCCCCCCCGCTGAAGCAAATGGTCCGCTTTTAGAACTAAAACATACAGGTTTATACATATGGAGTTTCTGGTGGTGCAAAAACAAAATAGAAAAAGGTCCACTTGGTTCATATTCGAAACACCCCCCCCAGGTCCAGATCACGCTACGCCCCTGTTTGTTGTTTTTGTTAGTAATCAAGGACAGCAGATATTGGATCTAAACGTCCGTGTCACCCAGGTAATACCATTAATAAACACCCGATGAAAGGATATACGTTAATTATACGAGTGTGCTGGCGATACTTATGGATTAAATATATATGATTTTTGATTATCGGCTCCAACACAAGAGTGAGGTCTAAGTTTTAACATCCGTTTTACTAACCACTGAGAAACTGTTACCTCTGGCCTTGAACAGACAATAACTAATAGGTGAAGTATGTTCCCAGGACAGCATGCTTGAACCTTAATTTGATATAAACAGGAAAATAAAGTTAAAATGAACTGTAAGCGAATTGTAACGCCTGTATTGAAGCGTGTAACACATGACTAGTGATCTGTAAGCTAGCTCATTGAATTAAGGAGGTTTTTTGTTGATCAGATTCGGTGTGATGACAAATGTATGTGAGTTGTTTGTGACCTCATTGCAGTGGTTCGGGCCGCTAGTTCCACACACTATATTTCTATGAATGATGAATGGTGCCCCCATAGAAATACTCGTATTCTGTATTGACCACCCACCATTCACCTTTAAGAAAAAGAGAAAAACAACGATTTAGGCGAGTCATGCCTGCCCATCCACGCTATAGCTACTGGTATTATGCATGCAAGTGATTATAGCATAGAATAACGTACAAGTCTTGACTTAGAAGCACACAGATATATATATATATATATATATATATATATATATATATATATATATATAGAGAGAGAGAGAGAGAGAGAGAGAGAGAGAGAGAGAGAGAGAGAGAGAGAGAGCACATATAGAGAGATATACATTTTGACAGACACACAGACAAACATACAGACGGACAGACAGACATACAGACAGACATATACAGATATATAGGGAGATAAAGAAAAATAGATAGATAGATAGATAGATACATAGATACATAGATAGATACATACATAGACAGATACATAAATACATACATAGACAGACAGATACATACATAGATAGATAGATATTGATAAATAGATAGACAGACGGACAGACATATCTCTCTTTGTTTCCTCTCTCTCTCTCTCTCTCTCTCTCTCTCTCTCTCTCTCTCTCTCTCTCTCTCTCTCTCTCTCTCTCTCTCTCTGTCTATATCTCTGTACATCCCCTTTATTTGTCTTGCAACGTAAGAATCAATGTGCTGCTTTTTTTCTCAGACTCATTTGGCTTTCGAAACAAAAGACATGGAAATAGATGGAGTCAATAAGAGAGAATATTAATAATTTATTTCATTATTATACAGTACGCTGAACGCACCATTAGAAATTATTATTTAATGAATGAATATTTAACACAATTTATCAGTGACGAAAAATCGGTTACTGTGTATCACCAGGAGAGGAAATAATTGTTTCCTTAATTAGTCACCAACGGAACGCACTTGTCAGTTATTTATGTGGAACGTATTGTAATTTTAACACATATTTATAAATTTACTGAGGCCTAGCTTGGGATTTTCAGGTGGTACGCAGACTTTTTCAGTGAATACGCATACATATACACGCATACACGCATTTACGTCATATATATATATATATATTTAAATTTTGTAATCTCATATATATGTATACAATTTTAGTTCATCTAGTACCACTGTGTTAAGTAGCCTTGTACTTGAAATATGTATGGGGCACCTGTAAAAACAAGTACTCAGATTTTATGCGGAACTAAGGTTGTCGTAGACGCTACCCGTTATCTCTGAAATGAGCAGCTTCACTCCCAGTTTGTTTCTGATTTACTTTAAGAGTGAGGGGTGGTAGTATTTATATTAGTGGTGGTTTTGTTGATTGATACGCTGCCGGTAGACGTTTTAGCCATATATGTTACTATTGTCGTCTGTGGGATTGATTTGGTGGAACACACCCTTGAGGCCTTATTAATAGCGTTAATGTTTTTATGCAATCAAGAGTGTATACAAATATTCGATTTATGCGTTACTAGGAAACATCGGGCGAACTGTTTTTGCAAGCCATTGTTGATAATGTACAACCACAAGGTTTAATTGTTTAAACAAAATGTTGCTCAAATGAAGCGTTCAGTATTTTGTATGAAGACGAAAACAAAGGGAACTATTTTCAATTACAAATGTTGAATTTAGTCTTTGTGGCTTTAAAGTATACACATATATTTCTATAACGATATTGTGCATATATCGTTAGTTAATACAATACACTGAGCAATAAAAAAAATGTTTTAATAAAAGCTCTATACACATCCCTATCCGGAATAAGGTTGTTAGCTTGGCGTTTACAATTCGCTGGGATTTGCCATTTCAGAGAGCAGTGAATTTCATTATACATATAGAAACGAATATCAGTATTCATTATACATGTAGAAACAAATATCAGATCCCCATCCCGCAACATTCCAATTGTATTTCTGACGATTACATATACAATTTATATAATAATAAATATTTAAAAAACCCTTTAATAATGAAAAAACACCAAAACACTTAATAATAACAAAATAATATATAATAATAAAAAATAACTCTTAATAATAAAATTGTTTTCTCCTGATAATGTGAATATTTAGTTGATGAAACGTTGAGATTTTAAACTTGTGGTTTTAAACAGAGACTTTACTTTTATTTTATAATAATAAAAATAATAACACTTAATAATAAAACCCCCACTTATAATGAAAAAATAGCACCCAATGATGAAAACAAAAAAAACTTAATGAAAACAAAACTAGCACTTGATAATTTAAAAAAATAGCCCTTATCAATGGAAAAATAGCGCTTATCAATGGAAAAATAGTGCTTAATAATTGTCACGGGGATCCTATAATACCCGTAACTGAATAAAACACGATTATCCAAATATCTCTCCTAACTGTATATCTATTAGATCTCTCTGTATCGGGCAGTCTAATACCCGAGTGGCCCGGCTCTAGGAGTAATCAGAGATAAGATATTATATAAATATATATATGTAGCACGTTTAGTTCACTAGAAAACACAACAAAACACAATACACTTTGGAATCTGTATTAACACTACGCTGACAAATGTACTTGCCGCAGTAGTTAATTAACAACAATAATGTAATAACAACCTAGAGCTAATGACTTAATTAGTTAATCACTAGGTGTCTAGTTTACACAATATTCTAATCACTTCACGGTGATACAATCCACACGCGTGTGATAACTGAGAAACGCTGCCAGGGGAACTTAATTAATAAAGGAATTACAACTCTATTCCTAACTGGTTAATTTTGAATTAACCCTTAACTACTCTTTCAGTAACCTTGTAATACAGAATTAATACTGGTACATATCACAATAAAGACAATAACCTACAGTTTACCTAGGTCCTCTAGGATGACTGGCTAAGCTTTAATATTTTAGAACAGTGAAGCCTACAATTTACTTCGTCAGATTACCGGAGACACTGTTTAAATAATATTGGTATAATACAGTATTAAAATATTTAAAGTCACATCAGTCACATCAAGGTTATACAACAGAGCAGAAAAATATATTTACCAGTCCAGTCAGACTACGTTCCCCGGGAGCCTTCCAATGTTTCTACCCGATATATCTAAAATCCTATCTATTTATTCAAAAATCTCAGAGACAGCGAAAATCGCCTGGGGGCACCACGCGGTACTTATCCTATCATGTGATATTGCCACAACTCCCAGAGACGGTATTTTTTCTTAGATGGCCAGACAGACCGACGCCTAGTTCGCTAGAACCCACGGTGGTAAAACAGAACTCCCGGAGGTATTACGTAACTACTGGCCACATGGCCTCCGCATCTGTTCTAAGTGCATATTGGGACGCAGCTCTACCACGTCGCGTGGGGGTATTACGTAACCAAGCTGCAAACGGCCCTCTAAAACAATTAACATCGCCACAGGCGAAAAGATAAGAGCATGTTCCGTCACACACCCCCACCTCAAAAAGGATATTTCCTCTACTCTAGGATTAGGGAAATATACTACATTTAAACAAAACAATGTGTGCGTTAACCGACGCATCCGGGCATATATAACACATAGTAATAAGGTGACTACCAGTAATCACACTGAGTCTCTGAGTCCCTGGTATACAATAAGATATCTAAAAACAAAAACAGAGATCAAGAACGTCAACACATTATCACAACGTTCAACTTCGGGACAGGGCATCAGCGATTATATTGGATGTGCCCTTGATATGTTCAATGGTAATTGGGAATTCCTGCAGAACAAGACTCCATCTCAAAACTCTCTGGTTGGTGGCTTTCATTCTGTGAATGAAAGTAAGCGGATTATGATCAGTAAAGACAACCCCTTGATGCAATGCCGATTTCACGTAGATCTGAAAATGCTTCAGATCTTGTACCATGGCCAAAGCTTCCTTCTCTATAGTGGAATAGTTCACCTGGTGTTTGTCAAACTTTTTCGAGAAGAAACTTACAGGATGGTCCAGTCCATTTTCGTCTTCTTGGAACAGCACAGCCCCAGCTCCCACGTCACTGGCATCCATAGCCAGCTTGAAAGGCATTCGGTAGTCTGGTGCTGCCATCACGGGAGACGAGGAGAGCATCTGCTTAAGACGGTTGAATGACTTCTCGCATTCATCTGACCACTGGAACTTCGGTTCCTTCTTTTTCAGTGCGGCACGTTTTACAGGGTTTATCCGATAGGCATGCTGTCGAATCGGTGTAGCGTTGGGTTCCAAGCGCACATCCTGGATTAAGGTATTGGTAACCGTTGGAAGGTCCTGACAAATGGAAACATTTTCTTGTATCAACGTAGTCAGCTCTGCTCGCTGGGGGCTGTCAATGTGCAAGTCCGGACTCAAGTCTGCTAGAATCTGGCTGTTGGTTAATTTGATCTCTGCAGTCTTGACGTCATCACAGGAAATTGAGTGACTCTCAATCTGGACAGGTAACACTGGAACTATCGGCAGTCTGTCAAAATAACCTTTTAGCAAATTTATGTGACAATACCTACTTTTCCTAACCCTATCAGGAGTGTTTATCACATACCCTGTCTCATTAACCCGTTTGTGCACAACATAGGGACCGAAATACCTGTTCTGCAATGAACACCGTTTAATGGGAAGGTACAGCAGCACCTTATCCCCTGGTTTAAATTCCCGACTCCTAGCCTTCCTATCAAACACTGATTTTATTTTGCTCTGAGCATAGCTCAGATGCTTCCTAGCTAGTTCGGTCGCCGGCCACCTCCTATCTCTAACTCTCTTATTCATTAATACTCTCTTGTCCATATAATAACCTGACATCTGATCCTCCATCTCACCCTCTGTTAACAATGTAGTGCGAGCTGCCAACAAATTTTGATCAGCCCCCTGCTCTAGGATTAACTCTTGTCTATTACAAGGTAAGTCCCCTCTATCAAACACAACTGGTTCATTTACCCTCTGCGGGAGGTCAACAGGTTCCACCACATTTAGTTCTTCAGTTGACTTATCTACCATTTAACTGATAACCTCATCCACTCCAATTTCATGGCTCACACGCGTATCAGACAAATCACAATTTTCCTCTGGGTCTCGTGCTATCCTTCTGGCCATAGCCCTAGTCATTACACACGCAGGATATCTAATCTCATCAACCTCACACTCTTCTATTGGTAAAGGGCTGTCTTCAATTAACAATTTGTCACCTTGCGGCTGGCAACACTGAGTAGTCAAATCGTTACCCAACAAAACTCCTATGTTTTCAAAAGGCAAGTCCTTCACAACACCCATAACGACTGGTCCCGTCACAAACTTCGAACACAACTAAACGTTATGTAACCGGACAACCATATTTTCTCCAGTAACCGAGGTTAAGGCCAAACTACGTCCTGTATCTGAATTCTCTATACCAGCTAAACAATCTGACGTTATAAGAGACTGGTTACACCCTGTATCCCGATAGATTGATATTGCCTTAGGACTCAACTCTTGTTTCACATCACAAACCATACCAGTGGACACATGCGGGTTTACTTTCTCTGCCATGGGACTAACCACTACCTCTCTCGCTAACGGAGCTGACCTCACTAAACCGACCACTTGCGCATTATCGCGTTTCCTTTTAAAACAGTCCCCGACAAGATGGTTATCCTTTTTACAGTAACTGCAATGTGGACGAAAAGTTCGTGCATTGGCTGATAATGCAGGTTTATCCTTACTTTGCCCACCAGGTGCATTCCTTGCCTGACTAGCTGACCAACTAGATGACTCTCCCCGATAGTTACTTTCCCGGGAAAAACCTGGCTGAAATTTCTTCTTATCACCTTGTTGTATAGAGCTACCCTGTACTGCCTGAGCTTTGTGTATTAACACGTAATCATCTGCCACTATGCCTGCCTCCTCTATTTTTTTGATATCACGATCCTCTAAATGAATACGTAAGCTAACTGGTAATCCATTTTTAATGTCCTGTAAGATCAACAATTCCCGTAACTCGGTATATGACCCTACCTGATGAGAAATCACCCATTTATCAACCATCCCTGCTTTCTTAGCCACAAACTCACTATAAGACTGACCCTGCGTTTTTCTCAACTCGCTATACCGTAAACGATAATCCTCAGGTCGTAACTCGTAAGCCCTCAACACTGCAGACTTAACTAGGTCGTACTGACTTGCTCGCTCATCACTCATTGAATTATAAGCTACGCTAGCCTTCCCCTTAAACTTAGACACGGCTAACAATGTCCACTTAGACTGCGGCCAATTTAGCTGCTTAGCGGCCCGTTCAAAAAGTTGGAAGAACATATCTACCTCCTGGTCGTCAAATACAGGCACTGATCTATAAGCCTCCGACATGTTAAAACCATTTCCTGCCTCTCGTCTAAACTCTTCAGTATTCAGCTTTAACTCATGTTCCACTTTTAATTTTGCTAACTGGAATTCTCTATCCCTATCTCTCTCTTCTCTCTCTGTCTCTGTCTCTGTCTCTCTCTCTCTTCTCTATTTCTCTCTTCTCTATCTCTATCTTCCTTTTCTCTATCCCTCTCTTCCCTTTCTCTCTCTTTATCTTCTTTTTCTCTATATCTATCTTCTTCTTTTTTCTCTCTCTCTCTCTCTCTCTCTCTCTCTCTCTCTCTCTCTCTCTCTCTCTCTCTCTCTCTCTCTCTCTCTCTTTCTCTCTTCTCTATCTTCTTTTTCTGTATCCCTCTCTCTATCTAATGCACGTTCTTCTCTTTCGTACTCAAGCTTTTTAAAAGCTAACTTTTGTTCCACACTTAACTCATTTATCTCTATCTCTGGAACAATCTCACTGTCTTCCATAACAGGCCTATCACCAAAAACTTCCTGGATAATAATTATCTTTATATCACCTAATGTTTTAGCTGATGTTAAATCAATTTCCCGCTCACTCGCGATTTCAACGAATTCGGCCTTACGTGCTTGCTTAATCTCCACTACACTGAGCGTAGGCCTATCCAGCAAATTCTTATCCATGTTTAGGTATGACGCACTTATTTTATTTTTTTCTAGTGAACAACGTTGCTACTTCTGGTTAATTTGTAAAAATAATTTATAAAGCCCCCATTTACAAACAATACTTTTTAAATATGCATGTCCCGTTTCAGATCCCGGACGAGCCCCCAATTTTTACTCCTGTCAAGGGGATCCTATAATACCCGTAACTGAATAAAACACGATTATCCAAATATCTCTCCTAACTGTATATCTATTAGATCTCTCTGTATCGGGCAGTCTAATACCCGAGTGGCTCGGCTCTAGGTATAATCAGAGATAAAATCTTATATAAATATATATATATGTAGCACGTTTAGTTCACTAGAAAACACAACAAAACACAATACACTTTGGAATCTGTATTAACACTACGTGACAAATGTACTTGCCGCAGTAGTTAATTAACAACAACAATGCAATAACAACCCAGAGCTAATGACTTAATTAGTTAATCACTAAGTGTCTAGTTTACACAATATTCTAATCACTTCACGGTGATACATTCCACACGCGTGTGATAATTGAGAAACGCTGCCAGGGGAACTTAATTAATAAAGGAATTACAACTCTATTCCTAACTGGTTAATTTTTAATTAACCCTTAACTACTCATTCAGTAACCTTGTAATACAGAATTAATACTGGTACAAATTACAATAAAGACAATAACCTACAGTTTACCTAGGTCCTCTAGGATGACTGGCTAAGCTTTAATATTTTAGAACAGTGAAGCCTACAATTTACTTCGTCAGATTACCGGAGACACTGTCTAAATAATATTGGTATAATACAGTATTAAAATATTTAAAGACACATCAATCACATCAAGGTTATACAACAGAGCAGAAAAATATATTTACCAGTCCAGTCGGACTACGTTCACCGGGAGCCTTCCAATGTTTCTCCCCGATATATCTAAAATCCTATCTATTTATTCAAAAATCTCAGAGACAGCGAATATCGCCTGAGGGAACCACGCGGTACCTCACCTATCATGTGATATTGCTACAACTCCCAGATACGGTATTTTTTCTTAGATGGCCAGACTTACTGACGCCTAGTTCGCTAGAACCCACGGTCGTAAAACAGAACTCCCGGAGGTATTACGTAACTACTGGCCACATGGCCTCCGCACCTGGTCTAAGTGCATATTGGGACGCAGCTCTAACACGTCGCGCGGGGGTATTACGTAACCAAGCTGCACACGGCCCTCTAAAATAATTAACATCGCCACAGGCGAAAAGATAAGAGCATGTCCCGTCACAATAATGAAAACAAAATCAACTTTGATAATAAAAACAGCACCTGCACTAGTAACCAAGAAACAGGTGAGAAAAAACCATGCTGTAACAACACTTCTGTTTAAAAAAAACCCGCGTAAAATCTCAATTAATAAAAGTATACGAACGGCTCGGTTAGATGAACAAAACATCAAAATATAGTACGCGCTAGTTAATACCTTTTTTCGAACTATATTACAGACTATACAAATATAAAATGCATATTGTCTTTGGAGTAACCATAACTGTTTTTAGATCTAAATTTATACCTTTGTAAAGTAGCTATTCTATAATGCATTACAATAACTAAACCCTGCCCTTCTATGCCTGCACTGTATGTATGCCCACAAATGACTGTCAGGTCAGCTGTCGGAAATTAACGTGCTTATATCAATTTAATGTTCAAGCACGCTCGTTGCGAGCATGATTTCTGACCAGGGCCAAAAACTGTACTCAGAATGAGAGGGGCGGGGGAGTGATAAAAAAAGTGTTAAAAGGTTAAAAACATGCATACAAACGATTAGATAAAAATACGTAACTGATGATTAAATAAACTTTATTTACAAGGAAGTTAAAAAGGGTTTATACAAAGGGTTAAAAAAAAAGGTTTCAACAATATGTTTGTAAACCATCTGAATGCATCACCGTTTGGTGATCTGAGTTGAATAAAGTTCTGTCTTTCTAGAAATGATTACGTAAAAGTAGAATATTGACAATGTAATATAGCTGGTTATGCCTGCACTAACCCTCACGCATAAACATATGAGTAAAGGTGCACTGAAACAGAAGTTCTCATATAATTTGGATATTTAGTTCTTTTGTCACATTCATTTCACATCCAGCTTCCATTCTCTGGGGGCGGGTCGTAGCCTACTGGTAAAGCGCTCGCTTGATGCGCGGTCGGTTTGGGATCGATCCGCGTTGGTGGGCTCATTGGGCTATTTCTCGCACCATAACTGGTATATCAAAGGCCGTGGTATGGATATGAGACCTCTTTTTACGTGCCCATATCCAAAAATAGGTTCAGGCACGCCCATCTCTAATCCGATCTCTGACTTCGCCAGGGACCGGCTCCGGGACAGGAGGGGGCCGTGGTATGTACTATCCTGCTTGTGGGGTGGGGCATATAAAATATCCCTTGCTACTAATGGAAAAATATAACGGGTTTCCTCTCTGAGACTAAATGTCACAGTTACCAAATGTTTGACATCCAATAACCGATTATTAATAAATCAATGTGCTCTAGTGGTGTCGTTAAACAAAATAAACAAACAAACAAAGAAAATCCATTCTCTATTCCAAAAGGGGGAGTCCGTAGCTGGTTTTTCACCAATGAAGCTGCACGCTCTCCTTACTTTGAATGCAACTCACACTGTCGTAGTTTTGTAACATGTCCACCTACTTAACAAAAGAACCATCGAACATGTTACTAATGGTTCAATTAAACAGGGGGTAAAATCAGCTTAATTTTTTGTTGTAAGTGGACATACATGTACAAGACATCGACAAGACTATTTTGTTCAAGGAAGTGCTGTTTAATGGCGAGAAGGTGAAACTGCACTGCGAAACAGAAACAGAATACTATAATGCATGCAGAAGACACAAAATAACACACGTAAACAGGTGGACAGTAACAAACAAGACGAGGATTCGGTCGTGCAGAACGAGCTGTATCTTTGGATGTACGATGGTCATTTTTGTTTCTTTGTGGATTACTTGTAACATTAACACAAAACACGGTCAGGTGTTTCAGTGAAATTTTTGTTATACTGTTTAGCATTGCCACGAGTGTAATTGCACATTCCTCGAAATAATGTCATACTCCGTTTCCATGGACAGACAGAGATCAACGGTTTGGCGACCTCTTGATTTTTCTGAAGGGTTCTCTTGTAATGAGTCGTCCTTTGTAAGTGCCAGTTAATTTCTTAAAAATCAACAAAATCCTTCTGTTTTGAAAATGTCATTGTGTGTGTATGTATGTATCTATGTAGTTGTATCTCATAGTTTTGTACAAAAGGCACTTCCAAAACATGATGTAAAATATAACAATTATTTTATAATTAATAATGTTACAACGCATAGGAATGATGATGTTGTTTGTGTATTGTTGTTTTGGGAGGTTAATGTTTATTTATTTATTTATTTATTTATGTTTTTTGGGACGGGGTTGCATAATGTTTTAAAAGGTAATTGGAAGTGCCATAATTCGCTGTTTTTATCTTCATTTGTGATAAAAAAAAAATCTAAAAAAAATCTAAAACAACTAGTTATCAATTGGGTACCAGACGTTTCGCCCCAAGTTAGTTCGCCCCCAGTAAGCTCGCCCCAGGTCTCTTCGCCCCCAGTCAGTTCGCCCCCATAAAGATAATCCCTCAATTTGAATAACGCTCACCAGAAGAGGCCATATTGAGTTGGCATTGCGGTTCAAAGCCTTCTTAGGTGTTAGTCGAAGATGCATAAGCAGCATCAAGGTTATGTAGCTGATTAACCATTGTTTTAAAATCAAATAAGGTGGAGGTTTATTTCGTTTTATTTGTGATAGTTTGTAGATACTCATAATTCTTTTTACTCAAATTATTTCTTTATTCTTAAAACAGATCCTGTATTTGGCAGGAATGGACGTTTTAATAAATGTTGATATGGTTTATATGTGTAAAAGTGCTCTGTAAATTAATTAAACTGGTGATTATATCATCGGTGCCCGGACTGACTCATGATCCGTCCAAATCGTGGAAAGACAACAATCCCTCCCCTCGAAGAAAAGAAGCACATACACACACACACACACACACACACACACACACACACACACACAGAGAGAGAGAGAGAGAGAGAGAGAGAGAGAGAGAGAGAGAGAGAGAGAGAGAGAGAGAGAGAGAGAGAGAGTTTAACATGCCTCTAAAGAAACAATACAATAATTGTTAAAAAGTAAGGAGTTGGGGGCGAACTTACTAAAAGTTTGGGGCGAAATAACAAATATTTAGTGGTGAACAGGCAAACAGTTGGGGCGAATCAACTTGGGAGCGAACTGGTACATCAGCTATTCGATGTCAAACATTTGGTAATTCTGACAAGTAGTTGTTTGAGAAAACCTACATTTGTTTCCTAATGCAGCAAGGGATCTTTTATATCCGCTTTCCCACAGACAGGAAAGCACATACCACGGCCTTTGACCAGCTGTGATGCACTGGTTGGAACCAGAAGAAAAACAAATCAGTTGAATGGATCCACCGAGGTGGTTCGATCCTGTGACGCTGGCTTTATGAAGATGCCCTACGATAGCCTCACGGCCCCTTCACGGATCCCGGGCGATTTGTACAACAACGGCCGGGCGCCCCGCTGGTCTCGACCGCCCCCACCCCCCTCGCCCCCGGCGGCTTCTAAACGGCCCCCACAACTTTATACAACGCATAGATCTATATATACTCGAGGCGCAGACGCCGGGGGGGGGAGCCCGACATCAATCGCCAGTCGCCCGGCCGGGCTCCGCCAGGACGCCTACCAACCTGTTCTTTGATAAGCCGGCGCCCGCCAGATTATCTAGCGGCGTCCGGCTAACGCCCTGGCGGCCGCACTGTCTCCACTGCGATCCAATGTTCAAAGGGCACCGCCCGGGCCCCGTCTAATATGTGAGGGCACACGTCGCAGACATGAAATTCGCCCGATTCATCCACGGGCTCTAAATCCCCCGGCGACTCCTGCGATTAGAAAAATCGCGTGGACGTTGGCTGATATGTGAGGGCTCCTTACAGACATCTTGTTGAAGTTATAATATTTACATATTAAATTAAAACTAACAAACATTTTGAGCGGAAAGTCATCATCACTCAACTTCGATAAGGCCTTTCTAGACATACATGTACAAGTACTTTGATGGAGTTTTATTGCATTTGTTATACATCAACATTATTCTGAATTTATATACATGTATTTTCATAATGCATAAATCGTTTAACCCACAAATGCTGTTAAGCAAATATTATTTTAGGTCAGGTTTTGTTCTGGTCTATAGAAAATTTGACCACATTGCATGCACTGTAGCATACACATTACGTAATAAACGGTCTTTGTACTCGCACACATGTATAGATCCAGAATAGATGACTGTATAACATAAACTACTGTGACCGGTCATTGGGAATTAGGCTTGCATAGACTAACACGGATTACGTGAACCGTAAAAACAGCATTGGTCTGTCGAACTATCAGTAACACTGAAACAAAAAAATCAGGGCATTACAAACAGTGGCGTGCCTAGGGTATGGCAGGTATGGCATGTGCATTATCTGAAAAATGGATGTCCTATATTTGGACAGGGGCGCAATTTCAGTGCTTGCCATAGGCGCTAATTTCCGTAGATACACCACTGATTACAACGAAGTTAAGTAACCCTGTCCGTGATACTTACATACCCGCTTGGACAATGTCATCATGTGATCTCCTTTACCCTTACATACTTGTTTGTATTACACCATCAAGGGATTTGACACCCTATAGCCGCTGGAAGTGGTGTATTTGGTGAAAGCGTTTTGTCTTCATGATTGTACCATGTGGTGTCAGATCACAGCTATCTTCCCATTTGGGAACTCCGGAAATATATCCGCGAAAATAGTCTGCTGTTTGACTGATTATTTCATGGCAGAGAACTTTGAAGTGGCAACTATTAGACTGAAGTTGATGGGAGAGTATGTTGTTTGCGCAAACGTGTAACTTGCTGACATTGAAGACTTTTTTGTGGTAATTCTGACCCATGCAAAAGTAATGATTTTGTTTTTATAAAATGGGTGTACTGAGTTCGGCCAGGTTTAGTAGGTGTGTTTGTTTAAACCAATATCCTGGGAGAAAGAGCTGCACAACAGCAGTTGTTCTTTTCAGGCAGGCAAAGGTGCATAAAGAGAAATCCATGGGCCTACTGAAATACAGAGACAGTTACCTCCCTTCCCGAAATTTGCTAAAAGTGTTCTTTTTAGTTCAAAGGAACCGGTGGTGTCATGGTTAAGCCATAGAACATAAGGCTGGTAGGTACTGGTTGGCAGCCCGGTACCGGCTTCCACCCAGAGTAGATGTAAAACCATTACATCCTCTTCTCTCTCACTAACCACTAACTACTAACAACTAGCCTTCTGTCCTGGATAGACAGACCCTATAGCTGAGGTGTGTGTGTCCAGTGCAGCGTGCTTGAACCTTAATTGGACATAAGCACGAAAATAACTTGAAATGAAATGAAGTTCAAAGGTGTGGGTTTTCTTTAAAGTGCCTTTTTTTTAGCTGGAGAAGACAACTACTTTACTTTGACCTGATTATTGTTTTGTTGGGGTTTTTCTATCAAAAGATCTGTCACGGTACATGCTCTTAATTTGTTTTCGCCTGTGGCGATTTTACTTGTGTTAGAGGGCCGTGTGCAGTTTAATTGCACTTAAGCCCAGATGGGCAACTTGTTACGTAATACTTCGCGCGATCGGACATTCCAATATGCACTTAGTCCAGCTGTGGAGGCCATGTGGCGAGTAGTTACGTAATACCTCTGCGAGTGCGGGTTTTACAACCGTGATTGGCGACGATGGCGTCAGTAAGTCTGACGATCAGAGAGAAAAATACTGATTCTAGTAGAGTTGGAATATGAGATGATACGCCTTGTACCCCCAGGCAAAATCCTGATTTATAATAAATAGCTAGTGTTTTAGAGATATCGAGGAGAACGAATTAGGAAGGCTCCAGGGGATCACGGACGTCGTCCACTGAACGAAATATATTAGTTCAGACGGGACTTTGGTAATTATATATTTTCTGCTATGTGTATAACCTTGATGTGATTTATGTGACTTTAAATATTTTAATACTGTATTATACCAATATTCTTTAGACAGTGTCTTCGGTCATCTGACGAAGTAAATCGTAGACTTTTTGTTCTAACATTATACGAGTATTTGGTAATATAAAGCTTAGCCAGTCATCCTAGACGACCTAGGTACACTGTAGGTTATTGTCTTTATTGTGATAAGTATTAATTCTGTGTTACAAGGTTACTGAATGAGTAGTTAGGGTTAATTAAAAATTAACCCGTTAGGAATAGAGCTGTAATTCCTTTATTAATTAAGTTCCCCTGGAAGCGTTTCTAAATTATCACACGTTACTGAACGAGTAGTAAGGGTTAATTAAAAAATTAACCAGTTAGGAATGGTGTTGTAATTCCTTTATTAATTAACTTCTCCTGGAAACGTTTCTCAATTATCACACGTGTGGGTGTGGTGTAACGGTGAAGTGATTCGCATATTGTGTAACCAGACACCTAGAGATTAACTAATTAAGTGATCAGTTCTGGGTTGTTATTATTGCTGTTATTAATTTACTACTACGGCTGTACATTTGTCAGCGTAGATTAATACAGATTCCAAAGTGTATTGTGTTTTTGTTGTGTTTCTAGAGAACTAACGTGCTATATTAATATATACTTTATATAAGATCGTATCTCTGATCATACCTAGAGACGAGCCATACTAGGGTTAACAGCCTGTTACAGAGAGATCTAATAGATATACAAGTAGGAGAGACATTTTGATAATCGTGTTTTATTCGATTACGGGAATTATAGAATCCCCGTGACAGGATCTGTTACAAAACGTTTTCATTTTCTTTGGTTTAAACAATATATATTTTAGCAAAACAGTGGGATTGGTCAACAGGCTAAGCCTGTAGTCTTAAACAAGTAGGGGAACTCTAATAAGAATTTACAATTGCCAAAATTGTAAGGCATATTAGCTGTGGGGAATGGTTATATGATAATAGTGAATTAATTGAGCAAACATTACAACCGGTAGTTCAGTATTACAGTACGTTTTATGACCACCAAAGATCTTGAAGGACGATTGGGGTCGGAAGTGAATTTGAAAGTTGACGTTTTTTATCAGTAAATCGCAAATTCAAACAATAAAAATGACTAAAAACAAAACAATAACAACTGTATGATCACAAGAATGAAAAAGATTGACAGAAATAATGTTCCACAGTGATTAATCGATCTTCCTGGAAATTGTCAAAATCGAGAATGACACCCCACGCACGTGTAAGGGGCAACTGCGTGATGCATGTGTAAACTATGGAATGTGTTTCGGTGTGCTGATAAACAGACCTGAACGTTCTTTACTAGGATGTCTGTGGTCAACACGTAGTTGATATTAACATTAATATTTCAGGTTCCTCTAGTTTTTTTGAAGAGTATATATTAAGACCTCTCCCTACATTTTACAAGCCGATATATATTAAGATACAACCGACCTGCATAGACTTGAACAAAGAGGAATAAAAAAGAAGGCGTGGAGAAGGGGGGGGGGGGGGGGGGGTTATAGTGAGTTAAAAAAAACCCTGCAGAATCTTTACATTAGATTGGGTGACGTATGTGTTAACTTTAGCAAAAAGAAATGTATGTTTTAACTTTAGCAAACATGTTTTAGTGGCGGTAATAAATTTGAATTTCGTTTTCGATCAGGTGGAGACAAAGACGGTTCCCAAACCTAGCGACTACAACAATCCGGAAAAAGGAGAAGTGAAAGGAAAATGGCGCTCTTCATTTACCTACTTCATAGAATCGACGTCATTTCAAGGAATTCCCAAAATCTGGGCCTCCCCTAGGATTTTAGGAAAGTTAATGTGGACAGCGTTCTTTCTTACCGCCACTGGTTTCATGATTTATCAGCTGAACAAACTGTTCACGGAGTATTACTCGTGGCCTTCAAAGACTACTGTGTCGTTAGGGTTTAGTGCCTTGGCTTTTCCCAGCGTCACCGTATGTAACACGAACCCTGTTAGGTTGTCCCAGATCAAAACAGCACCATGTGACCTCCAGAAGGCTTTCGAAGTCGATGAGCAGTATCAAAGTCAGGTTGGTATTTGGGTGACGTCAGAAATATTTAGAAGCAAATGGCTGATATTACTGTGATCTACCCCCCCCCCCCCCCCCCCGCCCACACACACCTCTACTTCATTTTGGATAGGTACGGCCCAAGTACGTTATTCTTTTATTGCTTCTTTTATTGCAGTACATTAATTGGTATATTCACAATACAACAATACAAGGTCATAAGGAGCGGAAAGACCTGGGGCCTAATTCACTAAACTCTCGTAACTTTACGATCTCGTAGTGCTATGCTAAAACACTTGCAAAGAGGATACTTTGCTGTCTAGGAGAGCCTAAGAGAGCTTTGTGAATTAGGCCCTTGGGGCCCAATTCACTAAACTCTCGCAACTTTGCGATATCGTAGTGCAATGCTAAAAGACTTAAAAAGAGGATACTTTGCTGTCTAGCTGAGCCTCGGTGAGCTCTGTGAATTAGGCCTCTGGTATTTAATGTATCAAAATAAAAAAAGAAACAAAACATACAGCATGGTGTGGACGGGATTATGCTCCGTTCGTAGAGTACTCGCTTGAGGTGTTTATGTCGCAGGATCGAACCACCTCGGTGGATCCATTCAACTGGTAAGTTTTCCTCGTTCCACCCAGTACGTCAGAACTGGCCAAAGGCCGTGGTATTAGCCTTCCTGTCTGTGGGAAAGTTCGTATAAAAGACCCCTTGCTGCATTAGGAAAAATGTAACTGGTTTCCTCTGATGACTACGAGTCAGAATTACCAATTGTTTGACATCCAATAGCCGATGATTAATTAATCAATGTGCTCTAGTGGTGTTGTTAAACAAAACAAATTTTAACTTTACAGCATTGTGTCGTTAATATTGCTTATAATATTGCCAAAAACTACTTCAAACAGCATCAGAAGTCAAAATAAGACTTGCCAATAATTTTCTACGGGCCTGGGTCCAATTTCACTAATATAAACATCGTAAACCTAGTTTTGCACAGAAACGTAAATCTACGAAAAAAACCCAATTCGTATTACTGTTATAGCACAACAAATATTGTTAAAAGTACACGTATTTCATTTTCTGTTGTTACTATACATATAAAACGGAATGTCTTGTCTAGATTATATGAATAATAATGAACTTGGGGTGCAGATTATGTGTATAACAATCAATGTGGGGTGCTGATTATAAGTATAATAATGAATGAGGAATGCAGATTATATGTGTAATAATGAATGTGGAGTGCAGATTATATGTATAGTAATGCATGGGAAGTATACGGTACATGTATAGACATAATAATGAAGGGGAAGCGCAGGTTATATGTATAATAATGAACGGGAAACGCAGATTATGTGTATAATAATGAACGGGAAGCGCATATTATGTGTATAATAATGAACGGGAAGCGCATATTATGTGTATAATAATGAACGGGAAGCGCATATTATATGTATAATAATGAACGGAGAGCGCAGATTATGTGTATAGTAATGAACGGGAAGCGCAGATTATGTGTATAATAATGAACGGAGAGCGCAGATTATGTGTATATAATAATGAACGGGAAGCACATACTATGTATATAATAATGAACAGAGAGCGCATATTATGTGTATAATAATGAACGGAGAGCACAGATTATATGTATAATAATGAACGGAGAGTACATATCATGTGTATAATAATGAATGGAGAGTGCATATTATGTGTATAATAATGAACGGAGAGCGCAGATTATATGTATAATAATGAACGGAGAGTGCATATTATGTGTATAATAATGAACGGGAAGCGCATATTATGTGTATAATAATGAACGGAGAGCGCCTATTATATGTATAATAATGAACGGGAAGTGCAGATTATGTGTATAATAATGAACAGAGAGCGCAGATTGTGTGTATAATAATGAACGGAGAGTGCAGATTATGTGTATGATAATGAACGGGAAGCACATATTATGTGTATAATAATGAATGGAGGGCGCATATTATGTGTATAATAATGAACGGAGAGCGCAGATTATATGTATAATAATGAACGGGAAGCGCATATTATGTGTATAATAATTAACGGAAAGCGCATATTATGTCTATAATAATGAACGGGAAGCGCAGGTTATGTGTATAATAATGAACGGAGAGCGCAGATTATATGTATAATAATGAACGGGAAGCGCATATTATGTGTATATAATAATTAACGGGAAGCGCATATTATGTCTATAATAATGAACGGGAAGCGCAGATTATGTGTATAATAATGAACGGAGAGCGCAGATTATATGTATAATAATGAACGAGAAGCGCATATTATGTGTATAATAATGAACGGGAAGCGCATATTATGTCTATAATAATGAACGGGAAGCGCAGATTATGTGTATAATAATGAATGTTGAGGGTAGGGTATATGTATAATTATCCTAGATCGACCGCACATCAGGCGAGCGCTTTACCACTGAGCTATGTTACGCCGCTTGTGCTTCGAGATAATTATGAAGGTATACGTTATAAATGTAACTTGTAAATGTACATAGTTAGTATCGTGGTATTTGTATATTAATGCTCCATACGCTGATATCCACATATGTTACTAACATGCACCAAAATTAAGTTACCTTTATTTGATCATCATTCTTCTGTTCTGTTAGGTATAAAAAAATTCCATTTTTAACCACACATGATGAGTTATTATTTTTATTCTGCAAATTTGCAAGGGCGGATCCAGGAACGTTTTGGCCTCTTTGGGTCTGCCCCTGATTGATATATCTAACACCCTCGTTTAGATTCGCCACTGAGATTTATACCAACTTTTACAAAGTGCACTGGCCATACAAACATCAAAAACAGTCAAAAAATATAATTATGTCAGTGCTTAAACATTATTATAGCCTACGTCTAATGGAGGAGTGCACATTATACATATAATATAGACTGGGGGAATGTATATTACATATATAATATGCACTGGGGAGTGCTTATTCTACGTATAATGTTGACTGGTGAGTGCAACTTCAGGGGAGTGCAAATTATATGTGACACCGGTATAACTGCTAGTCGCAGACGCAAACTTACGATATTGGCCTCTGCAATATAACTTGAATTCATCAAATGTGTGTGTCCATAACAGTAAATACATAATACGACAGATTACGCTATTAGCATTTTAAATACGCATTTTGCTAGCTCGAGTGTCCTCTAGCCGTGTCCTGTTTATGTTGCGTCACATATACTGTAAACCGGCTTAATATTGCGTCGTGGGTTTTTTTCGAGAATACGCACCTTAGCGCAAGTTCGCGACGTTTAAATTTCGCGAAAGACCACGTTGGCATCTGTAAAAAAATAATACGAGCGAAAATAAGTCGTGCGTATAAATTTCGCGAATTGAGGTTGGGCGTGAATGACGCGAAATTAATACGCACGCTTTTTTGTTTCTCTCAGTTTACAGTAAACTGAATAGTTAGAGAGGACGCTAGAGTTTGGCATTTTGCATGGCCATTTTAGGGACAAGGACTTGTAGCCATCGCTACAAGGTCAAGGGGTTTTGCATGCATATTTAGAACAAACTGGTATAGTGCGCACCTGTCTTGGGCGTCGGTTCTGATCACTTCCAGCTCCTTCGTCCGAGACGGGAAATCATTTTAAGTTCCTGTCGTTTCTTTATAGGCATGTTGTATATATGCACGTTTTAGGCATGTCGTATGCACGTTTTAGGCGTGTCGTATGCACGTTTTAGGTGTGTTGTATGCACGTTCTTGGCGTGTCGCATGCACGTTCTAGGCGTGCCATATACACGTTTTAGGCGTGTTGTATGCACTCATATTTCAGGAATGCATCAACGAGACGTTCAACTTCAACTATAACGATTTTTCGACCACAGAATGGGTATGCGACGGAGAATTCGAAGACAACTGCTATGAGCAGGAGGTCACCGGACTGGACGCGTTTTACGTCCGATCGAGGCTCATCAGCGACACACTACAAGGGATGGACAAGTAGGTTGTTACATCATTGCCTGTGTTCACACTCATACAGCTTAAACTAGCTGAACTATACTGGTTCAACTAAAACACTTTTGGCTGTAAATGACGAGCGTTCACACATGCAATAGCTATACCGGTATAGTGTAGTTATCAGTAGTGGTTCAGGCACACTTTATCCCATTCACTTAACATCGACGAGGTGTGTCACCCCTTCAGCAAGTCTAATAGAGATTACACCTTTGTGTTGGTAGTGATCGATGTCTTTTCCAAATATTTGTCGTTGAGATCTTTAAAAGATAAAGGCTAACAGTGTCAAAGGCTTTGGATATCTGCGTTTTATAATTAAAACCATGTCTCTTTTTTTAAACACCTGTCTCTCTCTATCTCTATCTCTCTATCTCTATCTCTGTTTTTCTGTCTCTGTCTCTGTCCATGTCCATGTGTGTGTGTGTGTCTCTCTCTCTCTCTCTCTCTCTCTCTCTCTCTCTCTCTCTCTCTCTCTCTCTCTCTCTCTCTCTCACGTACACGTAGTAATATATATATATATATATATATATATATATATATATATATATATATATATATATATATACACACACACACACGTAATATTCAACCACTGATGTTTTATGCTGAAAAATATATTTAACATGAAATTATAGTCGTGAAAAAATCTGTCAGGTGGCAACATCTTAACATTTAAAATATCTTATCACTATTTGCAGGTCTACACGACAAACGATGGGCCACCAGCTGGAAAAGATGTTAATGGAATGCACGTTAAATAACAAGGCGTGCTACGCGCAGTAAGTAGTTACAGTTAACTTTTTAGTTACTGTAAATTACCGGCATCAGTGGCAGTGGTTAAGCAATCGAACATAAAACGGGTAAATACCCGGTTGACACCCCGGTACTGGCTCCCATCCAGAGCGAGTTTTAATGAGTCTGTGCGTAGGTGTAAGACCACTACACCGACTTTTCTCTCATTAAAAGCTACTGTCCTGGATAGATAACTGAAGTGTTTGCCCAAGACAGCATGCTTAAACCTTACTTAAATCATATTAAAATGACTATGAACTATTTTAACATGCCCCTATACCATTAAGGTTTCAGGCATGTCAGGGACTTGACCCGGGACAGAGATTAAAATGAAATGACTGAATTATATTTTAACATCAAATATATAAATTATTTGATAATTATTGACAACAAAAATAAAATTCATTTTCTATATATATGTAGATATTGAACTCCACTGAAAACGCACCAGTCCGATTTGGAGCTGTAAAGAAAAAACAATAACACATTTGACTGATTTTGTATAATGGGATGTATTCTATTAGACAATAGATAACTCATAAATTGTATACAAGGGTTAGGGTGAAGGTTACGGTTAAGATTAAGTTTCGTAATGATTACAAACAGGTTGACCTCTGTAGGATTTAAATAACCCATTAGTGTGAAGTTACTGGCATATATATTATCACTTGCGTAACAGCAACATGAGGCGGTGCTCTGCCACGAGGGTTGCTAACTGAAAATATTCGTGGTCGACCTATGTTGATTGTTTGTAGTTGTCAAGGGAGATACTTCCCTAAAATCAGTAGTCACGTGACCCTCTCGGTATTATTGTATTTTTCACAGAATATATTCTAAAACAGAATTTTTTATTGAACTCCATGGAGTAATTAATGGTGATGTGCAACCTGTTCCAGTCTCATTATTGCTGAATGATAACATGCAAACCGCCGTATCAATCGTGACGCTGTCTAAGATGTGATCTAAGGGTGGTTTTTCATTTAGCTCATTTTATAGCATATTTTTAACACGTACACCTCGCCTTGGTGTACATTTCAGTGAACAAATGGTAAATTTCATGTTTTGCTAGTTTTTCATATCAAGTGTTTTCAAAGCATGTATTGGTTCAATACAGTATTGGAAATGGTCTCACTATTGTTTCCGCACATTATTGTCTGTATTTTGTGGTAACCTCACATACATACAATAGCAATATTAACTAAAAATCGGACTGTGCGTTTTGAATGGAGTTCAGTATATTATAATTATATAAAACAAATATAATATATATAAAACAAACTTTGAACTGATTTGAACTGTCAGTCTGAAAGCAATATTTAACATTGATCTATTTATAAACCAATAAACAATCTTAATACGGAATTTATATACTGAATTAATTTTATTATATATATATATACAGTTAAATCCCGTTGGCTCGAATCCCGTCGGTGCTCGAGAAAGTGTTCGACCCATCGGGTAGTTCGACCGAACCATTCGGTCAACATCGGACATATCCGTAACATCAGTTAGAAAGTTGAATTAGATACAAATTGTGTAATACACGTAAATGCACTGAAATGAAATAAATAAATGGCAAATTCTTAATCTGTATTTACATGAATTTATTACTGAACAATTTGAATATTTCAACAATAAAAAACGCAGCATTGTCCACTTTTTAGAAATGTAGTCGTTTTCAAAGTAACGCTTTATGCTGAGGCTCGTTTATGCACTAATTGTTTGATTGGTATAACGGTTCATCTAACAGTTGCGGTAACACTAGCTGTACTTGAAAGATCATTACCGATAGTCGTTAACAAACAACATGACAAGTGTGGTGACAAAAGGATTGCATAGCTAGTGTTGCGATTCCCCGATATCTGCGTCGTTAAATAAAACATTTCTTTCTTTCTTTCTATAGTTCGTTCCGCCTAAATAATTAATCCGAAGGTTATAATAACCAATTGCGCAAGCGCAGTAATTGTTAGTCCTGTTTGGCGGTTTGCCATAAGGCCAAATAAAAAAAAGAGTTGGTGATCGTCCCCGCCCGTACCTGACAAATGTGCCCGCCCCTGAAAGTATTTTATTTTTTAGTTTGTTAAAAACTGTTAAAAATGCGTCGAGATAGCAGCAATTCAACTTTCGTAAGCACCGTAACGGGTTAAACCATCACCAGGTCCATCTGGCGGCCAGTGAAGGAACTACAACATCCAGGCGCATGCGCTGTTGACTGCTACTCCTGGTCTGCAGGGTTTTATAAAGTTTTTCACAGAAAAAACCCCCCCCCCCCCCCCACCCCCCATCCTGATTTGTGTGATCAAAAGGACGATCACCAACTCTTTTTGTTTATTTGGCCTAATTGATATTTGATGCATCACCAGTTCGAGGGAAATATAGCTATTAACATAGATGGGACCGACAACTTAGTTCGAGCGAAGGCTTATAGTCGACCCTGGACGTGTTCGATCCTTCAGCAGTTAATATAAGGGTTTACCGAACAAAAAACTCGGGACTTCATTTTTGGTTCGAGCGTTGCGGTGTGATCGACCCTTCCGAGGTCGAGCTAACGAGATTCTACTATATATATATATATATATATATATATATATATATATGTATATATGTATGTATGTACATTGTATGTATGTATGTATGTATGTATTGATGTATGAATACCTATATATTGCATGTATGTCGAGGTTGACTGGTACATACATAGATATTAACGCACTGGCGCAGGGGATAATAGATATTAATGTATGTATGTATGTACATGTATGTACATGTACATGTATGTATGTATGTGTGTGTGTGTGTATATATATATATATATATATATATATATATATATATATATATATATATATATATATATAAAAACTCTTTTTCTTCAAGGAACTTCACCCAATTTTACTCTGTGAAACACGGCAACTGTTTTACTCTTAACCCATCTGGATTTCGCGCCTCTAAGAGTGGACCTGGTGCAGGTATTGTATCTTATTATAAGCCTGTCTACTTAACTGCCTATCTACCTAACTACCAACCCGCCTGCCTACTTGTCTGCACTTGATTGTATTCTGCTTACGTATGATTAAAATATACATTTCTTGAACACACACACACACACACACACACACACACACATACATACAAACACATATTTATGTAACGTTTTTCTTTTTAAAATGTTTTATAGCGCACATTTTTATATGATGAGAAAAATATAACTCAGTAATAGAAAACAAAATAGTTAAAGTTTGTTATGTGTAACGACACCATTAGAACACATTGATTTATCAAACATACGTATGGTACTTTTGGATATATTGTCTTAAAGGAAACTGAATCGGAGAATGTGTAACTCAGTAATAGAGCATTCGATTGGAAACAATATGTCATAGGATCATGTTATCATATTACGTTAGACACCTTTCAAGTGACATTGTAGGACATTATTTAAACATTTAGCTGAACTGGTATGACTTTTGGTAGCGTTTATATCAATTATAGAGTTTCGGGGGTATGTTGTCCCGAAAATGTTTTAAAACTAGATGTCCAGAACTTTAATTTGTTTTGTATTTAGGTTGTTTTTTTTGGGGGGGTTTTTTCTTCTTTTTTTTCTTTTTGTTGTTTTAATCAGTGCAGTTGTAGAATGCAGTATCTACTCCATTTTCATAGACAGTTTTCGGATGATGGCATCTCACAGTAATGTAGATGTCCTGATTTATTGTTTAATTAAGATGTCTTAAATAGTATATAATTTACACCAATCTTCAAAATAATAAGTTCAAATTCAACATTTTAATTCCATCAGTAAAGGCGACGCCACACGACACGAGAGTCTCGTACGATAATAGTCAACTGTGACAAGACAACATTATGACTTCATCGGTTGCTGTGCAGTCAGCGTTCCTCGTACGACATACTCATATGGTGTGATGTTGCCGAAACAAATATTTGTAAATTTGCTTTTTATAATAATTATGGAGTGTCGCCCTAGTACGTTTGCTTATATGTCAATAAACTTAGTACCGTGACCTTGAATAATTTACATCTAATTTGCAAAGTTATCAAATTCTTAAAATATGTGATTAGAAAAATATCATATACATTGATTACACTGAAAATACTCGTATGGTGTGATGTCGCAGTAACAGCTATTTGTAAATTTGCTTTTTATAATAATTATTTTAATGTAGGTTTGGACATGACACTTGATATCCAAACAGAAGAATATATCGAAACGTTTGCAACCGGATATGGCGTGAAAGTGGTGATACATGAAAATGGGACACTTCCGTTCCCAGGCACAGAGGGGGTAATGCTTTCGGCTGGAGCAGAGAGCCACGTGATCCTGAAACTGGTATGTTTGTTTTGTTGTTGTTGTTGTTGGGTTTGTTTGAGGTTTGGGGGGGGGGGGGGGGGGGGGGGTTGTTACTTCATGTAGGCAAATAATTTTTTTAATATGAAGTATTCATACACACATATATAAGACTTTGAAACCATCAAATAATCTTTTTGAAATATTTTGTTACAAAAACAAAAAGCCAAAAAACAAAGACAAACCAACAAAAACAAAAAGAACAACAAAACTACACATAAAGTATCCATGCATACAGGGGGCAGGATTTAGCTCTTAACTCAGTAGGCTGAGTGCTCGCTTGAGGTCAAAGGATCGAATCACCTCGGTGGATCCATTCAACTGATTGTGGTTTTCTTTTCTTGTTCCAATCTATGCACCACATTGGTCAAAGGCCTTGGTATGTGCTATCCTGCCTGTGGGAAAGTGCATATAAAAGATCCCTTGCTGCATTAGGAAAATGTAGCCGGTTTCCTCTGTTGACTACATGTCAGAATTACCAAATATTTCACATCCAATAGCCGATGATTAATTAATCAATGTGCTCCAGTGGTGTCGTTAAAACAAACTTCTTCTTTTGTTCATGCGTATAGACGAAATTAAGATTTTGACACCAGCACTTTTGTAATATTTTATTTTAATTGTCTGTAAAATTTAATTAAAAGAAATTAAAACAGCTAAACAGAACCTCGTATAGTTTGCACGATACCTAAAGTAATGAAGAACTGGATTGATATTGATGACATTTTATACCAGTATAGTATTTAAATACACGGAGTTTGTGAATAATTCTTTCTTGTACACAGAACGATATTCTACATGTGTTTTCAATAATACAACTTACTGTTACTTGTCTTCCTCAGATAAATATTCAGCGCCTGTCTGGGAAATACGGGGTATGCAATGTATCGGATGAATTCAAGCGACTCTATGGAATACAGTATTCGGAGAAGGTAAACGACGCTAACCCGACACGTTCCTACATGTGACGACACTAATTCCTAACTATGCCGGCGTCCCCACATCTTCAGTATCCTGAACATATACATGTATACGGATTAATGCATTTACACGTAGGACACGTCAGTAGGATTGATTAAATCAGTTGAATCATGGTTCTTTGTGATTACAAAGTCCCACGGTTATGAAATAGGACTTTCCAATGTTAATAGAAATACTAGTAACAAAAGAAAACCTGTCATTGGAATGACAAAACCGCAATGCATTTTGAATGTGTGTGTGCGTGCTGGCGTACGCGCGCGCGTTTGTGTGTGTGTGTGTGTGTGCATGCGTACAGGCGTGTGTACGTGTGTGCGCGCTTATGGCCGCAATTCTGCCTTGTCTCTCCCTTCTAATACCGATTATCTATCCTGGGTTTTCCATTTATACGTCTTTGTGCATGTGCATGTGTATATACACTTGTTCATATAAATATACATGTTCGTATGTGTGTTTATGAGTATGAGTGTATATGTGGGTTTGAATATGTGCATGTATGTGCATGTGCGTTTTAATGTGTGTGTATGTACATGTGTCTGTAGAATTCTATTTGTGTATGCATAATATGCGTAGCACTTTATATGTGTAATTGTATTGAGTATGTGTGAGTATATACAATGTGTATGTGGCACGTGTACGGGTACATGTATGTTCATGTTATGTTTGTGTTTCAACAGGCCTGTCGGGAACTGTGCTTAAGAACTCTGACCATTTCCAACTGCTCTTGTCAGCCTGGCCAGGACTTTACCTTCACATTTAACACCCAGGTCAACGTCAAACACTGCGGCACTCCAAAAGGTGAGTTGTCGTTTCTTTTCTCCCAGGCCAACGTCAAATACTGCGGCACTCCAAAAGGTGAGTTGTTGTTTCTTGTCTCCCAGGCCAACGTCAAATACTGCTGCACCCCAAAAGGTGAGTTGTCGTTTTTTAACACCCAGGCGAACGTCAAATACTGCGGCACTCCAAAAGGTGAGTTGTTGTTTCTTGTCTCCCAAGCCAACGTCAAATACTGCGACACCCCAAAAGGTGAATTATCGTTTCTTGTCAACGTCCACAACCTTAAACTTGCTTTAGCTCGTGAAAGGATTTCTTTCAGTATTCCAGAAGCAGGAGCCGACGTTGTACCGCATGTAATGCCCAATGTGGTCATATGCGTTACTGACAATTTTCAGATTTTCACCATTTAACGACGTGACAGTCACACATTTCATTTTATATTGAACATTTTCTGTTACTTATACTGCCAAATGATACCTCAATTAAATCCAGTGTCTGATTTTATTCTTCATGTAACGAGTTTCCTTTTATTTAAGCACGATTACCAAATTGCTGAAATTGTTTGGCTAAATATATATTCTACTTGTTTCTTTCGCTCTATATTGTTCGGTTTAGAATGGCAATGTGAAGATAAAGTTTACGTTGGGTACATCGCAGATACAACAAAGGGAAAGAACCCATGTCACTGTGGCGCTGCTTGCGTGTAAGTACACTGATGAAACGTACAGTAGATGTAATATACACGTGTCATTCTTAAGGGTGCATTTTCAAAATTCCAAATGCCATATTTTGTTATTTTAAAATGTATTTGTGATAAATAATTACTCTCCTCTTATTTCTTTTAAATGAAACAAACTGTTCGCACACAAATTTGTCATGCTTTATTATATATATACATGTATACATATATATATATATACAGTCAAACTTCGATCACTCCACCTTCGATCTCTTGATCTGAAGCGACGGTCCCGGCTGAGTTGCTATACAAACTAGTAATAACGACATTCGAAATCTCAAACTTCGTAAACTTGATAACCTCGAATTCTCGACCTAACTCTATGGTCCTGCCATAAAGATTTAATGGAGTATGCACCTCTAAAACTCGACGTGTGTGGATTGATCAAACTGTCGTTGCCGATAGAATTTTAAAGACGAATGTATTGTCAAACATGTCAAACAAGCGAAGCGCGCCTGTCTCGGGTGGTTTTGGCTGTCGAGGATTAGAGTGATAATTACAGAATAATAGATCGCCGACTAAGCGAAATGAAATGATCCTATGTTTGGTAGTCGGTGTTCGTCCGTGGTGGAGAGCCTCGCTACGTAATACTTAATTACAGAGTCTGATTAACTTCAAAGAGCATTTGTAATAATTGTTAGTGCTGTTTGTTTTTGCTCTCAAAGGCGTGAATCTTGACAAACTTTAGCTTTTCTATTTATGTATCAGTTAATGTTATCAATTACCAGTCATTTAGTTATTAAATACAATGTTAAGCGAAATAAACCAGCTGCAATGCTGCAATGCTGCAACCAGCTGCTATGCAGTTTCAAATTTGAACTCCCTGAAACTCGAACTATTTCCTTGTGCCCTTCAAGATCGAGTTATCGAAGTTTGACTGTGTGTGTGTGTGTGTGTGTGTATATATATATATATATATATATATATATATATATATATATATATATATATATAGGCTGTATTGTTGACCCCCCAAAAAACCCCAAAAATAAAATAAAATAAAATAAAATAAATAATAATAATAATAACAGACAATCATTATAACTAAATTTGAAACATACCTATTAATAAAACCACAATAAAGATAATAAAGATAAGGGGGTAGAGTTGAAAATGGGCAGAATTTTGAAAATAGCAATTAATAAAAAAAAGTTAACAGAATTAAAAAAACAAATTAAATAAAAAGTTACAAGCCAAAAATAAAAAGAATTGACAGCTCGGCTGAATATTTATATAATTTGGAGCATTTTAGAAGGACAGTCCAAAAATAAATAAGAGAAAGAAGAGAGGATCGGACTATTTAATAATATTAAAAAAGAAAGTAATTTTGACATAAAATTTTGAACGAAGGTCTAAAAGTTTTAAGTCCGATCTATATGTCCATGTGAGTGGCCTCGTTAAGGCCATTTGGGTGCACAGCTTATAGGGACGAGATGGGTTGCATCCCGTCAAGAAAACCCCTAGATTGACAGTCATTAGACGTTGAAGGTGTAGTGCTGTGCTGTGCTGTGTATTGAGAAGCTGGATCCGTCTGAACGAGAGAGAGTATCAGATGGGTATAGTTCAGTTGTCATTGGTTGGTATAATGGTGCGGACGGGCCCGACTCCGGAGGATACGAGATTGTATCACTATAAAGCAAAGTAAAGTCTAGAAAAGAGTAGCAGGGGCCGACCCCACTTCCTATTTCTTCTTAGAGTGGGGCGGTCAATCTCCCAGTGCTGCTAGGACAGGCTCGGACATGTAGAGACTAAATGCCAACAACCGTGGCGTTCTGCAGAATGGCCGTCATACAAGTCACGAAAAAACAAGTCGACACAGTCATCCGGGGAAATGACGTGGAGACAAGGTATCTCGCTAAAAGGAATCCAACCTGGTGGTGCAGGCTGTCGAAACGAGAAGCGTTCCAGTGTTCAATTAGTTCCAATGGCCGCATACATCCCAGTAGAAAACTTCGTTTCACTGACAAAAACAACGAAATAAAGGATCCCCAAGTCGAGCACACGAAAGCACGTGCAGTGCGCACAAGCGAAACAAACACATCTTACGCGTCAAGCTCCAGACTGGGAATGTCAAAGAATGAACAAACTTACGCTGCTATGGTTGTACCAATGAGATAGCTTTAAATTGATTGATGATGTAATTTACGATGAATAGAACGGAAACCTAATTAAAACTGTAATGACTGTAACAAAAATTTAATTATATTTAAGTAGAACACCTTGAATACCTGTAACAAACATATGTACTTATATCCAAAAGTAATTCGTAAAATACATGATTTGTCAAAACTGTTTTATCAACAAAGTATTTGTTTCCTTTCTTTCCCAGGCAAAAGGATTTTGACACAAGAATTACCACCAGAGATTGGCCACTTTTAAAACACGTGGTAAGAGTCCATGCATACAAACATGTATAACCTACACTCGTTTTAAAACTGCACTAACCACGACATTATCCACGATAAATTTAGTAGATTATGACTTCTTATCTGCTACTATCCATTCCCCAGCATCACTCCCAGTATTTAAACTGCTGAAATCACTGTTTGTAAGAATCAGTCGTGTATTTCGTGGACACGTCAGGGAATTCTATGTTGGTGGCAAAGAGAGGGGTTGCTGGAGTGTCAAAGATGCCACTTCCTCCGTACCTGTTTTATAAAAGCGAACCCAGAAGGTGCCACAATGTACGATTAAAAACCTAAATTATAGATTGCAGCCTTTTGTTAGTAATAGTAATAAATATTTATATTTAATGCCCACTTCACAGCTAAAAAGTATAACTGAGTGTTTGAAAATTTACTTATTTAAGTTAGTACAGTAAATTACGCACTGGCGTAGGAAGGGGGGAGGGGGGCAAGGGGGCATGTGCCCCCCACTTTTCAGATATTTTGCTTTATAATTGCTTTATAACAGTGTAAAGTGTGTAAATATAAAAGTGTGCTCCCCACATTTTGGCACCTTCTTACGCCGCTGTTACGTTATATTTGTTTGTTGTTGTTGTTTTGTATTTTGTATTTATTTTATTGTTTTATTATTTTATTTATAGTAATTTTATTTTTAAATATATTATTATGCATTTACCATTACATGTATGAAGTACGATATTTGTGTTCTACTACAGGTTACTCTGGAAGCTCAAATTTGTAAAAATAATGATGGAGTACATGCGAAATGTGAATATGAAAACTGGACTGTTGAAAACTATGTAAAACGCAAGTAAGTTTGTGCCCTGACTGAAGTATAAAATACATCCTTCACTCATTGCTAGTATATGTCAATAACTTTAATGAGTCAAAAATAACCTTCAAGTTAAATACTTACAGGGTTAAAGTTTAATTAAGCAGCTGACCCAAGTAAGTATCAAAACGTGTGTGTATGACCAGCGTTTCTCTCCCCTACCTCATATATATATTAAAGTGCCTTATTATTTTTCGGGAGTTTTTATTTAAAACAAATTGGAATTGTCATTTTGTTGCCCTTTTCACTAGTTGGTCCATGTGCCCTATTTACCCCCCCCCCCCCCCCCCAATAAATTATATACATACATACATACATACATACATACATACATACATACGTGCAATTATTCACTTTATTTCACAACCATAAACATAATGGATAATTTTTTGATTATTTATTAAATGATTTCAAAAATGTATGAACGTATGTGTCCAAGGGAGGGAATCAGTTTTCAAAACCAGATTTATCATTCTTAAATTTGGATTACTGACGAAAAGGTACCCACAAATACAGATATAATTATTGAATCAATACATAAAATATTATTTTGAACTAAGCCATAATTAGTAATTGCAACTGTTTGACCACTATATTGTGTTATTGTTAGTAGTACGTATACTTTTTAATACAATCCACAAATTAAAATAAATGATTTAAAAAAAACAACCTTATAAATGAAGAAATAAGGAAAGAACGAAATAAAAGAACAAACAAGTAAATAAATAATTTTGAACTATGCCATATTTAGTAGTTTCAACTGTCTGACCACTATATTTTTTACTGTTTGTAAAACGTATACTTTTTAGTACGATCCACAAATTAAAATAAATGTGTTTTGTTTCTAAATCTATTAATGAAGAAATAATGAAAGAACGAAAGAAAAGAACAAACAAGTAAATAAATAATTAAACTGATATCTGCATACATGTACATGTAAATGTGCACAAGTTGCTCATTGCATTTAATTGATGACACTTTAAAAATGACTATGATTAGTGTTGGTAGTTTGCTTTGTGCCATATTATAACAATCCAATTGTATCGGTGAAAATTATAAGTATCTTGATCTGGGTGTGTTTATGTTGGAATCACGAGGAGCGCCGCGTTTCGTAGAACAACATGTCCAAAATTCATTAAAATCAGCTTTCGGAAATTTTTATCAGAAGTGTTTATCTTTTAAACTACTTTCAACTGGGTATTTGCTTAATCAGTTACGTTATTTGTGGTTGTATCTGTGATAGTGTGAGGATGGCTGCCCATGGAACTAAGCTTGATACGTCGGAAAAAAAGAAAAAGAAATATTTTCACGGTACCGTTGGTGGACTTTCACACCTGTGACCAAAGGAGGCATTGTCAAGTGTTTCTTAGTTGAATTCAGACCCGTGATAACGCTGTATATGCATTGAGACGAACGCAAGTGTTTTAGTATATATATATATTTTATTATTTCTTTTTTACGGCAAGGAATTACGAGACAAAACGGGACAGGGACCTTCTATATATTGCTAGCTAGAAGACTGTATTCATTTAAGTGATTTTGTAGTAAATGTAAACAAGATAGATGCCATTATGTGAATATATATATATATATATATATATATATATATATATATATATATATATATATATATATATATATATATGTGTATCTTTCAATGAATAAAATCGGTATGGTTGTGAAATAAAGTGAATAATTTCATATTAGTAACATTATTTCACTATTTGTGCATATTTGTGGTAATGTAATCATGATTATTGAACAATGTATTCAAGATTACTGAACAATGTATTCGCAATCGTAATCGATTACTTTCTGAAGTAGTCGTAATCGTTTTTATTAATATTACCTGGATTACTTCGCGAGTACTTGATTATATTTCCTGGATCCGGCCCTGATATCCAATATACAGCACAGTAATGATCACAAACACTGTTCAGGGGACAGGATGTCACATTAGTCTGGTGTCTGAAAGACATCATCAAACAAATATTCTGGCTCATCATTCTGATGTTAATCGTTGTCTTTGTGAGACACAATTCAGTTCCAGTTATGATTGTTTTGTTAGAAACAGCGTTGATTGATTTCTGTATTTTGTCAAAATTCATATAATCAGGGATGCCCTGTTGCCAAATTAGCCACTTGCTATTTTTTTTAGACAAAATGACTGCAAAATGTAGTCATTGTCTTATAAAATATTCTTCAACCACATTTTAATAACTTTCAAGGTAATACTCCATATATCTTAAAATTGATGAAGCCAAAATTTGTTCCAGTATGTGCCTTGTGTAATTCTAATTTAGCTTGTTAACAACAATTATTTTCATTTTTCAGATCTTCCTTTGTACGAATACGAGTGTATTACGGAACTCTTAATTATGAAAGTATCACAGAGACTCCCGAATACACGGTAATGAATGGTTAATTCTATACTTTTCTTACATATCTGTTGGTGAGAACATCATTTGTTATTTATGCCTATGACAATAATATACATACATACGTGTGTTATCGATTTAAAGACATGCGATTGGCTGTTCCAAGGTCATGACCCGATCACCACAGCCATACCATCTAATTAAAGAAGCACGGTCGAAACCTCGCTTACATATACTGAACTCCACTGAAAACGCACCAGCCACATTTGTAGTTGTAAAAGGCATATGAGTCGTGATACAGGTTAGATGTGATCTATGGATGGTTTTCATTTTATACCAAATATGTGACACGCCTTAGTGAACTTTTCTGCTTGAAAATGCTGAATTTTGTGTTTTGAAAGCACGTTCTTTTAATATAGCATTGGAAATGGTCTCACGACTGTTTCCACATATTATTATAGGGTTGTTTGTTTGTGTGGTAAACTCATACTACAATTAAATAATAACTGAAATCCGAGTGATGTGTTTTCATTGGAGTTCAGTATACACTTTGAAACATGTAGTAGTCTCTATTTATTACCCATATGGTTAAAAATATCTTGGTACATATCAAAGTGATACGGACTAACACTTTGACATCATAGATTGGCGCATTACAACCTTACAGGGACGTCGCCAAAACGAATTGAGTGATATGGATAATAAATACGATATTAATCTCGCTACCATTTCGTATTTTTAAGCTCAAGACAATCAAAAATAATTTCACTCGGGACATAAACATGTTTAATATCGTATAAATATGCATCATATTCATTTAAATACAATGTTGATATTACCAAATGATCTGTCAATAATAACGTGTTTTAATGTGCCTAGTTCTCTACAGTGATCTGTTTCAAACTAGATCTTACTGCCACTCTCCTTTGGTCTTCGTTTAAAGTTCTGACATCAGTTCAGTTTGTTTAACGATTTCTCAACGCATTTTAAATTATCGCTATTTGATGTCTAACATGAGAGAGAGAGAGAGAGAGAGAGAGAGAGAGAGAGAGAGAGAGAGAGAGAGAGAGAGAGAGAGAGAGGGGGGGGGGGGGGGGGGGTAGGAGACTCCTACAAAACAGCAGCAACGGATCTTTTATATACACGTTCCCATGAACAGGCACTCACTGGAACAGGGAAAGAACCCGAATACATCAAGGTCGATCAAAAGGTCATCTGGTATGAAGTCCAAACTTGACTAAAGTCTGAACACTGAGAACAGCTTCGTGTAGTTTGTTTGTCTGTGGAAACCCTAGCTATTCGTTGTTGGTCTAGGATTGATCCCCGTCGGTGGGGCCATTTCTCATTCCAGTCAGTGCTCCACAACTGGTGTATCAAGTTCTATTAACAAGTATGCAATATCCATTATGTGGAATGCTGCATACAGCAAGATCCCTTGCTGCTAATCGGAAAGAGTAGCCCATTGCATGACGGCAGCGGGTTTCCTATCTAATTATCTGTGTGACTGTTAACCATATATGTCCGACGCCATATAACATTAATTAAAATGTATTTAGAGCGTCGTTGAATAAAACACACCTTCCTTCTTATTTGCTCAGTCTATATGTCAAAAATGCCAAATGTTTGACATTCAACAGCCGATGATTAATAAATCAATGTGCTTTAGTGGTGTCGTTAAACAGAGCAGACTTCTTCTTCCTTCTTATTTGCTCAGATCTACTCTTAGGTCGGAGTGGCCAGTAAGTTCTCATTTCAATTAGACTGTCATATAAGTTCATGTTTCTACATTTGATATCTTCTTTGATCTAGTTGGAGAGATTTCTGTCTGACATCGGAGGAACTTTGGGACTATGGATTGGATGTTCAGTGCTCAGCCTTGTGGAAGTTGTCGAGGTCCTTATGGAAGTTACCTTCCTCGTGTTTAAAAAGAACTGAAAGTATGAATCACAACACTGGCCCCCTGCCTGTCCTACGTTGCTGAATGTGCTGCAGCAGCTGGGGTACTTGAAGAACGAAAAACAAGAGTTCATCATTTGATTCCATTTTCAAACGCTGACGTTGATCTTTTACCAACCTTCATCCTTCAACTCCTTTTTGTTTGTTTGTGAGTGTACATGCCCTGAGCCGTAGAGCTCTGTTTGTGGTGACACAGACAAAATACAATCAGTGACTT
Source organism: Gigantopelta aegis (assembly GCF_016097555.1). NCBI lineage: Eukaryota > Metazoa > Mollusca > Gastropoda > Neomphalida > Peltospiridae > Gigantopelta > Gigantopelta aegis. Next base: position 89,463,947 of record NC_054704.1, on the reverse strand, counting down.
ACAGTAATAACTATGTGGATCTGTTTGTGGTGACATAGACCAAATACAAACAATCAGTGACTTACAGTAATAACTATGTGGATCTGTGTGGTGACATAGACCAAATACAATCAGTGACTTACAGTAATAACTATGTGGATCTGTCTGTGGTGACGTAGACAAAATACAAACAATCAGTGACTTACAGTAATAACTATGTGGATCTGTTTGTGGTGACACAGACCAAATACAATCAGTGACTTACAGTAATAACTATGTGGATCTGTTTGTGGTGACATAGACAAAATACAAACAATCAGTGATTTACAGTAATAACTATGTGGATCTGTCTGTGGTGACATAGACAAAATACAAACAATCAGTGATTTACAGTAATAACTATGTGGATCTGTTTGTGGTGACACAGACAAAATACAAACAATCAGTGACTTACAGTAATAACTATGTGGATCTGTCTGTGGTGACGTAGACAAAATACAAACAATCAGTGACTTACAGTAATAACTATGTGGATCTGTTTGTGGTGACACAGACCAAATACAATCAGTGACTTACAGTAATAACTATGTTATGTATGTAGGTAGGTAAGTTGGTAGGTACCATATGTGTATATACGTAAATACGCACACAGTAGGCTAACTGATATCACATTGATCATAGCATTTATAACATTATAATAGTGATGAAAGTGTAATGGATCGACTAAACATTTGTGCATGAGAGTGGGCCGGCAAAATGTATTCAGCATTTACTGGAAAGTTTAACGTTTTTGTGTGATTCAGACTTGTATATTTGTATGTATGTAATGACAGTGGACAGAATGTCTCATAGTTATGAGGTATAGTATTTTATCATTATGTGGAATCTACAGTGTTTTAGAAAGCTCAGCTTTTAAAAACGTTTAATATTTAAGCGTTTTCAATATATTGTGCTGTTTTGTTTTCTTCACCTGATAAATTATTATGATTGAAAACCGGTTTCGTCAATACGAGCATCCAACATGTGCTTTTATGGCGAAACCTTTTAAGAGGCTACATTTTCACTTTTACCAAAGCATCCACCATTATAGTACAAGCTGACCTGTCTTGAACAACCACCTGCCTGCCTTAAGAGACCATCTTTTGATGACCCCGTTAGTGGCTGCCGAGCACAGGTTTGACTGTATAAAAAAAATGGGGGTAAAGAGGCTATATAGATTTAAATGGTGACAAGTACGTGTTTTTCAAGAGTCCAAAATGAAAATTGTTCTTACACAAAAACATTGCATATCACAGAATAATAGTACGGTAGTAAATAATGTTGAGACGTACAATATGAAAATAAATGTATTCCATCGTATTGATTTATATAATTAAGTGTGTTGTCGTGTAATTTGTTGAATAAACTCTGCCTGTACGTGGAAGTCGTGGTGGTTTAGAATTTAGATGACTGGAGCAAGTCCTCAAATTCGGGAAACAACAATAGAAATATTCTTGGAAAATGATGAGCTGGCATGAAACCTTTTCACTATATGTATTTCCATCATTCTACCCTCAGTATTAGTTTTAATCCACATGAAAATGCGTATTGATTAGTTTGCAATCATATATAGCTTCTTTTGGAACTTGTTGGCCCCCAATATAGCGTGTTCACATACCCTCCTCTTTCCCAGTTCACATATCATTCACATACGACAAACGCGCCACACACATCTGGAACAGCACTTTAAGGCTGATATAGACTGGGTGCGTACGGTCCAGAAAAAAAGTCATAATTAGTTTCAGTGGAAGCGTCTACACTAGATGCATACGATACGTGCGTCCGAAAACACATGTGCCCAGCAGCAGTGAAATAATCGTATATGATGTGTACGCTCAAAACGTAAGGCGCAATAGCAGGACCGCAAGCCAACGCCGCATCCAGTCTATACAAGCCTTTAGTGGTGACATTAATTTGGACATTCGTATCTATAATCCAGATATAGCGGGTTTTCTCTGATGACTACGCGTCAGAATGACCAAATGTTTGACATCCAATAGCCGATGATTAATAAATCAATGTGTTCTAGTGGTGTCGTTAAACTAAACAAGCTTTAACTATAATCCAGATGACATAATGCTCAGACAAGATAGAGACTCTGAGCAATGACATTAAACCTAGATCAATGGGGCCGGGGTGTTCTAGATCAATGGGGGGAGGGTCGAGGGGAGGGGTGATCCAGGCAACACGTTACTATAGAAGTGTCGCCAAGTCTACGACACCTATATCAAATTTAAAGCGCTGGTACAAATGGAGCACAAGAGAGCCAAAATGTTATCTAGGTGGGTTTTTTTTATATAGTTCAACCGGGATTTCAACATAGGTTCAGACATATCGAAATGTTCGTCTTGGGGTCAGGATTCAAAAAACCAATGTTGACATTGTGGCAAATTAGTGCGGGATCAGAAATATGGGGTGGAAACAGACGGTTTTGGGGGGAAATGTGAAAAAGTTGAAACAAAACAGTTCAAGCATATAAACAACAGGTCTATTATTAATATTTTTAGGCTTAAATGACATTTATTATATGCTGCATGACCATAACAATTACATTTACTATATTTATTTGTTTGTATAGACATTACATTATAAAAATTACACCCAAACGAACGTTTTTAAGCAACAAATGTGCATACCAAAAGTACATTAAAGTTTAGACATAATATAATTATTTAATTTAATTAAAATATCAAACTGATTGACACTGAATAAAATAGAAAACGATTTAGAATCAAAATGTAAGAACTGACCAAAGTATGATAAGTATATGATCAAACTATAATAAGTGTATAATTAACCATTACAGAATCTGAAACGTTCCAATATGCATACCAAAATGCAGCAAAGTCTCCTAGTGAAACTTTATTATATAACATTTAGTGAACTATCTTAAAATATCAGTGAAATAAAAGTGTTATCAGTCACTCTGTGACGATAACATATTTTAGAGTGAACATTTCACTATTTTACTCTAACATGTGTTGTCATCACTGTAGAAAGTGTTATCTTCACTGTATTTTGCTCCTGGAATTTTAAAAATAAACGTAAATTGCCTAAAGTTATATAATAAATAGAACATTTCATGGTGGGGTTTTTTGTTGTTGTCAAATATGATTTATTTATCATCTCGTGAAGTTTGCAATCATATCACACTCGTCGCGCAGGCGAGACTCGTGAGATATGATTGCAAAATTCACTCGATGAGATATAAATCATATTTGACAAAAAAAACATGAAATATCCTTTATATATCTACTCGATGTGAAGTATAGCTTCAAGTTAGTCACTTTCATTATCTACAGACATGTATAGTCTATGGGTTAGAGCACTGGCTTTATCAAAATGTTCAACTGATGCCTCACCGTTGTATACGGTAGTTCACACTTGACTAATTGCTTGGTATATGCAATATTCTAAACAACTATTCAGTGCACAGGCACACACGTGTACACTAATTGTTAAGACATTAGGGGCTACAACTCCGTTGTGCTCAATCAGTTACATTCTCAGGTTATGTTGGATTTAATATGTTATGAATTGCAATACCGTCAAACATGCAACTGAAAACTATTTTGTATGGGGTACTTTTTTGCCAGGCCGGTTTTCCCCACATTTTTTATAATGAAGACGGTCCTTTTTGTCATACAGAGTCCCAACAAATGCCATATTCAGCACTAATTTCTTATTCGTTTTCAAAGCTTTTAAGTAGTAATTTTATGTAGGAGCATTCCCTACCATTAAACAAAATGAAGATTTTTTTCCCGTGTCCAAAGTAAGAGCTGGCAATACACTGGAAACAACCCCAAACGATTTACTTACAATACAATCGAAACAACCTCAAACGATTTACTTGCCCACCTGCGGTGTACAAATGTGTACGTCAAATCTGTATGTGTAAATCGCTGGAACAAGCTATTGTATATTGTGTAATCAGTTTTGTATGTCATCTTTAAATATGTTCTATGGATCACTGATCTGAAATAATAAATTATTATTATTATTATTATTATTATTATTATTATTGTTATTACTACTGGAAGGAGTGTTTTATTTAATGTTACAGATCATCTAGAATGACCATTTGCCAACTTTCGAAACAACATCATTTTTCAAAATGTTTATGACCTTAGTTTGGGATTGTTAAACAAAATATATGGTGTTTCTTTGAACAGTATTAGTTATAAAAAAAAGCTGGGGAAACTATATGGAGAATACCAGTAGTTTTCGTTTCTGTTGCTTAATGTCTGTACAAGTAGATGGCATGTTGTAATGCCAACACTGCAATTCATATGTTACACCCAGCAGACTTTTGTTAGGAGATATGAACTTCTTAATTTGCTGTGTGTCTGTGCAGTGAATAGTTGTTCAGAAGATTGCATAAGCAAATGGTTAGGCATGTACTGCTGTTATGCATCTGTGAAGTATCATTTGTAATTTCTTATCAAACTAGTGTTCTAAATAGTAACTAAACTGACGCTAAACTTCTCATTGAATACGTGTCCGACGTTTTCACTGCAGGCATTGGCTACAGTTTGCCATATCTTAGTCAGTACAGAATTTATACTGATTCTAAATCGTTTCAATATCTAGCAATTTGATATTTTAATTCAAGAAGATGATTATATCATGTTTAAACTGGGTTATTTTATATACACAATTGTTGTTTGAAGACGTTGTTGTAGGTGTAATTTTTCTTATGTTATGATCATACAAAAAAACACCCCACAAAAAAACAAAACAAACACATATACAGTAATTTAGTTGATATGGTCATGCAGCATTTGATAAATCTAAAAACAAAAGTAATAATTAAACCTGTTGTTTGGATATGCTTGTGAATCTTGCACTTTTACTTTTTCGAATTCTTTACTCAAAAATTATTTTAGACCCAAAATTTCTCATCACGCACTAATTGTCCAGCAGAGCCAAAGAGTCCTATGTGAATTAGGCCCTTGAACACAATTATTTATTGCAGTCTGTGTCATCAAACATTCAAGCAAAAGAGGTATCTACAGCATAAATAAATTAAGTTGCAATATAAACAAATTAGGTCAATAGCACATCAGATTACAATTTATTACCGTCTGCGTTTACACCAGTTCGAACATGTTATGTGCTATCTTTGGCAACAGAAGTTAAGTGGAACATAAATAAATTGCGAAAGGCAAAAATTAACAATAAACTGTATCACTGGGCGAAATTTTTAAAAATCAGGTCAGATAAAACACTGACAATAATAATAGTAGTAAATAGTTTAGAGCTGGTGTTTTGTGACAGTTGACCAAGAAGGAAGGAAATGTTTTATTTAACGATGCACTCAACACATTTTATTTACGGTTATATGGCGTCAGACATATGGCTAAAGACCACACAGATATTGAGAGAGGAAACACGCTGTCGCCACTTCATGGGCTACTCTTTTCGATTAGCAGCAAGGAATCTTTTATATGCACCATCCCACAGACAGGATAGTACATACCACGGCCTTTGATATACCAGTCGTGGTGCACTGGCTGGAACGAGAAATAGCTCAATGGGCTCACCGACGGGGATCGATTCCAGACCGACCGCACATCGAGCGAGCGCTGTACCACTGGGCTACGTCCCGTCCCTAACTTCAGAAGGAGAGTCAGCAAATATTTTGTTTGATACAAATATTTGTGTACATTATAACCGATTCATGTCGACTTTTGAACAATGTCTTGTCAAATAAACGGGCACTAGATTATTTGGAAGTTTGTACATCATGCACTTCAATAAACCGAGTCAGATAACTGAAATTAATAAACATGCAGATATCTGTATTATCTCCAATAACAAAGAATTTACATCTGGGGCAATTCCGTGTTCAAGTAAACCAATAGGTCATTTTTAAAAACTCATTCAAGTGAGACAAGTTTGGTATCATTTGAAAGGTTATTATCTCTAGTGTCAAATATTACGTTAATCATTTTTCAGCAGATGTGTTTTAGTCACTTATAATACAAATAATGCATCAACCCTTAATGCAGCAATATTTTACGAAAATTTCTATTAACACATTTATCAGCATATTTTTTATACGTAAGTGAGTAAAAATAAAAATCTTTATACAGAAATAAACCCAGACATGTCCTTTGTTAATTGACATAATATATAAAAGACACATTTATATTTCAAGCAGACTTTTATCCATAATATTTACATATGTTACTTGTGTGTACGTCCGACACCAAAATACATTAAAACAAATGTGGCATTTTAACGTTTTGTAATAGGGATTGCCTAAAGACAAATTGATTATTTAGAAACATTTTTACTGTAGATCCATAATTGGAAATTAAAATTTTAAAAACCTGTTTTGGTCCTTTGAACATTGTATGAAACAAGTGCCATTCTGTACTACTTAACAATTAACATGTAATTGCAACTTGTTAAATAAAGACGAGTCTAGAGTGGCGAATGACATATAATATATCTACTGTCATTATTTAATAGGAGTAACTCGTGCATCGCACACAAGGCTTAGTCAGCAAATATCTATAGTTTTTGTTCATCCTGATGTGGTCAGACTAAGCCCACAGCTAAAGCCGATAGGAAATGACAGGTGTGGTATAGATAGCCACAAGAGACAAGCACCTGTCATGGTTTGAGAGACCAGGACTGAGATGTGGAGGTGGACAGCGAAAGAAGTTTAAAGATAGGAGTTGCTAAATCGAGAAGAAATGTGATGGAATTCAAAGGAGAAAAAGGAAAAGGGGCAGTGGAGAAAAAAAAAAAATCGCTTTCCTCCGTTGGTATTAAGTACAATGTAAGTTCATTGTGGCACTTACTGGCATTCTGTCGTGAATCCACGACATTGCAGGAGACGACTTGACAGTGATCACGCTGTATGAGAAGATGGGATCACCACCCTGATAAATATAATAATTTTATTATTAAACTAGAATTCCATAGAATTATTAAAAGTCTTGCTAACCATAAACATAACTGATGTCGATGCCAGCAGCATTTTTTTTTATCTCACTGCATGTTTAAAAAACAATTTTAAAAAGAAATACAAAAAAGAAGTCTAATTAAAAACATCCAATTAAATTTTTAATCAAATTTTTTTTCAAATGATTTATGATGAACATTCATATATGTAACAATAGACAAAACAAAAACCATGTTTCATTATGTAGGACTACTTTTTTACAAATGAAGCTAAATGCTAAATTTTAATTTTGAGCTAAAGTTGAAGTCGTCACCACCTATATACAAGTACTACTTATATTTCATGTTTTTACTTTCTAATGGTGAGACAGAAATTGTAAAGGTTTGTGAATGATTCTATACCTTCTGACCTTTTTAATTAAAGTATTTATAATAAATATCAATGAGTGAATTGTTTTTATAAACAAAGCTTGCTTGGAAATACAAATACCATTCCTCCTTTCCTTCTCCTTTTAATCCTTACTCCTCCTTTCCTTTCCTTTTAATCCTTACTCCTTTTGCTTTCTTTCCTCCTCCTCCTTTTAATCCTTACTCCTTTTGCTTTCTTTCCTTCTCCTTTTAATCCTTACTCCTTTTGCTTTCTTTCCTCCTCCTCCTTTTAATCCTTACTCCTTTTGCTTTCTTTCCTTTCAATCCTTACTCCTTTTGCTTTCTTTCCTTTCCTTTTAATCCTTACTCCTTTTGCTTTCTTTCCTCCTCCTTTTAATCCTTACTCCTTTTGCTTTCTTTCCTCCTCCTTTTAATCCTTACTCCTTTTGCTTTCTTTCCTTTCAATCCTTACTCCTTTTGCTTTCTTTCCTTTCCTTTTAATCCTTACTCCTTTTGCTTTCTTTCCTCCTTCTACTTTTAATCCTTACTCCTTTTGCTTCCTTTCCTTTCCTTTTAATCCTTACTCCTTTTGCTTTCTTTCCTCCTCCTCCTTTTAATCCTTACTCCTTTTGCTTCCTTTCCTTTCCTTTTAATCCTTACTCCTTTTGCTTTCTTTCCTCCTCCTCCTTTTAATCCTTACTCCTTTTGCTTTCTTTCCTTCTCCTTTTAATCCTTACTCCTTTTGCTTTCTTTCCTTTCCTTTTAATCCTTACTCCTTTTGCTTTCTTTCCTCCTTCTACTTTTAATCCTTACTCCTTTTGCTTTCTTTCCTTCTCCTTTTAATCCTTACTCCTTTTGCTTTCTTTCCTCCTTCTACTTTTAATCCTTACTCCTTTTGCTTTCTTTCCTCCTCCTCCTTTTAATCCTTACTCCTTTTGCTTTCTTTCCTTCTCCTTTTAATCCTTACTCCTTTTGCTTTCTTTCCTCCTACTTTTAATCCTTACTCCTTTTGCTTTCTTTCCTCCTCCTCCTTTTAATCCTTACTCCTTTTGCTTTCTTTCCTTCTCCTTTTAATCCTTACTCCTTTTGCTTTCTTTCCTTCTCCTTTTAATCCTTACTCCTTTTGCTTTCTTTCCTTCTCCTTTTAATCCTTACTCCTTTTGCTTTCTTTCCTCCTTCTACTTTTAATCCTTACTCCTTTTGCTTTCTTTCCTCATCCTCCTTTTAATCCTTACTCCTTTTGCTTTCTTTCCTTCTCCTTTTAATCCTTACTCCTTTTGCTTTCTTTCCTTCTCCTTTTCCTGATTTTCATGTTGAATTCGGAGCATTTATCTTCCCATATTATAGATATTCAACAATACTGTATTGTGTTAATAATATATATCAAGATATTATTATTTCTATGTCCATATAATGTATATGTGATGATATTTTGACATTTTAAGGTCATGATCTCAAAGCACCCCTAAAGATTCTATACCTATACAGACTAAAAAGCAGAAAGAAGAGATGAAATTTCAAACTGACCTTGAACCACAATCTGAAAAACTTTGCTGGGTTTTGTTTGCATCGGTTTCATCATTTGGGTAAATTTAAAGTTATAATTTTATTAGTTCTCTATGGGTCCAACCAGACAGGGACTATAGATTTCATCTCCATCCTTATGTCTGTCCGTCTGTTCCACATATAGTTTTCCTGATGTGTTTTCACAATATCTTGAGATATTGATACACAATTTTGTGTATAGCTTTATCATGTTACAGATCAAGTTTGACTTTCATGGCAATTTACCCAATTTTCACAGAGTTATGGCCCTTTAATTTAGGATATACATGTATGAAAATTTGTTGTTCCTGGCAAGGGACTTTACTTAAGCAGTAGTCTCAGAATACTTGTTTACAATGACAAAATATGACTGATTGGGTTTTTTCACACCTTTTAAAATCCCTGACGCCATATAACCGTAAATAAAATGTGTTGAGTGCGTAACATTCCCTTCCTTCCTACCTTTTAAAATAGAAATTTGGTTGTAAATATAATGAAAATATAACAAAGTGTACTCACATCAGGCGGTTTCCATATGTCAAAAACACCGACCATCGTCAGTAATCTTTTGTCAGAGTCTAAAATTAAAAAAATCAGTCAGTTCATTAAAATACTGAAATTACATTTTATTAAATGAGAAACATACCTCATAATTATTTTATTATTTACAATAAATAAAATCTGAAGTAACAAAACCACTGCATACCGTAGTTCTGTTATTTAATGAAATATTTATCCTTAGTTGGTCAACATATCGTGACATTCTGGAATACAGACAACTGCATGATCTAACATACAACATCGTAAAAATAGTCATGCTAGCTACATTTTAGTCTGTAAAGCACATTTCCTTCAATGCATCTAACCTGAGCAATTCTTTTCAAATTACGTTGTTACCGACAGTGTACATGTTAACCATTTTAAAAGTTAGCTGATTGCTTATTGGCTATCACTATCGCCAATCAGGTTGCTGCTTTATTTTTGCATACACATTACTTTCACACTGTAGTTTGATACTTTTAGATGATGCTGGTTCACCAACTTTCGATTAGCTATGTTTATTAAACCACCACTGATGATATAAAGGCGTATGTCACAACACAAAATGATAACTGAACCTTCAACATGGTGCTTCAATTCGTCATCTTCGTGCTTGACAACAATGTCTTCTTTTTTTACTGTTGAAGCTGAATCTTTTGAAAATGAAATGAAATATGGCTGCTTAACATTCTGGTCTCGCTTCCATTCAAAAAACCTAAAAGCAACAATGTAAACTGAAGTTTCTGGTATATTTTTAATATTTAAACATAAAAGATCATCAATTTTTAGTTTTAATTTCCTTCACAACATTTTCGATTTTCTTTAGATCTTGTTTATGGTTCTTTAGTAGTAACACATCAACTAGAGTATTCATTAATAGAATAATATTTACAGCAAGAAACAGCACAAACTTTGAGGTGGACATATTTTCTATTGTTTTAGAACCAAACACCAATATTTTCATGATCTACCCACCCTACATACTTTGAAGTTGACATATTATAATTTTCTACTGTTCTAGTGATACCAATATTATAAAACTCTACCCACCTATAATACACTTTGAGCATGGCATTTTCTACTGTTCTAGTAATACCAAACACTGTCATATTTCAAGGCTCTATCCACCCTACATACACTTTGTGGTGGACATATTTTAACTACAAGTTCTAGTGATACCAAACACCATGACATTCTGCTCTCAACCTACCCTACATACATCTTAAGCATGACATTTTCTACTGTACTAGTAATACGAAACGAGTTATATTTAAACTCTCTACCCACCCTACATACACTTTGGGTGTGATATATTTTTTTATTATTCTAGTGATACTAAACACTGTCATATTTCCATGCTCTACCCACCTACATACACTTTGAGTGTGATATATTTTTTATTGTTCTAGTGATACTAAACACTGTCATATTTCCATGCTCTACCCACCGTACATACACTTTGAGTGTGACATATTTTTTATTGTTCTAGTGATACTAAACACTGTCATATTTCCATGCTCTACCCACCATACATACACTTTGAGTGTGACATATTTTTTATTGTTCTAGTGATACTAAACACTGTCATATTTCCATGCTCTAGCCACCTTCATACACTTTGAATGTGACATATTTTCTTTCATTCCAGTGATACCAAACACTGTCATATTTCCATGCTCTACCCACGTACATATCCTTAGAACATGACATATTTTCTCTCATTCTAGTAATATTAAACACTGTCATGTTTCCACTCTACCCACCCTACATACACTTTAAACATGACATATTTTCTATTGTCCTAGTGATACCAAATATTTCAACGCTCTACCCACCCTACACAGACTTTGATCATAACATATTTTCTATTGTTCTAGTGATATTTCTGCACTCTACCCACCCATCTGCCAGCACCACACAGCGCCGGCCCTTGTCTAGAGGAGCCCGGTACGTTTTCTTGGTGAGCATCCCCTCAGCTCGGCAGTTGGTGGTTTCGTACTCCATCTTCATGGGATCGCCCTTGTGCCATGATGGAGTCAGGCCCCACTTCATGGGCTGCACCACCCGCGCCGTCATCTCACTCAGTTCACTCGGGTAATGGTGACTAGAGATCAGCACAGGCCTGGACAAAAATCAACAGAAAACTCGGTATATTACTATGGAAAATAAGAATGATACAAACTTATAGAGACTATCCTGAGTTTCTAGTCATTTCAAAAAGACGGCAAATAAAATATTTTTGCATTATTCAAATTATAATTTACTTAAAACATCTTCTTGCTTAGAATGTGAATCTATAAAACCTATGCATTTCTGGACATTTCTGGTATAAATGAATTATTTGACCTATGACCTCACGTGTGGGAACCGGGTGCAATGTTCTGAGATGGGTAACCATTACGAAACTTAATCTTACCGTAACCTTCACCCTAACCCTTGTATACAATTTATGAGTTATCTATTGTCTAATAGAATACATCCATGTATACAAAATCATTCAAATGTGTTATTATTTCTTCTTTACAGCTCCAAATCGGACTGGTGCATTTTCAGTGGAGTTTAGTATCTACATGTATATAGAATATGAATTATATTTTTGCTGTTAATAATTATCAAATAATTTATATATTTGATGTTAAAATATGATTCACTGTCATTTCATTTTAATTTCTGTTCCGGGTCAAGTCCCTGACATGCCTGAAACCTTAGTGGTATAGGAGCATGTTAAAATAGTTCATAGTCATAGTCATTTTAATATTATTTTCGTGTTTAAATTTAAGTAAGGTTTAAGCACGCTGTCTTGGGCAAACACTTCAGTTATCTATCCAGGACAGTAGCTTTTAGTGAAAGAGAATTCGGTGTAGTGGCCTTGCACCTATGCACAGACTCATAAAACTCGCTCTGGGTGAGAGCCGCTACCGGGCTGTGAACCGGGTATCTACCTGTTTTATGTTCGATTGCTTAACCACCATGCCACTGACGCCGGTAATTTACAGTAACTAAAACGTTAACTGTAACTACTCACTGCGCGTAGCACGCCTCGTTATTTAACGTGCATTCCATTAACATCTTTTCCAGCTGGTGGCCCATCGTTTGTCGCGTAGACCTGCAAATATTGATAAGATATTTTAAATGTTAAGATGTTGCCATCTGACAGACTTTTTAACGACTATAATTACGTATTAAATATATTCGTCAGCATAAAACATCAGTGGTTGAATATTAAGTGTTTCTGATTCTTTGTAGAATTATTTTTATATTATTATTATTATTATTATTATATATATATATATATATATATATATATATATATATATATATATATATATATATATATATATATATATATATATATTTCACGGGGGGGGGGGGAGAGAGAGAGAGAGAGAGAGAGAGAGAGAGAGAGAGAGAGAGAGAGAGAGAGAGAGAGAGAGTGTGTGTGTGTGTGTTTAAAAATGAGACATGGTTTTAAGTATAAAACGCAGATATCCAAAGCTTTTGACACTTAGCCTTTATCTTTTAAAGGTCTCAACGACAAATATTTGGAAAAGGCATCGATCACTACCGACACAAAGGTGTAATCTCTATTAGACTTGCTGAAGGGGTTGACACACCTTGTCCATGTTAAGTGAATGGGATAAAGTGTGCCTGAACCACTACTGATAACTACACTATACCGGTATAGCTATTGCATGTGTGAACGCTCGTCATTTACAGCCAAAAGTGTTTTGGTTGAACCAGTATAGTTCAGCTAGTTTAAGCTGTATGAGTGTGAACACAGGCAATGGCGTAACAACCTACTTGTCCATCCCTTGTAGTGTGTCGCTGATGAGCCTCGATCTGATGTAAAACGCGTCCAGTCCGGTGACCTCCTGCTCATAGCAGTTGTCTTCGAATTCTCCGTCGCATACCCATTCTGTGGTCGAAAATTCGTTATAGTTGAAGTTGAACGTGTCGTTGATGCATTCCTGAAATATGAGTGCATAAAACACGCCTAAAACGTGTATATGGGACGCCTAGAACGTGCATGTGACACGCCAAGAACGTGCATACAACACGCCTAAAATGTGCATACGACACGCCTAAAACGTGCATACGATATGCCTAAAACGTGCATATATACAACATGCCTATACAGAAACGACAGGAACTTAAAATGATTTCCCGTCTCGGACGAAGGAGCTGGAAGTGATCAGAACCGACGCACGCACTATAACAGTTTGTTCTAAATATGCATGCAAAACCACTTGACCTTGTAGCGATGGCTACAAGTCCTTGTCTCTAAAATGGCCATGCAAAATGCCAAGCTCTAGCGTCCTCTCTAACTATTCAGTTTACTGTAAACCGAGAGAAACAAAAAAGCGTGCGTATTAATTTCGCGTCATTCGCGCCCAACCTCAGTTCGCGAAATTTATACGCACCACTTATTTTCGCTCGTATTATTTTTTTTACAAATGCCAACGTGGTCTTTCGAGAAATTTAAACATCGCGAACTTGCGCTAAGGTGCATATTCTCGAAAAAAACCCACGACTCAATATTAAGCCGGTTTACAGTATATGTGACGCAACATAAACAGGACACGGCTAGAGGACACTCGAGCTAGCAAAATGCGTATTTAAAATGCTAATAGCGTAATCTGTCGTATTATGTATTTACTGTTATGGACACACACATTTGATGAATTCAAGTTATATTGCAGAGGCCAATATCGTAAGTTTGCGTCTGCGACTAGCAGTTATACCGGTGTCACATATAATTTGCACTCCCCTGAAGTTGCACTCACCAGTCAACATTATACGTAGAATAAGCACTCCCTAGTGCATATTATACATGTAATATACACTCCCCCAGTCTATATTATATGTATAATATGCACTCCCTCTGAATAATATATCTCAGTGGCGAATCTAAACGAGGGTGTTGGGTATTTCAATCAGGGGCGGATCCAAAGAGGCCAAAACGTTCCTGGATCCCGCCCTTGCAATTTGCAGAATAAAAATAATAACTCATCATGTGTGGTTAAAAATGGAACATTATTATACCTAACAGAACAGAAGAATGATGATCAAATAAAGGTAACTTATTTTTGGTGCATGTTAGTAACATATGTGGATATCAGCGTATGGAGCATTAATATACAAATACCACGATACTAACTATGTACATGTATACAAGTTACATTTATAACGTATACCTTCATAATTATCTCGAAGCACAAGCGGCGTAACATAGCCCAGTGGTAAAGCGCTCGCCTGATGTGCGGTCGATCTAGGATAATTATACATATACCCTACCCTCAACATTCATTATTATACACATAATCTGCGCTTCCCATTAATTATTATACATATAATCTGCGCTTCCCATTCATTATTATACATATAATCTGCGCTCTCCGTTCATTATTATACACATGATATGCGCTCTCCGTTCATTATTATACACATAATCTGCTCTGCCCGTTCATTATTATACACATGATATGCGCTCTCCGTTCATTATTATACACATAATATGCGCTTCCCGTTCATTATTATACACATAATCTGCGCTTCCCGTTCATTATTATACACATAATCTGCTCTGCCCGTTCATTATTATACACATGATATGCGCTCTCCGTTCATTATTATACACATAATATGCGCTTCCCGTTCATTATTATACACATAATCTGCGCTTCCCGTTCATTATTATAGACATAATATGTGCTTCCCGTTCATTATTATACACATAATATGCGCTCTCCGTTCATTATTATAGACATAATATGCGCTTCCCGTTCATTATTATACACATAATCTGCGCTTCCCGTTCATTATTATAGACATAATCTGCGCTACCCGTTCATTATTATAGACATAATCTGCGCTTCCCGTTCATTATTTTACACATAATCTGCGCTTCCCGTTCATTATTATACACATAATCTGCGCTTCCCGTTCATTATTATACACATAATATGCGCTTCCCGTTCAATATTATACATATAATCTGCGCTCTCCGTTCATTATTATGCCTATACATGTACCGTACACTTCCCATGCATTATTATACATATAATCTGCACTCCACATTCATTAGTACACATATAATCTGCATTCCTCATTCATTATTATATTTATAATCAGCACCCCACATTCATTGTTATACACATAATCTGCACCCCCAGTTTTATTCTGTTTTATATGTATAGTAATGAATGTGCAGTGTAGATCATACAATCATAATTGTGGAACGCAGAATACATTTATATTAATGAATACAAAGTATATGTTATATGTATATGTGACGGTACATGCTCTTAATTTTGTTTTCGCCTGTGGCGATATTAATTGTTTTAGAGGACCGTGTGCAGTTTCAAATGCACTTAGCCAGATGGGCAACTTGTTACGTAATACCTTTGCGCGATGGTCGTAGATCTGTACGCCTAATACACACCCAGAGAAGGTGCGGAGGCCATGTGGCGAGTAGTTACGTAATACCTCCGCGAGTGCGGTTTTTACAACCGTGATTTGGCGACGATCGGCGCCAGCCAGTCTGACGATCAGAGGAAAATATACCGACTCTGGTCGTGGTGGGAACTTACATGATAAGATTCGGTGCCGCGATGTACCCCCAGGCGATATTCGATTTATAATAATAGCTAGTGTTTTAGAGTTATGAGGAGAAGCAAAAAGGACGGCTCCTAGGGAACGTTGTCCGTTTGGACTTTGGTAAATATATTATTTCTGCTCTGTTGTATAACCTTGATGTGATTGATGTGACTTTAAATATTTTAATACTGTATTATACCAATATTCTTTAGACAGTCATCGGACGAAGTAAATCGTAGTCTTACTGTTCTATATTTATACGAGTATTTGGTAATATAAAGCTTAGCCAGTCATCCTAGAAGACCTAGGTAAACTGTAGGTTATTGTCTTTATTGTGATAGGTACCAGTATTAATTTTGTATTACAAGGTTATTGAATGAGTAGTTAGGGTTAATTAAAAATTAACCAGTTTGGAATAGAGCTGTAATTCCTTTATTAATTAAGTTCCCCTGGCAGCGTTTCTCAATTATCACACGTTACTGAACGAGTAGTAAGGGTTAATTAAAAATTAACCAGTTAGGAATAGTGTTGTAATTCCTTTATTAATTAAGTGTACAAATGGACCACAAGAGAGCCAAAATGTTTTTTGTTTTTTTTTATATAGTCCAACTGGGATTTCAACATAGGTTCAGACATATTGAAATGTTCGTCTTGGGGGTCAGGATTCAGGAAACCAATGTTGACATTGTGGCAAATTAGTGCGGGATCAGAAATTTAGGGTGGAAACAGATGGTTTTGGGAAAAAATGATTTAGAATCAAAATGTAAGAACTGACCAAAGTATGATAAGTATATGATCAAAATATATTAAGGCCGAAAAAAAATGTGACTTGTTTCCTATTACATGCTGGAAAAATATATGGTAGGTAGGTAGTCAAAACATTTTATTTTGGAAAATAATTTTATTTATGGATATTAAATAAAGGTGTTGACTACCAATATCCAAAATAACCTCTGCATTATGAAAACCAACAATACCATTCATCACAGTGTTTTCCCTAGAAATGAAGTAAAGTGACGTTTTGGGGTCATATTTTATGTGCAATTTTAATTATAAGGGCTTTTTTGTCTCCATTATACAATTTTCAAAAGGACAAAAACCGTATGGTCATTTTATTTTCTATATCTATTTCATAACTTAAAGGGACACACCCTAGTTACGGCTAGTTGTTAACCATTACGGCGTTGTTTTTCGCTATTAAACCCATTTTTTCACAAATAAAATTGCACTTTACTTACCGTTTATTATTTAGAATATACATTTCCATTCACCTGAAGTGTTTTTTGGTAATCCTGGTAATCCTGGTGTTTGTAATACCACTAAATGCATTTTTCGTATTTCTGAAAAACGGACGCACGTTTGAGAAAAAACCGTTGAGCAGACAAGGTCTAATCTATTTTTAGACGGGATATTTCCATTTCAATGTCACAGACGTTGGTATACCACGTGACCGTTATCATTTTGGTTAGGTTTGTTTTCTCGTGCACGGTTCGCGCAATCAACATCCGATTTGTTGTTGTTCATTTGTGAGATTTTTCTTCACAGTTCGTGAACATTTTCAGTAACAATAAAGTTCAGACAAGCAAGTATCTCAATACAAAACGTTACAAACCCTTAAAACCAATAATTTTGCTAAGTCCTACGATATCTGGAGAGGGGATACAACCAGGACAGAACAGTTGGAACATGTCCAGGAGAGGTGAAAAGAACGCACCCCAAGTTTGTGAAATTTGTCGTGACGTAGGCATTGTTGTGCTTCGAGCGACATCTACCGGTGACATCAGAATACAAACTTTCAAAATTATTTCAAGCAATTGGGACATGGGGATTCCCATGGTATTTATCGATATAAAACCTGCTTTTTCACTCCATTTGATAAAAACGTGATCTAAGTGTGTTACAGGTTTGTAGATTAACCGAATTATAATTTATTTTCGCTGGATGGAACTAGGGTGTGCGGCTTTAATTAAAAAACAGGAACTAAGTAGTACTATCCACATAGGTGTGTTTAAAGGCGTCTTTTTACATGGGCAACTTATAAATTTATAAAAGGCAAGGCATTTTGATTTTGAGGGCAACATGGTGCTAATCTATCTGTGGGAGAGTACATACAAAAGACCCCTTGCTGTTTAATAATAGGCAGAAGGTTTACTCTCATACTAACACTTAACTTCTGTACTGGTCCATGACAGACTTGGTTGCACCTTAATTGGATAGAAACCAGTAAATAAGTTATAACAATTTCTTTTAATGAAAACTGAAAAGAAGGGTTCTATATTTATCTGTCCAACAATAATATTTAAAAAAAAAATTATGAATATTATCTTTCCTAGTGTATCTAAGAAATGGTAGACTTACCAATTTTATAATTTGCAATGTTAGTTTTATTCTGTATGCATCCAGTATTAAAGTACACACTTGGTTTGAAGCAGTCAGTTGGTCCAATGAATAGAAATGCAGTACAAATGCTCAGGATGCTCAAACGAATGTTGAAAAGTAAAGTGTTTTATTTAACGACGCCACTAGAGAACATTGATTTTTATCTTTAATATCATCGGCTATTGGACGTCAAACACATGGTCATTCTGACACTGTTTTTAGCGGAAACCCGCGAAGTTCCCAGTGACCACTTACAAAAAATAACGAAATGCATCGAGATCTTACTGACATATTTAATCATTTGATTTGGCAGTAAACTCCATCAGTATCGGTAAACATTCCCTCCCCTAGTTTATCAGAAGGTCACTAAATTTCTACAAGGCCAGTTTGTCGCTGGAGTAAATCATTAAATACAGTTATTATTATTATTATTATTATTATTATTAACCGTAACACCTCGCTACGTTAGATGTAGAGTAAATCGGAAAAGATCGCATATATTCGTGATGATGATGATGATGATGATGATAACTAGTTTAACGTGCCCATATACCACTAGGGTTTCGAACACGCCCATCCCGAGTCCCACCTCCGATAAGATCGGTGGCCTGACTCGGGATGGAGGGGGGGGGGGGGGTGAAATGGGCAGAATTTTGAAAATAGCAATTAGTAAAAAAGTTAATAGAATAAATAAAAAACCCAGAAAAAGGTTACAAGCCAACAATAAAAAAGAATTGACTGCTCGGCCGAATATTTATATAATTTGGAGCATTTTAGAAGGACAGTCCAAAATTAAATAAGAGAAAGAAGAGAGGATCGGACTATTTAATAATATTTTATGGGTTAGAGCACTGGCTTTATCAAAATGCTCAACTGATGCCTCACCGTTGTATACGGTAGTTCACACTTGACTAATTGCTTGGTATATGCAATATTCTGAACAACTATTCAGTGCACAGGAACACACGTGTACACTCATTATTGAGATGTTAGGGGCTACAACTCCACTGTGCCAGACCAGTTATAGTCCCAGGTTATGCTGGATCTAACATGTTATGAATTGCAATACCACCAACTGGTAAAGATATTGAGAAACATGTAGCTGAAAACTATTTTGTATGGGGTAGTTTTTTTCCCGGGCCGATTACAAGTAGATGACATGTTGTAATGCCAACATTGCAATTCATATGCTAGACCCAGCAGACGTTTGTTAGGAGATAACATGAGATTGGAATTCTAATGAATCAGTCACCAGCAGCTTGTGATCTTCTTAATTTGATGTGTGTCTGTGCAGTGAATAGTTGTCCAGAAGATTGCATAAGCAAATTGTCAGGTATGTACTGCTGTGTGCATCTGTGAAGCATCATTTGTAATTTCTTATCAAACTAGTATTCTAAATGGTAACTAAACTGACGCTTCTCACTGAATACGTATCCGACGTTTTCACTGCAGGCATTGGCTACAGTTTGCCATATCTTAGTCAGTACAGAATTTATACTGATTCTAAATCGTTTCAATATCTAGCAATTTGATATTTTAATTCAAGAAGATGATTATATCATGTTTAAACTGGGTTATTTTATATACACAATTGTTGCTTGAAGACGTTGTTGTAGGTATACTTTTTCTTATGTTATGGTCATACAACAACAACAAAAAACCCACCCCAAAATAAACATATACAGTAATTTTAGTTGATATAGTCAGGCAGCATTTGATAAATCTAAAAACAAAAGTAATAATTAAACCTGTTGATTGGATACGCTTGTGAATTTTGCACTTTTACTTTTTCGAATTTTTTACGCAAACATTATTTTAGACCCAAAATTTCTCATCACGCACTAATTTACCACAATGACAATGTCAACATGCATGGTTTCGTAAATCTCCCAGTTGGACTTTCTAAAAAAAAAATGGTGATCTCTGCTGCTCTACTAAAGTATGCTACCTAGTTCGGCCAGACAACGTCGCGAAATGTTCACCAACGAAAGGTGTTGGCCTCCGACTCACTGTGAGTCAGACTTGACGACACCCCATGCAAACAACAAGGCATCTGAAAAGCCACTTGCTAGACGCATGGTGTATCAACATAAACAATCAGCGTTAACCAGTCCCGTATTCAGCGACAGCAAGCGACGCTAACGTTCGCGACGTGGCCATTTCGTTTAACATGAGACGCCTAAACCAGTCGAGCGAACGTTTTTTCTGCTCGGTTTGGCTGAATTCAGCCCAGGCAAACCAACGTTATTAAATGTCGCAGCATTTACATTACGGAATGTTCTTTAATCAGTCTACCGACCAAGAACCTCCCTTCCCTTTACCAACTGAATATTATAGACAGCGTCCAGCGGGATCAGGCTAAAACGGAACCACTACCAAAAGGGAATAATTTTTGTTGGCGTAAACGGAACCGATTTGGCTATAACGGCACATCAATATATTGCCGAAAACGGTGCCATTTTTTTTCCAGCTACACAATTTAAAAAAAGTAGGCCTAATAATAAATAAAAATAAACAACTTTCGCAAGACTGGTTCATGCGCCTCAATGTAACATGTATACATGTACCATCGACGTCCCAAGCTGCGTTCACCTTACAACAAAAACACGAATACGATATTTACGGAAATACTATTCTACATTTTTCAGCTACGATACGTGAAACAAAATAGATTGCAATCAATTAACGTAAAAATCAACAATGTGGATGTAAAACAAATTAATTCTACTAAATAAAAGTGAAACACCCTCCGGTAAACAGGAAAGAGTGCGACGTTTCTAACTGCGTTCAGGAACATGCGTTTGCCAAAAAGTATTGTGACAATATGCGATTCGTCATTTTCCATTTTTAAGGACCCTACATGAAAAAATACATATTTCTTAACTATGCACAGTTGACGACCACTTGTTTAATTTTTTTTTTAAAGGAAAAATTCAATTTGTCAAGCCTTCTGGTCCGATCCGCGTTTTACCAACACCAAACGCTAACACTTGATGTCAATAGTGATAGGCATTACGTTCATACCACTGAATAGTTTGTAAAATATAACTTTTTAATGAATTGATTCTTAATTAACACAATTTATACACTCAAAATTATTTACAATTGTTATGAATGGATTATGAATACTATTCACTACAGTAGAGGCACAAAAATGTAGCATACCGTTTGCAGATCGAATATAATAATTGAAAACAAATTCTAACACCAGGGGGCTTAAAAATCATACAAATTAAATGATTTGGCTTTGTTGATCTGGCACGTGTGGGTCATGTCACACGCACCGAATGTTAATTTATCTTCCTCCATTTTAAGTCAATTTCTACGAGTCATGTGGCCTCGATATCGGTAATTTTAAGGAATAAACAAAAACGACTTGGTAAAATTAATGGTTTTGGGGGTTTGTAAAGTTTTGTATTTACGCTTGTTGTGGATACAACGTCTGACTAGGCTAGGCACTGTACCTACAATAAATATGCGCCTCAAGTTAAACCGGATGACCACATCGAGACCTCTCTAAATAGGTCGCTCATTCTGGCATCCCCAAATTATTTTGAACAGTATAGAAAGCCGCGGGAATTGAGGTATTGTTGTGGCGGAGCTTTACGTACGGAATAACGTAAAGCAGGAAAGAAACTTTTATAGCAGACGTTTAAAATACATCCGAATATGTGCGGCAGAACAGCTTGGTAAGCAGTGTGTATTTACCAAATTAGTTTGTCGTTAAATAACTGTCATCCTGAAATTGCATATATTTAATTAATATTCACTTTAAATAGTCATCTATGTCAAGAAAATTCCTCCTTTTGTGTGCTCTATCTACCGCAAACAGGTCGACAGTATCTCTCTCTCTCTCTCTCTCTCTCTCTCTCTCTCTCTCTCTCTCTCTCTCTCTCTCTCTCTCTCTCTCTCTCTCTCACTCTCACTCTCTCTCTCAGGTCTCCTCTCTAAGAATATATGTCAAAATTACCAAATGTTTGACATCTAATAACTGATGATTAATAAATTAATAAATGTGCTTTAGTGATGTCGTTAAACAAAACAAACATCTCTCTCTCTCTCTCTCTCTCTCTCTCTCTCTCTCTCTCTCTCTCTCTCTCTCTCTCTCTCTCTCTCTCTCTCTCTCTCTCTCTCTCGTCTCTTATTTCTCTCCCTTCCTCCTTCCCACCATCAATGTCTTCACCGCTATAAGACGACTGTCACTTTATAGTACTTGCCAGTACAAGTGCTAACAACCTTTCTACAGTTTCCATAAACAAAAGGACATTTGAATGCATAGGGCCTACATGAATTTACATAGAATATTTTAATCAAGGAACTGTAAATATTTTACAGAATCATTGCTCAAATTATTTTTCTGAAGGGCAAAGGGCCTTTAATGTTAGCAACAAAACTGTTGTCTGCAATATGCACAGTGCAGAGTTGAATGAAAATTTGGCAAAATAGTTACTGATTCCGCAAATGTCCATCTATAGTCCGTACCACAGGGATCGCATTTTTTTCATACTATGTAATTTACTACAAGTTATTTATTTCCGAGCCGATTAATTTGTAAATTGCATACACAAATTGTATTTCTTTGTTATTTCCAAAACAATTTTACTTTACTTCTTACTTTACAGCCACTCTTGAGGAGATCCCTTACTGGACAATACATCCTTCTTGCACCGCCACTCCCTGACTAGTTGTGATAACATGCACTCATGAATCACTGTCAAAACAATGATATCAGGGGTTCAAGAAAGTTGAGCATATCCTGCCTTCATGAGTACTGCTATCACAGGTGTTAAATCCGTCACTTCATCTAAAATGTAATGTAGGGTACAATATTTCACATGAACCATTGTGGTTAACTTCACACAAACTGGCAGTCAGTTACATGGTGAGCCTTAAGTTTACATTCTAAAATTAAAAATTACAAACTTTAGGATCATAAGAATTTTATTCACTATTCAAATTATGTAATTTGTGTAACCTTGTGAAAATCATGCTAACCAATTCTGGTTACTTAAATTCATGAAATATATCTTTGGGTTTGCATCTCAGTAGACATAAAGAAACCAATAAATGTTTTTCATTTGTATTAATATTTTCTAGTACACTTGCACCAGATGACGTTTGTCAAGCATGTTGTTATGGCGACAGGGCATCTGGGAAGAAGCAGATGCCTGTTTGGAGAGATGCACCAGGTGGTCAGCAATATTACCCATCTCACAACATTGCCCCCGGTTCCCACACGTGAGGTCATAGGTCAAATAATTCATTTATAACAGAAATGTCCATAAATGCATGGGTTTTATAGATTCACATTCTAAGCAAGAAGATCTTTTAAGTAAATTATAATTTGAATAATGCAAAATATTTTATTTGCCAAAAGTCTTTTTGAAATGACTATAAACTCAGGATACTCACTATAACTTAGTATAAGTTTGTATAATTCTTATTTTCCATAGTAATATACTGAGTTTTCTGTTGTTTTTTGTCCAGGCCTGTGCTGATCTCTAGTCAGCATTACCCGAGTGAACTGAGTGAGATGACGGCGCGGGTGGTGCAGCCCATGAAGTGGGGCCTGACTCCATCATGGCACAAGGGTGACCCCATGAAGATGGAGTACGAAACCACCAACTGCCGAGCTGAGGGGATGCTCACCAAGAAAACGTACCGGGCTCCTCTAGACAAGGGCCGGCGCTGTGTAGTGCTGGCAGATGGGTGGGTAGAGTGCAGAAATATCACTAGAACAATAGAAAATATGTTATGATCAAAGTCTGTGTAGGGTGCGTAGAGTGGAAACATGACAGTGTTTAATATTAGTAGAATGAGAGAAAATATGTCATGTTCTAAGTATATGTACGTGGGTAGAGCGTGGAAATATGACAGTGTTTGGTATCACTGGAATGGAAGAAAATATGTCCCATTCAAAGTGTATGAAGGTGGGTAGAGCATGGAAATATGACAGTGTTTGGTATTACTAGAAAAATAAAAAAATATGTCACACTCAAAGTGTATGTATGGTGGGTAGAGCATGGAAATATTAGTGTTTGGTATCACTAGAACATTAAAAAAATATGTCACACTCAAAGTGTATGTATGGTGGGTAGAGCATGGAAATATGACAGTGTTTAGTATCACTAGAACAGTAAAAAAAATATGTCACACTCAAAGTGTATGTAGGGTGGGTAGAGAGTTTAAATATAACTCGTTCCGTATTACTAGTACAGTAGAAAATGTCGTGCTCAAGGTGTATGTAGGGTGGGTTGAGAGCAGAATGTTATGGTGTTTGGTATCACTAGAACTTGTAGTTAAAATATGTCCACCACAAAGTGTATGTAGGGTGGATAGAGCCTTGAAATATGACAGTGTTTGGTATTACTAGAACAGTAGGAAATGCCATGCTCAAAGTGTATTATAGGTGGGTAGAGTTTTATAATATTGGTATCACTAGAACAGTAGAAAATTATAATATATCCACTTCAAAGTATGTAGGGTGGGTAGAGCATGAAAATATTGGTGTTTAGTATTACTAAAACAATAGAAAATAAGTCCACCTCAAAATTTGTGTTGTTTCTTGCTGTAAATATTATTCTATTAATGAATACTCTAGTTGATTTGTTACTACTAAAGAACCATAAACAAGATCTAAAGAAAATCAAAAATGTTGTAAAGGAAATTAAAACTACAAATTGATGATCTTTTATGTTTAAATATTAAAAATATATCAGAAACTTCAGTTTACATTGTTGCTTTTAGGTTTTTTGAATGGAAGCGAGACCAGAAAGTTAAGCAGCCATATTTCATTTCATTTTCAAAAGATTCAGCTTCAACAGTAAAGAAAGAAGACATTGTTGTCAAGCACGAAGATGACGAATTGAAGCACAATGTTGAAGGTTCAGTTATCATTTTGTGTTGTGACGTATGCCTTTATATTATCAGTGGTGGTTTAATAGACATAGCTAATCGAAAGTTGGTGAACCAGCATCATCTAAAAGTATCAAACTACAGTGTGAAAGTAATTTGTATGCAAAAATAAAGCAGCAACCTGATTGGCGATAGTGATAGCCAATAAGCAGTCAGCTAACTTTTAAAATGGCTAACATGTACACTGTCGGTAACAACGTAATTTGAAAAGAATTGCTCAGGTTAGATGCATTGAAGGAAATGTGCTTTACAGACTAAAATGTAGCTAGCATGACTATTTTTACGATGATGTATGTTAGATCAGGCAGTTGTCTGTATTCCAGAATGTCACAATATGTTGACCAAGTAAAGAGAAATATTTCATCAAATAACAGAACTATGCAGTGGTTTTGTTACTTCAGATTTTATTTATTGTAAATAATAAAATAATTATGAGGTATGTTTCTCATTGAATAAAATATAATTTCAGTATTTTAATGAACTGACTGATTTTGGATTTTAGACTCTGACAAAAGATTACTGACGATGGCCGGTGTTTTTGACATATGGAAACCACCTGATGTGAGTACACTTTGTTATATTTTCAATATATTTACAACCAAATTTCTATTTTAAAAGGTAGGAAGGAAGGAAATGTTTTATTTAACGATGCACTCTAACACATTTTATTTACGGTTATATGGCGTCAGGGATTTTAAAAGGTGTGAAAAAACAATCAGTCATGTTTTGTCATTGTAAACAAGTATTCTGAGACTACTGCTTAAGTAATATATGTCCCTTGCCAGGAACAACAAATTTTCATACACAGTGAAACCCCTCTAAACCGGACACCCTTGGGACCAGAAAGAAAGAAAGAAATGTTTTATTTAATGATGCACTCAACACATTTTATTTACGATTATATGGCGTCAGACATATGGTTAAGGACCACACAGATTTTGAGAGGAAACCCACTGTCCCCACTACATGAGCTACTCTTTCCGATTAGCAGCAAGGGATCTTTTATTTGCGCTTCCCACAGGCAGGATAGCACAAACCATGGCCTTTGTTGAACCAGTTATTTATCACTGGTCGGTGCAAGTGGTTTACACCTACCCATTGAGCCTTGCAGAGCACTCACTCGGGGTTTGGAGTCGGTATCTGGATTAAAAATCCCATGCCTCGACTGGGATCCGTCTGTATAGGTATAGAATCTTTAGGGGTGCCTTGAGATGATGACCTTAAAATGTCAAAATATCATCACATATACATTATATGGACATAGAAATAATAATATCTTGATATATATTATTAACACAATACAGTATTGTTGAATATCTATAATATGGGAAGATAAATGCTCCGAGTTCAACGTGAAAATTAGGAAAAGGAGAAGGAAAGAAAGCGAAAGGAGTAAGGATTAAAAGGAAAGGAAAGAAAGCAAAAGGAGTAAGGATTAAAAGGAGAAGGAAAGAAAGCAAAAGGAGTAAGGATTAAAAGGAGAAGGAAAGAAAGCAAAAGGAGTAAGGATTAAAAGGAAAGGAAAGAAAGCGAAAGGAGTAAGGATTAAAAGGAGAAGGAAAGAAAGCAAAAGGAGTAAGGATTAAAAGGAGGAGGAAAGAAAGCAAAAGGAGTGAGGATTAAAAGGAGAAGGAAAGAAAGCAAAAGGAGTAAGGATTAAAAGGAGAAGGAAAGAAAGCAAAAGGAGTAAGGATTAAAAGGAGGAGGAAAGAAAGCAAAAGGAGTAAGGATTAAAAGGAGAAGGAAAGAAGGCAAAAGGAGTAAGGAATAAAAGGAGAAGGAAAGAAAGCAAAAGGAGTAAGGATTAAAAGGAGAAGGAAAGAGGAGTAAGGATTAAAAGGAGAAGGAAAGAAAGCAAAAGGAGTAAGGATTAAAAGGAGAAGGAAAGAAGGCAAAAGGAGTAAGGAATAAAAGGAGAAGGAAAGAAAGCAAAAGGAGTAAGGATTAAAAGGAGGAGGAAAGAAAGCAAAAGGAGTAAGGATTAAAAGGAGAAGGAAAGAGGAGTAAGGATTAAAAGGAGAAGGAAAGAAAGCAAAAGGAGTAAGGATTAAAAGGAGAAGGAAAGAAGGCAAAAGGAGTAAGGAATAAAAGGAGAAGGAAAGAAAGCAAAAGGAGTAAGGATTAAAAGTAGGAGGAAAGAAAGCAAAAGGAGTAAGGATTAAAAGGAGAGGAAAGGAGGAATGGTATTTGTATTTCCAAGCAAGCTTTGTTTATAAAAACAATTCACTCATTGATATTTATTATAAATACTTTAATTAAAAAGGTCAGAAGGTATACAATCTTTCACTAACTTTTACAATTTCAGTCTCACCATTAGAAAGAAAAAACATGAAATATAGGTAGTACTTATATATAGGTGGTGATGACTTCAACTTTAGCTCAAAATTAAACTTTAGCATTTAGCTTCATTTGTAAGAAAGTAGTCCTACATAATGAAACATGGTTTTTGCTTTGTCTATTGTTACATATATGAATGTTCATCACAAATCATTTGAAGAAAAAAATTGATTAAAATTTAATTGGATGTTTTTAATTAGACTTCTTTTTAAAAAAACCTTGTTTTTTAAACATGCAGTGAGATAAAAAAAATATTTTTAAATGCTGCTGTCAGCGACATCAATTATGTTTATGGTAGGCAAGACTTTTAATAATTCTATGGAATTCTAGTTTAATAATAAAATTATTATATTTATCAGGGTGGTGCTCCCATCTTCTCATACAGCGTGATCACTGTCAAGTCGTCTCCTGCAATGTCGTGGATTCACGACAGAATGCCAGTAAGTGCCACAATGAACTTACATTGTACTTAATACCAACGGAGGAAAGCGATTTTTTCTCCCCCCCCCCCCCACTGCCCCCTTTCCTTTCTCTCTTTTGAATTCCATCACATTTTTTCTCGATCTGGCAACTCCTATCTTTAACATCTTTCGCTGTCCACTTCCACATTAAATAGTAAAGAATGGCACTTGTTTCATACAATGTTCAAAGGACCAAAACAGGTTTTTTAAATTTTAATTTCCAATTATGGATCTACAGTAAAAATGTTTCTAAATAAAAAATGTCTTTAGGCAATCCCTGTTACAAAACGTTAAAATCCCACACTTGTTTTAATGTGAATGGGATTTTTTCAGTTTAAACCAGTTGTTGCAATTACTGTGTGTTCGACACCTAATAAACATTAAATAGATATTTTTTTAGTGTTGTTATATATGCTACTTGGTGCCAGAGTACTTCTCAGAGGGACATCTGGTCACAGAATTGTCCTGCCTGGGGACATGCACATAAAAAAAAAACCCCACACACACACACCAAAATGGCCAACAAAGATTCAATATTGTAGGTATTAATAATTTTTATATTTTTACTTTGACTGGTTTGTTTTAACAGTGTATCACATATTTGGCTTTTGTGGTTTTAGGCTATACTTACAACAGATGAAGAAATCGAGGACTGGCTGAATTTTAGTACTGTTCCACTGGTAAAGGTATGTTTGTATTTCATTATGTAGTTTAATATAATAAACAGATGGGGGAAATACCATAATCTATGAGAGCTTGGGAGGGTGTTGTATTGATCCCTTTTAAGTTGAGACACATCTGCCAACAGTGTTGAAAAGTCTAGAGCCTCACTCTTAGTGAGGGTGGGACGTAGACTAGTGGTAAAGCGCTCGCTTGATGCACGGTCAGTTTGGCATTATTCCCCGTCGGTGGGCCCATTGGGCTATATCTCGTTCCAACCAGTACACGACGACTGGTATATCAAAGGCTGTGGTATGTGCTATCCTATTTGTGGGATGGTGCATATAAAAGATCTAATGCTACTAATGGGAAAAATGTAGCGGGTTTCCTCTCCAAGACTTTGTAAAATCATCAAATGTTGGACATCCAGTAGCAGATGATTAACAAATGTGCTCTAGTGGTGTTGTTAAACAAAACAAACTTAAACCTTAGCACTAAGATCACTACAAATGCATAAATACTTTATGCATGCGTAAAATCGCTTTGTAGAAAAGGGCCGTAATCCTGTTGGCAAAGTGTCTGTCCCGAAAGTATAGTAATTTATTATCTTTTTGGTGTCTTGAAATATAAAGTTCTGTTTTAGTGTTTGTAGAAATGGTTGAGATGATGGAAAATAAATTTATCATGTCTTGTTTTCAGGCTTCCAAGCTGATCCGACCAGTTGAATGTGTGTCCATGTATCCCGTCTCAACTATTGTGAATAACTCTCGGAACAAGTCTCCAGACTGCACAAAACCCATTGATTTACAGTATGTTGGTTTGTTGTGCATTTAATATATACTTGCCACAAAAAATTAAACAACTGGGTTTTTTAAAATACATCACCTGTATGTCAACCTATTTTAACAATATCACACACACGCACGAGGGAAATCTGGTTTTTTGATATGGGGATGAAGACAACTGCTGGAACGGCCACAGTTAACATGCTTTTTAGTGGTGGTATTGATGTTTGATATAATACGACTATTTATCCCGCAATCACTGTATACATTGGCAAGATAGATCTCTATATTTTCTGTCAAAAATATAGGTCACGTGACATAAGTATTTCAGACTAGATTTTCAATAAACATACTATTTAAATCATTTGTTTAAGTACTGTAAATACAAATAACTTTTACTTTTGCGATAATACAAAACTTTTATATTTATTTATGAAATAAAGAGTTTAAAAACACTTTTTGAATGTGACAGAATGTAGCTAGCCTCTTACAAAAAATTACATCATGTACCTTGCATGAAGTCATACGACAAAAGCCTTGCTAGGTTGACAATACTCTTTTGCGTACACAAAAATGGAATAGATAATGATTTTCCTACTATTCTCGCCATTCTAACCTTCACAGGATAAAACCAATATCTTAAGACAGTAACCAGTTATTCCCTATATTCTAGTCATTTTTATTTGTTAATTAATCTTTGCTGTGTTTTATTTTAGAAAGTCTACGAAAACTGCGAGCAGTAACTTCATGATGAACTGGCTGAAACCTAAAACCAAGTCTGATGTTAAAACGGATGAACCAGATGTGAAGAAGATCAAACATGAAAACACAGATTAGCTTCAGTTTCTTGTTGAATGTGAACAAATATTTAGCGAAGTAGTTAATCTCTACCTCATTGCTTCTGCTGGACTTCGTTATTAGTCTGATGCAGACAACGTTCATAGCTAATCATCATTCTTGCATAACCAGCTTTTATCCTTGATCCTTGTGGTACTTGATCAGTACACTTTGCTTCTGCTGGACTTCGTTATTAGTCTGATGCAGACAACGTTCATAGCTAATCATCATTCTTGCATAACCAGCTTTTATCCTTGATCCTTGTGATACTTGATCAGTACACTTTGCTTCTGCTGGACTTCGTTATTAGTCTGATGCAGACAACGTTCATAGCTAATCATCATTCTTGCATAACCAGCTTTTATCCTTGATCCTTGTGATACTTGATCAGTACACTTTGCTTCTGCTGGACTTAGCTAATCATCATTCTTGCATAACCAGCATTTATCCTTGATCCTTGTGATACTTGATCAGTACACTTTGCTTCTGCTGGACTTCGTTATTAGTCTGATGCAGACAACGTTCATAGCTAATCATCATTCTTGCATAACCAGCTTTTATCCTTGATCCTTGTGGTACTTGATAAGTACACTTCATTGCACAATTTTAGAGTTAACATATTTTGACATACTATTATCCCAGAATTTCCATCAAGTCTGAGAAACATTCTGGAAGTGGTGTCGGACTTTGTGTTCTGGTGTATTTATCTCATGGTTACATTTGTTTGTCTGCAACTATTATACAACTCCCATTTTTGTTATGTTCATTAATGGAAAGAAAGGATTTGTTTTGTTAGTTTATTTTTTTGCATCTGCTAGTATCGGATATTCCTCATGAACTTTTATTCTCAAACTAAAAGTGAGATACTGCCGATCATTTTAGTGCTTCCATGTATACGCTGGTACTAGATCGGACATCAGCACGTACCTATTGCCAGTGGTGGTTGAAAATTTCAGATGCTGACGTTGCACACTAAGATGTCGGTGTCCAAAACATCTTGCATTCATTGCCAATCACACTCAGTCTGTAGTTTTATTTGTAATATAATTTAATATTCGACTGTTGTCTGTTGTTTTATGAATGATTGCCTGTAGTCTGGAGCGGGAAGGAAAACATATCAACCTGATGGTCAGTAAAATCAAACCAACTGCTACCATATTGGTCAGATGTCTTTCATACACACGTTTCGGTTGACACACATCACAGCCTCTCTAGATGTCAAAATTGTCAAATGTTTGACATCCAATAGGCAATGATTAACAAGCATTTGGAGAGTACTGCTAAAGCAATACATGTCCCCTACCAGGCCCAATGAATTTTCATGTCTTCATTTCAAAGGCCATAACTCTGAAAAATTGGTAAATAGCCTTAAAGTTAAACTTGATCTGTAATAGTACATGATAAAGCTATATACATAATTTCATCTCAATATCTTAAAGCATTGTGAACCAACAAAACATTGAAAAAACTACATTTGGGACAGACAGGACAAAGATAAAACATATAGTTCCCTCCGGTTGGACCGGTAGGAGACTAATAAATAATGTGCTCTAATGGTGTCAAAAACAAACTATGTACATGTAAATTAGGGGGATATCTTTTTATTAATAAAAATGTATAATATATGCAAATTACATGAGGAAAAAAAAAAAAGAGACAAAATCTGTGCCTTAATACTTTGCAGTAAACATTATCAGTCAGGGATTTGTCCAAAAGCAAATGGCCCAGAAAATTACCAATTTGATGACCATGTAAATATTTTTGTAATTCAACAATGGTTAATTTCATCATTCGATGACCTAAAAAAAATCCTACTGGACCAGTGTTAAGGCACAGAACCATCAAACACTGAAAACAGTAGCCAATTTATTGACCAACACAAGCATATGAGATGGGGATGGGGGGTCAACCGACAGGGATCGATCCCAGACCGACTGCGCACCAAGCGAGGGCCCCACCACTGGGCCATGTCTCGCCAGTCTAAAGATGGAAAGAAATGTTTTATTTAACAACGCACTCAACACATTTTATTTACGGTTATATGGCGTCAGACATATGGTTACGGACCACACAGTTTTTGAGAGGAAACCCGCTGTCGCCACTACATGGACTACTCTTTCCAATTAGAGCAAGGGATCTTTTATTTGCGCTTCCCACAGGCAGGATAGCACAAACCATGGCTTTTGTTGAACTAGTTATGGATCACTGGTCGGTGCAAGTGGTTACACCTACCCATTGAGCCTTGTGGAGCACTCGCTCAGGTTTTGGAGTCGGTATCTGGATTAAAAATCCCATGCCTCGACTGGGATCCGAACCCAGTACCTACCAGCCTGTAGACCAATGGCCTCACCACTATGCCACCGAGGCCGGTCGTCTAAAGATGGAGACAAACTCTCAGTTTTCAATAACTGACAAGCATTCTGAGAGTACTGCCAAAGCAATACATGTCCCCTGCCGAGTCCAACAAATTTTCATATTTCCCATGTTCAAGAAAAACAGTAAATCACCATGAAAGTCAAATTTGATCTGTAACGGAATGTGATAAAGATATACACAAGATTTCAACTCATTATCTTGAGTAATCGTGAAAAATGGATAAATTGATATGCAAGTCAAACATGATCTGTGACGGCTCGTGATAAAGCTATACACAAAATTTCAGCCCAGTATCTTGAAGCATTATGAAAAACAGTTTGGAAAACAAATTTTCACATTTCCCACAACTCTGAAAAATGGGTAAGTCGCCATAAAAGTCAAACTTGATCTGTAACAGTACATGATAAAGAGTATGCATCACATTTTAGCTCAATATCTCAAGGCATTGTGAATGAAACCTCCAGAAAACTATTTATAGGGACCGAAAGACTGATATTAAACCTAGAGTCCCCTCCCGTTGGACCAGTATATGATATATAAAAAGTAATGTTAGACAATGACAACATACAATAATTACATGAACTTACAAAATAGTACATGGCAAATATAAACACTATTATCTGGTCTAAAAAAACATAATAATAATTCAGATCGTATCTATAGTCAATCCTTTAGAAGACGCCTCTTTTCATGCTATGGAACTGACTACATTTATTTATTTCAGAGCCGATTAATTTGTCAGTGGCACATAAAAAGAGTATTTTATATTTCCAAAACGTCTTTATTTGTCTTCTTGCATCAAACCAAACTGAAATTATTTACAAAAAACAGTTTTATAGAATGATGGGATGAACTATAGAAGAATTATTTTACAATGAACATATATTGATCATAAACATACTATAAAAAATATATCAAACATTATATAACAATTTGTGTTGAATGGACATCCTGATTTGACTAAAATTCTTTGAGACAAAATAAATACTATCTTAATTACATCACATAATTTGTGATATGGTGGAACATACAAAAACTGCATTTCCCAAAGTGCATTATCATTATACAATTAGTTGTGAGAACACCTGAAATTGGACCGACTTTAGTCTTATACATCAGGCTTTTGTAAGGCCGACAAATCACGTGTGACAAGTCGGTTTGACTAATCACATGACAAGTCTGTTCAACTAATCGCATAATGAGACTGCAGCTTTAGGGAATAGGATCTGGTTTAATTTCTTTTTTTTTACACACCTGTTGGTGAGAACACCACACATTATTTTTGATAACACCTACAGTAGTTGTTTACACACGTACGTGTGTTAGCAATTTCAAGACATACAACTGGCTGCTCCTAGGTGATGACCAGGTCACCAATGCCATATGTCCAATAAAAAAAAAAAAGCACTGTGGAAATAGATTACATTGTGAGTATAGTTAACCTGGCAATCGTGTCTCTGTGATGTGCAAGTCCTCTACAAGTGCAACAGCTGTAAATAGCTTTTAGTCGAAAAAGATGTTAAAATTTGCTTAAAATCTGGGGTTTTTTTTAGGATAGGTAAGAAATGGAATAATATATTCGTGTCCGTTAGATACCATTTATCTCACAACTCATTTAAAAATGTATCAAACTCGCTTTCGCTTCTTAGATACATTTTAAAACAACTCGTTTCAAGATAAATGGTATCTAACGGCCACTCATTTATTATTCTCTATGTGCATAATGTCTTGTGATAATTCATCTCAAGAAGTATTAAACTGATCCAGTGAATAATGCAGTTGGTTAGCTCCAGCATTCACAGATGAGGAAGAACAGTACCGGTAGGTCCTATAAAAATAGATACCACTTTGCAAATGAAAATTCATTACAATGAACAATGTAATTAGATAAACTGTACCTGATCATTGGCTCAATTGATCTATTTGAGTATAACCAATAACTAAAAATAAATGTTTTCATGTATCATTAAGTACCTCGTACAATATGAGGTTGTCTTTTGTGTTAAGTTCTTTAGAGCTTTCTTGATACATAAATGTCTGATGGAATGCTACATACTAGTGGAATGATACAAACTAGTGAAATGCTATGTACATACATGTACTAGTGAAATGATACATATTAAACAAATGCTGTATGCCAACAATAATTCCACTATTTTTATATTCCAAACCAGATTTCTAGTAAACATAACTTTGATCCAGTAACCCCACAAAAAATACAATAAATATTTTCAATGCATCCATTCTTGCAATATTACTCAACTAGAACAAGTAATTAGTGGAATGCTATATACCAAAAGAATGCTACATACTAACAATAGTTCCCATTATTTTGAGATTCACTTGTAACCAGATTTCTAGTTCACATTACTTGCAATGGCACTTTTCTTAAGAAAAAAAAAAACATCCCCAAAACAAAAACAGTCAGTATTTTCAGTGCATCCATTCCTTCAATATTCTCGAGCTGGCTTAACAAATATCCAGAAAACACATAACTAATATCATTGCAATAAAGAACAGTGAAAGTCCCAGCACCAGTGCACAACATCATTTCAGTATATGTCGTCTGACTGTCTCAACTAAGGTCACTAGGAACCAATCGGAAACCATGACCAGTCGGTTTGACTTAGTTTTTCAGTAAGTCCGTGCAGCCACACCTAACACTTGCCCAGCACCAAGGCCAGGAGAGACATCCTCACATACATTCCGTTTTCAGTAAGTCCGTGCAGCCACACCTAACACTTGCCCAGCACCAAGGCCAGGAGAGACATCCTCACATACATTCCGTTTTCAGTAAGTCCGTGCAGCCACACCTAACACTTGCCCAGCACCAAGGCCAGGAGAGACATCCTCACATACATTCCGTTTTCAGTAAGTCCGAGCAGTAACACCACCTAACACTTGCCCAGCACCAAGGCCAGGAGAGACATCCTCACATACATTCCGTTTTCAGTAAGTCCGTGCAGCCACACCTAACACTTGCCCAGCACCAAGGCCAGGAGAGACATCCTCACATACATTCCGTTTTCAGTAAGTCCGTGCAGCCACACCTAACACTTGCCCAGCACCAAGGCCAGGAGAGACATCCTCACATACATTCCGTTTTCAGTAAGTCCGTGCAGCCACACCTAACACTTGCCCAGCACCAAGGCCAGGAGAGACATCCTCACATACATTCCGTTTTCAGTAAGTCCGTGCAGCCACACCTAACACTTGCCCAGCACCAAGGCCAGGAGAGACATCCTCACATACATTCCGTTTTCAGTAAGTCCGTGCAGCCACACCTAACACTTGCCCAGCACCAAGGCCAGGAGAGACATCCTCACATACATTCCGTTTTCAGTAAGTCCGTGCAGCCACACCTAACACTTGCCCAGCACCAAGGCCAGGAGAGACATCCTCACATACATTCCGTTTTCAGTAAGTCCGTGCAGCCACACCTAACACTTGCCCAGCACCAAGGCCAGGAGAGACATCCTCACATACATTCCGTTTTCAGTAAGTCCGTGCAGCCACACCTAACACTTGCCCAGCACCAAGGCCAGGAGAGACATCCTCACATACATTCCGTTTTCAGTAAGTCCGTGCAGCCACACCTAACACTTGCCCAGCACCAAGGCCAGGAGAGACATCCTCACATACATTCCGTTTTCAGTAAGTCCGTGCAGCCACACCTAACACTTGCCCAGCACCAAGGCCAGGAGAGACATCCTCACATACATTCCGTTTTCAGTAAGTCCGTGCAGCCACACCTAACACTTGCCCAGCACCAAGGCCAGGAGAGACATCCTCACATACATTCCGTTTTCAGTAAGTCCGTGCAGCCACACCTAACACTTGCCCAGCACCAAGGCCAGGAGAGACATCCTCACATACATTCCGTTTTCAGTAAGTCCGTGCAGCCACACCTAACACTTGCCCAGCACCAAGGCCAGGAGAGACATCCTCACATACATTCCGTTTTCAGTAAGTCCGTGCAGCCACACCTAACACTTGCCCAGCACCAAGGCCAGGAGAGACATCCTCACATACATTCCGTTTTCAGTAAGTCCGTGCAGCCACACCTAACACTTGCCCAGCACCAAGGCCAGGAGAGACATCCTCACATACATTCCATTTTCAGTAAGTCCGTGCAGCCACACCTAACACTTGCCCAGCACCAAGGCCAGGAGAGACATCCTCACATACATTCCATTTTCAGTAAGTCCGTGCAGCCACATCAGCTAACACTTGCCCAGCACCAAGGCCAGAAGCGACATTCTCATATACATTCCGTTTTCAGTAAGTCCGAGCAGTAACACCACCTAACACTTGCCCAGCACCAAGGCCAGGAGAGACATCCTCACATACATTCCATTTTCGGCCTGCCGGAAATACGCCGCCCGAGGATCAGAGTCAAAGCTGGAGCTGTAAATAAGTGATACAGTCAAGTAAAGTAAAATCACCAAATTAGTATGAACATACATTTACACTTTCATTTCTGAGAAATGCAAAACACTGCAGCCTTTGTTGGAATAAAACATGCATCTAATTTTGAAAACAATATTTTATTAAATATTGTCATTTTAATAATAAAAAAATTATTGTTCTTGCTTTCTTTTAATAAAATGAATATTGGATTCTTTCAACTTTGTCAGTTTAAAGATGTTAGTTAGATGATAAAATCAACTGAACTTTGCCTATTTTTAATAAGTTGAAATGCTATTGAGTGGGTTATATTAATGCATTGAGTTAAATGATAGTTGCTATCAACCACTGCAATTGCCTACAGCACTTTTTACCTTAGACCATATTCAGGGGGTTTTCAATGACATTTCTTGTTTTGCCGTGGACATTTACTTAATTGCAGGTGTTGTGCTATATAGACAATAAGCAGGCCAAATACTTTCTAAGCTATCTTAGCACTACGATATCAAACTTATAGATGCCAACCATTACGAATTTGGCGGAATCATTATGAATTTAAATAATAGATTACGCTATTATGAAAGTCTTTTTAGAAATTCCGATTTTTACAAAGAAAAGTGTAATTTCGTGTATTTGGTGTCGGATCGTATTTTGGAAGGCACAAATGTTGTTAGCACCGGAGAAATGGAACTTTTTCCCCTCTTCACCATCAACAATCGTAGATTGGTTTCCTGCCTTGTTCTTTAAACTTATGGATTCTGAATTTTGAGCATAGTAAGCGTGGCGATATAGAATAAACCAGTCTAGCAATCGGTCTTCCGAATAGCCCCGATGTTTGCCGATTGGGTACGGCCTTGAACTTTACTTTACCAAAATGTTGAAAAACATGCTCCTGAGCCGCCATCACTGATAACATTCCCATTTCTTTGGGGGGGGGGATTCCGATTTTACACGGCCTGGATTCCTATGACACTCCAACTAGGGTTGGCATCTATGCAAACTGTCGTAGGCTAGAACGTCACTACCACAATGGTTTTATGACTTCGTGGAATTTTGGAGTCCTGATTGTGTTCTACAGCGCTTCTCATTTAGGCTGGTGAATATCGTACCTGATTTCAAAGACTCGTGGGAGAGGATGCATGACAACCATCTTCTTCTTTGCCTTCGTCATCAGCTCTGGGGTCACGACAAACTGGCCACAGGCCTAACACAAACAAAATACAGCTGTATTCATTTTTGTTTTGATGTAAAAGAAACAAAGTAAAATATAGCTAGACATATTTGAAAGATAAAATCTTATTTTGTTTAACGATGCCACTAAAGCACATTGTTTGATTAAGCAATGGCTATTTGGTAATTCTGACAGGTAGTTTTCAGATGAAATCTGCTACATTTTTCCATTAGTTGCAGGGGATCTTTGCCAAAAATGTTTAAATGCTGGTTTTAGTGACCGCATATTCATGAATCACTACCTTATGTTA
Organism: Gigantopelta aegis; assembly: GCF_016097555.1. Lineage (NCBI taxonomy): Eukaryota > Metazoa > Mollusca > Gastropoda > Neomphalida > Peltospiridae > Gigantopelta > Gigantopelta aegis. The sequence continues at coordinate 89,425,325 of NC_054704.1, read as the reverse complement.
AAAGACCACCTAATACCAACCTTTTCATATTCATGAATCACTACCTTATGTTAAAAGACCACCTAATACCAACCTTTTCATGTTCATGAATCACTACCGTATGTTAAAAGACCACCCAATTACAACCTTTTCATATTCATGAATCACTACCTTATGTTAAAAGACCACCTAATACCAACCTTTTCATATTCATGAATCACTACCTTATGTTAAAAAACCACCTAATACCAACCTTTTCATATTCATGAATCACTACCTTATGTTAAAAGACCACCTAATACCAACCTTTTCATATTCATGAATCACTACCTTATGTTAAAAGACCACCTAATACCAACCTTTTCATGTTCATGAATCACTACCTTATGTTAAAAGACCACCCAATTACAACCTTTTCATATTCATGAATCACTACCTTATGTTAAAAGACCACCTAATACCAACCTTTTCATATTCATGAATCACTACCTTATGTTAAAAAACCACCTAATACCAACCTTTTCATATTCATCCAAGGAAGAAAATCTTTCCTTCTGAATTCGAGTCATATACAAGACGTCAGTCTCAGGAACCGCCTCCTCCAGGGTAGAAAACTGCTTCTGAAAATAAAAACAGAAAATCATGCCAATAATTACTGAGAAGTTTCAATCAACTTATATGATAGGCATTTAAAAATAAAAGCCTGAACTGATTTTAAAAAGCTGAAGCCTCTGTACCATGCCTATATAAAGGTCACTGTTTTAGCATTTCATGCAGATCAAATCCAGTCTGCAGTAAACTTTGTGAAAATTATTTTACACAAAAAAGCTGAAATCATATAACACGCTAAAAAATCACATCCCTGCAACAATGATTTTGAAATGTAAATGGTTTTCAAAGAAAATTGCACCTGAAGTCCAGTTAATGTGAACATGACTGCACATGTACAGAATCTACCAGGGCCTCGTTTTACAAAGCGATCTTACATGCTTAACTACCTAATGCACTTAAGTTGATCGTAACACTAAGATCATTTCATAAAATGGAACCTAGTTCGCTTCCTCTTGCTTAGTCTGATGCAATTACACTACAGGCAAAACAAAACAAACAATCTGAAATTTGTTCCTATTTTGCCGTGTATTTTTTGTATTTTAGTGGAATTTTGCAATTTCACTGCCTTTAATGAAATTATTGCTAAAATGAGCAACGAAATGTAAGAAGAAAATCAATAAATATTTCAAAAGATACGTACTTGTGGGATCCCTCGTGAGGCCACCAGCTCTTTAACATTGTCAGGCATTCCGAGGGAATCTGGCGACACGTAGCGCAGGTTGACCCGGTACAGGGTCAGGAGGCGGGCCAGCGAGTGAACTGTACGGCCATTCTTCAGGTCTCCTACCATGGTTATCTGAAAACACTCTCGCAAATGGATTACTGTACACAATTTGACATCGTTGAAGTGTATTTTTAAGTCGCTAATAAATATTTTACATTATGATTATGGAAAAGTCATGCATGGAAACACACCCGAAATCGCATTAATGGAAAGCTGCCATAACACTAAAAAAAATATTCCATAATCTCTTGAAGTAATTTACTGTATTTGACAAACATTTGCCTTCCAGCCTTCTTGTTTCTGGTGGTAATTACAGAAGAATAGATTGTTAATTGAGAAAAATTAAACAGATACAAAACTACTTCGATTACATAATCAACACTCGGGTAAAGACAGTTTGTACTGGACCAAAAACCTCCTTAGCAGTTTAGTAAATCTTTGTATGATAACCATTAACCTAATTAGAAAATGTGATCAAACAAAATTAACAAAATACATTTGAAAATACATTCCCAATATCAAATTACAATTTAACAAGGTAAATGTGCCAAACACAGATTGTAGAAAACTTAGGATGTTTTCTCTTTTATAGATACATCACCTGTCCTCAAACTAGTGCATATTCCCCTAAGGATAGTAGTCTGAGAAATATGCATTTGTTTTGACGACAGGTGAAGTTGAAAAGAAATAACCTCGACCTCAACTAGACAAGTAAATTTTGTAAGGCAAGAGCTGTAAGACACACCGTGAGACCGTTGACTGTCCCAATCTCCTCCCGGATGGTGAACACGTCGAGTAGAGCTTGTGTGGGGTGTTCACCTGTCCCATCCCCTCCGTTTATCACCGGCTTCTGGCAGGTGTCTGCAACAGACTGCAAGACAATCACACAACATTATACTAGATGTACTACTGTATGTAGCAGAGTATAGTAATCCAGTATGTGAAGTTTCATGAAAATCAAATGAGAAATAAATTCGCTACAGTGGTGACATATTTCTATTTTTAGTATCCATGACATTGACCTTTGAAAAAGAGGTGAAATGTGAGCTCATTCAAAATATTATGATCCTATATACGAAGTTTCATAAAAATCAGATGAGAAATGAAAGCATTAAAGTGGTGATGTCATGTGTCACATATGTAAGTAACTTGTCACAAGAGGATAATAACGTTACAAACATAAACAAGAAGAATGGATACATAACTATATTGCATAACTATATCTTTTTACACTCCTAGAAAATTTAATAATTAAAATGTGTAACTTTCCAAACTCATTCCATGCTGGAATTTAAACACAGAATGACAGGTGTTTTTAGAGTCATTGGAAGCTATAATGTAAGTAATCACAACATAATATATTTAGATGAGCAATACATCATTACCATGACTGCGCCAGGTTTTGGGTGACGAATTACTATCAGATCAGAGTACGCTGACATCATTTCCACAGTATCTGCAATGAAACACAACATATTATTATATAACAGTACAAATTTCTTTTCTTAGCAAATCTCAATAAAGGACCATCGGTTTCAGCCAACAACAAAAAAACTTAAATGAAAATGTATTTAATGTAAACCAGATCAGGATTCAAGTTTTATTATTTTAGACTTAATTTATGGGTGAAAAAAATACACACACAAAATTCACTGTACTAATGAAATACTCCACAATATGGCTAACAGTTTTTTTTTTTTTTTTTAACTCCTACTACTTCTTTAGATGAGTCTGGTTTTGGTTTTAACAATATATATCTCTGATTCCAAAACTGCTTTCAGTTTTTGTATTATTTTAATTTATTTTATCCCTTTAAATAATTACCGACATTATTTTGTTAATTATTATTTTAAATTGTTTTTGTATTTACAGATCCCCTGTTTACAAGATCTCACACTCCCAGGAAGAGTGTTAGATGGTGCAGGGCTTCTAGATTATGGCAGTCCCACTCCTTTGGCTAGTGATATTCAATATTAGGCCAGTAAATAACTACTATTGCCATGCCCAATGACTAGTGAAAAAAAGATGTCAAATGCTGCATTTACGTCTATTTTGTAAATATGAATATGCTGCTCCCACCCTGACCCCCAATATTGGTGTTTTTAATCTCTTTAGAAAACATATCTGATTATTACTATTAGTAAAACTGTATTAGGTAAAGTAGGACTAGTGAATTTTTAATCATGGCTAGTAAATTTTTTAAAATCACTGATCCCATGGCTAGTGGATTTTGTAAAAATTCTACAAGCCATGTGGTATAAAAAAATAGAAAATATGACAATTTTATCATAACATTGACAGGTATTAAAGATTTATAAAAATAAAGAATCTTAAATATTAGCAGAAAAGCAAAAAGTTGAAAAAGGAATATGGCAATAATGTAATTATTATTTTGTGTACAGTATAATAGGGGAAAGAATACAACTCATACACCAAAAATATTTACATTGAAATAAAGCTATCCCTATTGTTGACATTATAATACATTATATACCTTATGCAGAAACGAACATGATTTGTTCGTTTCTGCATAAGGTATATAATGTATCAGCACATTGTGATTATGAAAAGAAACCAACCTGAGAGAGTCTCCCCCTTCGTTGCGGAGGACGTGGCCTCGGTAAAGTGTAAGACCGACCCGCCAAGTCGCTGCATGGCCGCGGTGAATGAACAGCTCGTCCGAGTGCTCGGCTCAAAAAACATGGATGCCATCACTTTACCCTGCGAGAGAATATTTCACATATTTATATATTATTATATGTGGAAAAATCTAATATTTTGCAGACTGTATATTTTAAAATACTGTTAAGCGATCACTTTACACTGCAAAAGAATATTTCACATTTTTACATATTATTTAAGTAGAAATCTGGTAGCAGACTGTGTTGTAAGATAATGATAAGTGATTATGCTTGCAAACCATCACTTAATATGGGGAATTAAAAACAGTTATGTTGCATACTTCTAAATGACCAATTAAAAGGAAGAATGTAAGATTGCAATATGTGTTTTATGGAATATAAAATACATTAATCAGCTTGATATCATACCACAATCTAATCAAATTTTCAACTAGATTTTAATTTTTTAATTTAACAAAAACCAGATGTAAAACAAGCCTTTAATTAGAATGTGGTAAAGTAAACCATCACTTAATATGATGAATAAAAAATAGCTATGTTGCATACTTCTAAATGACCAATTAAGATGCAATGTATGTTTCATGGGATTCAAAATAACAGGATATTGTAGATTATGTTCAATATCGTAACATACCACAATCTAAAACAAACTTCATAGAGATTTTTCTTTAATAAAAATATTTTTTTAAAAGATCTAAAACCAGCCTTTAGAATGTGGTCCAGTGGTCTGTCTCTCATGACGGAAACACGGAAATTGTGGGCCAGGTTGAACAGCTGGTGAAGCTAAAAAGAAAATTGTGGCATACTTCAGCATGGTAAACAACAGAGACAAGCTTTCATAATGTCTTTAATAGTGTATTGTAAAATGTGTTGTGCATGCACATCAGGATTTTTTACTGAAAATAATTTGAGAATGTATAATAAAATTAAAACAGACCATAAATGCCTGTACTATGTGATAATGTGTTTGAATGTTTTGAAATGGGACACTGCATTTTATGCATTTTGTCAAATTTAAAAAGCAGTTCTCTTACCATCATCTAACTAAAAAATAAAAAAATATATCCATTAATTTTCAAGATTTTAGGGTATGTTATTTTACCCACCATACCCTCTGGCAGAAACCCTGCACATGATCATCCCTAACAAAAATGCGAGCCTGTATGCCTATGATTTTAAATTAAAGCGACAGACTCTAGTTTTTAAACTGTATATATTGTTCACTATTAAAGCCATTTATGATCACTGAAATCAAACATTACTTATATTTTCTTGTTTAGATTATCCATTTCCGTACAGCCAATTGAAAGAGTTTCTGCTTATCCTGATGTTTTTAATATCACAAAATGCATTTTTTATATTTTTTAAAATGCAGGACCTGGTCTGGTGCTTATAAAACTTTTAGAGTCTAGACTCGAGCCTCAGAGTCTGAAACAGTAACATCATGGCAATGCCATACAAATTGCATGTGTGTGACGTCATTTAAGATTGAGTCTGGACTCTTAAAAGTTTTATAAGCACTGAAAAGTAACTGTTTATTCTTAAGGATATTTCCCTGTTTGAACAACACAGACTCTTGTCTCACTCTGTAATAATTTATTTTAAAGGAAGGGACAATTAAGGCATTTGGCCTGGTATGCATATTCAACGATATATAATGCACATTATTGTTTAATATCAACAAGTATAATCGTATAGTTAATTAATAAAACTGTTAAATGTGATGGCTATTATATATAACGGGCAGAGACATTTTGTACCATCTCAGTGAGTATGCCCTCTGGTGAGCTGGTGGTTACGTAATACTTAACACGTAACGTCAGGAATGAGCCTTAGAATGGGAGAAACACAATCTACCTGGTTTTTGCGGGATGACAAATAGTCCTACATTGCACTGTTCTGTAATAATACACATCCCAGTAAGCCAGCAATAAGTATATTCAGCACTATATATACTATTTTTGAATACAAAATAAAATACCATTGTCAAAGTGGCTACACAACAAGCCGAAATAATTAACAATGTTTTGCCCATGCATTAACCTACGCACTGAAATGATACACGGAGTGTTTTCTTAGTTAATTGGTCTATGCTGTTAGTTGCTTCTACCTGTGATTCCTGATTGGCAAGTGTGTATTTGATTGGTAACCAGACGAGCCAATTAATTGACGCTGTCTAGACACAAAAATACTTAACAGTATTGTGGAATATTACCTGTCGCCCCTAAAATGGTAATGGACATGGTTTATTACTGTAAATAGTTCTGTAAAACTATTGATTAAGTAGACTTTTTCATCTAAAACCAAAGAACTGACCAATCATGTAGTCCCAAAGAAAAGAAAATCATCACTTGGGTATCGTGGGTTGTCGTTTTTGCTCCAACGTAGCATATCAATAGGCCTAATAGTGTACATTTTTCCTTTGAATTATTTAACAGAGAAAAATACTATAACCCCATTTTGTTCTGTTAATGTAACTTGAAATATATTTGGTTAAATAGTATATTATATTATTACGTCATTTATGCTGTTTTACAAGTCGTTGATCAAAGAGAAGCACCTTGTCGAAAATTACTGCTTTTGTTTACACTGTACATACAGATGGTCAGGAGCTGACGTCACTTCGCCCCAAGCTATTCCACCGGACGTAACAAAAACGAAACAAAATGGCTGCCCCCAGTTAGCAGGAATAATCATGTTTTTTTATTAACTCTAAAATTACGCATTTTTCATTTGCTGAAGTGTCAGTATGTGTTGGTGGTCCGGGTATCCATCTTTCCAACACATAAGGCTCTTGTTTGAGTTGACCCTACCTTTAATGTGTTACAGGTTTGTAGATTGACTAAACTTAGTGTGCATTTTTCAGGGTTGAAACTAGGGTCTGCGGCTTCAAGTAATAAATTAAAAATGAAGTCCTGATTCTACATAAGATCTGGAAAGGCTCCGATCAGTTTGGTTTAAGACAAGTCTTGTAGTACCTGCTCGCGAGTGAAGTTCATCACAGACATGACGTGGTGTCCCGTTAAACCCGATATGTAGTGCGGTAATCCGATTGGCTGCATCAACTCTTTGCTGTGACTCACGCAGAAATCTGTGTCAAACACCACAACTATTTAGTGTATGAGAATCGGTACTGATCATGGTAATGATACAAATCTGTACAGTGTTGATACAAAGCATATAATATTTATTACATTACTCTGCAATATAAGAAAGATTTACATAAATTCATCCGATTAAAGAATAGAAATCTTCCTTTGCAATAATTAATGTTCCTTTGCTGAAAATCTATTATTAATATATACTCATGGAAAAATGTTCCTATCCTTATATTGCACAATGTATATGTTTAATGGTATTAATGGAAAATACAAATTATTTTCAAGAAATTATTTATTGGTCATTCATATACAGGAGATACGGTAATTGGAGACCATTGTATTTTGTGTGTAGGAACTTTTTTTTGCAAGTATACATGTACTCATAAAATTAATTTGATACTAACTGTACAAAAATTGGCAATAATATTGTTCTATTATATCTACCTGAAGTAATAAATTAAAATTTAAACATTTTTCATGAACCAACAAATTCATGGCCATCCATATATAATTAAGTTTCCGTTACATTTATGACAATATAACTGATCATATCCGATGTTAGTATATATGAGAAACTTGTCTTATTGGGTGTTAATGTTTATGAACCAAAAATAATTCAAAACAAGCATTTTGAGAGTACTGCTAAAGCAATACATGTCCCCTACCGGGCCCAACAATTTTTTGTATCTCCTAAATTCAAGAGCCATAACTCTGAAAAGTGGGTAAATCACCATGAAACTTCAACTTGATCTTGCAAAAATCCGGAAAACTAATTTTTACATCTCCTAAGTTCGAGGGCCATAACTGCATCAAAAATGGGTAAATCGCCATGAAAGTCAAACTTGATCTGTAACAGTACGTGATAAACTTATACACAAAATTTCAGCTAAATATCTAAAGGTCTTCTGAAAAAAAAGTCCGGAAAACAAATTTTCACATCTCCTATGTTTAAGGGCTATAACTCTGTCAAAAATGGGTAAATCATTATGAAAGTCAAACGTTATCTGTAGCAGTACATGATGAAACTATACATAACATTTCAGCTCAGTATCTCAAAGCCTTCTGCAAGAAACATCCGGAAAACATATGTGGGACAGACGGACGTGTGGACAGAGATGAAACCTATAGTCTCCTACAGTTGGACCGGTAGGAGACTAATAATGAACTTTTATTATATATGATTCAAATTTAATTGTAAGTATTGTCTGTTACTTCGTTTACGTTCACCGGGTATGAACCCAAAACAAATCATTCGCAAACTTATATTTGCAGATGATTTTTTGTGTGCATACCCCGATAACAGACAATCCTTAAATATTTTAATGTTACAAGCATGCATAAACATCCAAACCCACTTTTACGTTTGCATGCAGCTAGGTATTTTAAAAGAGTGAAGCTACAAATTATCATAATTAATAACTAAATAATTAGTAAAAACATATCAATTACTACATAATTAATAGTTAGTAAAATGCAAAATTAGTTAAAGAATTGTAATTACAATAATTTATTTTTATTAATGTGTAAATACTGCATTACTTTTTAATCAATGACAATTTTTAGTTATTTATTAAAAATCATCATTTTAAGTAGGAAAACAAAGTACATGTATGTTAATCAATGAATGATAAATGTTATTTTTCAAAGTATTATATAATTAAATAAAAAAGTTATACATGTTAGATCCTTTTAAGAATTATATATGCAAGTGGTATAATTTACATTTAGGCTTCACCACACTAAACAATCTATCGTTTTACTGCTTAGGTTCATTCTTTAAGCTTTTACTCATTAAATTACCAAATACAAGATTCAGGAAGTATATTTAATCAATATTTATTCTGTTGTATTTTATTTTGTCTAAAAAAAAAATTGGTGTACTTATTTTCCAAAACAATTTCACCAAATTACTAAAAGTATTTTATTGTCTCAATAAAACCGTGTATATTTTCTGTTGTGGAGAAAGTTAGTTAATATGTGAGGTTGGTGCTCAAACTATTAAAATTAATTTCTATTAATTTTTTAAACAGAAATAAAGTAAAACAACTGAAGCTGGTGACAGATTCATTTGTTGGCACTGTGGTAAACACTATGGGCCGATGTTACAAATTTTACATTTACAATCTTAAACAACTACGTTTAAAAAAAAACAGGACTTGTAAATTCAGCCCTATATGTTTGTCATATACTACTCACTGATTTATTTAGAAATCTGCACTAAATTGGTCCAGTGCAGTATATTAGTCAACCTTGATTATGATCCAAAAAAAATCCTGGCCTGACTGTGCAAAGATAACCTTTACGAGTTAGCTTTTTAACCCATATAGGGATAATGGGAAAACAAGAGATTAAATTCTATACTGGTAAGTCTGGCTGACAGACACTCAACTGAACTGTAGTGATAAAATATGACTAAGAGCTTGGCGAGTGGAACACTCAACTGAACTGTAATGATAAAATAAGGGCATGGTGAGTGGTACACTTAACTGAACTGTAATTATAAAATATGACAGAGCTTGGCGGAAGTGAATTAAAGCATGCAAACAGGATGTTAAAACTGGTGTACCTGGAATAATGTCAATGGGGTGGGCCGTAGGTGCTGCACTCGGAGAGAAGCAAAGAGAAAACACAAACATCAAGCACAATTGTTAACAGAATGAACAAATTATATTAGCAAATACTACTATGAAAAACGAATACCTAAGACAGAGACAACTGACTGCTGTAAGCTTATGTAAGACATGTTTTAACAGGGCTCGAAATAGCAGCCTGCTAAAGTAAACAGCAGTCCAATTTTTACAGTTAGCAGTGAAATAAAAATCGTAGGTCATTGTTCATGAGACAGATACGAACAATCATCTCATCTTCTATTTAGCTGAGGCTGAGCACATGATTCTGTTACATTTTAATTTTATAATGCTCTAAACATACATCTCAGATGTCCTAATTTTCCAAACAAATGATTCTGTTATATTTTAATTTTATAATGCTCTAAAATACACCTTAGATGTCCTAATTTTCCAAACAAATGATTCTGTTATATTTTAATTTTTAATGCTCTAAAATACATCTCAGATGTCCTAATTTTCCACACACTGTCACCAACCCTCCATTATTTCTTTTAGCCTGCTATTTATAACAAAAATGACAGCAGACCATATTTAACTTCCTATTAACAACTTTGGCATTATAATTAAAAAATTTAAATACTACAAGTAAAAATGTCACAGTTATACATGATTCTAATGTGATGTATAATCACTTGTACATCAAGGTGAGTTTTTGTTTCAGCTGTGAAAGATGGTATCAAAATTAAAACACAAACATTTGAAATACTACAAACAAAGATGTAATTATAGTAAAACGTGATGCTATTATTATGTGTAACGACTGGTTCTGTTCCCATTTGCGAAAAAGTATTTCCTGGAATAATTATTATGACAGAGTAAATGATTTAACTGGCAGCTGTTAGGTATAAAATATATGTTAGGTGTCATATCTGCAGCACGTTGAGGAGGACCAGCAATAGCGACCGCCTGCTAGACTGGTTTTATGTGCCTAACATTAGATAAATGTGATGTGATAGAAGATGATGGTACCAATCAAATAGTATGCAAGCACTTTGCCTCCTGAACAGAAATGAGGGTAGTCATCTATTTTTTTTTTTTTTTTTTTAATGTAGGCTTTTTTTTAGGAACGTACATGTAATAGGAGTGATGCAAAGCAATACATTTTGAATAAATGTTTTTAAAATGTGTTTTTTCTATTTTTAATATTTTTTTGACTTTGGATATTTTAACTTTTCTGGTTTGGAGCTTATAGAATGTCATCCGAGTCTGAGACTGTCATGACAACACCATACAAACTGCATGCATTTGACGTCATAAGAGATCGAGTTTGGATGCTAAAAGTTTTATAAGCACGGGCCCTAATTACCATGACAGGTAATCTCAGTTTGTGATTCACTATTTGTGGAGAATTACTGACAGCTAGGGCTACCAAGACAGCTTGATGCTTAGACCCATCATACCCAACCCGGAGCTCTACCACTTAACTACATCCCACACCAGGCTTGGAGAATTACTGACAGCTAGGGCCACCAACCCAGCTTGATGCTTAGACCCATCATACCCAACCCAGAGGTCTACCACTTAACTACATCCCACACCAGACTTGGAGAATTACTGGCAGCTAGGGCCACCAACCCAGCTTGATGCTTAGACCCATCATACCCCACCTGGAGCTCTACCACTTAACTACATCCCACACCAGACTTGGAGAATTACTGACAGCTAAGGCCACCAACCCAGCTTGATGCTTAGACCCATCATACCCAACCCAGAGGTCTACCACTTAACTACATCCTACACCAGACTTGGAGAATTACTGGCAGCTAGGGCCACCAACCCAGCTTGATGCATAGACCCATCATACCCAACCCAGATGTCTACCACTTAACTACATCCCACACCAGACTTGGAGAATTACTGACAGCTAGGGCTACCAAGACAGCTTGATGCTTAGACCCATCATACCCAACCCGGAGCTCTACCACTTAACTACATCCCACACCAGACTTGGAGAATTACTGACAGCTAAGGCCACCAACCTAGCTTGATGCTTAGACCCATCATACCCAACCCAGAGGTCTACCACTTAACTACATCCTACACCAGACTTGGAGAATTACTGGCAGCTAGGGCCACCAACCCAGCTTGATGCATAGACCCATCATACCCAACCCAGATGTCTACTACTTAACTACATCCCACACCAGACTTGGAGAATTACTGGCAGCTAGGGCCACCAACCCAGCTTGATGCATAGACCCATCATACCCAACCCAGATGTCTACCACTTAACTACATCCCACACCAGACTTGGAGAATTACTGGCAGCTAGGGCCACCAACCCAGCTTGATGCATAGACCCATCATACCCAACCCAGATGTCTACCACTTAACTACATCCCACACCAGACTTGGAGAATTACTGGCAGCTAGGGCCACCAACCCAGCTTGATGCTTAGACCTATCATACCCAACCCAGAGGTCTACCACTTAACTACATCCTACACCAGACTTGGAGAATTACTGGCAGCTAGGGCCACCAACCCAGCTTGATGCTTAGACCCATCATACCCCACCTGGAGCTCTACCACTTAACTACATCCCACACCAGACTTGGAGAATTACTGGCAGCTAGGGCTACCAAGACAGCTTGATGCATAGACCCATCATACCCAACCCAGATGTCTACCACTTAACTACATTCCACACCAGACTTGGAGAATTACTGGCAGCTAGGGCTACCAAGACAGCTTGATGCATAGACCCATCATACCCAACCCAGATGTCTACCACTTAACTACATCCCACACCAGACTTGGCCTAAAAATAATAAACTTTCTTCTTTTGTAATTTACTCCATAGTCTTGGGTTTTCTTTGTTGTTGTTTTCTGAGGGGTTTTCCTTCCTTGCTACAAGATGACTTTAATTTTAAATAGTTTGACTCACAAAAATAAATAAAAAATCTAATAAAATCAAATGCTAAAAGCTTAAGCAGAATATGCAGAAAACTTAGGTACAGAGGTCGAGTTATGTATAAAAAGAAAATACAGTGGAACCGGACTAAACCAGATTAACTTGGGATCTCAAATATGTGTTTGATTTAGAAAAGGATCTGGTATATCCAGAGTCTGTATTTTGGTCACCATTTTACAATACATTCTTATCAGGAAAAGTAGGAAATAAGAATTAGTCAAATCATTCCTGAATATATGGAAACAACCCGTACAGTAGTACAATGTGAATTCTACACACACACTAGGACATGTATAATATCTATAAGAACAACAACATGTAACTGAGGCCGTAAATTTTATCAGAACAAATGATGCAAAATTTGAAATAATGATACTGATATTATTGTGTGTATATTTTGTATATGACTTATATATGAGTATATGCATATTTTAATTACTGGGTATGTGTTGGAGCAATCAGCTGTATTCAATTATCTTACATGGACAGTATTCGGTTATGGCTTAGTAAGCCATTAAATGCATCAGTTTTTAAAAGCAATTAAATGTTACTAATGTATATAGTGATTCAATGAAAGGTATCCCTTTGTAATTGCAAGAGTAACTGACAGAATACCATTTCGAAATAACAATCAAGCCTTAACAACCTGTTGATGTAATATGTGGGCCCAGACAGCCAAAATATCTATTATTTTCACTCACTCAATAACAGGACATTATTGTGACATGTTTATTTGGCTGGAACCATTTTAAACAATATTAACTGTATTCTGGGGTTTTTTATGGTGGTGGGATTGTTTAATGAGCTTAAGCTTGTCTTAGAGCAGGAATTCAACTTGGTTTTCAGTAGTCCAGTTTTTGAAGGCTTACTGATAAAACAAAATCTATGTTTTCATAGACAAGTTCCAGTTTATTTAGGGTTATATTACATTGCCAACATAGCGAAAAAATTAAGGAAGAAGAAATTTGAATGTTTTTAACAGGAATCCAGTTTTGTCAGGATCGGGTTTAAGCAGGTTCCACTGTATTGTGTTCTACAAGCTTGAAAGCAGATATAATAGATCTCACGTCTCAAAGTTACTGCTTTATGATCAGAATGGACATGGTCTTGGCTATCTGCAAGTGACGAATACATCAAACACATTGTAGTGATATATCACAGTACATCAAACAAATTGTAGTGATATATCACAGTCTCACATCAAACACACTAGTGATATATCACAGTCTCACATCAAACACACTGTAGTGATATATCACAGTCTCACATCAAACACACTGTAGTGATATATCACAGTCTCACATCAAACACATTGTAGTGATATATCACAGTACATCAAACACATTGTAGTGATATATCAGTCTCACATCAAACACATTGTAGTGATATATCAGTCTCACATCAAACACATTGTAGTGATATATCACTCACATCAAACACATTGTAGTGATATATCAGTCTCACATCAAACACATTGTAGTGATATATCAATCTGTAGTCACGCAAATATACGAGGAACATAATTCCTTTACACCGGTGGTGAAAATTATTGTAACACCGGTTGACCTTCAAGTAGGTCAACCTTCACCTTCGTCTTTATGTTGGTGTCACATAAACCACATGGAGTTCCCCCCTGCCAAATGAAAGGTTTGAGATGGAAAAAGATCAGAATGAGTTGGTCAAGTGTTTATCTGGACAGGTAGCTAATTTGTCAGAAACCATAAACTCTTTTACTGAACGTCTCGCGTCATTAAAATTACGCCACTCTGAAAGTCGTCCAGTTTTTGATTCACACGAGCGCGTTCAACAAACTACGTTTCAACACGGCGGCGGAATAGACCATTCAACAGGCGGTTTCGTCAAACATAGGCATTTTCAATACTCAAAGGCAAGCGCCTAATAGGGTTTCAGCCCCTCTCGGCCCCACATCCGATACAGATAACTGTGCATCCGAATTGGAAAAGGAATACTTACAAGTAAAAGACTCCTTGAATAAAGTTACGTTGCCAAACTATTTAAAAGTATTCGATGGTAGACAAGGTATTTCCAAAGAATGTCAAAGTTCGTTATCAGTGATATCAAAGTGTGCACGTTACACAGAAACAGCGTTGAAACAGTTACATACACTAACAATTTCCAGTGAGGAAGAAGATTTTGCCAAACTGTTTACTATTCTCAGTGCTCAAATAAACTTTCTTCAGAGTGAGTATGCAGGTCTTTTAGTGAAGAGCAGGTTTGACGGAGAAACATCCAGTTTATTTAAATGTTTGGAGAAAAATTCGTCTCCTTTGTCTGGACAGTCCCTTGACAATTTGAAAATAGCTGCTGAGATTACAGCTGCTAGACAGCGTTTTGACAGTGCTACTCAATATCGACCCTACAGAGGCCCCTATACATACAGAGGTCGTTCTCGTGGATACTTTCCAAGACATGGTTTGGGGTTTACAAGACCTTCAGATGCTTTCGACCATTTCACAGCGCATAATCAAAGGCCGATGAGACCTCATTACCCAAATGTTGGAAATTCAGATGGTCAAGACTAGGATTCATCGTTGGTTATGTGTTTCGGTAATCTTCCAGACAAAGTAGAGTTTTGGAAAGAAATTGGTGCGAATGAAACACTTATCATTTGGTTGAAAGATGGCATAACTTTACCATTTAATAAGCCAGTTGACTATTATAAACTGAATAACAGGTGTTTTTCTCAAAAGGAACGTGATTTTCTGGATTCTGAGATTTCCAAATTACTTAACCTCAAGGTGATCGATAAAACTAATACTCACAAATGTGTTTCACCTTTACATGTTGTCCCAAAAAAGAACAAGTCTTACAGACTTATCATTGATT
Organism: Gigantopelta aegis; assembly: GCF_016097555.1. NCBI lineage: Eukaryota > Metazoa > Mollusca > Gastropoda > Neomphalida > Peltospiridae > Gigantopelta > Gigantopelta aegis. The sequence goes on along the minus strand of NC_054704.1, from coordinate 89,409,877 downwards.
TAAGGCGCATAAACGCCTGCATATCAGCCCCTCATTTTCGATATGAGGACATTGAAACTGTTCTGCAAAACATTTCCACAGATGATAGTTTGGTGACTTTGGACATAAAAAATGGTTTCTACCATGTTCCTATAAATGTGAATTATAGATATTACCTCTGTTTTACATGGAATAATATCACGTACCGTTTTACTGCTTTACCATTTGGCTTGTCAATAAGTCCCTATTATTTTTGCAAACTTATTAGGTGTGTTGTAACATATCTACGTGAGAACTTGTTGCGTGTTTCTGCTTATGTTGATGATTTTATTCTAAGTAGCAAATCCATCAGTGTTGACAAAGAGTTTTTGTTAATGGTTTTGTCCCAGTTGGGATATGTTGTTAATTTTGATAAATCTGATTTGGTTCCTAGTACATCCAAGGAATATATAGGTTATATAGTCTCTACCAAAAATGTTGACAGTAATGTGTGGATATGTATTCCTAAGCCCTGTATAGGAAAACGTAAACATGACATTACTAGAGCTTTATGTAAGAAATACATTTGTGCTCGTGGCCTCACTCGTATTACAGTCTTTTAGACAGTGGTACCATTTTAGATCTGAAATGGTGGTTCGAGGCTCTGAATTCATGGAACGGAGTGACTGTCCAATACAAATCTGTGGATATCCAGGTAATAACTGATGCAAGCTCAATAGGCTGGGGTGGCCATGTGCCTTCAAATCAGTTGATTGCCCAGGGATTCTGGAACACCAGGATGGCTCATCAACCTTCAAATGTGCGAGAAATAATGGCTGTTCTTTTGACCATGCATTCCTTCCTACCATTTCTGAAAGACAAGTGTGTTCAGTTCCTATCAGACAACATAACAACAGTGGCTTATATAAATTTTCAAGGTGGTCCAAGTTCTCAAGTAACCAAGATGGCCAAGGCAATTTGGAGTTTAGCTCTCACAAACAACATTTCTATTCAAGCAAGATTTCTGGCTGGGAGAGACAATATTCAGGCAGACAAACTGAGCCGGTTAAATCCTCGACACGAATGGAAACTTCATCAAAATCTGTGGTGTTATTTAGACAGTTTATGGGGTCCACATACAATAGACCGGTTTGCTACAATGTTGAACACTCAGACTCCGATATACAACAGTCGGTTCATGGACCCATTTTCTTCAGCTAGCACAAAACAATTGGAAAGTTCACAACAATTATGTGAATCCTCCGTTCCGTCTCCTACCTCAGGTATTGAACACAATTGTGTCACAAAAAGCGACAGCAACAGTAATTGCCCCATGGTGGCCAGGACAACTTTGGGCCCAAAAACTTCGCAAGCTGTGTGTTCTGCCTCCAATTCGACTACCGCGAAACAGTGTATGGCACACACCGGTAAATTCTATGCCCGAACCGAGCAAAAACCCAAGATGGACAATTTATGCTTGGAGAATTTGTGGAGAAATCGACTGACTGATCAACAATGGTCTAATCGTGCTGCCACTCAGGTGCGTTTTCACTGGGCAGAGTCCATGTTAAATTTATATAACCGCTTGATTGGTCGTTTTAGATTGTTCTGTGATGCTAAACAAATTTCTATAGAGTTAGTTTCGCCAAGTCATTTAGCAGATTTTTTCTGTGAGGTTGCAGATGCTACAGATAGACCAGCTTCTATACTCCTGCCATTTCATGTTTATACTCTGGTTTAGGCTTGCCGACACCGATCACTCATGACATCCAGGTACTGAAATCGGCGTTAGTGAAATCAGGAACTACCTGTAATGCCATGTTTACCATTTTTTAACTTGTTCAGTAAATGGGCTTCTCAGACACTGTCTATTCAACAGATGCGTCTACGTGCAGTGACATTGTTAGCATTATGTTTCATGGCTTGTTCATCTGATTTAGCTCCAAAAGGCATTTATTTCAACCCCGTTTCACAGGAAATGGAACATTTGATTTTTTCCATGGATCAGATTGCATTTGGTGACAATAATCATTTGACAATTATATTCTTTGGTATTAAGAATGATTCAGACAGATCTGGATTTGAAGTTACTATTCCAGGTACAGATGATCCTGGCTCAGATCCTGTGGGAGCATTAAAGGCCTATATACACATCACTTCAGCTCATCGTTTAAAGAGTGAGCACAAACCTGTATTCTTGACCCTACGTAAACCATACCGTGCTATCCAGAGTGCCTGTGTTGCAAGTATCCTGCAGGATGCCATAAACTTGGCTGGCTTAAGTGGTCAGGGTTTCACACCTAGGTATTTCCGCCCTACTGGCGCCACTGCTGCAGTGCAAGGTAACACTAATTCCAAAACTGCTATGATGGTTGGTCGATGGAAGACTGACAAAGTTTTCAGAGAACGATATGTGTATCCTATAGTACAGGAATCCTATTCAGAAGATGTGCTCAGTTTTGGTGGTCTTAGTCATTAATTTTCTGTTCGTCTATAACCTGATGCTAACATGTAGGCATTGTTAAGTTGGTTACAATGTTTTTCTGTTGGTTACTCATTTGTGTACGCAGTTTCTTCACATTTTATACCTATAAGGTTGGGTATTGTTTATGTTAGTTGTTTATTCTCTCTAGTTAGGCAATAAAAATGTTTTGTTCAGTATATTTGTGGTGACGTAAGTTTTTTCATAAACTGTAGTCACGCAAATATACGAGGAACATAATTCCTTTACACCGGTGGTGAAAATTATTATAACACCGGTTGACCTTCAAGTAGGTCAACCTTCACCTTCGTCTTTATGTTGGTGTCATTGTTTTCAAATAGTTTGTTTACTTTAATTTACTTTCACTATATCTGTATTTGCTGTATAATTTAGGAAGTTATTGAGGGGGGTGCTTTCCATGTATTATGTTAAGCCAATGTCAAGATACGCAATAAAAATGTTTTGTTCAGTATATTTGTGGTGACGTAAGTTTTTTCATAAACTTACAGCTTTTTCATAAACTTACAGCAAACACATTGTAGTGATATATCAGTCTCACAGCAAACACATTGTAGTAATATATCGCAGTCTCACATCAAACACATTGTAGTGATATATCACAGTACATCAAACACATTGTAGTGATATATCACAGTACATCAAACACATTGTAGTGATATATCACAGTACATCAAACACATTATAGTGATATATCACAGTCTCACAGCAAACACATTGTAGTGATATATCACAGTACATCAAACACATTGTAGTGATATATCACAGTCTGACAGCAAACACATTGTAGTGATATATCAGTCTCACAGCAAACACATTGTAGTGATATATCACAGTCTCACATCAAACACATTGTAGTGGTATATCACAGTCTCACAGCAAACACATTGTAGTGATATATCAGTCTCACAGCAAACACATTGTAGTGATATATCAGTCTCACATCAAACACATTGTAGTGATATATCACAGTCTCACATCAAACACATTGTAGTGATATATCACAGTCTCACAGCAAACACATTGTAGTGATATATCACAGTACATCAAACACATTGTAGTGATATATCACAGTCTCACATCAAACAGTGCAAGCTGAGATCTCGGCTCTTATAACAGTGCACAGTTTTTAAACATTATGAAGTATGTCTTTAAAATACCACATACTGCAAATAAAATAATAAATAAATAAATAAATAAAAATAAATAAATAAGAAAAAAACTCACCTGAATTTAATGACTACTAAAAATAATGTTTACTAATATAACTTAAAAAACTCACCTGAAATATGGATACAGAAATGTTTGTAAACAGATACAAACACACCAAAAGTAACAGATAATGATGTACACTATCTTTTGTAGTCATTAAGAGAAATGTCAATACTACATTCCATACAGAATGTCCAACACAGCTCACATATAGTGAATACTATAAGAGTGGCCATTAAATACTATGGTGCATTCTATTTCTTGAACATACTCAAAAACCAGGTTTAAAATAAACAAAAACATCTTTTCCAACAAACACTTACTTATAGTCCGAACATTCACAGTAAATGTGTTACAGAGCAATCAGTTTTGGATAACTTATACACCACAGAGCAATCAATTTCAATCATGTTTTTTATTGGATGGTATGGCTGTGATGACTAGAAGCAGCCAATCGTATGTCTTTAAACTGATATCACATGTGTGCGTTATTGGTGTGTGTTATCATAAATAACTATGAAGTTATTATCAACAAGTGTTGAAAAAAGTAAAAGTTTGTTTTGTTTAATGACACCACTAGAGCAAATCAATTTATTATTATCGGCTATTGGATGTCAAACATTTGGCAATTTTGACATATAGTCTTAGAGAGGAAACCCGCTACATTTTTCCATTAGTAACAATGGATCTTTTATATACACTATCTCACAGACCAGATAGCACATACCATGGCCTTTGATATACCAGTCGTGGTGCACTGGCTGGAATGAGAAATAACCCAATGGGCCCACTGACGGGGACAGATCTCAAACCGAGCATGCATCAGTGTTGAAAAAATTGCCTTTATGAACAAGTGGTTATTTGTGATTGAATACTATACTAATTTAGAAGACAATGAACTCACAATGAAAAGAATGGCCAGATTCTGCTGTTCTCGCTGTCCGCGGCTGGACCATGAGTTTGTCTTGAGAGAATATTTTGCGAGGACTGGATGGTTCGGAGGGTGGTTGTGAGACTGATGGAATGCTGATGGTCAGTTGGGTCGTCTCCTTGTTAGTAGACACCAATGCTTTGGGAATGGATCGGACATCAATACCACTGCCAGGGGGTGCCAGCACCTGCAATATAGCAATATTTTATAACAGTGTCACAAAATAAAGTTAATTTATGAAATACAAAATGAGTGCGTAATTATTAATTAATACAAAAAATAATTAAGCTGCATTTAATTTCTAACATTTGTGTTAGTAAAAATGACAACATTTATTGTGACAAATATACAGAAAGCCCTCAAAACTGGACTCTCTGTAAACTAGAATTTCATCAAAACCAGATGTTTATCACAGTCCCTTTTTAAAATCAGTACAAACAGAACCTCTCTAAACCAAATACCCCTTAAATCCAGACTTTATAAATTGATCATTTGAGTATCCAGTTTAGCGAGATTTCACTGTATCTAATTTCTATGCATATAAAATTGCTAATTCTTTCATTTCCTTTAATCTTTAGACAGAAAAAAGCGTGGACTACCTCCCCGTCAATGTACACAACTTCTCCCCTGAGAACAACACGGAGAACTTTCCCATGCACACTCATCCCAGCAAATGGCGTCCACTTAGACTTGGTAAACTTCATGGCCTTTGGGATGATCCACTCACTGTCCAGGTCCACTTCAATGTACGTGTCGTCCTGTTCTGGCAGATTGAAGATCCGCTGTGGGTTCGTGTGTAATCTAGACACAATATCCTGCAATCGAACAATACAATACAAACACTTCAGATCTGTGAAGACTTAGTCATACTAACAAAACAAAACAGTATAGTAAGTAGTACTTGAGTTTGAATTTTTAACAATGGAATCAGCACAGTTAAAGTTTGTTAGTTTGTTTTGTTTAACATTAAGATTCATATTCTTAAACAAATTTGCTTTGAATTAAATATTTACATTAAATATTACAACTTAACGTAACGAAATTGCTGTAATGTGTACCAACTGAATGTTAAAAATGATTTGTGAGTGAAACAAGTATTCTGAGAGTACCGCTAAAACAGTAGCTGTCCCCAACCTGGCCCAATACATTTTCCTACATGTATATCCTAAGTTCTAATTCAACACATTTGTAAGAATGAATCTGATTGGATCTCCACTAAATATTTCAGGTGGTAAAATCACCGATATACCGGTCGCAAATTTTCTGGCAGACATACATCATAGGTTAAGCAAAAAACAGGGTTGTTTTGTATTGACGTCCATAAAGACAATTTCTGTAGCGTTCATATTACGTACAGAAGTCGTTAAACCATGAGACGTTTTTATGTCAGAAATGAACACATTATTCTTTATTAGTTGTTATCTAATCACGAGAGCTGATTAAATATGTCAAATTACACATCTATGTTCGAGCTGCTAACTGTCCGACCACCCATCATCTGTTAATGGGCTGCCTAATTCTTACTAAAAATGTGACAATTTCCTATTTAAAATCAACCAGCAAACAGTTTAATTAGAATAGGGATAACCCTACTGTGTTTTCCGATTTGAGGACGTATATCCAATAAAACTAAATTTGCGACAGTAAAACCACCGATATACGTCCTCAAATCGGAAAACACAGTAGGGTTATCCCCTAAATCATGGGCCATAACTCTGCAAAAAACCACAATTCTCATGAAATGAAATGAATGTATGTTTAATGACACCCCGGTACAAAAATAAAATAGAGATCAGCTACTGGGTGTCAAACAGAGGTACGTAATTCCCATAGAAGTCCAACTTAATCTGTAAGAGATCAGCTACTGGGTGTCAAACAGAGGTACGTAATTCCCATAGAAGTCCAACTTAATCTGTAAGAGATCAGCTACTGGGTGTCAAACAGAGGTACGTAATTCCCATGTACGTCCAACTTGATCTGTAAGAGATCAGCTACTGGGTGTCAAACAGAGGTACGTAATTCCCATAGAAGTCCAACTTAATCTGCAACTCAACATGACAAACAGGAAATCAGTCACTATGATTTGGTTGATAGGAACACCAAATAATGGGCAGTTTTTGCTTACCTCTATTGTGATCCGTCCTTCTGTGACCGCGGTCAGTAGGAGAGGCAGCATGGTCTCCAGGCCGGGGAAGCCGGGCGGTGGGTTGCCACTGTCCTTTTCCTCCACAGTGTGGGGGGCTAGAAACAGACAGATGTATCATCAGATTCAAGCATACAATCAAATTAAACACACACCAGAGTAAAATGTAAGAAATTAAGAAGACATTTTCTGCCATCGATAGCTGTTCTTAACCATTTTCACCTATGTCATTACTTCAATAATGAAAACAAATACTGTAAATTAATAGCCATAATTAAGGCCTTTTGTGCTTTCATAATGAAATATTATTGCTGGCCACTTGACATTCAGTGCAGTCTACTTTCAATGTATAGCCACCTTTTGTGTGACACACATATCACCCGCAACAATCTTGGTTACATGTAAAAATTACCATCATATTTTTAAAATAAATACTGACTGGTAATGCATGAAAGAGTTTCTTCAAATTAATGTGCAGACAATCCTTCTGAAATTACAAGAAACAATCTAACAATGAATAGCCAACAGAAGTGTTGTATTAAAGGGACTGTCTTAGAGACATCTTACAATGGCTGCAAACTCAGAAGTCTCTTTAAAAAATATGTTATAATCTGGAATATGAAGTTCACCATGATCAGTTGCAAAGCAGTCGATGATATCCATGTTTTCCCACAATGCCTGCTGGTCTTCCTTTGAGCACAATCTAGGTCGGACCTGTCCACGACCTTCACCAATGACCTTCAAATCATCAGAGGTCAGGAAAAGGTGATGAGGGGCAACCTCGCAGGTTACTTGCAGACCACGTTCTTTGGCAGCACGGATTAGCATAATCTTAAGAAAACAAATTAAAAGGTGTATTATTTAAACTAAATAAAAGGAACATATCTAGTTTAACTGATCTAAATATTCATAATAGCATACCAAGTATATCATTTATAACACACAAATAATATGGCAAACATTTACCCAATTTAAATTCAATTTTAAAAATATGTTTCGTTATTTAACTGAATAACATGATAATATTACACATATAACAAGCATTCTGAGAGTACTGCTAAAGCAATAAATGTTCCCAACGGGACACAACAATTTTTTTATCTCCTAAATTCAAGGGCTATAACCCTGTGACAAATGGGTAAATTGCCATGAAAGTCAAACTTGATCTGTAGCAGTACATGATAAAGATATACACAAAATTTCAGCTCAATATCTAGAGGCATTGTAAAAAAAAAAAGAGTGTGAAAACCATTGTAGATCTGGTATTAATATCTTGTACTGTCAAAGAAACGTGAAAAAGAAACTATTAACAGCTATCCCAGGCAGTCAACTACTCCACCAGTAGTATCGTATGACAATCAAACTAGTATCGTATGACAATCAAGCTAGTATCGTATGAAAATCAACTAGTATCGTATGACAATCAAGCTAGTATCGTATGACAATTAAACTAGTATCGTATGACAATCAAACTAGTATCGTATGACAATTGAATAGTAATATCGTATGACAATGAAACAGTAGTATTGTATGACAGTGAAACAGTAGTACTGTATGACAATGAAACAGTAGTACTGTATGACAATGAAACAGTAGTATCGTATGACAATGAAACAGTAGTATTGTATAACAATCAAACAGTAGTATTGTATGACAATCAAACAGTAGTATTGTATGACAATCAAACAGTAGTATTGTATGACAATCAAAGAGTAGTATTGTATGACAATGAAACAGTAGTATCGTATGACAATGAAACAGTAGTACTGTATGACAATCAAACAGTAGTATCGTATGACAATCAAACAGAAGTATCTTATGACAATGAAACAGAAGTATCGTATGACAATAAAACAGTATTATCGTATGACAATCAAACAGTAGTTCCATATGACAATCAAACAGTAGTTCCATATGACAATCAAACAGTTATTACCGTATGACAATCAAACAGTAGTAGTACTACTGTATGACAATGAAACAGTAGTACCATATGACAATCAAACAGTAGTACCGTATGACAATCAAACAGTAGTACCATATGACAATCAAACAGTAGTATCGTATAACAATGAAACAGTAGTACTGTATGACAATGAAACAGTAGTACCATATGACAATAAACAGTAGTACTGTATGACAATAAAACAGTAGTACCATATGACAACCAAACAGTAGTATCGTATGACAATGAAACAGTAGTACCATATGACAATGAAACAGTAGTACTGTATGACAATGAAACAGGTATTACCATATGACAACCAAACAGTAGTACCATATGACAACAAAACAGTAGTACTGTATGACAATGAAACAGTAGTACTGTATGACAATGAAACAGTAGTACTGTATGACAATGAAACAGTAGTACTGTAATACAATGAAACAGTAGTACTGTAATACAATGAAACAGTAGTACTGTATTGCAATGAAACAGTAGTACTGTATTACAATGAAACTAGTATTTTATGACAATCAAACAGTAGTACTGTATGAAAATCAATCCTGTTACAGGCTGTGCTAGTCCTATCATTCACTGACCTCTGACTTGCGTGCGACATGGCAGATGTGCACTGGTCGCTGGTGGAGATCACTTAAAAGAATAACTGCTGCGGTGGTAGTCTCCTCAGCGTGGACACACAGGGGAAGGTTCTTCGGCCAGTGCTCGAAGTGCTGACAAACAAATATCAAGATGTATTTAAGAAGTAATATCAAATATCTCAGCAATATTTAAAGATAACTTAATAGAGAGAACTTTAATACAATAAATATATAAATATGCTTACATCTATTTTATCCTCTCAGTATTACTTTGTGGTTTAGCATATATTTAGTATACATAAATACACGTAAAATGTTAAATAATTCAGAAAATAACTTTTAAAAACATATGTGATATTTAAACAACAAAGGTAAATTAATGAAAGTTATATAATAAATATATGATATCCTGTTTCAAATATCTCATTATATCTGAAATTTCATGTCAAATTAGTCACTCAAACGGAACTAGTGTAACAGGATTGAAAACAGACATTTTCTATTTATTACTAGTATAAGACTATTTGACCAAAAAACCTGGAGTTAGCTGATGTTATGCGATTAAGGTAGGAAATGTTTTATTTAACAACGCACTCAACACATTTTATTTACGGTTATATGGCGTCAGACATATGGTTAAGGACCATACAGGTATTGAGAGAGGAAACCCGCTGTTGCCAATTCATGGGCTACTCTTTTCGATTAGCAGCAAGAGATCTTTTATATGCACCATCCCACAGGCAGGATAGTACATACCACGGCCTTTGTTACACCAATTGTGGAGCACTGGCTGGAACGAGAAATAGCCCAATGGATCCACCGACGGGGATCAATCCAAGACTAACTGTGCATCAAGCGAATGGTTTATCACTGGGCTACATCCCATCCCTTATGTGATTAGTACCAACCTTCATCCACACAGTGATGTCGTTGAGTTTGAGGGACGTGAATGTTTCGTTGAGGTACATCTTCAGACCAGCTGCCATTCCGTCAATCAACGGCAACGTCTGGGCATTGTCTGCACTCGCTCCAACATACACACCGAAGTCACAACGAGCATTCTCAGAGGCTAACTGCAACAAAATGTTAACACAGTAATTCAAAATGTTTTTACAAAGCTTTACAGGAATTCAAATTTTAACCTTTACCAAGTACCACACAATCATTAAATCTAAAATTTACATTTCAATTTGTATTTTTACAAGCTTTACTGAAATTCAAATTTTAATCTTTATGGATTATAATCTTTATATATAAAAATATCTTTAATTTTTAGTAACACAATTTAAAGCAAGAATGCTATTATATTCACAACCATCATTACCATACAACACAAAAGCCAGGTACTTAAACAAATTTCAAACTAAAATTAAGTTGACTTAAACTAATTGTGAAAAATGGGTACATCACCATAAAAATCACACCTATCTGTAACAGTATATGATAAAGCTATATACAAACTTTTAGCTCAATATCTCTAGGCATTGTAAAAAAAAGAAAAGAAAAAGAAAACTATATGTGGGACAGACGGATGGACAGACAGACAGACAGACAGGACGGAGATGAAACCTATAGTCCCCTCCAGTTAGACCGGGACTAAGAATATAGCTTTATTGACTTGCATCATTTAAAAAAACCCAATATTTATAAACAATAAAACAAGAAAATACATGTATATCTAAAACTCACATAACTATGTAAGACAATGGTAAAGCATGCTAACTTTCTACCCTACCTTTCTAGTGAGATTAAAGGCCGATTGGTCAATAGTGGGAGGATTGGTGTTTGGCATGGCCAGAATCATAGTTATCCCCCCTGCCAAGGCCGCAGACGTCGCAGAGGACCAGTCCTCTTTGTGAGTGGCTCCTGGCTCTCGGACGTGCACATGGACATCGATCAAACCTAAAACATTGTATTAGAATGTCAGGCCAAATCATCCCGATAGTACAAAATACTTAACAAATGTGAAAAATGGTGCACCGATACATAGCTTAAACCTTTGTGAAATTAGAAAACTGTTAACACATATATCTGTCTCCATCTTGCATTCATTTCTGTCTCATTTGTATTTGTTCTTTAAAATTTAACATAATTTAAGAAATTCCTTTGTTTTTATCAGACAAATCATCAAGACTAGTGGCTTGATAACTGACTATAAATTATGATGGCTACAAAACAGTCGGACTAACAGTATCACTTAATTTTAGGATGGCTTGTTTTTAAAAAATCTTAACTACAGATATGCCATATACTGATAAACTGGTACCCTTTTAAAGAAAACCGACTGGTATATCAAATATCATGGTATGTGCTGTCTTGTCTTCCTACATGTCAGATTACCAAATGTTTGACATCCAATAGCTGATAATTAATTAATCATTGTGCTCTAGTAGTGTTATTATACCAAATATTTTTTTGGTAAGCCAGACAGAGCTAAAAGATATTTTACCTGGTAATCGGATAACCTTCTGAGATGAAATGCAGTCTATGTGTGTCTTCATGGGAGGAGCAGTTTTCAAACGTTTCAGTGCCTGCAAGAGTGAAATAAATGGGTCAGAGGAAGAAAAGTATTTGAGATGAACTTGTTATGTTCAATGTTACAATATGGTGTTTTAACTCGAGGACTGGTCAGAAATGATAAAAGATGACATTCCTCAAATCACACCATTTCATATGGATAAAATAAAACAAATGTTACAGTGAATTAAATATAATTTTGTAATATACGACTTCTGACAAATCAACAAAGATACACAACAAAAAGTCAAAATAAAATTACCATTTGGCATTAAGGTGTACTGTGTTGTATAAAGGAAGTTTTATAATAAATTTTATCTCATATAATAAAAAAAAAAAAAAAAAAAAAAACCTAAGAATTTTTTTCAAATTTCATAGCTGGAAGAACTAGACCTTCAAAACAAAACATAAAAATATACTGCTCGAATTATTTTTCTCAACATTCTGTAAACCCCCACTGTACTGATGGACACATCATTAATAAAAATATATTTAAAAATTCACAAGAAAACTGAAATACAAATTTTAAAAGAATGAACACAAAAATATTAGTTTTTCTCAACATTCTGTAAACCCTCATTGTACTGATGGAAACACCATTATAAAAATTTATTTAAAAATTCAGAAGAAAACAAAAAAACAGTTTAAAAAAAACAAAAATTAAAAATTTGAGCCTGTCATGGCTTATTTAGTTTTATAGATTTTTAAAAATTTACCTCCACAAAGAGCTTGGTACACTTGACGTCAGTGATGAGGGGGACGGAGTAGTCGACGGCCATGCGACGAGTCTTGTAGCCCTGCGTCATGAACGACGACGCTTTGTGCGCCCCGCTGCTACGCAACGGCAGGTTGATCACGAGGTCAAACATGTTCTCTGCCAGGTACTTCGCGATTGTGCCCTGCTCAAAGCCATTCTTGCTGTCTCCGTTATCTTCATAAGGCCAGTCAATGGCACTTACCTGAAATAACATATTAAACAGCATAACAGATTTACTCAAATTTGTAAGCACTGTGCGCTTATCTCATAAAATGAAGGAAAATTGGAAAATGAGAGAGAGAGAGAGAGAGAGAGAGAGAGAGGCGAGAGGAGAGGAGAGGAGAGGAGAGGAGAGGAGAGGAGAGGAGAGGAGAGGAGAGAGAGAGAGAGAGAGAGAGAGAGAGACACACACACAAACACACACACACACACACACACACACACACACACACACATGTATGGCATAAAGATAACAACAGTAAAGTGCCTCAGTGCTCACCTTGAAACCATGTTCATTGTAGAAGTCTGCAGTTCCCATGCTGGCGAACAAATCATAGCCCAGTTCCAGCAGAGTCTTCACTGTCGGAATCAGTTCCAATTTGTACTGTAGAGAAAGACAAATCTAAATAAAGCAAACTGGCACAGCATGCAAGCAGCGTCTAACTGGAGATCAGCATCTATCTAAATCTGTCCCAAAGACTAGTTCTCCACAATTTAACACTGCAACAATTACAACACATAGTGTTCTTATTAACAGGTGAATTTTTTCTATTACTCAAAATGTACAACTATTTAAAAAGGCTAATATCATGATGTAATAGTACAAATATTTAGAAATGCTAGTAACATGATCTAAACAGATTTTGAAGTATTATCAATCAAGAGAAATTCATTCTAACACTAGATCAAAAGTGGGCTCACATTATTATAACAGGGAATTGCAAACCTTGTAACTGCCGATAGAAAGCAGGATGTTCTTGTGAGGTATTTTGAACACAAACCGTGTAACTGCCGATAGAAAGCAGGATGTTCTTGCGAGGTATTTTGAACACACACTTTGTAACTGTCGATAGAAAGCAGGATGTTTTTGCGAGGTAAATTGAACCCAAAACTCGTAACTGCTGATAGCAAGCAGGATGTTTTTGTGCAATATTTTGAACTTAAACCTTGTACCTGTGGATAGAAAGCAGATGTTTTTGCAAGGTATTTTGAACACAAACCTTGTAACTGCCAATAGAAAGCAGGATGTTCTTGCGAGGTATTTTGAACACAAACCTTGTAACTGCCGATAGAAAGCAGGATGTTTTTGCGAGGTATTTTGAACACAAACATTGTAACTGTCAATAGAAAGCAGGATGTTCTTGTGTAGTATTTTGAACACAAACCTTGTAACTGCCGATAGAAAGCAGGATGTTGTTGCAAGGTATTTTGAACGCAAACCTTGTAACTGCCGATAGAAAGCAGGATGTTTTTGCGAGATATTTTGAACACAAACCTTGTAACTGCCCATAGAAAGCAGGATGTTCTTGCAAAGTATTTTTAACCCAAACTTTGTAACTGCCAATAGAAAGCAGGATGTTCTAGCAAAGTATTTTTAACCCAAACCTTGTAACTGCCGATAGAAAGCAGGATGTTCTTGCGAGGTATTTTAAAGCCAGTGCTGATCTGGCCTTTCAGGTAGGCTTCATATCGGTCTTCTCCAAACCCAACCACCTCGCCCGTGCTGGCCATCTCGACACCAAGCAAAACATCCGCTCCACGGAGGCGGGAGAAAGAAAACACTGGAACCTGCATCACAACAAGCACCACAGTCTTTAGTTAACTCTCTAAATAATATTATGTGGTGACAAAAACATATGAACATATTTGAATGCTGTGACAAGTTACACAAAAGAATGTGTAATTGGCCAAAGAAAAATAAAGGAAAGCAATATGGTGCAAATAGTCTTACTTGTCATTTATAAAGTCCCAAAGGTCAGTTAAAAGTTTGTTTTGTTGAACGACACCACTAGAGAACATTGATGTATTAATCATCGACTATTAGATATCAACCATTTAGTAATTTTGACATATAGTCTTAGAGAGGAAACCCACTACATTTTTCCATTAGTAGCAAGGGATCTTTTATATGCACCATACCACAGCCTTTATTGTGATACACTGGCTGGAACGAGAAATAGCCCAATACAGCCACTGACAGGGATCGATCACAAATTGACCACACATCAAGCAAGCACTTTACCACTGGGCTACATCCTACCCCTCCCAAAGGTCAGGTTAATGCAGTTGTATAAATATTATGTCACTTATTATAAATAACATCACAATGAATATTATAATATGAAAACTGAAATTTTGAACAAAACTTTACATTAATGTCACTAAGCATTCAACAGTTAGTCCAAGCAAGACAGCTTTAATATGGACATGGCCATAAACAGGTGTAGCAAGTGCTTATATTTATACAGATGACACAAATAGTAAAAATACCTTGACTGCAACTTTTCCACAACCGTGTATCACATCAATGGGATCCATCGAGTCGCCCATTATCAGACGTGTTGCCACGGCAATGAAGTCAAGATCCAAAGCTTTTGAAACAAAGGGAAATGATCGGGAGACTCGGAGATTGCACTCAATCACTTTGAGCTGGTTGTCCTGAAAATAGAACAGAACTTATCTTAAAACTATTTGTAATCAGATATTTGTCCATCATAATACCTTCAAATATGGTGATATTTCCAGAGAGTATTAAAGATTCTCTCAGCAAAATACAAAATAACAACTATTAAACATAAATTTATTAGTTTGTTTCATATACCACAGGTAATACACTGTTTGTATATTAGTTGACACTTGATATATTATTTTAAGTAATAACTTTGAAAAGAAAGAAGATATAACTTGTGTAGATGTTAAATAAAATATAAAAGTTTTACATACCTTGGCAATGACTTGCAGATTAAAAGGCCCAGTGACCTCCAGAGCTCGACTTATTGCACAACAGATTGCTTTTATTTTTGCCAGCGTCTCGTCGTTCAAATCCTGTGGTGGTGTCACCAGAGTTGCGTCCCCTGAATGGACTCCTGCGTTCTCCACATGTTCTGACACCGCCATGCAGATTACCTCCCCTTCACAGGCTACAGCGTCCACATCAATTTCCTGGTGTTAACAAACAAACAAATATTACAGCTAAGTGAAGCATTATTAACTTTAGGTACAGATTTATTTCCCCAGTGATCCTAATCTTCATATTTACGTAAAGATTCAGTTTGAAATTAATGCATCTTCAATGAAAAAGGTTTCCTTAATTTTAGTACATGGATAATTTCAAACTTGTTAGAATATACTACAAGTAGTGTTCAAACTTAAAGTGGCAAACTCTAGTTGCATATTTTTTTTACTAATAGAACTGTTTTCTCAATAACTGAAATCAGACATTACTTTGATTTTATTGTTAAGATTATTTCTATCCATATATCCGAGATGTTTCTGGTCATCCTGGTGTTTGTAATACCACAAAATAAATTTGTCATGTTTTAAAAAATGCACATACCTCTGAGAAGAAATGGTTATGGAGACAAGTTTTAGGCTATTTGTTATGGGTATTTCTCAGTTTCAACATCACAAACTCTTGTCTAACTCTACTGTATACTTATCCAAATGAGTTACAGGTGTGTACAGTAACCAAATTTAGGGTATGCAACTTTAATGTAATAAATACAATTATCCTGACCTTTGCCTCAAGTATGAACTTTGAAATGACAACTGGGTGTTCTCTACACACGGCGCTGGCTTGTGACAGATATGTCTCCAGGTCCCGTGCTGTGTACGCGACATTCATCGCAGCACCACTCAACACATAAGACGGTCGTACCAGGCAAGGGAAACCAACTTCTAAACAAAAGTTTGTAGCACTCTGAAATAAAATATAAATAAACAAGTTCAGTCACAGTACTAATAAGCCTGTTTCATTTTGTGTGTCATATCAAATAATAGTTTCATGGACAATTGATTGAAAACATATTTTATTGCATGAACAGCAAAAGGGCTACGCTAAAATGTATGCGATTCAAAACCTCAATATAAGTCTTGCTTGGAAAATTTTCTTCTGAAATGTCCTAAGCAGGATTCTAGAAGATTTATATAGTAGGCGATGGAAAATATTTTACTTTCATCAACAACAGTATATTCACAGGAAGATGTGCAGAATATTCTATAGATTAACTTCAATAATTTTCTCTCTGTACACATAACGTATAAACAAATTTACCTCCACTGTGGAGAGCTCCTTCCACAGAGGTTGACAGATTCCCATGTTGTCCAACATGCGAGAGAACTTGAACCGATTCTCTGCATTATCAATACTTTCAGCACAGGTACCAAGGATGTGAGCCTGAATACAGAACAAGAAACATTGTATGCAACAGACTCTGTTTTCACTAAATTGGTGTGTTTCCATTAAGTCACTAAGAACGCTGTTTAATGTATGAAAATACCAAATCATTGGGACCGAATAACAAAGCTATCTTAAGCTCTCTAAAATCACACCATTCTTGCATGTATGTTTGCATTTTTCTGCTAGATAACAAAGTTCCAAGCATTTAATGAATTAGGCCTCAGGTTTATAAATTGGATTAAATAGTTATATTTGCCATACTATGAGCCGAAACTGCAACAATATAGTTCACAAGAAATAAAATTAAGATAAATTTTGGACAAAATGGTTATTATAATAGTGAAATACAGAAGACGAAAATAGATTTAGCTATCATACCCAGGGCTTGAACTTAAGAATTTGTCTACCACAGCAGTTTTTAAAAGAACTGCCATGGGTGAAACATCCCACTGACAACAATTTTTCGCCTGCCTAAGGCAATTTTTTTGAAAGTGACTTTTGCAGCAAATAAACATGACTGAAAGGTTATTATTCTGTATGTAGACATATTTCAAATATTAAATATTGGCAGATAATGTACTACCTATTGCCATTGTTGAGGAGCTTTACAGATGTAGCATTGCTCTCTACCTACGGCAATTTATATCTCAACGACAGCAACTGCTGTCGGTGTCGTCGTTAAGTTCAAGCCCTGCATACCATATGATATTTTAAGAACTTGTTAGAAAAGCTTGAAACAAACCACCACCAGTTGATGCTTAAGTTTTTAATTATACTCTGTAAGGCAGTAATTTCAGTAAGCAATGTTTACCTGCTGTCTATAGAGATCCATGGCAATGTTGTTGGGCAGCTGTCCACCCATTGATAGGATGATTCCTTCCGGGTTCTCAAGGGAATAGATGTCCATCACCGTCTGTAAGAGAAGATATACTGACTGACTTACACAACAGAACACACAGTTATTTCCAGGTAATAAGAAACAGAATTACACCCAGGTATTACTATTACACATACTCGTTTAACTACTAGTAATTCAACAAAAAATGCATTATTTTAAAATGGTTAACTATTAAATTAGCTATAGAAGAATAAAAGAATCCTATATTTAGTACAGTCATTTATCAAAAACTGCCTAAACTCCCAACAATCCAAAGAAAAATACAGAAACGTATGGTGGGAGAGGGTTTCATGGGTCAAATTCTGCCCCATACCCACTCAAACAATTTAATTTTTTTTTTCAATATATTATGAAAGAGCATGTCTCAACCCCACACCAATAATCTTCGCTCGCCAGTCAAGACTCTGCTCCATGATAAATTTCTGCACACATGCAGCTGTAATATGTTATAAAAATTCTAAAGTTTGGGGAAATATTACATATTCAGCAGTGATGAGTAAGAGAAAGTAATTTTTAGAGAAAAACCTCATATCATTTTCTCTTTTCATCAATACTTACCTGACCATTGACCTATGGTACCTCCCCCCCAAATCCCATGAACTGGCCCAAATAGCCTAACATCCAATCAAATTATCAGGTTATGTATGAAAAGAAAACAAGTTTATACCTCAAATGAGATTTCATCAAAGTAGAGACGGTCACACATGTCGTAGTCTGTGCTGACTGTTTCTGGGTTGTAATTCACCATTATCGTCTTCTTGCCCATCTTGGAAGAAAAAATAGGTCATGCAAGTTTAAATTAAGGCAACAAATTAATGGTAAAAATCTACATATTATCACAATAAAAGAGGCAAAACAAAAAAACATGCTCATCTTTAAATCCTTATACGGTTGACTATACTTGTGGAGAAAAAAAAGTTAACCGATGATGTCATTTTTTGTGACAATATTAATTATTATAATGATTATGTTGGAATCTGTTTATCTCAATTTACAGCCTCAAACCCAAAACATCATATGTTCAGTTTTAGTCAGGCCTACAACAAAGCTTATATAGCTTTATGCTTTCAAGAAAAGCAAAATGCTTTTATTTATTTCTACGAGTTACAATTCTTTCACATTAGAAAATCAGAAAATAAAAAGTTTGTTAACGTTTGTTTTGTTTAATGACACCACTAGAGCACATTGTTTAATTAATCATCGGCTACTGGATGTTAAGACATTTGGTAATTCCGACATTTTTGCTAATGCAGCAAGGGATCTTTTATATGCACTTTCTCAGAGACAGGAAAGCACATACCATGGCCTTTCTCCAGTTATCGAGCACTGGTTGGAACAAGAAAAAACCCAATCAGCCGAATGGATCCACCGAGGTGGTTCGATCCTATGATGCAAGCACCTCAAGCGAGCACTCAACCAACTGAACTAAATCCCACTCCCACCAGAGAATAAAGCAAACACAAAACTTATTCATAAAAACTGCAGAAAGTTGAACTGTTTAATTCAACTGATTTTTTTTTCATGCTAACATACCTTTCTGATCTGTCTGATACAGTTGACTGCACACCAGTCAAACTCCACGCTGCTGCCGATGCGGTACACGCCAGACCCCAGCACCATGATGTATCCCCCGGGGAAGGACAAGTCGTGCTCACTGCCGTTGTACGTCAAGTAAAGATAGTTCGTCTGAGCCGGCCACTCGGCCGCCACCGTGTCAATCTGCTTCACAAACGGCAGGATTTCCTGGTCGCGGCGAGACTTGCGGATAAATAATTCAGTGCTGAAATAAACAATGTCATTTACTTATTAGATATATAGTATATGACGTTCATAAACTTCAAAGAGCAATTGTTGACATAACTTAACCAGTGGAAAACTTAAATATTTTTATTACTAGCCATGTTTAGATAAAGATCACTTGGAGAGATCTGGGAATGAAAAGTTGATGTTTGTTTTGTTTAACAATACCACTAGAGCATATTGGTTAATTAATCATTGGTTGTTGGATGTAATTTGGCCATTCTGATATACACTCTTCAGAGGAAACCCGCTATAATTTTCCATTAGAAGAAAGGAATCTTTTATATGTACTTTCCCACAGAAAAGACAGCTCATAGCACAGCCTTTGGTATACCAGTAGAAGGGCACTGGCTGGAACGGGAAAAACCCAATGGGTCCATAGGTTTGCTCCTATGACCCAAGCAAATGAGGCAAGTGTTCTACTAACTGAATCCTGCCTTGGTCTAGGAACAAAGCTGAATGACAACAGAATGTCTAAGACAAAAGACGATATTAAAAGTATGGCAGAGGTAAGTAGATTAATATCGTTGAAACAGCTTACGACAACGCCATATCACCCAATGTGCAACGGACTGGTTGAACGTTTCAATGGTACACTGAAACAGATGTTGAAAAGATTGTGTGCAGAATGTCCCAAAGACTGGGATAAATATTTAAGTGCAGTTTTGTTTGCATACAGAGATGCTCCCCAAGAAAGTTTGGGTTTCTCTCCCATTTGAGCTGGTGTATGGACATACAGTTAGAGGATCAATGACCATTCTCAAGGAACTATGACAAAGGAAATGGACGATCCGCAGGTAAGATCAACTTATCAGTATGTAATTGACTTGCGTGAGAAACTGGAATCTACCTGCCAGTTGGCCAGAGAAAGTTTGGAGAAAGCTGAGAACCGACACAAGTTTTATTACAACAGAGGAGCAAGAGAGCGAAACATGAAGGTAGGTGACCAGGTTCTCATGTTGTTACCTACAGATGATCACAACAAACTAACGTACCATGTTGGCTGAACATGACATTAAGCTACTGTCAGATACTCCTGTCAGGGTAAAACCGTATCCGTTGCCTTACTCAATGCGTGAAGTGGTGAATGAAGAGGTAAGAAAAATGTTACAAATGGGTGTAATTGAACATTCTAATAGTCCTTACTCTTCTCCCATAGTAATTGTCAAGAAGAAAGACCAGACAAATCGTTTCTGCATTGATTTTAGAATGATCAACAAAATCAGTGTTTTTAATGCAGAACCAATGCCAAATGCTGGTGAAATATTTGCCAGATTAGTAGGAAGTAAGTACATCAGTAAGTTGGATTTGTCAAAAGGGTATTGGCAGTTACCCATGGCTGAAACGGCTAAACAAGTGACTGCTTTCCAGACTCCTATGGGTTTGTTTCATTTTAATGTCATGCCATTTGGACTTGTAAATGCACCAGCCAGTTTCAGTAGACTTATGCGGAAACTTCTTCAGAACATGACAAATACGGACAATTTCATTGATGATATAATTGTCTACACCTCCATGTTTAAAGAACACATTCAAATACTGAGGGAACTGCTTTTTAGACTAAGGAAAGCAAATTTGACAGCAAAACCCAGTAAGTGTTTTATTGGTTTCCAAAGTTTAGAGTATTTGGGACACATGGTTGGAAATGAAAGACTGGAGCCAGTGCCAGGTAAAATCAAAGCTATCAGAGAAGCAGATAAACCAGGGACGAAAAAACTGGTAAAGTCATTTCTAGGACTAGTGGGGTTTTACCGTAACTTCATTCCAAATTTTGCTACTATTGCAACTCCTCTTATGGATTTAACCTAGAAGGGACAACCTAATAAGATACAGTGGGGAGATGCACAAGAGAGAGCATTTAGTAGTTTGAAGAATACTCTGGTAAATTCTCCAATTTTGAAATTGCCAAATGTGGAAGAGCAATTTATTCTACAAACGGATGCCTCAGAAAAAGGAGTAGGGGCAATTCTGTTGCAGATGGAAGAAGGTATGAAAATGCCAGTGGCATATGCCAGTAGAAAGTTCAGAAAGGCTGAGCTTCACTATGCTACCATTGAGAAAGAGTGTCTAGCTCTAGTTTGGGCTGTACAGAAGTTTGAGAGGTATCTTTATGATAGTTAGTTTGTAATTGAAACAGATCATCAACCATTGGTTTATCTTAGCAGATCGAAGATGGCAAACGCAAGACTGATGCGGTGGGCATTGATTCTTCAACCTTACAGGTACAAAGTTGTTGCTATCAAGGGATCAGAAAATGCAGGTGCAGATTTTTAAAGTAGATTGTAAATATGTTTGGATATGGTGAAATTAAGAAAGTGCTTCGCACTTTTCCTTAGAGGGAAGGAAATGTCACAAGTTGATTTACTTGTGTACATTTGGATATGTTTTACTCATAGTGGTGCGTTACTTTTTCCCGCTGTTTAGTTTGATGTTTAGGGCCGCACGTGTAATCCGTGCATGGAATTTTCCATTGCTGGCTGCTGTGACAAAACCAGTGTGGGTCGCATTGTTCAATTAGTTGGACCCAGATAGCTACAGGCTTTGCACGTGTTGGAAAGTTATGACAAGCGGTAGAGATATGTAGGATTTGGCGTGGACAGCTGGGGTGAGTACTGATTTTTGTACATTGTTTTATTTGGCAGAATATTTTAAATAGCATTTAATCAAAATTGCGCCACTTTGAGCATTTGTATGGTGTAGTTAAGAAACCAGTTGTATATAATTAGTTAATAGTTAAATGTTATGTAGTTAAATATTATGGATTTAATTAGCGTGTATTTAAAAGTTTTACAACATATATAGGAAATATTGCAGGTATCAAATGTTCATAATGAGGTATTTTAAGAACTTGTGTTAGGATAGTTGTTCACAATTTATGTTCCGAGATTCCACTGTGTATTAGCCTACAAAATAGTAGTAGAATCATTTTGTGACAAGGATATGGCTAGTATTTAAGGTGTATGGTATATGGTGAATAGTTAAAGGTAACTATTGGTTATGAAATTAATTTATTTCATGTGTGCACATTTGCAGAACTGTCGCCGACAGTTGATTTAGGGGTCGTGTCGTTGAACACAATATTTGTATGTTGACCCATTTTTCTTGTAGGTTTTAGTTTTGTTTGTTGGTGGTTTTGAGGCTGAGATGGTTGCCATAGCCATGAGAGGTAGACGAGTTCAGGAGACGTACAGACGTCACAGCCATTAGTGATTTTGCAGTTTGAGACAGGAACTGTCGTTGACTTGGAGAAACATGGAAAATGGAATAGTGGAACAGATTTGTGACCATGAAGTCAATATGAGCATTTGAAGGACACTTGGGATGTATAGTGAACTTTTGACAGTTGTTAATTTTAAACACAGTGAACGCTGAATAAGAGCATTTTGAATTTAATTAACTATTTATGTTTGATTGTGAAAGGTTGAAATTAATGTTGTAGAATTGTCTATTTAAAAGGGGGAACATAACTTTGTAATTTGGTACCATGAAGCTTTGTTAAACCTGTGTTTTTGTTTATTTTATTTTAATATATTTATATTAACTCTAACTGGGTTGTTGTTATTTTTGTTGAGAAGTTCAAGTAGTAACTGAATCATCCCTTGGTCATACCTGGTTGTGACACCATGTTTGATTGAAATCTGCCTGGTGTAACTTGAGAAGAAGTCGAAAATGCCTTGGCCAATCAGAGGCTAGGTTGGCCATCTTGGAATTTAATTGGTCAAAAAAACAAACAACACTTGATCAGGTCCACGAGAGGATCATTTGTATTAAGTTTTGTTGAAATTTGCCTGATGGAACTTGTCTCTCTCTCTTTTGGACTTTGAATCAGCCCGAAAAATAACAACACTTGGTCAGGGCCACTAAAGGATCATTTTTACCAAGTTTGGTTGAAACTGGAGAACTAGACAAAAATGTGTAAAGTTGATGTACGATGGACGACTGATGAGACATAATCGTATCAGCTGTTTGAAAGCTACTAAACAATATTTTATTACTAAAAAGATACCAGTATCATGCACTCAGTTGGCGTAAGGCTGACAGCAGTTTAAAAAGTAAAATACCAACCTTTCAACCACCACTGCAATTTGGGAATCGGAAAAGCCAAGTTGTTTGGCAGTCAGAATGATCTCCCTTGGTAACTGGTTTGTCTGAAATGTCAAATGAAATATTTTTAAAAACTATCTATGACTTTAAAATGAATGTTAAATTATAAAGTTAACATGCCAGACTTTAAAAAAAAAAAGGTGCAATAATAAGAAAATAAGTTAAGAAATTTAATTAAATTAATGCGGAATAATAATTTTAAATAAGAAAGTCTGAGTATATAAAGATCAATTACATATGGCTTTTTCTTCAAAGCAAAGAAACAACTGGATAATTCTGACACATGGTCTTGAAGGAAGAGCTACTACAGTTTTTCATTTCCAGCAAGAAATCTTTTAAATGCACATTCCCAGAGACAGGACAGCACATACCATAGCCTTTGAATTTACCAGTTAGAGGGAAGTGGTTGGGACAGGAAAACCCCCAAAAGGTCTGCAAATTGGGTTCGACCGTATGACCCAAGCACCTCAGATACATGTTGTACCAATAGAGATTGATCCTGCCCCATTTAATACTAATGAAAGAATAAATAACAGAAGACAGGAATCACACACTTTCTTCTTATAGTTCTCCATGATGGTGATGTGGTTGATGATGTTTTTGAACTTGTGTAGGAACCAGTGGTCGATCTTGGTGAGTTCGTACAGTTTATCCACCGTGTAGTTCTGCCGAAGCGCGGCTGCGATCACGAAGATACGCTTGTCTGTCGGGTTCTTCAGCTCCTGTAACACACACAAACATGTAATCACATCACTCATCTCACTTATGTAGTCAAACATCACCGTGACTCAATTTATTCAATTCTTTACTTAATTTTAATCATTTACAGCCAACAGACATATTACAGGTCACAATCAAAGACTTTGTTAAATTTTACATGTACATGAATACGATAACTGTACACCATAAAGTGTATTTAATAAATGCAACAGAATCAACAGAATTTAGAATGTTATTCCTTTTATTTTAATACTGTAACTTGATGCAAAATAAAAATAAAGTTTGTTTTGTTTAACGACACCACTAGAACACACTGATTTTATTAATCATCGGCTATTGGATGTCAAACATTTAGTAGTGTCTGAAACAAAGATAGATGAATGAAGGAATATGGATAAATGTTCATTTTGTTTAACGACACCACTGCAGCACACTGATTTTATTAATTATTGGCTATTGGATGTCAAGCATTTGATAATTATGACACATCGTCTTCAGAGAAAACCTGCAACATTTTTCCATTAGCAGCAAGGGGGATACAAAACAGTGTGCATACACAAAATTGAATATATCAGAATGTCTTGCCTCCTCTGACCAGTTCTGCAGGTACGGATCGAATCCCTTGACAGTCTCATCCATCATACGCAGAGCTTTCTGAAAGGCTTCTTCAAACTTCCGGCCAATCGCCATCACTTCTCCCACGCTCTTCATAGAGCTGCCAATCTGTAACAGAAGAATGACACTTCATTAAAAACTATATATATTGATTAATCGGTTGCAACAAGAACTATTTTAATGAAAATAATATTAACACATATATAAAACAAAGTGTATTGACCAAACAAAATAAAATGACCACCAAAGTGAAGCTTTAAGAGTTTAAAGTTTGTTTTGTTTAATAACACCACATTGATTTATTAATCATTGGCTATTGGACGTATAATCTTACAGATGAAACCCGCTATATTTTTCCATTAGTTGCAAAGGATTTTTTATATGCACCATACCACAGACAGGCTAGCACATACCACAGCCTTTGATATACCAGTCGTGGTGCACTGGCTGGAATGAGAAATAGCCCAATGGGCCCACCAACGGGGATTGATCACAGACCATCTGCACATCAGGCGAGCGGTTTACCACTGGGCTATGTCTCACCCCTGACGTTTTAAGAAATCGTAAATTTAAATATAATTTGAGAAGTTATTTTTTAATGTTTTAAACAATTATAACTCCTGGTAGATATCACTGATTTATATTAACAGTATAAAAAACAAACAAGTTATGTGGATATCTTTATTTTGACCAATATTGGAATTAACAACTTTCATAATAACTGTCTTCAACTCTTTTTGTTAGTCACTTCAAGCAACACATTTGACTTGTGCATAAATATATATTTTGTTTAATTTTGATCATTAAAATTTTCAAAATGCAGGGCTAGTTCTGGGCACTCATCAAATTTGCCCAAATAATTTTTAATTTTTTTAGAAAATAACTGGGTTTCTGCAATTTTTGAAGTTTAGTAGATAATTTGGCAAAATTTTCTTCTAACCCACAGCTAGCCCTGAAATGTATATTGTAATTTTTTCATATTAAGAAAATATTAGAATAAATCTGAAATACACTAGCTTTCTTATAAACGAACACACAGATTCAAGACAAACCTTGGTAGAAACTCGACTGAACTTGGCCAGATCCCACCTGGGTATTTTGACAACACAGTAATCCAAACTTGGTTCAAAGCATGCTGTAGTGGAGTTGGTGACAGAGTTTGTTAGTTGTGACAGTGGAATTCCCAGCGACAGCTTTGCAGCGACGTACGCCAGGGGATAACCAGTCGCTTTACTAGCTAGAGCCGAACTACGAGAAAGTCTGGCATTCACTTCAATGATGTAATACTGAAACATAGAAACCAGGTGACAAATAGAGTACAGTTATGTTATTATGCTGTTAATTCATAATATTCACTTCAATGATGTAATACTGAAACATAGAGACCACATGACAAATAGAGTACATTTAGGTTATTATGCTGTGAATTCATAATATTCACTTCAATGACAAATAGAGTACAATCAGGTTAATAACATAAGACTCAATGTTGCAAAACATACACACAATCAGAAATTCATAATATTATTGTCAATGATTTAATGCTAACATCAAGACCAGGTGACAAATAGAGTACAATTATATTATTAACATAAGATTGTTAGAAAATGTACCTACAATAATTAATTCATAATATTAACTTCAATCAAATAATACTGAAACAAGGAAGCCAGGTGACAAATAGAGTACAGTTAAGTAATTTTGTTGCAAAACATATTAATTAATAATATTAACTTCAATGATGTAATACTAAAACATTGAGAGCAGGTGACTCATAGGTACTGGACGTTACCTGTTGTGACAGCCGGTTCAGGATGTACTGGACGTTACCCTGTTGTGACAGCCGGTTCAGGATGTACTGGACGTTACCTGTTGTGACAGCCGGTTCAGGATGTACTGGACGTTACCTGACAGCCGGTTCAGGATGTACTGGACGTTACCTGACAGCCGGTTCAGGATGTACTGGACGTTACCCGACAGCCGGTTCAGGATGTACTGGACGTTACCTGTTGACAGAGCAGGTTCAGGGTGTTACCTGTTGGGAGAGCGGGTTGAGGGCATACTGGATGTTACATTCGCCCACCACTCCGATGTGCCGGATCACCTTGATGGCCGTCGTCCGCAGCATGTTGTACTCTGCGTTGGTCAGCGTCTGGCTCGGAGCCACAACAATCGACTCTCCCGTGTGGATGCCGAGTGGATCCACGTTCTCCATGTTACACACCTGAACAAAACAAAGTTTCAGCTCAATACCGTGAGGCATTGCTAAAAAAAAAGTCTGGAAAGCGAAATTTCATCTCTTAAGTTCAAGGGACATATCTGTCAAAAATTGCCATGAAAGTCAAACTTGATCTGTATGAATACATGATAAAGTTATACACAAAATTTCAGCTCAATTTCTCAAGGCATTATGAAAAAAGCATCAAGATAACTACATGTGAGACAGATGGATGGATGGACAGACACACATAGACAGACAGATGGATGGACAGACACACATAGACAGACAGATGGATGGACAGACACACATAGACAGACAGAAGGATGGAGATGAAAATATAGTCCCTTTCAGCTGGTCCGGTAGGGGACAAATAAAGTAACACATCTATCATATTCTCTTCTTGCAATAGTTACAAATAAAGTCATTAAGTGATGATGATATTAATAGATGAATGACATCACATGCAAGACATGCTGTACAAAAAGCTATTTAACAGAGCAGAAATACTTTTCACCAATGGCAAGGTTTAAAAGCTGACGACAATACATCCCTTAAGACATCGCTATGTATGATTACGACAATCATTATCATTTTACCGAATGACTGTTGAACATATTTTTGCAGATACATTTTGTAAATATGCTTTTATTAACCATCTTACTAGGTACAAACATCATCAGACTCTAACTGTGGGATATTTCTGATGACACTCACCGTGATGCAGTTATCGTAGGCATCTCGTACGACTTCATACTCCACTTCCTTCCACCCTCTCAGAGACTTGTCGACCTGGACCTGACTGGTGTGAGCAAACGTTGCAGTGGCAAGGGTAAGCAGCTCCTCCCTGTTGTCGGCAAACCCTGAGCCTAGCCCGCCAAGAGCAAACGCTGCCCGGATCATCACTGGGTAGCCCAGTCTTTCTGCTGCCTGCACCACCTGGTGAAACACAAACAAACGTACTCTTTAATTACATGCACTCCAGGAAATTAATGATTTTCTGCCATTAGATTTCAAACATGGAGTAAAACCATATCATATATATTTTACCTGACAGTCAGTCAACAATTACCTGACAATGTAAGTCAACAATTACCTGACAATGTAAGTCAACAATTACCTGACAATGTAAGTCAACAATAATCTTATTGGCACTGTCAGTCAACAATGAACTTATTTACACAGTCAGTCAACAATAAACTGATTAACACGTCAATCAACAATTACCTCATACACATGGTCAGTCACAATTACCTGATTGACACTGTCAATCAACAATCACCTGACTGACACTGTCAGTCAACAATCACCTGACTGACACTGTCAGTCAACAATCACCTGATTGACACTGTCAGTCAACAATTACCTGATCGACAGGTTGATTTTTCTTTTTGATATACTAACTTATTCAAGTTGCTGTAAATGATGTGAATGTTTTCATTATACCACTTTTACGGTTGGTCGACATTTTTATTTCCTGTGATTTTGGCGTGAAATGTTTACTAGATGATTCAACTGTATGTGATGTAAAACATTTTTAGGTGTATATTATTATATATATACATGTATACAACGTCTAATATATGTAATATTCAAATATCTTAATTTGCTGTGTCATTATTTTTGTTTTAAAATGTGGAATAAAGTGAGGGTGAAAAAATTAATTAAAAATTACCTGATCGACAGTCAGTCAACAATTACCTGATCAACAGTCAGTCAACAATTACCTGATCTACAGTCAGTCAACAATTACCTGATCTACACATGTCCGTCAACAATTACCTGATCGACAGTCAGTCAACAATTACCTGATCTACAGTCAGTCAATAATTACCTGATCTACAGTCAGTCAACAATTACCTGATCAACACTGAAAGCTGCCTCACTGGCTGCAACATGTTCATTAATTTCTTCCATTTTCTCGTTGAACATCTTCCGGTCTTCCGTCCACTCTATAGAAGACACCGGCGTGCCAAGAACACGCACATTGTACTTCTCAAACACTCCAGTCGCAGTCAGCTGTATCCCACAATTCAGTGCAGTCTGACCCCCAAATGTCAACAGCACACCATCGGGACGTTCACTTTTTATAACCTACAAAAACCACAAAACAAAGGAAGATTAGAACCAGTTCAAATAAGCTTTGCTTTTATTCTCATTGCAGTTAAAAGTTTGTTTTGTTTAACGACACCACTACAGCACATTGATTTATTAATCAAAGGCTACTGACTTTCTACATTTTGACATTTGGCCATTCAGCAATCATGTCATAACTTGGGAATGGAGGTTATACATGAGATGTGTTACGAAGTGTTATAACATAGTATGTGCCTTCATATTTTTATGCCAGTGTAAGTAATTTCATGTTAAAGACTGAACTGTATTGAAATAAAATGCTGATTTGGATTCACCTGTGTGACATAGTCTGGTCTAATTGGCAGGAAGTACACCTTGTCAGCAAGACCTTTCGATGTTTGTACAGTGGCGATGTTTGGATTTATCAACACTGTCACAATTTTCTCTTCCTTCAAAGCCTTGATCGCCTGTTATACAAACAAAAATGCAGAGCATAAATCCAAAATGTAATCTGTTAAACATGGAAAGAATAGTAACAGAGTTCTATGAAATAACACAATCCAAGGCCAGACTCTAAAATTTTAAATTATGAATTTCCTAGACATAGAATAAAAATAAAATTCAAAAAGGTACCCCGTTGTTATTGTCACTAATGCCATCATTTATCTATTTCCCATGTTAAACTAAAAACAAATGATTTTATTGTTCATGAATGAAACACATTCTGGTGGTGGGATCTGAACCAAACCATGTGGAACAATCATTCTGAGAGTACTGCTAAAGCAATACATGTCCCCTACCGGGCTACACAAATTTTATCATTCAAGGGCCATAACTCTGTGAAAAATGGATAAATCGCCATGAAAGTCAAACAAACTCGATCTTTAAAGGAAACATGTCACGTAAACCATATTTGGCACCAACCATGTACAATTAATTATAAATTGAATCACCTAAAAAAAAAATTTCTAAAAAATTAATTACTTAAAATATCTCCATAAAAGAACCCCAGATACGAGCTCTTAGCGGAAATTGCCGATCTTTAATGAGCAGGGCAATCATGAGGTCCGTGACGTCAGAGACGCGTCGCTTGATCTGAAGCCTTACACTTAAAAGCATTAGTCCGTACCACTCATAAAGAATCTAAGACTTGCACAGCTTACCAAAACAATGAGTGTTCGTTCGCAAAACGTTTTTCCGTATCAATATGAGCTGTTAGTAAATGAAGAAAGACACACATTTACTTACAACAGTGATACTGAAGAAAAAACGGATAGCGAGTCGGAGGGTGGAGAAACTGATGGTGCCAGACCAGACCGGTCGACCAATTTACAGCCCGTAGCCCGAAAGTAACCCGGAGACAAAACCAAAACTCGGATGCTAATGCCGAGGTGTATACTGTTCATATTTAGCATAAAGATACACCTCGATATGATGTATTTAAATATGTAAAAAATATAAATGTAGGACAAACATTTTTTGGGGGTTTTTTTATAGAAAATATCGCATTTTTTATGTTCGGGCTGTACATAATGAAATCTGTATGCACAGTGTAAACAGACGCTCTAATTTACGACAAGGCGCTTCACTTTCATTAACCTGGCTTGTAAAACAACATAAATGACTTGAG
This sequence comes from Gigantopelta aegis, assembly GCF_016097555.1. Lineage (NCBI taxonomy): Eukaryota > Metazoa > Mollusca > Gastropoda > Neomphalida > Peltospiridae > Gigantopelta > Gigantopelta aegis. Next base: position 89,378,855 of record NC_054704.1, on the reverse strand, counting down.
AGTATAATCAACTTTTAAACTAAATATATTTCTATTTGGATCAATAGAACGAAATGGGGTTATAGTATTTTTCTCTCATAAAAAAAAGTAGCATATTATTAGGCCTATTGGTAGGGTGCGTTAGAGTAAAAACGACCACTCACGACACCCAAGTGATAATTTTCTTTTCTTTGGTACTACGTAATTGGTCAGTTTTGTAATTTTAGATGGGAAAGTCTACTTAATCAAGGGTTTTACAGCATTATTTACAGTAATGAAGCAGGGCGGCTGATAATGTCCATTAACATTGTACTATAGTCGCAACAGGTTACGCCACAATACCCTGTGATCTTAAAAAAACTGGCACGTATTTTGTACGTATGTCTAGACCGTGGTAATCACTTACCTGGTCGATACCCTGCAATATACACCTGCCAATCAGGAATCACATGTGCAGGCCACGGAAAGAAAGGACCAATTAACTAAAACAACACTCCGATTCTCAAGTCAGCCCGTGGATGAAACATAATAGTTATTTCGACACCGACAGTAGTGGGGTTTTTTGTATTGAACTTCGTGTTGCTTTGGGGCTTCGGGCGATGAGGAACGTTTTTGTGACGTATTCCGCCCGAAGATTAAAAACATTATTTAAAATTATTATTGTTTTCTACACGTTTTTTAAAAACATATTTAAATACATCGTACTGAGATGTATCCTCATGCCAAATCCCATGTTTGTATATGACATATTTAATTACTTATTGACGTTTCCTTCTTCGGACGGTGAATACAGATTTTGTTATGTAGGCCTACAGCCCTAACATGAAAAATAATTTTTTTTCCAAAAAAATAAATAAATAAAAAATTCTACATTTTTGTTTTAACATATATAAATACATCATGCTGAGGTGTATCTTTGTGCCAAATATGTACAATGTACACCTCGGCATTCGCAACCGAGTACTGTTTTTGTCTCCGGGTAACGTTCGGGCTCCGGGCTGTAATTAGGCTGACACCAAAGTACTATGCGGTGTTGGTGTCCAATCTTTTCTTTTGCGATAAAATACACGCGTCTTTCTTCGGATACAATCCTTTGGAAAACCATAAAAAGACAATCCCGATCGTTTAAACTGTTTATTTTTACACCCAAAGGCCGCGCAGTACGGCACTGATGGACTGAAAAGATCGAAAGCCCCTTACTCCATATATAAACAGTTAACAACAATGGAAGAGTACAACGGCTCTGACGTCACTTTCCTTTTTTTCCGAACGCTCACGAAGAAATATGCATAAATCGTACTTTGATACTGATTTGCGTAATTTCTTCATTTTAAGTTAACTACACGTATTTTATTGTTATAAAGTTATTTGTATATTATTTTTATATCATTTTTCTTTCAAAATGAGCTATAATATGGTCTCGTGTCATGTTTCCTTTAACTATGTGATAAAAATATACACAAAATTTCAGCTCAATATCTCAAAGCTGACAGACAGGCAGACAGACAGACAGAAGGATGGAGATCAAACCTCGAGTTCCCTCCAGTTTGACCAGCAGCACACTAATAATAAAATTGTGCTGCTTGCCTTTCTTGCAACCCACAGGCTAGTCCCTATAACCTAAATACTGTTACCCTCTTGCACACACATTCAATATGTTCTACATGAACGATACAAGAGCAAAATGTCTCATATGGTATTTTATCTCGTACAGTCACTTTTCGACGATTTTTATAACATTTATTGACCTGAGATCCTGAGTAGTCGAATTCTCCAGCCTGGCCAATCGAAAGTCCGCCTGAACCAAGAATCAGAACTTTCTGTGGTCGAGCGTTCTCTGGGATTCTTGTTGGACACTGGGTACTTTTCAGTCTTGAGTGTAATCGTTCCTTCACAGACGGGCTGAAAACACATCCAATACCAGTGAAATAGCACACACTGAACAAAAGATCCCAATTTTAAAAAGATTCCAATCTAATATCACTCATAAAAATGTTTGTTTTGGTTAATGATACCACTAGACTATATTGATTTATTAATCATCGGCTATTGGATGTCAGACATTTGGTAATTTTGACATATAGTCTTAGAGAGGAAACCCGGTGCATTTGTCTATTAGTAGCAAAGGATCTTTGATATGCACCATCCCATATACAGGATAGCACATACCATGGTCATTGCTATACCAGTCGTGGTGCACTGGTTGGAACAAGAAAAAGATCACACCAACCGTGCATCAAGCAAGCACTTTACCACTGTGTTACGTCCCGCCCCTAATATAACACATGGTTTGTGTGGATTTGATTTCTTATTGCAAGAAAGGAAGAAAAAAGAACAGTTTTATTTAATGCACTCAACACGTTATACGGCATCTGACATATGGTTAAGAAACACAGAGACAATGAGAAGAAACCTGTTGCCACCACATCATGGGCTACTCATATTTATTAGCAGCAAGGCATCTTTTATATGCAACATCCCACAGATTCGATAGCACATACTACAGCCTTAGTTACACCAGCTGTGGACCACTGGCTGTAACAAGAAATAGCCCAATGGGCCAACCTATGGGTATCAATCCTAGATGGACTGTGCATTAGTCGAGTGCTCTACCACAAAAAATTGGGTCCATTGGGCTATTTCTCATTCTAGCCTGTGCACCACGACTAGTATATATAAGGTTGTAGTATGTGCAATCCTGTATGTGCGATGGTGCATATAAAAGATCCTTGGAGGAATGTAGCAGGTTTCCTCTCCAAAAATATGTCAAATTTACCAAATATTTGACATCCAACAGCCGATGATTAATAAATCAGTGTGCTCTAGTTGTGTTGTTAAACAAACAAAACTACCACTATAAATAAATTGTTTGTTATAATTTTATTTTCATCAACAATGTAACAAAATGAAACACAAACGCTGCATGAAAGTGGTAACTACAATAAAGTGATGGTAACATGTACAAACCTGGTTTCTCCTTGTTTGTGAGCCGTCACTTGGTCGAGAAAGACGTCAAACAACATCTCCAAATCCTGGGGACCAGCCATGTGTTCTGGGTGAAACTGTACACTGCCAAAACAACAACAAATAAAACTTTAAATCAGGTTGGCCAAGCACTTCGTAATTTGATTTACTTTAACAAAATTATGTATGCACTTAGAATTCAATATTGTAAATTCGTGGCCAGAGAATTACAAGGTTCTATCTGCAATTTTTCCAAAAATTAGTTATCTATCCAATTTGATAGAACATAAAATCATCTACATAGTAAACAGTCCTAGAATGTGGTATTGTAAGACACAGTTGTTATATTAAAACTATTACAAAGACCTCTCTATGACTCAGATATGGCAGCTCCAAACTTCAAGTGGCGATTTCTCAAAATGAGGTTTTGTGCACATAGAACCATGTAATTTTCCAACCACGAATTATAAAATATTTATTGAAACAAACCAGCAACAAAAAATACCAAACATGGTATTGTTGATATATACTGATCCTAGAAGGTGTATCCTTGTAGCTGTGTTGTACAATATTCAACACGTAAACATGGACACAAAGTTTGGTCAATCTACAAACCTGTAACGCATTTGAATAGTTACAACAGAGTGAAACATAGAGCCTGACGCTGAAACTGTAAAATACTCCTAACAATAACTTGACTCTATAACTGTTACTTCACAGCCACTCATGAGTTTTTTAAAATATGAAAAATGTATTTTGTGATGTTACAAAACCAGGATGATCAAAAACAAATCAGATGTACGGAAATAGATAATCTAAACAATAAAATCTAAGTAATGTTTGATTTCAGTTATCATAGATGGCTCTAACAGTGAAAAATATGCCTTAGTGTTTAAAACCTAGGGTCTGTCACTTTAAAAGTAAACTAAATGTTTGTTTAATGAAATGAGACATTTTGAACTACAACATAGATCTTATATAGCAGGACAATCCATTTGGAAATAGCAATAAAAAAATTCAATAAACACAACACAATAAAACCCTGAAGTAAAAAACATTACTCGATTCAGCAAGAAATATACAAGACGTAGTAAAATAAAGTACTTAAACTTGCTCCACCTGAAAAAAGGTTTGCTTCTGTGAATGATTCCTTCATTCGTCTTGTCGTTAGCATTTGTAAACAATGGCAGCCAGTCAGAGGGTAAAGTCTCGGCATCCACAGCGAAGCCGTGATTCTGAGTGGTGATGTAGCATCGAATCGTGTCCTCGTACACACACGGCTGGTTGTGGCCCCTGTTGCCATATCTGTTAAAAAATAATTAGAAACTCTATAGCACTCTTGGGGTGGGATGCAGCCCAGTGGTAAAGCTCATGCCTTATGTGCGGTCAGTTTAGGATCAATCCCCATTGGTGGGCCCATTGGGATATTTCTCGTTCCAGCCAGTGCAACACGACTCGTAAATCAAAGGCTGTGGGATGGTGCATATAAAAGTTCCCTTGCTATTAATGGATATAAGCAAGAAAATAAGTTAAAATGAACAATATCACTTGGATAACCTGTCACAAAGGTGTAATTGGCAAATGATAGTTCTGTTATATCACCAATAGTTTTTATTAAGATGACTAAATTTCATATTGTCAATCAACAGATTTGGACATCACACCAGTGTTAAGTAGGGTCTCCATGAGTACTCGAGCATGGGCCGAATCTGTTCACAGGACTCAAGTACCCGTGCAAGGAAGAGCACTCTCAGTTAATTATATTTTTTTTACGTCATTTTGCCATATGGTTGCCACTGGTTACATTATAGGGCTATGAGACATGGAGAGAAAACAAAAGTCAAATGTGTGGAATGCAATACAATAGCATGATTTGGCATCCATGTTTAGCTCTGGATTTAAGTTGAATATTGCTATTTTACAATATTCTTTAGTTTCAATATCATCCAGTTTGACCCTTGAGTGATCAAGTCCAATATTTTGGACTCATGGAGGCCTTAATGTTAAGCTTTACTGAGATTATGTGTAAACAACAAGAACGATAATATTTTATACTGCTTGCATAATCAAAGCTTACTGCTGTACTCACTTCATCTTGAAGGTTTTAGCACCAACGGCCAGAGAAAGAAGTTGGTGGCCGAGACAAATGCCAAACACTGGCTTGCACTCGATTCACCAACGATTCTCCGGATGTTGTTAATAGTGACGTCACACATTTCAGGGTTTCCTGGTCCGTTGCTGAGGAAAAGCCCATCATACTCTGTAACAAATTTAATTTGTTTTTATTATTATCAAATGTTAACAACACTATAAACAATTAGCAGTGGTAATTCGTTATTAATAGCAATATCTGATTTTGAAATGACAAGGTCGTTCTTATCAAAGTTATTGAAATCACTGAAAAATGTCAAGCTGTAAAATTGATGAATCTAAACATAATAACAAATAGTGATGACACCAGATTGGGGCGATGGGTAGGTGTTTACAATGTAAAAAAATAGTTTTACCTTTTAACAAAACAAAACCAAGATTAGTTATATAGAAATTATCACGATTCCAAACTAATTTAAATACTGTATATATACTTTTCAAATTGAAGTTGTTTAATCCTACCTGAACTTCTGATTGGATGGTTCCAAGGTACCACAGTAACGGACGCCCCACGCTGACAGAGACAGCGAATCTGGTTGTTTTTTATTCCGCAGTCCACTGCCATGATTTTTATTTTGCCATCTGGGTTGTAGATACGAGGCGCCTAAAATAAACAAATGTATGCAGATATTTCTAGATACTTTTGTAATTCAAAAAATATATATTGTGATAAATTACACAATTAAAAAAGAAAAGAAAAAGAAAACATGTAAAATAATATAAACTGAAGTGTTAATTTCTAAAACGTAATACATGCATATCTGCCAAATTTATGAATTTGGGGTTAGCGGTAGAAGTATACTGATGATACTGTGAAATCACCTTTGTTTGTGGTGGTCTAATTTTCATGTGAATTAGTGCAATCAACAAAAATATAATGCATGTATACATATAATATGAATTTATGAAGGAAGGACATGGTTTATTTAACGACACACTCAACATATTTTATTTATGGTTATATGGCGTCAGACATATAGTTAAGGACAACATAGATATTGAGGGAGGAAACCCACTGTTGCCACTTCATGAGTTACTCGTTTCAATTAGCAGCAAGAGATCTTTTATATGCACCATTCCATAGACAGGATAGCACATACCACAGCCTTTGATGTACCAGTCATGGTACACTGGCTGGAGCAAGAAAAAAAAATCACAAACAGAATGTACCTTAAAATATTGTTAGTCTTTTAATGACGTTTTTAAAGGCAATTTCCGTGACCTTTTGGGGTTTCAAGGATTTTTGTATTATTATACACAAAATACAGTATTACAAAATTTGATGCCAATTGCCTCTCTTCTTGGCTTCTTAGTTTAAATTTAAAAATAATGTTAATTGCCATTACACAAATCAAAATTCCATGACTTTCAACGAATGGAAAATGTCATTTGTAAATTCCCCAAATTTCCAGTATTTCTATGCCCCATAAGATAAGGGGTGTTCTCATTATGCGATTAGTCGCAGCAACTTGTCGAATGCGATCATTTTGTACTGTAAGAACACCTAAATTGGAACGACTTTAGTCTTAAACGTTCCGATTATTGTTTTACCGACAAATCACATGCAATAAGTCAGTGAGACTAATCACACTATGAGACAGCTGCTGTATGAACCCTCCTATGTTTGTTCTGATAGCAAAGTAACAATTAACAAACCTTCAATGACACTTCACCAACAAGATGGATTTGGTTAGGGTCAGTCATTTTAACCATGTCTGGGTCAGTTCCATCAATAACAAGCTGAAAAAAAAGAAAAAACCCTCTGGAAAAGCATTCAGGGAGTGGCAATCTTCCTGACTCATGGAAGCAGTCACGATCTTGTCAAAACTTCCTTTGGATTCTTCAAAAGACTATTTCCAAATTTCAAGGAAATATTCTATAAATCTGAGAACTGGCTAAACCAAACTGTGTTCCAGTGTGAGCCCTGGTTGCTCCCTACAAGGTTTGAATATAGCTTATTCATCAGGGCTTCTAGAATATTTACAAAATCGACTAGCCACAATTAAAAATCCACTAGCCCTACTTTACTTCAAATAAATAAAATTTTATTAATAGTAATAATCGGATATGTCACCTAAAGAGGGAATAGAGCTCAAAAAGATTCGGGGGTGGGGCCAGGATATTCATATTTACAAAATAAACTTAAACGTAGCATTTGACAACTTTTTTTTACTAGCTGTCGGGCATGGCAATAGTAGTTATTTACCAGCCCAACATTGAATATCACCAGCCATGGGAGTGGGGCTAATATAATCTAGAAGCCCTACTTAATATAAGATGACAGATCCAAACATTTTACATGTACAAAATGGTGTAGGCTAACAGTTACCTATAACAAAATCAAACTAGAGAAACATCCAACGACATTTGTAGGGTACTTATTTTACTGATGCTAATTAAATAATTAAAATAAAACAAAAATAAAAACTCACTTTTCCAAGCATTGTTCCATGCTCTCGGATTCTTTTAGTTATTGCACGAGTATCAACTCCTGCCAAAAATAAACAATATATCAGGCACTAATCTAGTTGTAAACAATATTTATGTGTATATCAGGCACTAATCTAGTTAAAAACAATATTTATGTATATACAGGACACTAATCTAGTTATAAACAATATTTATGTGTATATCAGGCACTAATGAAAATTAAACCCCACCCACTTTGATTTTGCTAAAAATTAGTACATGTATATAAGTTATGTTATTGGTGCTAAAAATGATTATATTTAAATGTTTAGCTTGATCAGACTAATGGTTTCCGAGATACGACCCATTAAATTTTGACAATTTTGGCAAAAATGGGCTTGACCACCAATTGTCAAATGAGCATTATTCAGTAACCGTTTGGTCAAGCTTGTTGAAATTTGATATTTTTAAAAAGGGAATTTCATAAGGATTCCAAATCTGATGACCTTTATACTTTTACTTTGACCTTGTGGATCACATGACCTTGAAATAATCTTTAATTCTACATGAAAAATTTAGTCCTACATAATACAAGCATTTTGAGAATACTGCTAAAGCATTACATGTCCCCTACTGGGCCCAATTTTTTTTCGTTTCTCCTAAATTCAAGGGTTATAACTCTGAAAAGTGAATAAATCACCACAAAACTTAAACTTGAATTGTAAAGCTATATACAAATGATAAAACTATATAAAAAATTTCATCTTGATATCTCCAGGCATTGCAAAAATCTAGAAAACGAATTTTCACATCTCAAGTTCAAGGGCCATAACTGCATCACAAATGGGTAAATCACCATGAATTTTATACTTGATCTGTAACATTACATGATGAAAATATACACAAAATTCCAGCTCAGTATCTCTAAGCCTTCTGCAAAAAACATCCGGAAAACATATGTGGGACAGACAGATGGACAGGAAACCTATAGTTCCCTCCGGTTGGACCGGTAGGGGACTAATTTACAAATCTCGAGGTATAATATTTTTTATTAGCCTATAAGAATAACTTAAAGTATGCAAACCTGACATATGTTGATTGTTGATTCTGAGGGCCTGAATTTAACATAATAAGAAAAATTTTTTATGAAATTGAAAATTCCCATCTCTGTTTTTTAAAAACAACGCTAAAATTCCTGAAGTCAAAGCCAATGCAGTGACTGCCAGTAAAGTCAAATTTCAGAAATAAAACCCTTTAGTGTATTAGCCTCATACCCCAAATGGCTGGTATATTTTGTTCAGTGAGCCATGTTGACAGTGACTTCACAGCACTCCAGTGACTGTACTTCTCAGTGAGGTCGCCAATAACCAGAGCTGCGACATGGATTTCTGACGACTCAAACCACCGCTTGAGACCAAACTCATCCTCGCTGTCATCAGCTATCCCATAGTTTCCAATCAGTGGGTACGTTAACACGAGAATCTGTTTCTGGTACGAAGGATCGGTCAGCGACTCGGGGTAACCCACCATTCCAGTCTGAAATACTAACGACACAAGGACAAATTAAATACATAGGGAATAACTGGTTACTGTCTTAAGATATCAGCTTTATCCTGCCGAGCTGCATTCGCCATTCAACCTGAGCAGGATAAAGCCAATATCTTAAGACAGTAACCAGTTATTTCTTTTATCCTGCAATCCTACAGGAATATTCGGAAAATCGTTATTTATTTTAGTTTTTTATACGTAAATCAAGTATTGTCAACCTAGCAAGGCTTTCTGCCGTATGACGTCATACAAGATATATGACGTCATTTTTTGTAAGACACTAGGCTACATTCTGTCACATTAAAAAAGCTTTTCTAAACTCTAATATAAATAAATATACACGTTTTGTATTGTTATCGCAAAACTAAAAGTTATTTCTATTTACTGTACTTCAACAAATGATTTAAAGAGTATGTTTACCGAAAACTACTCTGAAATATCACATGCCTATATCACATGATCTATATTTTTGGTCAGTGACCAAAAATATAGAGATTTATCTAGTCATATCTTTCCAATGTATACAGTGATTGCTGGATAAATGTATGTACTTCATATTATACAGTGAAACTCGACTATACCGGATGAGGCTGAAGACCTAAGTTTATGCGATTTAGACAGCATCCATTGTTTAGAGAGTCGCATTTTTTAATTTAGAAAATATGGAACCATGAAATTTGGCTGGTTTTGACAGGATTCTGTTTTGTTCAGGATCTGATTAAGACAGGTTTTCACTGTAAATCCAATACACTTTTTAATTTACTGTTAATTATGTTAAGCTGTAATGACAGCAAAACCCTACCCATAAAGTATCAAGACAATACATGATCACGTACCTACATAGGCAGCAGAAGCAGGGGGCCAGGCAAGTCCCCCTATAATCCAACAGCTTTTGTATTATTAGTGTGCCAAGTAGCTTTGTGCATATCCATATCAGCCCTCTACGTTAACTTTTCATTCTAGGAGCCAGATGGCACCTACTTGTATTTTTGTATAGATAGTATGAAATGTTTTAGTCACCAAATGAAAAACATTCTCACATATCTATGTATTATATAGAGTTTATCTATATTAATCACTAACAAACACATTACAGGACCCACACACATACCAGATGTTGTTTCTACGGACCTGAATAAAGACACATTACAGGACCCACACACATACCAGATGTTGTTTCTACGGACCTGAATAAAGACACATTATGAAGGGTGTGAAAGTTCAACATTGTACTTGTTAGGTTAGTTGCTGATTCTGAACGAAAACCCATTTAAGTCAAAACCGTATCTCTGCACTATATCAAAGGTCATCAGGCATGTGTGTTGTGGCGGGGTTAAAGCCCCTCCCTGCTCAAGCTATTTTTTTCAAATATATATTAAAGCCCCCTAAACTCCGTTCACCCGTGCAGACCCACACACACATCCCCACTAAAATTCCTGCACACGTACCTGGCAAAAATCTACCATATGGTATTACGATATTGTAGCATTACAATAGCTTAGAAAAATCTGGGTCCTGATGCATCATTCAATTAAGTTATTTATTCTACCATCACCAAATTCAACACACACCCTTTCCAACATATTGTTTTTAATGCATCACGTTTCAATATCACATACAAAGCATCCCCATTTTCCCAATATATTAACCCTCTTTGTTCTGCAGCCTATGAACATTAAATTTTATAAATTACAACCAAAAAAAGTTAGACCTGGACAGTATTAAAATTTCAGGTTTTAACATTACTAATTCTGTTATTCAGGTACCAGGAAATTGTATTTCAGACCATCTAAATTTCATAATTTCGGGGCATCTTCCCCCAGACTCCCTAAATAACTTGAATCATTTTCCAATACCTCATGCTAAATTCGCAGAAATTTTATGCCCATTAAGATTTCCTGAATTAAAGTAATAAGCAGATGATTCGTCCTCTGGACGTTTCTTCCACCTGTAGACGATTTGTCCACTGTTGGAACTCGAGACGATTCATCCACAACCAAAAATTGTTCTTGGACAATTCGTCCATTATAATTTTTATAGTTAAATTTAGAATTTAGCTGGAACCTGGTAGCGGAATGGACATATCGTTGTTTATTGGTTGGTTATCTCAAATGACGTCACGTTATGGTATTTTTGACATAAATGACGAGATTTTAGTTTAGTTATTAGCTTTGTTTTCTAAACAGTATGTCAGAATTAAAGGTGTAGTTGAAGAGCAATTAGAACAACAGCATATCAATAAAATACTATAATGGACACAGACAGACAATAACAAGTTGATAGGGCTAATGCCAGTAAAAAAAAATTTGTTTCATATACTAGTAATTTACCACAAAATGAAAATAATTGACCATTTTAATGGCTAAAAAATTACATTTTAGATTTATTGGTCTAAATGTTGTAATCGAGTGGACGAATTGTTCGAGGTGGGTGGACGAATTGTACAGTGGGCGAATCGTCTGTGGACGAACCGTCTGGAAAGCGGCCAAACACATGCCGTTAGAAGAAAATTATGCTAAATCTTGATTAATAACGCAACAAAAATTAAAGATTGTTTATTCTAAAAAAAAAAAAAAAAAAAAAAAAAAAAAAAAAAAATGAAAATTATGCTGCTTTAAATTGAATAACTTTTATTTTTAGAAACAAAAGTTTACAATTTTGTTGTTTTGTTTGGTGGAAATATTAAAATGGTAAATGTCATACCGACTTCTCCTGACACCGACGTCGTTGCTCCAAACTGATGACCCTCATAACAGTTTCCATCATCAAGTACAAGTTTGGCTATCCTCATGTCGTGGGTTGTTTACAACTTGTAAAATGTCGGGTCTCCCACGTGCTGTGCTAAAAGGCGGCTTACACGAAAACAAAATGGCAAATGCACCAATAGAAAGAAAAAAAATGTGTGCGATGTGCCCTTACAAGATGTGAATAAACATCTAATAAATAATATCTTCTTGTTTTATGTAAAACATACACATGAGAAATGTTTACAATTATAAGGCCAAAACACGTTGTAGAAAATAAAAGGTAACAGGTCGTTCACCCGAGTGGTTTTGAACATGATCCTCCAAACCGAGTCATTTCGCCCCATGTTTCGATTCGCCCTCATTTTTATTTTGTTAATAAAGTACATTTATTCATTGATTTGTCCTATATCCATTGATTTTTATATGTCACACATTGCGTGTTTATATCTACAAATAAAAATAATATTATAATTTCGTTTATTTGCAATATCATTTACTAAAGTCATATATATGAAATACGTACAGGCCTTAGATAATATACAGACAATGTATTCACATTAATAATTGATTTATGAAGTCACACTGCATACTACTGATGTGCTGTGGTTTCTTATTAAATATACTACATACCCAACTGAGGTTCTAAACTTCGTCTCGTACGAAAAAGAAAAAAAGAAAGAAATGTTTTATTTAACGACGCACTCAACACATTTTATTTACGGTTATATGGCGTCAGACATATGGTTAAGGACCAGACAGATGTAGAGAGAGAGAGGAAACCCGCCGTCGCCACTTCATGAGCTACTCTTTTCAGCAAGGCTTCTTTTATATGCACCATCCCACAGACAGGGTAGTACATACCACGGCCTTTGATATACCAGTCGTGGTGCACTGGCTGGAATGAGAAATAGCCCAATGGGGATCGATCCCAGACCGACCGCGCATCGTGCGAGCGCTTTACCACGGGGCTACGTCCCGCCCCTCGACTCGTAAGAGTGACTCGGGCCGATTCAATCGTGTGACATGCCACACGTTACGAAATAATTTGCTTGTTGACGTTGCAATCTGATCGAGTCACTCGTATCGTGTAACAGGGCCTTAAAATGCCGAGTACGATATGTTGATTTCGCCTAGCTTCAGCTGACAGAAAGTAAACAGCTTATAAAGCATTAATATCCAAAGACAGAAAATTACCTAATATTTGGTAATGAATATTGAATAAACAGAAGAAAAATACTTCAAAACTATAATAAATATATTTATTTTCGGGGGCGAAACGACTCGGTACGAATGAGATTTAGGGCGAACCAATCCTTTGTGAATAGGACTAAGGGCGAAACGAAACAACGCAGGTTCGATATATATATATTCTTTATTTTTTATTCTTTATTCCTCTTAAAGAGTTACAATAGCATTAATAGTACAAGAAAATAGCACAAAAAGACAAGTTATTGAAAATCAAGGTAAACGTCAGAAACAATTACAAGATTATGAGAAACAAGTTATATATCACACGCACACACGTACTCACACACACTGAGGTGTACACAAAGTAATATCTGCAGTATGCAAATATTTAATTAGTTAGTAATGCATTAAACTATATTTTACTTAAAGTGCTGTGCCAGACCATACACTAAAATTTCAAATTCCACAATTAAATGCTTTCTTAATTCATTGCAATAATATTTTACACCGATATGTAAATCAATAATTACGAAAATGCCCCATAAAAGTATTAAAACATCACGCCAGTAGAACACTGCCGGAAACGACCGAGTAAAATTCTCGGTAAAAACAATTGCCTGTAAATAGCCGTGACGTCACGAAGGGAACGCGCTTCACAAAAACCTACCACGAGACGACTTCCAGCGCAAGCGAAAGTGGGGCCGACAGCGACTGCCAAGCTTGATTATGCCATTCTTCTTTCGATGATGAATAGTGTAGTAATGACGACTGGACTAATATTTGTGCAACACAACAAATAATGCCTTATCAGTTTGAACCTGGAACATCTTCCGACGAACCACCGGCCTGACAGATGACGATGAAAATGGTCGTGGGGACAGCTTACCACTAATTTACAACTTTCATTCTTGTTATGTTCTTTAGCTTTTTGTGCGAATTATTTTGCTACACTGTATGTTCTAATACTTGTGATGTAGTAGAAAAGACGATAAATAACTCTTGAATTCTACGAGTCAAGTGGACCCGATATCGGTAATTTTAAGAAATAAACAAAAACGACTTTTAGTCCGTCCCATCCCTCTATGAAGATGTTTTTTTTGTGTGTGAATAATTTCAGTTTAGTTTGACGTAAAAAAAAAAGAAAGAAGTAAAAGTGTTTTGGAAATAACAAAACAATACTGTTTTTTGTTGTGTGCAATTGTGACAACAGTCTGCTCAGTAATAAATAACTTATTTTAATTTTAAAATTTTTACAAAAACGACTTTCAGACCGTCCCATCCATCTATGAAGATGTTTTTTTGTGTGAATAATTTCAGTTTAGTTTGACGTAAAAAAAAAAGAGAAGTAAAAGTGTTTTGGAAATAACAAAACAATACTATTTTTTTTGTGTGCAGTTGTGAAAACAGTCTGCTCAGAAATAAATAACTTATAGCACATTCCATAGTATGAAAAAAGGTTTTCTCTGTGGGAGGTATAGTAAAATTAATTTAATGTATTTATAGTCTGTTTTACAGGGAACGCCTTTTTTCATACTATGGAATTTACAAGTCATTTATTTCTGAGCCGATTGTTTTCTGAGATGCATACAAAATTAGCTTTTTTCTTTTCTTTTTTCTTTTTACAAAAAAACCCTACATTTTTGTAGGATGGGACGGACTAGGCTATAGATACAAGTTTACTTGTCTGTACTTTATTGTTCTCGAACTGTAAAGAAAAATCTCACAAATGAACGAGATGCAAACGACAACAAATCGGATCTCGGTGATTGCACGAACCGTGCATGAGAAAACAAACTGACCGGAGTTGAAAGCATAACGCAATTTGGGACATTACGATATGCACCCCAAGGTCGTTTCGGTGTGGATGGCGTCGGCTTGTTGTCATTTGTTTTGTGTCGCACAAAAATTGTTGGTACGGCATCTTTTTTTAAAAGCCATAACACCTGGTATTCCCATATCTCGCTTAAGCCGACAAGCCAGTTCGGACGAATCGAAACTAAAGTGTCTGCTGTCGCAACGGTCTCCGGCATTTTCTTCCTGTCCAGTATTTCCACGTTGTTTTAATCAAATTCACACACAGCTTTTTCACAGCAACATTACTAGGAAATGCGTGAAGACTAAATTTATCGGCTTTTGTATTGCTACAGCCGCCAACAACACGCCGTTTAACCATAATAAACACAAAAGAAGCAATGAACAATGGCGCTGACTATCGAAAGGAGTTCCCTTCGTGACGTCACGGATCAAATCTTACGGAAATTCCCGAAACGAATTCAACTGGTTCTGTTTTTCAGGGGAATATTTTTAATTGGAAAATATACCGGTATATAATTTTTTTACATTTTTTTTTCTTTTTTTCTAATCATATTAAATAATATCTTGATTGATATAGCTCAATACATCATACATCTGGCACAGCACTTTAACAAGTAGATGAAGTGAATAACAACCTCACTATACAATTTTGCGGCATCTTTGTCAACATTAATTGGAGAATTACATGACAATAGCTGTACGATAAATTTATCGTCAGAGAGATTATGCAATTCAGTGCTTAGCTCTATTGGACCAATATCAAAGAGAGAACACCAAAACTTGTCTCTAATTTCTGATAAATACTGACAGTAATTTATAACATGTACAAGTAGATCAGAGTATTGCACTTTACAAAGAAAGAAATGTTTTATTTAACGACGCACTCAACACATTTTATTTACGGTTATATGGCGTCAGACATATTCTTAAGGACCACACAGATTTTGAGAGGAAACCCGCTGTCGCAACTATATGGGCTGCTCTTCCGATTAGCAGCAAGGGATCTTTTATTTGCGCTTCCCACAGGCAGGTTAGCACAAACCATGGCCTTTGTTGAACCAGTTATGAATACTTTACAAAGAGTGCACAATCCTTGGGATGACTGTGGTCTCCACGAAGCGCAAACACTAATGACATGATGGGCCTGCTCTTTTAGTAAAGGAGTGGAATGAGCTATTTTCCCAAGCATTGTGCGTTTTTAAAGGCGCAGACCCTAGTTTCAGCCTGTGAAAATAGACACTAAGTTTAGTTAATCTACAAAAGTGTAACACATCTAGATCACGTTACAACAGAGTAAAACAAGAGTCTGTGACGCTGACAAAGTGAAATATCCTTAAAAACAGACTAGGACTCGACTCCATTACCGGTTGTTGTTTTTTCTCAGACGCACGTGCGTTGTTTAAAATATGAAACATGCATTTTGCGATATTAAAAACACCAAGATGACCAGAAACACTTCAGATGTACGGAAATAGATGATCTAAACAATAAAATCATTGTAATGGCTGATTTTAGTAATCAAAAACGGCTCTAATAGTGAAAATTATGCCATAGTGCTTGAAAACTAGAGTCTGTTCCTTTAAGACAGGATGACTTTTCAGGAAATGATTAATGTCTAGGGTTGAAGAAATGTGTGATTTCCATTTTGCTTCCTCATACTCAAAAACACTTTTATTAACTATTCTTTTCCAAATTTGTTTGGGAGGAAATGTGGAAGTTTTATAAAAGTTATTTAAATATGTAATCAATTTATATTTACCAAGTATCCTGTGTATGTCTCTTGCAAAACCAACCGGAACGGGAACACACTGGTTCTTAAAATATAGTAACCTATTTGTTATAATCTTGTAGGGTAAACTCCATGCAGGACAGTGAAGGAGATGTTGCAGAAAATTTAATTTATGGATATCTATTCTGGCTTCAATTGAAATGGTACCGACTAACCCTAAACAAATAACTGTTCGTGTCCTTTTAGGTAGACCTTGTATATTTTTTACTGCAAATCTAAAAGCCCTTTCTAAAGCCAATAACTCGTTCTCAGTAATGGTATTCCATAGTTCACAGCCGTAGAGTGCTTTAGATAAGCACAAAGTATTGACTAACTTCAAACTAGTGGTTAGATTCAGTCCGTGTGGGTGGCACCCCGATTGTAATAGTATCATACTTGTAGATTTGAATGTTTTACATGCTTCTAATGTCCGGTCCCAGTTATTTAGATGCTTATTTAAAATGATACCAACATGTTTTATAGAATGCGTACAGGGTATTTGTTTCCCTTATAAAAGGAGATGTGGGTCTGTCTCATTACAGAAATTAATCATCTGACTTTTTAGCGATGAAAACGTAAATCTCCATTTCAGACTATATTGTTGGCAGATTAATAGCATAACTTGCCAGTTGTGGGGGAGATAACAGCAATATCATCGGCCTGTGTAGGGCATGAAACGTGGACATCTAGGATCATAGAACCTTTCTTTGAATGGCTTAACTTGTTTAGAAGATCATTTATATATAAAACGTAAAATTTTGGGGAAAGTATGCTACCGTGACAAAGCCCTCTCTGCTGTTTGAAATAATGCGAAAAGGTATTGTTTACAAAAACACACGATTTGGCGTTGTTGTAAATTCTGTCCAGAATGAGCCATATCTTAGGAGGGATTCCAATTTCAGATAATTTATACAATAAACCTGTATGCCAAACTGTATCAAAGGCTTTTGAACTATCTAAAAAGGCTATGCAAGTACCGTCATTACGCTCCTTATAAGTTATAGTGATTTACAGTTTCTTATAACAAAAGAAGCATCAATGCTTGAAAGACC
Source organism: Gigantopelta aegis (assembly GCF_016097555.1). Lineage (NCBI taxonomy): Eukaryota > Metazoa > Mollusca > Gastropoda > Neomphalida > Peltospiridae > Gigantopelta > Gigantopelta aegis. The sequence continues at coordinate 89,361,234 of NC_054704.1, read as the reverse complement.
TTTTTAAAAACCACATTGATGATTATCTGGATAATTTACTGAAGAGGAAAGTGATGGCATTAGTGATTCTAGAACCTTTTACGAAAATTTTGAAAATTACAGGTAAAAGAGTAATCCCTCTGTAGGAATCCGGACTCAGTTTGGACTTGTTGGGTCCTTTGTGAATACACACGAGAACACCACCATGCCAATCATCAGATATACAGCAATTACTAATTAACAGTGAAAATAATCTTGCTAGACAGAAGAAGAGATATAAACCTCCATATTTAATATGTTCGTAAAATATTCCATCTAGGCCACACGATTTATTGTTTGGAAGCTTAGAGCATATGTTGCTAACTAAATTAGGAGAAATAGAGAAAACTACATCAGATAAGACTGCATTCGCTTTAAATGCAGATACTTTGGCTTTTAAAATTAATTTAAAATTGTTGTCGAAGTGATCAACTGATTCGTCAGAAAACACTTTGCTAAAATGATCAGCCATTTCGTTACAAACTTCTGCAGGGTGAGTAATTATTTTCTTGGAAACTGATAGGGACCTGATATAGTTGCTTCTTGTTTCATTTCGAAGTGCACTCCATAGTGTCTTTTGGTCAACATCGAAAGCTGCGTCTAATGAATTATATAATTCTGTTTCATAATTTGAATAAGCTTTTTGGAGAGTTATTCAGAATTTATCTTTTGCTTTTTTGTATAATCTAAACGTTTCAAACTGCATTCCACGTGGTCTGCCCTCATTTATCCACAAACCTCTATGATAAGACATATCTGCATGGCATTCTTTAACAGATTCAGACCAGTACGGTTTTGCATGTTTATCATATTTTGTATTAGGAATGGTTTCTTTGGCTGCTTGAGTCAGTACTTGTAATATGTTATTGTTAAATTGCAGTGTGTCATTTGTTGTCGCTACTTGGCTTGGTATTTTAACTGGTCATAACATATGAGAAACCGCGAAAGTGTAATCATTTAACAGATTGAGGCGCCTTGCCTTTTCCCAAGAAGGTTTTTCTTGTGGTCTGAAATTGTATTTATTTAAATTATTTAATGAAATGGAACATATTACTGGCTTATGATCAGAAAGCAAAAGTTCACTCTCATCTTCAACTAGCGCGTTTTGAACATATGGAATTAAATCATCGGGAACTAGAATGTGGTCAATAACAGATGATGGACTCCCTGTATAGGATTTGTATGTATGAGAAGGGCCCTTGCAAAAACTTTGAACGTTAACTGAAACTAAATTATATTTAGTAACAAAAGTATGAAACATATCACTTCTTCTGTCTGTAACAAAAATAGATTTTGCACCAGCTATTTTAACATTAAAGTCTCCAATAATAATAATAATAACAGTACCCTTCGAACTGTACGCAGTGTACAGTTTCTCTAACAAGTCTAAGCGCTCATGAAATAAATCGTTAGATAAATTAGATGCAGGTAGATAGGCACAGAAGATATAGATGGTTGTGGAATCGTTGAGCGTAATTTCTATGCCAGTTATTCTATCACTCTCAATAGGTATTGTGTTAGTACATTGGTTCAAAGATTTTCTTACCAGTAAACATGGGCGGATCCAGGAAATATTTTTAGGGGGGGGGGGGGGGGCCAAAAAAGAAGGGCACATTGACTCGTCAAAAGGGCACCTTACTACAAGTTTTGATATTTACAATTAATATGAATTCCTACAGTTCTACGTCATAATATACTAGCAATAATGAAGTAAATTGGCGTCACTCGCGTTAGAACCTCAATGGGGCCCCATTGAGACTTAATAACACAGACACATATCTGCAAGCTTGCGCATGTACACGAAAATCTTGATTTCATTTATCTACAATATAATTATTGTTTACTTAAAAAAAAAAAAATTCTACAAACAAAAAGGGCACTTGGACATTTTGAGGGCACTTGAACAATTTTTTGGGGGGACGCGTCCCCCTGGTCCCCCCCCCCCCCCTTGGATCCGCCCATGGTAAAGCTAATCCTCCTTTGTTAACAATTCGGTAAAGCGAGGTATCTCTTTCAGTGGCACATGTCGTAAATGCCATGTAATTAGCGTCGATGGTGTTTAAAAAATCACTGTTGTATTCCCTCAGATGGTGGTCACTAATTCCACAGACATCTATATCATGCTTGTTTAGACATTTAACTAAATTGGGTGATCCTGACATTACATCCTGGCAGTTCCAACACATAATATTAATAATCGACTGAGCCATCTTCAATGTTGTTGTTGAATTGGTTTAAAAACGTTTTGCTTTGGAAGCCACTGTTTAATGTAAACACCATAAGGCCAGAAATCTTCACGTTCGGCTATAGCACGATGTTCGAATATAACATTAATTTGTGCAGACGCTGTTTTTCTGTTTTCTCTGTTAAAAAATCTCACACTGGTGAGCTTAACTCCATTTTCTTTAAGAAAGTCTCTTAAGCCAGCCTCAGTAGACGGTTTGTCAATCCCACCGACATAATACCGAGCCACTTTGTGTTTTGAAACACCACGGAATACTGACTGTGTTGACAAAGTCGCCCCACACTGGTCTGAGGGTGCCCATACACTGATGTTGTTGTCACGGAGACAAGAACCGTTAGGCGAGACTTATTGTGTTTTATGTGTTACGGTGGTATCGTGCTGGGTGTTGCGTGTTACTGTGTTTTCAAGCTGGGTGGAGCGTGCCTCGATTCGCCCTAATTTTTATTGTGTTAATAAAGTACATTTATTAATTGATTTGTCCTATATCCATTGATTTTTAGATGTCACACATTGCGTGTTTATATCTACAGATAAAAATAATATTATAATTTTGTTTATTTCCAATATCATTTACTCAAGCCATATACATGAAATACGTACAGGCCTTTACATTAATACATTAATAATTAATTTATGAACAGTCACACTGCATACTACTGATGTGCTGTGGTCTCTTATTTTTATCACTGCACATGCTTTAACCATTTTGTTTGCTAAATTAATCTCTGTTGGTGTCAACAAGCAACAACATTAAAGTCAACGTAGTCACATTCTGTGAGGGAAGCCATGGAATTCCATCAGGTTTGTCGTTTTAATGACCCTACCCACAAGCGGCGCCTAGTCTCTTCTTTTGGAAATTTGTAAAACGATATTTTTTTTTAACATCATGTTATAGTTTATGCAGCCAACTGCACAACATGTGTTAGGCATCGTGACCGTTAACTGTTGTAAATGATCGACCAAAGTTGCCTCATTTCACTATCAAACCATACGTAACTAAGGAGAAGCTTCACCGCGTCACGTGATAAACAATGGCGGCCAGGGGTCGAAGTACCCGTATTTTCGGTTCCGAGAATATACTACATACTCAGCTGAGGTTCTAAACTTCGACTCGTACGAATGACTCGGGCCGATTCAATCGTATGACATGCCACACGTTACGAAATAATTTGCTTGTTAGCGTTGAAATCTGAGTGACTTGTACGAGTCACTCATATCGTGTAGCAGGGCCTTAAAATCCCGAGTACGGTATGTTGATTTCGCCTAGATTCAGCTGACAGAAAGTAAACAGCTGATAAAGCATTAATATCTAAAGACAGAAAATTACCTAATATTTGGTAATGAATATTGAATAAACAGAAGAAAAAATACTTCAAAACTATAATAAATATATTGATTTTTGGGGGCGAAACGACTCGGTACGAATGAGATTTAGGGCGAACCAACCATTTGTGAATAGGACTAAGGGCGAAACGAAACAACGCAGATTTCGAGATGGTTTTGGGGCGAAACGACCCGGATTCAGCTGCATTGTCGGGTAAAGCAAAAACAGGCCTCGGTTGTGCGTGGTGTAGCAGCAGTTAAGCCACGGCGCCGGTCTTTAAACTGGTAGATACCAGGGACCTAATTCACTAAACTCTCGCAACTTTGCTATCTCGCAGTGCAATACTAAAAGACTTGCAAAGAGGATGCTTTGTTGTCTTGCAGACCTTTGTGAATTAGGCCCCAGGTTTGCAGCTCTAAAGATAATGCATTACCACCAGTAGTCAGAGTAATTAGACGGACATTTGGACAGATTACAGTTAAGAGATCAAGCTATGTAATTTTATGGCAATCGCTGCCCACCAAACGGTAGTCAAAGATTCCCGCTCTAATACCACAACAATCCTATGTTTGACGTCAAGTACCTTTACATCGATCATTTTCGAGTTACTTGATTTAAAAAATAAAATAAAAATCCACATATTAATCACCAATACACACACACACACACACACACACACACACACACACACACACACATTCTACTACTGTACTAGTGACTAATTATTAAAATTAAAATAATCAAATTAAATTACTATTTACTTTATCTTTCATAAGAGGGGGCAAAACGTAGCGCATGCTATTGCAATCTGATTAAAATTAGCTTTACTGGGTCTAGTGGAGCTAATTTTAATTAGATTGATACTCTTGCCGTATCCTGTCGATAACACGGCAAATGTATCCTTCAAATTCAAAACGGAATTAATAATTTGTAATTGCTTTGGTTTAAAGTTACAGTGTCTGGTTACCATATTATAATATCATGCACAAATATGAAATACAAGCTCAAATGCACTTTTAAAAAATTCGTGTGTGTTTGTTACGAACGGAGAACGTCAAAAGTATACGCTCGATTCGTCACCTGTGTCGCCATTGCTCGGCAAAGCACAAACGACAGCCTGTTGTCAGTTTCAGTTAACACGTACGTTTGCGGATTTTAAATTGTAGGGTTCGTCTCAAAAAATGAAATGAGAAATCTTGCGCTATACGAAGAACGTTTGGTCGAGGATACCTGCTCAAGATACGCTTACCTGCCCAAGATAAAAAAAAAAAAAAAAAAAAAAAAAAAAAATATATATATATATATATATATATATATTCTAGGGGAGCATGGTCCCATATAAGCTTCGCTCAACCCCTAACCCCGCTGAAATGCCTGGGATCATTTATATGTACCATCCCACAGACAGAATATGACATACCATGGCCTTTTATATACCAGTCATGGCGCACTGGCTGGAACAAGCCCGCCGATAGGAATCGATTCTAGACCGACCGCGCATTTAAAAAAACCCACCCTTTTTTAGGTCTAAGTAATGAATAGAAATAACATATAGTCTTCATAAATGTTAAGGGCTGGATGTAGCCCAGTGTTAACACGCTCGCTTGAAGCGTGGTCGGTCTAGGGTCGATCCCCGTCGGTTGGCCTATTGGTCTATTTCTCGCTCTAGCCAATGCACCATGACTGGTATATCAAAGACCGTGGTATGTGCTATCCTGTCTGTGGGATGGTGCATATAAAAGATCCCTTGCTACTAATAGAAAAACGTAGCGGGTTTCATCTCTACGACTGTGTCAAAATTACCATATGTTTGACATCCAATAGCCGATTATTAATAAATCAATGTGCCCTTCTAGTGGTGTCGTTAAACAAAACAAACTTTTTACTTTCATAAATGTTACGTATATCGAACACACCGGCCTCTTTTTCTACCCCTACAGCGTTACGTAATTATTAACACCCCCTTACACGTAACGCGTATGCCATACGCTGGCCACTGTCAAAATTTCCAGGAAATCCCCCATCGACCCCTGGCAAGGTATTGTACCATACCTCTATGGATATAAATATATTTTGGAGATATGAGACGATCCCTCAATCAAGACAGTTAAATTTGTTCAAAATCACGTGAGAAGTTCAGCGCCTGCGCAAATCACGTAAATTCCCAGTTCTACTGTCGTCCCGCTAATTGAAGAAAATCAAGTTGACCATTGCGTTTGCAGTTCACCTAGATAATGTAGATAAGCGAGCATTGCGAAACTATAGCGATGTGGTGGACCTTTTATGTACCAAACAGAACTGGATCATCTATTCTAAATGCTTAAATAATAAAAATATTCCAGACACTGCAGCTTTAATGATGTAATTAAATCCAAATTCTTCCAAAACGGCATTAGCATGGAACGAATATTAGCCTTGATTTATGAAGATGGCTGTAACCTCGCGTGGTATGAGACAGTCTCTGTAACTTTGTGCAAGGCTGAATCGCCGAGTGGGCGACCACGTGACCTACGTGCGTCACGATATAGGTCAGCGAGTTTTGGAATTCTGACGTCGAGTGTGCCGAAGTTTAGCTGAATGTGGGTGCTGTCGGATTTCTTTCTGTAGTGTATGTAATAGTGATTAATATGTGGATTTTTTTAAAAACCAAGTAAAGGTATTTGACATCAAACATAGGATTGTTGTGTTATTAGAGCGGGAATCTTTAACTACATAACTTGGTCTCTGACTGTAAGGGCTCAATATCTGTCCACATGTCCGTCTAGTCCTATACAGTTAGAGTACTCGGGCTACACCATCAGTCGAAAATCAAATCGATCATTACCCCCTCGACAGAGGGCCCAAATGGCGCGGGATATGTAGGCTACCAAGGACAGTTTACTTGAACCTTAGTTTGGTATAAGCAGGAAAATCAAGTTAAATCAAATGAATGACCAATTGACAGGTTCCATACAGTTTGTAGATCGAAATTAACGTCTACCAAGTGTTGTAACGTAATCACAACTGAATCTGCAATTAAGGTTCAAGCAGGTTGTCCTGGGCACACGTTCATCAGTTACTTGGGCTGTCTGTCCAGGTCAGAGGTTTAGTGGGTAGTGAGAATGGTGGCGGTGTAGTGCGAGCCTGTACCGGGGTACGAACCCAGAACCTACCCGCCACAATTATGTCCGATGGCTTAACCTATACACCATCGAGGCCGATGTGACTCACAGAAAATGAACATATTTTATAAGGTCTGACTGGTCAGAACTGAGTGGGTGGGTAGGTGGAACTGCAGTGGTACAGAACCCGTCTGAAGGCCCAGATCCAGGGCGCTAAATTTTAGGAGGTAGCAAAATCTTGTAAAACAAAAATGCGAAATTCTACTTTTCTACTAAGTATAGAATGTGCTCCTTATGCCAGATCCATCCGCAATAGCTCTTGTTCAGACTTATTTGTCTATTAAGTAGTAGAATCCCCTCACTCGTGTTCACCAGCCTATCCCTAAATGTTTCTAGTTATTAGTAGAATCTACTATTTATAATCATCCACACCATCCACCCCCATCATTGGCGTCCGCGGCGGAGGTGCGGGGGGGGGGGGGGGGGCACTTACGCACTCCTGGATTTGGTCCCTCTAGAAATGACGTAAATATGCCACCAAAGGAGTCAAACCAGAGTTCATTAATCAGTTACGTTTTAATACAAAGTTCTTCATAGTAATTGGATTCTTTGTTATTTACATTTGCGATTGTAACTGTAACGAATTAGTTGACTGGATCGTACAGAACTTCTATGTATACACTTGCATGTAGGAGCGTTCGAGATTAAACATTTTGGGCAGTATCCCAGTTGGATACTAACATTTCAAAATCTGGTATCTCACCTGAAAATTTAGTATCCCACTTAAATGAAATTAATAAATAACATCGTAACAAACTTTGAAGACACTGTTACTTAACTTCACCTGTAAATGACGACTTTCACTGTTTCAGCGAAAAATAAAAACGCAGGATTAAAAAGAAACAACATTATATGGTATCTCGGTGGGATATTGGGCTATTGAAGTTTGGTATCCAAAATTAAATTCTGGTATCCCCGAGATATCGGGATACTGGTAATCTCGAACACTGCAATGTAGTACGTTAAATTGCCTCTGGCAGTTGAGTTTTTACCTAGATCGGGGTGGCTGGTGAACTAATATACCCAAATGCGTAAACAAAAAGAGAAAAAGAATCATACAATATTAAATGTATTTTTAATTCTAAAAACATCAAACCGGATAAACAAGCTCAATGTGCAGCAGACAAAGCAATTCATGTTGATCCCATAAATATATTCCTTCAGAACATGTAAATTCTTCAAAAACAGACTACTAAACTGACGATCAAAAGAAAGTATACCAATTATTTTTATTACAAATAAACACAATACACGTTCATGGAAGGTTAGATAAGTTCCAGTATTGTTCGTTATAATGCAATCAATGACGAATAGTCGCACATTGATGCGTTTGGGCGATGCCGCACGTGCAAAATGAGTTTATTCATCAAATTTATACTGCACGAGAAACATGATACTCGTGCATGTAAGGGTATAAAAAAAAGGTGCCATTGCTTAGAACATGTCTCAGTCAACAGTAAAATACCAGAAAACATGACAAGGCTAACTGCTGAAGAAAGAGAGAGAGCTATTGGTATGGTGCAGGTGGGTGCGAGTTATGCCCATGTGGCAAGAATCCCGAATTGCACAAAATTGACGATCACCAGGTTGATACAGCGTTACAGGGCGACTGGCAGGACTGCAGACAGACCACGAAGTGGAAGACCCCGCGTCACATCAGCCAACGAGGACCGCCATCTCCGCATCTTACACTTACGTAACAGATTCCTCACTGTGACATCTGCAGCGACTGGCCTTGGACATGTCATCAGTCGTCACACTGTACGTCGTCGACTACGACAGCATGGTATCAGGGCCTATCGACCATTCAGAGGGATGACATTGACGAGGCAACATCGACTTCTACGTTTACGTTGGGCACGTCACTTTCAACGTTGGCAAGCAGGTTCTAGTTATTCAGAGCAGATGGCAGGACTCGGATATACCGACGTGCTGGAGAGAGAACAGCCCCGTGCTGTGTTCAGGAGACTGAACCGTTTGGTGATGGATCTGTGATGGTTTGGGGCGGTATCTGTGGCCAACAGCGGACAGACCTTATTGTCATTGACGGAAATCTTAACGCACACCGTTACATCAACCAGATTTTACGTCCCGTCCTGTTACCGTTCTTGCAACACCATCCTAGACTCTGTTTCAACAGGACAATGCCAGACCTCACACAGCTCGTGTGGTGCAACAGTTCTTCGCCGCAAACAACGTCAATGTTTTGCCATGGCCAGCCCGTTCACCTGACCTGTCACCGATAGAACATTTGTGGGATCATCTTGGCCAGCGAATTCGACGTCATCTTAACCCTCCAATGAACAGAGATCAGTTGGTACAGGCACTGAGGCACGAGTGGAGGGCAATACCTGATGTCGTCATTAGGCGCTTAACAAACTCTGTCCGACGTCGGGTCCATGCTTGCATACTTGCACATGGTGGACATACACGCTATTGAAACATGTTCGTTGTGGTCAGATGTATTCACCTTCGTTATGAGTGGTCCTTTATGAAATCGCACATTTCACCCATAGTGCTGTTGTGCACTGTGATATTATCATTTTATGGGTTTTATTGAGTATACTCGTGTTTATTTATCGCTAAATTATTATACTTTCAAAATATAACATTTGCATCAACTTGTGTTTTGTGTTGTTTTTAATACTTTGAAAAAATAATTGGTATACTTTCTTTTGATCGTCAGTTTATAATATGGAGGTGTTATATAATCAGTTAGGTAACATTAAATAAATAATTACATATATATAAAACATTTTATTATTTTTAAATTCCAGAATTCATGTACTAATACTTGGAGATCGTGTCACATCTTAGATTCTCTAAATAGCATCGACGTAATTTGCATTCAGCATTACAATAGGTATAGAATCGTATGCTTAATTCTTACCTATTTTTGCACGATCATGTCTGTTAAGTAATTTAAATCACATACGAATAAATTCATATTGTGTTAGAGCTCTGTCATAATTATTTTTTCCTCATCCCAATCCTAACTTGTTCATACAGCCTTTTAAACTTGTCCTTCTCTGCTGTGATCTCTCTGAGGCCGAGTTGTAGACGAACAACTTCATCTTCCTTAAGTCGCAGTTTGTTGTCCATTTCTCTCTTTTTCCGTTCCCAGTCTTGTCTGAACTTCTGTCCCAAAGAGTTCGCATGCCTTTTGAGGTCTTCATAACTTGTAACCAATGTTTTCAGCCTGTCCACCAGTTTACTTGAACTCGTTGTTGGGCTGTTGTTTTCCAGATGAATTCGACCAGAAGAATTGTGGTCTTTGATAATCAGTGGCAACTGCAGTGGTTTGTTCTTGCTTGGAACAGGCGTAGATGTCACACGATGTTCATCTGAAATTTCGGGGGGTTTCTTGAACAAACTCGGAAAGGATCCCATTTCGGATTTCTTCTGGTTTTTCTTATCATGTCTGTTTTTCAGTGTAAGGGAATCAAACATATTTTCTTTAATTTGCAAAGTCTTCGCGGCTCTAGACAAATAATGAACGCATTCTTCATATTCCTCGGATACCTTGTCAAGTATTACTTTGAGTTTTAAGACATTTTCTGTAACATTTTCACCGTTGTGAATACAAGTGATGAGTTGACTGCTATTTGCGAAGCCGTGCGCTGTATATCCTTGTGACTTCCGTTTCAGCTTCTTCATCCTGAGCTCCATCCTGTACTTGTCTGTCAGCATGACTTCATTGTGGATATACTCTCTCACCTGCAGCTCCAGAAGCGTCAGTCCTTCCAGAACGGTTTTGATAGGATGCGGTTGAACTGGACTATCTGGCACTTTTTCCGTTTCCAGACTTGATGAGGTCAGGTTTTCGGCATTGTTCCCACTTCGTCTGCCTGTTAATACATGACTGTTTGGATTCTGTATCGCCGAAATGGACAGATGGAGATCCTTCAGGACAGTGTTCCGTTCATCTACACTGTCTCGACACAGCCTCAACAGACGCATCGACTGGGTTCTTTCCTCATTTTCCTTGCTGATTATTTTGCTCCGATACTGAACAAGGTTGGTGATGTCGTCCATTAAAATATCAAACATGTCGTGAGCGGTCCGTGGTGTGAGTTTCACAGAACCAGTAATTTTGTTAGCATGAAGAAGATGTCTCACGGTGGAATCGCAATCTTTTACCTTTGACATAATTTCAGCATTCAGAGCTGCCACAGAACTACAGTCGCTGTGTAGTTTCTCGATAACCTCTTTGGAACGATTGAACAACTTTACAGCTTCTTCAAATGAGTCTTGCACAGCATTCAAAACATCACTTTGGGATACTGATGGTTCTTTCGGTTCGAGATCATCAGTGTTAGTGTGTTGCCCTTTAATGCCAACACGTCCTTCTTCGTGATACAAAACACTTGACATCTGCTGGATTTCCTCAAAAAATTTCACCTGCGCTGAAATAATAATAATAATAATAATAATAATAATAATAATGTTATAAATAACACCATCATCATCATCAACAAGATACACATAACGTTATCACATGCAGAATTCATACAGTGATATTTCTGTCTACGTCTCTCTCTCTCTCTCTCTCTCTCTCTCTCTCTCTCTCTCTCTCTCTCTCTCTCTCTCTCTCTCTCTCTCTCTCTCTCTCTGTGTGTGTGTGTGTGTGTGTGTGTGTGTGTGTTATTTACGTGCTTATAATATATCCATCAGCTGTCTGGAATGTCTGTCCAGGACAATGGGTTAGTGGTTAGTTGCTATATAGTGAGAGAGAGAAGTCGGTGTAGTGTTGGCCGTGCATCTACCCACTGAGTAATTAAACTCGTTCTGGGTGGTAGCTGATACTGGGATGCGAACCGAGTACCTACCAGTTCGATGGCTTAACGACTACACCATCGAAGCCGGCTGTCACTGCAACTACAAGTTAAAAACTACTTACACCTGTTCACTGCCAGCATTTCGTGACTCATATCCGAGAGCAGATCGGCCACAAGGACCTGCCCGCTCTCCTGGAGACACTGCAGAAATAGAGGGTAAGCTTTGTCAGTCCGTCGCTCAGTCATGGCCGTCAGCATGTCCAAGTTCCGAGCTCTCTTGTCCTCTGTGGTCTGTAAGCAGTGAACAGAAAATTCCATTATGATTTCTAATTGGCAACAGATAAAAACCGTACTATAGTCCTTCCCACAGGGAAAGGATTTTTTCAAACACACTACAAGTTAATTATTTCTGAGTCAATTGTTTTCTAAATTGCACATACAAATAGTATCTGTTTGTTATTTCCAAAACACGTTTATGTTTTTTTCTTATGTCAAACGAAACTGAAATTATTTACAAAAAAACAAAAACAAAAACAAATTTGTACGAGGATCGGAACGACTATATAGCTAGGTAATAATTAGGAGAAAAATAATTCAACATTTGACACAGAAAACATATTAATAGCAAATCTACATTCACGCACTTTATCATACACATAATAATAATAATAATAATAATAATAATTAATAATAAAGAATTTCGTAGTCCATTACGCTAGTATTAAATAATTATTAATGGACTAGAGAAAACCGTGCTTCTAAGAGACGTTTGTGTGAATGCGTGCGTGCGTGCGTGTTTCACAGCAAGAAATTGTACAGATATCCGTCAAATGTAGAGAATAATATTAAAATGAGTTAGATCATTTAACAGCTGCCGTTGCTAAATGATCTTTTTATTGGTAGGATGAAATGGAATGGTGTTTTCTGAATAAAATACAAAGATGGATCAAAAGTGTTGTTCACATGCAAAGAAAAAAGTATAAAGGGCCATGTTGATAAAAGTAATAAAAGGTCATTGTGGGCGTGGCTGGCCTCAATGGTGTAGTGGTTAAGCCATCAGACATAAGGCTGGTAAGTACTGGGTTCGCACCACGGTACCGGTTCCCAATTAGAGCGTGTTTAACGACTGAACTTACACTCAATGGGTAGGTGTAGGCCACTACACCGACTTCTCTCTCACTAACCCACTGCCCTTGACAGACAGTCCAGATAGCTGAGGTGTGTGCCCAGAACAGTGTGATTGGATCTTAATTGGATATAAGCACGAAAATAATTACACATGAATGAAACAGTGTGGATGTTCATCAACCTGATATTCAGCGCAGTCCTTGATGTCCAGCAGTCCATTTTGGGTCAAAAGAGAGAGAAACTTTGTTGACACATCAAGTTCATTTAAAATAGTTTCACGATTTTCTTCAAACATTTTCTTTAAAATATCCATTTTATGAACTGTCTGAAAATATGAATGAAAAAATAAAGAATTAAAAAAAGAAACAGGTAACAAAAGTGGATAATACAAATGATATAACTGTTTCTGAGACCTAACTGTGAACGATACTTGCCTTGTAAAAATCGTGTTTCAACGTTTTCTTTATCTTGATTGTGTAGTAATTATGTTAACCACGTTTTGTTTTTCAAGATTTCTCTGATTATATGTATAGCCTTAATAGCTAATATTGAACCAAGATCTTTACTGCAAAATTATAATTAATTAGTAACACAAATACAACTAGCTAATATAGTTTCATTTAAATGTATGTGTAGGGGAGAGTAAACCCCACCTTAATCGTGCTGTAAAACGTGACAGAAAACAAAACAAAATTATTTTTAAAAATATATATAAATACTTCCATGTATAATTATTTTAGTGAAATCAAACATAGCTTTAAATTCCACACCAAACTCATGTACACTTTGTTACAAGGATTTGTTTATGGAACAAGTATTTATATGATTACGAGCGACTATGCCCGAAACCTTAGTAGTATAGGGGCATGTAAAAATACTCGTTTACGAGCCACTAAATGGAATTGGGAATGATCCCCAGTCATGTTTTGTTCTTCAAAATAGTTGTTCTTGAACATCTGAAGCCTTATATAAATAACATGTTTTCAAAAAAATAAAAAATAAAATAATTTTAAAAAAGTGAACTGGACGAATGAATTACTGAACGCAGAGAACTGTATTAAAGACACTCCCCAGAGTTACTGGAAACTGAAAACTATTACAGCTATTATACGACTTGATTAAATAGCAGTTCTAACAAATTCAATATGCTTCTGGTCAAAATAATAGGTTAAAATGCATTTTATGCCAAAGAAAAAAGGTACGCATTTAGGATCAGTAACTATTATATATCAAGGAAAGAAAGAAAACAGATTTTTATTTATAGTTGCATGGCATCGAACATAATATATGCTTAATGCCCCGTTCTCACCGCCGATCTGAGTACCTCGATCTCCCCGACCGGCCAAATTCCGCGACCAAGCTCGACCAGGTGTTTGGTCGGGGGTCTACACGACGGAAGAGGACCATACTAGATCAACTCAAGATCCTTCCAGACCATTTCAAGACCACTTGCCGACACACATATCGACTTCTACTCGACTTTCCCGACCCCTTCTCGACCCCTTCCCGATCAACACGACTAGCCCGACCTTTTCTCGACCTCTACCCGACCTCTACCCGACTTATACCCGACCATGTACTATCGGGCACGATCGCAGCACGATAGCAGCAGACTAGGTATAAAACTGTAGTATTTTGTTCGGTATTCAGTTGACCAAAGACTAACGAAGAAGCAACATCATGGAAGTTGGGCAGCAGGCATTATATGGACGTTGGAGTACAGATTGGTAAAAATATGTGACTAGATGTCTTCCCGATGAACTAGACCTTGTACACGAGTATACACGAGTTTACCAGAGCGCTGCAAGATGTATTTCAGACAGCTTCCAGACTGTCTGGCTTCTCGAGCGCTACACGGATTTTTTTGACATGTCAAAAACATCGTGTTGAAACCCCGACCGCTACCGACCAAGGTAGACAGCTGCAGACCAGGCGGGACTCCCCTGCAGACCGGGGGAGATCATTTCACGACCGCATGGTCGAGTTTGATCGAGGTACTCAGATCGGCGGTGAGAACGGGCCATAAGGACTACACATAATTATTATGAGAAATAAAACCCGTTGCCGCCACGGCAAAGATTACTGTTTTCTATTAGCAGCAAGGAATATTTTATATGCACCATCCCAAGGCCTTTATTACACCAGTTTTGGAGCACCGACTGAAACAAGTTACATGTATTATATATAATTAACACATTGCTAGTATTAATGTTTTCTTGAATAAATGTTATACTATAGTTATACGTATATTATTACGTACCTGATTTTCTGTCTAGAGGTGGATTTGCTACTTATTTGGTTTTAATTTGAAGAACAAATCTTTTTGAAAGATACTTCTGTAAGTCGTCTTGGTGTTTTCATATCTACTGTACATCTGGTTTCCATGAAATTTATGGTGACAGAACAGTAGTGTGCGCTTGCCAAAACACAGCTGATATGAGAACCCATTCTAGAGTGGGTTTGTTTGCTGATAATACGCAAGTCAATAAAGTCGTTTCATTGTGATCGACTGTTATTGGTAAACTCAAATACTGTTATCGCACAGCACCAATTGCAACACCTTGAAGTTGTAAGCAGTAGTCTGCTCTAAAGTCCAACTATTTTTGTCATTAACTGACAATAATATTCAATGTTTTAAAACCTTCTAATAGGGTAATCGCATTTTAAACAAAAGTAATTTAAGTAAATTAATAGGAAAGAAAAAGAATATCCCCGAGGTAATCTTATTATCACATTTTAGACGTTAACGTTTCTTTAACGACGCCATTAGAGCACATTAATTAATCATTGGTTGTTCAGAGGAAACGATACCCTCTACACTTTTTCCATTAGCAATAAAGGATTTTCTTTTTATTATACACTAGTCTTCTCACAGACAGGACTGTACAAACAACGGCCTTTGATATATAGTCCTGTAGCAGAGACCCCAAAAATTGAAGTGTACCGGGGCGGGAAGTATAACATTTGTTACTATGGTGGAAATTAATCTCTGGGGTGCAGAGTTCATGAAAATATAAGATGACATTTTCTGAAGTTGGTGCGAACAATAATATTATGGCGGCCATTGTCTAAAATGGCGCCAGTCCATCAATGAAATTGTATATCTTTATAACTACAACGCTTAGAAATGTGATACTGGTATCAAAACTGATGTTTATGGAGTTAACAAGTTCATCAAATCTAATTGTTATACTGTCAGATAATTGTTTTTGTCAAACAGTGAAAAAGGCTGGCGAAAATGGAGGTGTTTTGGCATGAAAATCTAATAATTTGTCTTAACAGACACCTTTTATGTTAAATAATACATTTTGGTGGTTGGTAAGTTTAGTTGACATGTTTTGAAAAATACTAAAACAAAATGTAACCTAAAATTAAAAAATTTCGTTTATAATAATAAATCAAGATGTGGTAAATGGTTGCTCATTGAGGAAACAGTGTGTCAGATCTAATTATATTTCCTTGACTTCAGTTATAATATTAGGCAAAGCCCGTATATGTCTATACAAAGTATATGATCAAATGTTTAGGTGTCAGTCTGAACGGCCCGAAGATACTATGTCTCAGTGTTGAACATAACATAAGAGAAGTAAATATTACAAAAGATGGCAGTTGTGAAGTCAATATATTGAAATCACGAATTAGGCCGACTTCAGGATTGTGCTATATAAAATTTTTACTTCAGGAACATAAACACAACACAATGTACTAAGCAGTCTAGACAGGGCTGTTCTCGTATTGCTTTTGTATTATCGTAGTACGAGTATAGTTAGAGTAAAGAAAATACTTGTATGTCTCGTCACATGCAATGAAAGAAGATATTCCAGCCATACCTGGTATAAACCAGCAATGCAATGTGTGACCAGCTATAATATGATTTCTGTATCCTGACTGGCTACAACACTGTCAACTCTTTCTACGGTCACGGGAAACGCTAAATATACTGCCTAGTGATGAATAAAGTTGACCACCTTCATGTTTGATTTAAAGAAAACATTGGCGTTACCAAAACAGACTCTTATTTGCATTAATTGATCCAAAATTGGTGAACATCCTGGTGTGTAACAGTCGGGCCCTTTTCATATACTTCAAAGTGCTCACGTCCTTGTCATAGTATTCATACACAAAAGTTAACTGTTCAGATATTCCATATTGTCGTGTAATGGTATAAAACTCAAACTGCACTTCCGCACATGTCGTCCCCTGCATCTGTGCAGAGATTTCACCCGACAGGTATGCTGGCAAGCACATGTTTTCCGCACATGCAATACCACGATATAACATACAGACAAAACGATTGGCAGCCTGCTCATGTGAAATTATTTTTATAGTTGGGGGTTTTCAAATAATTTTTAAAAACAAATTCTGTTTGTATAAAAATCAGGGTTTTTTTCCATTTGTTTTAAAAGCTCTAAAAATGAGTAAGGTAATTATATGCTAAACGTTTTGGAACTTGCGATTTGTACAGGCCTGTTTTGATTTGTAAATCAAACATATCAGCCATAAACGTTTAGTTTCAAACTGAAAATAAACTACAGGTATTTATAAAACTTAAAAACAAAGCAAAACTGAATAGTGAAAAAATATTTTAATAAAATGTACATGTACATAAATTCTAGAAAAAAATTATACTATATTAAATTCTTCATGTATATAAAATGTATGGAGGGAATAAATAACAAATAATTACAAAATGCTAAAAAAAAATCTTCTTAATTACTTTAATTGCAAACCAGCGTGTGCTAGGGAGCGACCTTAATACCGGCATCGTCTGGTGGTCAATCCCCAACCTTAATACAAACTTGAATAAACATTGTTTAAAATAACAAAACGTGTGCTAATAATTTAATTTATGCCAGCTTTTTCCAGTATGTATTTTCCAATATCTGAAAACATACCATGGCTGGATCTTAATATTTCTTCATTGTCAAACTCTGGAGGATCGGGATACGTCCAGTGCAGTGCAAGGATGTCCCTGCGCCAGTCAAACCGAGCAGTCGTCAGATGATTAACATCATCGTCTTTGTATCCATCCATCCAAACAGGGTGACATTTAAATTCAGCGCAGATCACCTGAAAGTGGCGGTAGTGGAACAGCTGATCGGGATGTTTTTCATACACCTTGTACGGCATGTGTATAGCATTATACGACCAGTGGCTGTCAATATAATGGCGAAATGATTCCATGAAATACTGAAGGAACACGGACTCGTTACTTGCGGCTATCAACCCCATGTTAAACACGTCTGGATAACTTCCAGTTCTCGGCCAGTCGGCACATGCAACAAAGTCGTATTTCCTCAAGCTTTCTGGAATAGAGTTAACCCACAAGACATCCCAGTCCATGTAGATCCCACCATATCGAAGCAGCACATCCACTCTAATGAAGTCACTGGCATGGGATAACTTTGCACCAATAGTATGGCCAAACACGGTGGAGGGCACTTCTCTGAAGATGAACTCGACTCTTTCGTTACCTTTCATCCTTGTCCCAGTACTTTCCTGTTGGATAATGGTCACCATGAATGTAGACTGCATCTGCTTTTAACACATGGAGAGTGCTGAGCAAACTTAAGTAGGAGAAGAAGCTAAAAGTGTTACTTCCCAACCAGACATAGTGCACTATGTTTGGAATCACTGGACTTTTGTGAGGCTGTGGACGGAGTACAGACTTGGTACCATAACCTACCCACCGAGCAAGCTGTCCAAAATCAGTCTGGAGCTCAAATATGTCAACTGGGAACATTTCGTGGTCAACATGAACACAGAATGTTGCTTCATGAGACATGGAATATGAACTGGGCAAGGTACAAGATACATTTGGGTTTGACATGAGCTGTTCAATGGATACTTCAGAAGATATGACGTCTTTTCCCATCAGCATTAGCAAAATATGTTTTGTTTCTTTACTGGAAGATTTTTCTACCATGTAAGAAAACCTTTTTTCTCTAAGAGGATTAAGATTTTGAGAAATAATTGTATTAATGTCAATATATATTCCACCATATTTGTTCAGTAAGCTTGCTATATGAGTCACTTTGACACCGACTTCACTGGTGCATATGGCTGTGTCCTCTAAGGACTTTGAAAAAAAAACAGGAATGTCACGGAGCAGATCAGCATAAAACTGGTAATACGCAACACTGTCCAATTCAGGTTCCCAGCTGTAATGAAACAAAATTTCCACCGGATGCAGAAACTTGTAAGCACCAAGAACACTAAGGTAGTTTTGAAACTGAAAGTGGCGTTGATTACACCAAACAAAATGAACTGTTAATGGCACAGTCATTGGCATGAGGTTTTCTATCACAGGATGAGCCCCTTTGTTAAAATATTCTTTCTCAAAGTGGTGTTCTGGAAAGTTCATTACATGGCCATGCTTTTCTTTACCAAAACCAGTTGGCTCACCAAAAAGAAAAGTTGATCTACATCCTTTGTAAAAGACTATAATATTGGTAACTAACAACACAAATAAACATGAAATAATCATATGCTTCCAGGACGACAATAATCTTGGAATATGTCGAAACAAAAGCTGTCTGCACACTGAAATAACCAGACGTTTCAACAAAACTGCCCTTGCCATCTTGTTTACTGATGGCACAAGTGTGCTATTTAATAACTTTCAGAATGAATAACATGAGGTAAAGTCATGGAAACAGAATAATCTTTTGCTTTATCCTCACTAACTAAAATAATTTGACATATATGGCATCATGGAGGGTAACACTGACAAGTTAATTTTGTCGTTCGGGGTCCACTTGAAAGTTCACCCATCAGCAGTTTGCCATTATCTAATCCTGATCATTTCCAGTTTCCAGTAAATCAAGCAGTTATCAACATCTGAAAAGAAAAATAAGTTATGTAAACAAAATCCTTGACATGTCACTAAGTGATCTTTGTCAAAACTTCTACACAATTATGTTTTTTTTATGAAATTGTGGTTTAAACAATATGAATTGCCATTCAAAAACTAGCAGTCTGGCCATGGGGACTGGCCAACAGACATTAACCTATATTAAGGCCTCTTCCAACATTTTACAATATGAATACTTTACAAGCAGTAAAATAAAACATAATAATTACAACTTGTTCCAAATTTACTATCAAATAGGGGATATAGGGAATAGAAAAGTGGATTAAAATATTATTATTTTTACCTGGTTTACCATATATAATTTAAAACCAGAAGTAGAGGAAAGTAAGACAGTGAATGGTTAATCTCAACAGGCTTGCTATTAATGATCAAATTATTGAAAATTTTAATATAGCACTATTTTCTTTGTCAGTAAGGTTTGGGTGACCAAATAGTAAGTGTTGTATTATGATATTCTGACAAATGGGTATTATGAACTACGTTGTATAGTGAACAAAAGCATAAAAAAAAATTGGTGTCTTCAGTTGGGTACTCACAGATACAAGATGGATTGTCACTTATGTGTCATTTTTATGACCATTAGGTTACTGTTACCAAAACAAAGTCGGACATGTAGTAATTGCTGCCTTTAATTTTGCTGTGTGTAAATACTATTCTCCACTAGCAATAAATAAATACACTTTTGTTATGAACTTCCCACCCCACCCCACAAATGCAGCTGCAATATTCAGCAAAAATTAGGTAATTGCCAATAAAAACGTTCCTCAAATCCCTTAATCACTTGCAGCAATGGTTTTTACTATATTTATACATATTTTTATGTGTGTGCCCCACACACCCACACCTTTTTGGCACCTTCCTATGCCAGTGTTAATGGTGTGTGACACCCAACCCCTTATTCTTGGAGGTAGCTTAAATGTGAGGTGCCACTCTCTTTATTGATTCATTGCCTTGGTGTGTTGATACACTGCTTAATTATTAATATATCACTATTATCAGTTAATACGGTAAACGTCAACATCATTGGCAATAGGAATTGGTTTGGTACATTGGAACCATATGATTACCAGCTGATTTAACTAACAAGCGATCATATTAGCAGAGTTGAGCTTTGCTTACTCTATTCAACTGACAATGACACCAGTCAGCTTATGGATACAGAGCTTTACCTACCATTAATCATTCAATCAATCAATGTTTGTTTTGTTTTTGTTGGTGAGGTTTGTTTTTTCTAACTTGTATTTTCCTCCTTTGCGAAGTTACCCATCGAATAA
Organism: Gigantopelta aegis; assembly: GCF_016097555.1. Classification (NCBI taxonomy): domain Eukaryota; kingdom Metazoa; phylum Mollusca; class Gastropoda; order Neomphalida; family Peltospiridae; genus Gigantopelta; species Gigantopelta aegis. Next base: position 89,340,432 of record NC_054704.1, on the reverse strand, counting down.
CAGTTAAAGTTTGTTTTGTTTAACGACACCACTAGAACACATTGATTTATTAATCATCGGCTATTGGGTGTAAAACATTAGGTAATTCTGGTAATGCACCATTTCAAAGACAGGATAGCAAATACCACGGCCCGACGGAGATCGACCCTTGACCGACCGCGCACCAGACGAGCCCTTTTGGCTTTAGGCTTTACCACTTTACACCATGATTGGGTCAGCCAGTTGACCAATCCCATTGCAATGCGATGTTGAATAAATAGTGTTTAGCACTTAAACACCTTAAAATGAGGTCATTTTGGTATATAATATATAGACAGACAGACTTTATTCAGTCAAAGGCCTTTGGCCAAAAGAACAAATGAATGTACGCAAAACTTTTATTGAAAAAAAAAGCCCTCTACAAGTGTGTGGTCTCACCCAAATAATGGAGCACAATACACCAGAAGAATATACTGTTTTTCAATAATTGTATACGCTCGTTTTAACAAATTACAACAGCCTTTATTTAAACAGTGGTCCAGTCAATATAATGTGCCTTATTTCGTCAGAACAGCAAACATATTTTTCTTTTTATTAGTATGTAAGTCAATATATGCATGTTAGAATTTTGTTTAAGTGTTTGTTAATAAGGTTGGCAGATTTTTCATTTTGGTTCAGTCAAACGTAACACCTATATAATAATATATTGAAAGGAATACTCGTGAGTTCGGCTTTACCAAAGTTATTTGAACCATGGCTGCTGGCATTGCCATAGGTCCGAACGAATGCTGGTCAACTCGCCCCAAAACCAACTCTCCCCCTACCAACTCATCTCAGCGTTTGGTCAACTCGCCCCGATGTTTAGACAACTCGCCCCAAACTTTACTGTCCGTAAATAATTGTGACGAAATTAAAAATGGATGTCTACAACTTTGGTGTCATTTTTAATTTTATTTATTAATATTACAGTGAAACTCTGGTATTACGACCACTTATTAAAACAGTTTTATATTGGGGAGATCCAATAATCAATTACAGTGAACTGTCAAACCTATTTTAACAACGTTTATGAGTTTGTCCCTTATATTTGTAAAGGAATGATCAGTCAAGGCTTTTGAACTCCTACTGGTGTGCATATTAAACAATATTTAATGCACATTATTGCTTAAACTATTGTTATATTTAATTAATAAAATGGTAATGATACAAGTTGAATAAACGGTGTGGGGCAAGCTGACTCAACAGCTGGGGCAAGTTGGTAGGGGATGAGTTGACCTTCTCCCATCCGAACCACATTATTAATGACAGTGTTGACGACAGTCACTCTTCGCAGCCTTGTTTTGGCTTTGTCACAATAAATATAACACATCTTACTGTATTTCGTAAAAGGTACATTTTTTTAAATCACAAGCAATGATTAACAAATACCAACGCCCAGGGCATATGGAATATGATGGTCGGGCAAATGATGGGCAAGATGTCACGTGCCCATGGGCAAGTGAACAGTTACAAAATTAAATTCTCAATAAAACGGCATTACTTACTTGTAAAAAATTAATTTCGCATTCAGCATGATTAATAAAAGAGAACAGGAACAAATTAATAGATATACCCCATAGATCATTTGACAGGAACAACCAAAAATTATTTCCAGGCCTTCAAAACAAAATTAGACATACCGGTAACCAAATACAAACATGTATATAATATGCAAAATGACTTTAGTGTTGACTTTACAGAACATAACTTTCTTTACATTCAGACCATTTCAAAGACATAGGAGAACATATATAATAAACTAAATATAGGACAAATTGATTTATAATAGAATATATTCAATAGTGAAGGCATTACTTGATACAGTACACATCCTTTATGTATTAATTAATTGTCTTGCTTATATGAGTTGTCAATTACACTAGATAAGCATAGTACAGAGAATCTTTATAAGTCTTATGTAACAGTCTAAGTTCATGTAATGGTAAGCTGCTAATTAAAAATAAAAAATGGTGGTGGGGAAAAGTAGGAGAGCCAAAAACAATGTTCTAGCAATTTTCCTTGTACTGACTTCCTTGTTTTTTTAAGACCGGAAAATGACATTGATTTGTAACATTCATTTCCTTTTATAAACCCACTTTAAATAATAGTATTCAGTATTTGTTAAGATCATTTTGGCTAAAACATTTAACATTTTGCTAAACTTGGTTGACCAGAATTCGTTCGGACCTATGCTTCAAATATCTTTGGGAAAGTCTTAACTCACGAGTATTCCTTTCAATATATAGGTGTTATGTTTGACTGAGCAAAAATTTAAAATGTTTATCCAAATTGGTTAATTTAAAAAAGCTAGAGTTAGTCCAGCCAGTTGTTACTTAAATGACTAGTGGTTGGATACAGGACAGTTCATTTGCCAATAAATATACAGAACTTCACATATGTTGTTTTCGCTTCCTATTTATTGCACAAGTTTATTTTGCGCAAGAATATATACAGTACCACAAGACCGTGTAGCGGTCGAGTGGTATGTTCTTGTGCAAAATAAACGAGTGCAATAAATAGAAAGCGAAAACAACGTATGTGAAGTTCTATTTATTACATACCTTCTTTTATGTTAAGTACTACAAAAAAACTTTTAATTTAACGTCATAACAACTTTTTCTTAAATCTATGATTAATACTCCCTTAATGGATTTACTTAACGTTAAGAATTATACTTTGCGGCAGTCTTGTGTAATGTTTCAAATACGATGTGACATAATTTGTAAATCATATATGACGTCAGTAACTAATAGGTGCTAACTGATGTAAAAATAAAAAGGGAATTCCCCATTTAAAAGTTCCGGTCCAGATTGCACATATTTGCGATACAAAATAAATTTATTACACAGTTTGAAAATGTCTTTATCACTATAGTAAGATTGAATAGGTATGTAATAAATACTATTCCTTTCATGCCTGCATACATTTGTATATTCCACAGCACTCAGATTGCTTGTTAGAATGCTTGCAAGGTACAGACTGAGATACATAGAATATAATATAATACATATATACTAAGCTAGTATAAAATATAATAATTACATATGACATATTATACCAGTTTCATTATTTATTCACTTAAACAAGCAAATATTTTGGATGGGCAGGTGGAAAAATATTGTGGGCAAGTAAGAATGCAAAATTAAATTCTCAATAAAACAGCATTACTTATTTGTAAAAAAAATAATTTTGCATTCAGCATGATTAATAAAAGAAAACAGGAACAAATTAATAGATATACCCCATAGATCATTTGACAGGAACAACCACGGGCAAGTGTGATTTGCATTCTTACTTGTCCATATTATTTTTTGTAAACATGACTTGTAAAACTTTCCAATTTTAAAGTAATTTTCATAAAATACCTTTGCTTTTTTAGATGAACATGTGGAGAACCTTCTGAAACAACAGTGTCCTTAAATATAGTGTAAAATTGTGAATGCAGCACAAGATCTGTTTGTGAGGTGACATTTTTGTAGTAAACTCTAAGTTGTTGTAAAACCATGGAGTTTCAAGCCGTTGTCATGGCAGCGGGCACTGGCTCCAGAATGACTGACCTGACTTCTCGATGTCCGAAAGCCTTGCTTCCAGTTGGCAACTATCCCCTTTTGTGGTATCCAGTCAATGCATTGGAAAGGGCTGGTTTTGAAGGTTTGTAATGTTGATTTTGTGAGTGATAAATGCAGTACTAAAAGAATAAAAAAAATTAAGCTATCAGGCCTTCAGAGTTTGACAGAAATGATAATTTCCGATACTGTGTTGGTTTCATGTGTGTAAAATTATAGAACCAAAAGTCCATTACTCATGAATGTAACATGATTCATCATTACCATAATTACTGAAAAACAGTTTCTGGTGGGTACCAATAATCATAAGCACAGAACAAAAAAAACTTGTTCTCCCCAAACATTAAAAATCCTGAGGCTTGGTTAGGTTAGTTCTAAATTTTAAGATATAGCCATTTTTTTTTTTTTTTAAAGGGAAAAAAGAGGGTTTTTAGCCATGGTCAATTGATCTTAAAGTTCCCACACAGATGCAACAGTGTCATTTCCTTTTAACTCACTATAAAAGGTTGCTGTTACTCAGCTAAAATTATATTTAAATTAACTCTGTTCATCAGAATAAAATTAAATTGTCCCAGATGAAGTATGTTGTTTGTTGTTTTGTTTTTTTTAAATCGGTGCCAGTCTTTTCGGCAGGCAGACAGAAATGTCTCCCAGACTGTGATGAGTTGTACCAACCAAAGGTGTTAAGTTATCAGTATTTCAGCCTCTGTATTCTTCTTACTGGCCTCGGTGGCATCGTGGTTAGGCCATCAGTCTACAGGCTGGTAGGTACTGGGTTCGGATCCCAGTCGAGGCATGGGATTTTTAATCCAGATACTGACTCCAAACCCTGAGTGAGTGCTCCGCAAGGCTCAGTGGGTAGGTGTAAACCACTTGCACCGACCAGTGATCCATAACTGGTTCAACAAAGGCCATGGTTTGTGCTATCCTGCCTGTGCAAAGTGCAAATAAAAGATCCCTTGCTGCTAATTGGAAAGAGTAGCCCATGTTGTGGCGACAGCGGGTTTCCTCTCCAAATCTGTGTGGTCTGACGCCATATAAATGTAAATAAAATGTGTTGAGTGCGTCATTAAATAAAACATTTCTTTCTTTTTCTGTATTCTTCTTGTTTATTACAGAGGTTATAGTGGTGGTGTTGGAGTCATTTGTCGGAGAGGCACAGAGACTGTTGTGTGAAGTGTGTGATGTTAAAATTAAGATTGATTTTGTGTGCATACCAGACAGTGACTACCTCGGTACTGCTGATTCGCTACGTTCAATAAAGGACAAAATTAAGGTACTAGTAGCACAAGTTGATTCATAAAGTTAATAACAGTAACTGTTATGCTTGTATAGTAATCATTATTTAAATTATTGGAGAAAAACATGATTTAGTAATACAATAAAGGATAGTAATATACTAAATAATTTTTTTATGTATAATTATTATTAATGTTATACATAAACATAATTTGTTATACGTTCTAGAATATGGTGGTCCGATGCCCAAGGCAAGGGTTATTTTGGTCGAGCACGATGGCTACGGTAGATAAAAACCCAACTACAATTGTATATGAAAAATGTGGCTGCATTTGATTTGCTTTTATAAAATCTACATGCAGTATTTATTACTAATTGATTTTTATTTTATCTATGGTTAAAATTGGGCAACTGAAATTTTAAATGTGGCCAATGAATGTTTAAATCTACTGGCCCCATAGCAAGTGAAGTAAAACAAAATCTAAAACCTGTGAATTGCCATTTGATTATTTTTAATGTCTTAATTTTTAGTTATTGCATGCAGTCTTTAGAAAATCTTTAATAATTATTTGTTAATCTGTATTGATAGATGCTCATGATATTAAAAACCCAAGTATACATGTTAAATATATCCAAATGTTTTTACAAAAAAATATTCAAACTTTGTATAAACAAGTATTGATTTTGTTAGCTCAATACCTGCTTGTCATTTTCATCATGCCCTCTAATATTCTCATACTATGTATGAAAATTCACTACATTTCTTCTTCTTCTTTTTTTTGTATGTTACAGACGGATGTTCTTGTTGTCAGCTGTGATTTGATATCCGATATCAGTCTGCACCAAGTTGCTAATATTCACCGTGCTTATGATTCCTCCATCACCATGTTGTTATCTCCCCTTCCTGAACAGTATGCTGATGTGCCTGCTCCGGGAGTGAAGTCCAGAAAGAAAGCAGGTTGTCTTGAAAGTTCTGTTTACAGTTTGCAAATCACGTAATTGATTTATGAAGTGGGAAGCAATCTTTTAACACTAGAAATAGAAAAGCAGTTCTAGATGTTGATCTCAAAATTAAGACTCGTATTTAGATTTGTAGTGGGGCAGGACATAGTCCAGTGGTAAAGCACTTGCTTGATATGCAGTCAGTGTGGGATCAATCCCCATCTGTAGGCCCATTTGGCTATTTCTCTCATTCCGGCCAGTGCACAACGACTGGTATATCAAAGGTTGTGGTATGTGCTGTCCTGTGTGAGATGGTGCATATAAAAGATACCTTTCTACTAATGGAAAAATTCAGCTAGTTTCTTTTCTAAGACTAAATGTCAAAATTACAGAAAGTTTGACATTCAATAGCCGATGATTAATCAATGTGCTATTGTGGTGTTGTTAAAGAAAACAAACTTTTAGACTTACACACCGGCCTCGGTGGCGTCGTGGCAGGCCATTGGTCTACAGGCTGGTAGGTACTGGGTTCGGATCCCAGTCGAGGCATGGAATTTTTAATCCAGATACCGACTGCAAACCCTGAGTGAGTGCTCCGCAAGGCTCAATGGGTAGGTGTAAACCACTTGCACCGACCAGTGATCCATAACTGGTTCAACAAAGGCCGTGGGAAGCGCAAATAAAAGATCCCTTGCTGCTAATCGGAAGAGTAGCCCATGTAGTGGCGACAACGGGTTTCCTCTCAAAATCTGTGTGGTCCGTAACCATATGTCTGATGCCATATAACCGTAAATAAAATGTGTTGAGTGTCATTAAATAAAACATTTCTTTCTTCTTTTTTTTAGACTTACAATGTAACTTTTTTAACAGCAATATGAAGCCTTGAAACAAACGTGGATAAAGTTTATGGTTTATATTATCACTCTTGAAAATGAAGAATTTTTTTATATATCTGGAATATTGTCAAAAATAAGATCAAAACAAAAGCTGCTTGTCTAGTGCACTATTAGAAAACATATTGTGCAGACTTTGCTGCCTGCTTAATTTCAGTTTCGAGCCATGGTTTGTGAGGCAGAAAATGACATTTCTTTGAGCCATGGTTTGTGAGGCATAAATGACATGTCTTTGAGCCATGGTTTGTGAGGCATAAATGACATGTCTTAAAATGTGTGGGGGTGGGATCTAGATCAGTCGGTAGAGCACTCATCCAAGATGCTTGTGCCGTAGGATCAAACCACCTCAGTGGAACCATTCTCTGATTGGGTTTTGCCCCAATCCAACCAACAACTGGTTTATTAAAGACTATGGTTTCTGTTGTCCTGTCTGTGGGAAAGTGCATATAAAAGATCCCTTCCTGCAAAAAAATTTAAAATTTAATGGGGTGGCTTCTAAGAGTACTAGTTATAAATTACCAAATGTTTCACATCTAACTGCCGATGATTAATCAATCAATGTGCTCAATTCGTGTCGTTAAAACAAAGCTTTGTCTTATGTCATTGTAGACTTAAAATGTCCGTTCTATAGATACTGTGATTTTTTACTTTCTGTTTTGACAAGATTGTTTTGATTTCAGAGCGAGATTTTATTGGTTTTGATGAAAGTGGGAAGAGAGTTTTGTTTCTCACCTCAGAGGCAGATTTGGAGGAGTACATAACTTTCAAGAAATCTCTCTTAAAAAAGTCAGTGCATTTGTAAACATCATACCAATTAATTTATTTAGTGTTTTAATGAGAAATTAACATGTAAAATATAGCACATGTTTTTATGAGTGACATTGTTATTAATTGCCTGCACTTTTCAAAGTCAGGATTCATACATTTATTTACCATAGTGAAGAACGTCTTCAGCGCATGGATTTTGAAATTTTATTTTATGGATTAGTTTATCCTACTGAACTCTGTAGTTGATTATTGTTTTTTTTGTGTGTTTTTTTGTTTGTTTGTTAATGTGTCTATATATACTAGATTACATCTAAAATATTACAGAGGTATTTAACCAGTTTCTTTATGTTATCAGGCCTTCAGATTTTACAGAAATGATCATTTCTGATAGTGTGTTGGTTTCATGTGTGTAAAATTCTTTGTTTTTGTTTTTTTATAGACATCCTTATATTAACATCAGATCAAGAATAACAGACTGTCATCTTTACTTTATGAAGAAATGGGTTGTTAATTTTGTTGCTGAAAACAAGTAAATAAAAACGTTTTATCTGTTAGTTTTGACTAAAACCTTGAATAGCCCTATCACAGTTGCCACCCCACTGTCACATTTTGCCACCCTTCTATTTTTCTTTTGCTTTTCTTTTTTCCTATTAATTAGCAGCTTGCCATTAATCTGGATTAATAAAGTTTCACTGTAAGACATGCTAGGGTATTTAACAACTTGATTACCAAAGATGATTAGTTGGCTTATATTGATAATGCTAAATTCCGTCCACACGTTCACTGATACAGAGATGTTGGAGCTATGCGGAAATGCGAAAATGCACTTTTCCATTTCATCTTTAAAAAACCCCCAAAAAACGATGTGCAAATGAAAGTAGTATCGCACAATCACAAGTAGTATTCACGGATAGTACATTCCCATGGCTGGATTTTGTCAGCTTTGCTGTGATTGGCCAGTTTTGTCCAATCCAGGATATACTATTTGAAAGCCTTTGTTCGACTTGGGAAGAAAGAAGGTGAACAGTAAGCTTTTTAGTTCCAGCCTCTCTCACATCTCTGTTGATGGTCCTGATTTGTTAGTGTTGACACAATTTGTTAGAGTTATATGAAGAGGTTATGATTGTCTGTATGCATAGTCTTTCAATTAACAGAACAATAACATACGACCAAAAGCTCCACACATTATTTTGTAAGCATTACAGTGATTTATACTTTGTAGAAAAATTTCCACAATCAAAGGTGAATTAATCCCATATTTAGTGAAGAAACAGTTTTCCAAATCAAAACCACTGGAAGTTCCGCAGCCTGATGTTTCATTAGCTTCCATGGATACAAAGTCAGGTATGTTTACATCCATCCGCTTGGCACTTCAACACAAGGTTAAACAACACACTCTTTGAGGGTGATTGTACATTGGAAAATAATTGCACTATTGACTATCATATATAACCTAACCAATCTTATATATTTTTGGCTTCTCATATCTTTTTACTTTTGTTCAGTCTGTGGATTGTTGGATAAAAATCCTCTCTTCCATCTCCAGTCTGCCTTCATACACTGGCATCTAATCTTAAAGTCACAAACCCTAGTTTCAACCAGTGAAAATGGACACTAAGATTGGTTAGTCTACAAATCTGTAACACATTTCGATAAACGGAGTGAAACAAGAGTATGTGGCATTGAAAAGGGGAAATATCCTTAAAATTAGACTATAGCTCATCTCCATAACCATTACTTCTCTGAGGAATGTGCATTTTTTAAAATGTGAAAAATACTCTTTGTGGTATTGTAAAGACCAAAATGACCAGAAATGGATGATACAAACAATAAAATCTAAGTAATCTCTGATTTTAATTATCAAAAATGTCTCTAAATGTGCCATAGTGTTAAAACCTAGTGCCTGTATCTTCAAGACTGTAGACATGACCATTAGCTGAAATCTTGAGTCAAGCAGTTTACCATAAAGAAGACAAAAACTTCATAATTGTTAAGTTGCAAACTTTTAGTTCTATAGTCATTTATAAACATTACACAGTATTATTAACTCAAAACAAAACTGTGCTATGTGTTTCTAGGTTGTGAAAAGGTCTGTACAAATAGTGTCATGTTAGGGGCCGTTCATAATTTTCAACATTTTCACGAGCATACAAACCGTATGAGGTGGCTAAGGGGCCAGCGTACACTTTTAAAAAAAATGAAAAATGTCGATCAACATTTTTCATTTGGGGATGTACACTTTTGGGGGGGGATGGGGGTGGTCAAAAGTGTACTGTTTGTACGCTCATGAAAATGTTGAAAATTATGGACAGCCCTTATTAAGCTTAATATGTGATTCATATGCAGAAAATAAATTGGATTTGGCATAATTAAAAAAAAAGAGGAATTTTAATGTAGATTGGCATTACAAATTAAAAAGTTATTCTTGGCTTGGTTAATGCATGTATAAATATGTGTAGTGCATTGTTGCAAGGTTTAGGGTATTTGAATTTTTTTTTATTGATTTTAAGATATCCACAGTTTTACTAGTGAAGATCAGCTGACACGCATGGTCCGGGACCTTTCAACATGGATAGACCATGAAGGAGACATGGAAGAATGTTTCCATGGTGACAACATCCGGTGCTATGCATATATACAAGAAGAAGGTTTCTGTGTTCGTGTAAATACACTTGGAACATATTGTGAAGCAAACAGACAGGTCTTGTATATTGTTGATTTTAATTTTCATGCTATAAACAAGTTATCCAAAGTGTGTATTAATTGCCACTAAAATTATGCTTTGCAGTAGAGGTATGCCTGCTAGTAATGTTAAAGTTTGTTTAACAACACCACAAGAGCACATTGATTTATTAATCATCAGCTATTGGATGTCAACCATTTGGTGATTTAGACATATAATTTTTAGTGTTCTCACTGGGTGAAAATTAAAGGAAGGCGGCCACACAGCACTACACTAAATGGAGGGGGCGTGTGGGAGCTTGGTTACCATATGTGTTAATAGACTTTGTGGAAAGACATCCTCCTTATTTTGCCTACAAAAAAGTTCATACAAAATACAAGCAGACTCGTCTTTTAATTGAACCGAAGATGTTATTAGTCTGACATTCACGGGCAATTACAGTTTTGCTGAACCAATCAAAGTTTTAATATTATTTTCATAAGGATTTCAAGATTTACGAAAAACATTAAAGATGTTTGTAAATGTTGGATACATTTTTTGTTATTTCCATCTTCATCGAATGAATCGATCGCTGTAATAAAATATTATCGCGGTGTATATATTATTTGGCACCCAAGATAAATGATTTTAATGATAAACACTACCACTTCCGTTGTTTTTATAAGCGGTGATATCCACCCAAAATGAAAAGTTTATAATATTTTATAAAGAACTGCTGAATAAACAGAATGACAGAAAGTAAAAATCATCAGTTACAACCAATTATATCTGCAATTGAGGACAAAATATCAGACGATAGTTAGTGAAAACAAAAGACAGAATGACCGTTCTGATCACGTAACAAATTTGGCACCAAATAAGTGGGGGGTTTTCAATCGGAGATTGCCGAATCCGTCAAAAATTTAAATGTTTTCATTGCTCAAATAAAATATAACTTATTTTGTTATTTGGCCTAACAGACAGAAATGGAGAATTCTATTTCTTACAAATCCTCAAAAAAACAGATTGAAAAGGCATTTAAACATCTTTTTCAACTAAAACCTATGTACATGATGTTTTGCTTGCAATCACCTTCTACATTGGAGTAATCAGTATCAGTCGTGTTAATTTCAATGGATAGTTTGGTTTTAGTGCCTATGTCATTGTTGTGTGTGATATTGCAGTATGATACCATAAATCTCATATTGTTTTCTTCAATGGGAGTCTAATAAATCTGAATAAAAATAATAATCCAGTATAACATGTTGCGGATGTTAAAAGTGCTCAAATTTAATGACGGCACCAACGGCAATTGCCTTTGTTGAAATATAAATTGCTGTAGGTCAGGAGCATCACCAACAGTACAAGGCTCTTTACACCTGATGTACATTATCTGCCAGTATCTAACATTAGTACATTTAATCTATATACAGCAAAATAACCTTTCAGTGTTATTTATTTGTTACAAAAGTCATTTAAGAAAAATAAAATTGTTGTGGGCAGGCTTTAAATTGCTGTTGATGGGCCATTTAACCCACAGCAGTTTTGTTTAATTGCCATGGAAGAAAAATTCTTAAATTCGAGCCCTGTGTTAATGTTTGTCTTACAGATACCAAGGCTTCTGGGTACTCTAGCACCTAACAAAGAGATTAACAACATTCACCCCTCCACAACAATCAAAGAAAAGTCACAGGTTTGTCACTATATACAACACTTATATATCTCAGGGATGATAGTGTTCTTTGATGTGGAAGCTGGTTGGTATATATCTTAGTCTAAGCCCGATTACGTTGGGACCTCAACAATTATTCTGTTTAGAGAGCGATACGGTTTGCAATTTGCTGACAGTGTTAAACAGTTTTTTGGGGATTTTTTTATCCCACCGCCCCCTTTCCTTTCTCTCCTTTGAATTCCATCTCATTTCTTCCCGATTTGGCAACTCATCCTATTTTTCAACTTCTTTCGCTGTCCACCTCCACATCCCAGTCCTTTTCTCTCCAACCACAACAGGTGTGTGGCTATCTGTGCCACACGCCTGTCATTTCCCATCAGCTTTTAGCTGTGGGCTTAGTCTGACCACTTCGGGGAGTGTTCAGTAATTACTTCTGGCATTGTTAAGAGGCACTTGTAACACATACTATGCACCCCTACTACTGGCGGTCGTTAGTTAGTGCCGTGGGTCAGACCAGCTTTATTAGCAGCAGAGGACGAGGATGCCAGGTGGGTGCAGGGAAATACACAGAGACTGCACCCGTGGAGGAAGTTGAGACCGGTAAGTGATGGTGTGGACAGCTCAGAGGAGAGAGTTGGAGGAAACTGACAGAAAGGGTCGAAACAGAATGAAATCGTGGGAGAAAATTAAAGTTTTTTATATTAATATAATGAGAATGATAGATGATAGAAGAAAGATGAATGAATGTGTGAGCCAGCTTTGATGGGATTTGAACCACTGTCGTCAGCTTGATTGTCCAGCAGCTTATCCACTAGACCACGGAAATTGGAATTGGCCAAATCAGTCTGAAATATTTCGAAACAAGTTCATATATTATATAATAAACATAATGTTATTAATAATTATAGATTACATTTGCATAAGCATATGACTACAATACTATACACATAGAAGAACATGTGTAATATATAAAAGGATAACAATTTAATTGAAAACTGCTTTTTGTTTTTTAATCACAATAAATATTGCAACATGTTAAATGATTATGCTGTTGGGGTCACATATCTGGTTTTTACATGTTAATTGATTAAGAATCTAATTTTTAGTGATAACACAAATCTGTCCAGTCTCCCAAAAGGACAGGTTCTGGCTTCTTAAGGGTTTTGATACCCAAAATACATAACAAAAGAATTCAGGATCTAGAAATTTGTTCGGTTTTAACAGGAATCTGGTTTTGTCAAGATTCAGTTTAGGCAAATTCTACTGTATCAGATTCCCATGTTATAACACATACAAGGATTTTCTATTTTTTATTAATTGTTTTGCTAATATAGGGCTTAAAATATTTCTGACAAACTTAAAAATATAAGTGTCCAATTTGTGTATAATTTGTTTCCAATTTTTATTTCAAAAATTCCAAACTTTTATTGGGGTGCTCATTTCAGGGATTGGTCCATGTGCCTTTTTGCTCTATGTCCCCTCCCTAAATTAGTTTCTGGGTCGACCCTTGTTTGACCACTACGCATGGTTAACATCAGTACCCATATCAGTTGTACGTTATTTTTTCAGATAGGCAGTGACTGCCTTGTTAGTGAAGGAGTGTCAATTGGAGAGCGTGTGTCTGTGAAAAGATCAGTGATTGGCCGCCACTGTAGTTTAGGGGACAAGGTCAAGGTTGCCAATTCTGTTATAATGGACCATGTTTCTATCCTTGAAGGGTAAGTGTTTGAACTTGTTTTTGTACTTCTCTCACTGTATCATTTGTTATAGTTAGTCACTGACCTGATTTTCCGAGATACATACCTTTTTGTTTGCATAGTTTGGAATCCCCTGGTAATAAGGAATGTGTATATGCATGCAGAAAAGTTGAAAAGGGTGCTTCTGAGCTTTTGTTTTCTATTCTATTTTGTGGTGTAACTATTAGTAACAGTAGTTACAAGTAGTACAAATGGGAACCTGTTTAGTTAAAGTTGGTGACTAAATTTGTGAGTGACATGTACAGTCCACAATACTGATATTAAAAAGGTTTAATCAGACATAGATGTGTTTGTATTTTGCATTAGTTGAATTCATTATAGAATGGAAAGGTGGGATTTCATCTTTAAAACAGGTTTTTTGTAGTTTTTTAAAATTATGTTTTGTACCATGCATAATTTTAAAAAGATATCTACAGATTATAAGTGAAACGTTACCTCTTATCAATAGAAAACATAATAAACTGAAGTTGTGCAAATTGTCAGTCCACCATTGAAGCGTACCATTTTTATATAATTATTAAATGTGATGTTTCTTTTGCACTATAGATCGACGATCACTGGCAGCATAGTGTGTGATAGAGCAACCATTTGTGAGAAGTGTGAACTGAAGGATTGTATTGTTGGGCATTCAAAAACTATTATTGCTATGGGTAGGTATTGTAGAAATCAGGCTTTTGATGCATAATTTAGATGACCTGGACTTTGTAGGTTTGATCTGATCAAAGTTAGTAAATCAGTGATTTTATACTTTTGTTGGATAATGTTATTAGAGGTGTATTTTTCATTTATTAAAGTAAGATTTATCTTTAAAAATATCCTGTCTGTGGGATGGTGCATATAAAAGATCCCTTGCCGCTAATCGAAAAGAGTAGTCCATGAAGTGGCGACAGCGGGTTTCCTCTCTCTATATCTGTGTGGTCCTTAACCATATGTCTGACGCTATATAACCGTAAATAAAATGTGTTTAGCATGTCGTTAAATAAAACATTTCCTTCCTTCCTTTCTTTAAAAATAGAAATAAAAATACTATATTACTTGATTCATTCTATCAAATGCCATATCACAGAGAATACCTACATAATGTACTTCTTTCAAGTCTGTCATGTACATGTAAGATACATTCTTCAACAGTGGTCTGATTTTTATGTTTTGCAGGTAAATTTACAAATGAAGCTATAATTGATGTTGACAAGATGATGGAAATTTGAAAAACGTATGTAGTGTGCTGGAAACAAAAGTTCTTTCAGGACACAACAATTTAAAAACTGGTCACCTGTGTTACATTCATTAAGAGGTGCTGCTGTGGGAATATATTGCCATACAATCCAATAAGACAGAACAACTGACATGGTTAGCTGAACTGCCAATAACAAAACTAAAATGCAATATCATGACCATACTTTACCCACCTATCTTGGCACTAAAATCACCGTAAGTACCTAACTACGTTGTAGTTAAGGTGTTTTAGTGCTACAGTCACTCTGTTAAATTTTGGCCTTGGGGCCTAATTCACTAACCGCTCACAACTTTGCAGTCTCACAGTTCAATGCAAAAAGAAATGCAAGAACAATGCGATATTGATTAATAGAGCCTTGTGAATTAGGCCCATGGACTAAAGAATGGACCTGTTTTTAAGAAGTGTTGCACTAACATGAGGAGTGACTGTTTTTATGTCAGCATTTCAAACCATTGGTTTAAAGAGGAATGATCAATCTTGCACTCATTGAAAGTGATTATTTTAATGTCTGGTCACAAATCACTTGTCTCATGAATAAATGATCTGTCACAGAACAGTAGTCTATAGCAAACAAACAAATGAATAAACAGAAATATTTATGATTGTTGGAAATATGTTTTGGTAGCAAAAGAATAAGAATGAAATACAATACCAAACTTGCTTATATCTGCCTCAATTGAGCTCCCACCTGTGTTGAAAGGCTAGTTTTGCAGCATCCTGCCTTAGATGACCATTTAACATATATTTATGTCATTGGGACTGCTTCCTCGTTTTTCATATATGGTGAAAAAGCTATGGTGGGGTACTGTTTACTGTAAATGTGATTTCATTTTTTAAATAAAACAGTTTACGTATTTAAAAATAGGTTTTTGGTGTATTTATAACAAAAACTTAAATAAATTGAAAATGTCATCCATGTATTTGAATTTATTTTATATTGATTGATATGCAACAGTTTTATGTTTTTACTATACAGCATAGGACAGGCGAGCTGTCATAGCATTGGCATTCTACTTATATTACCAGACATTGTCAATAGCATCTAGAATATATAATGTAACAGAATTTGAGTTTGCACATCTGGAAAGGTTTGCAAACCAGAGAATTTAGCATTGTTTAAATGCACAGGGGCAGGATTTAACTCAGTAGGCTGAGGTACTCGTGTCGCAGGATCGAACCACCTCGGTGGATTCATTTGGTTTTTTATTGTTCCAACCAGTGCACCACAACTGGTCAAAGGCCATGGTATGTGCTTTCCTGCCTGTGGGAAAGATCCCTTGCTGCATTAGCTGGTTTCCTCAGTTGACTACAAGTCAGAATTACCAAATATTTGACATCCAGTAGCCGATGATTAATTAATCAATGTGCCACAGTGGTGTTAAACAAAAACAAACGTTTGTTTAAATGGGCAGTCTGCGATACCACAAAATGTTCGGTATACATTGATCAGGGGTGGGAATTCTCCTCGGATCAGCTGGTTTCCTCTCATGGAACATTGCGTTTCCTCGCATTTTCGTCATTCTTTCCTCCAAAATGTGTCAGATGGCAGATTTTAACCTAGGATTTCAAGAATTTCTGGGACCCCACTAGATTTCCTTTTTTTTACAGTTCACCAATTCCCACCCCTGATTGATACACTGTTTTATCATCGGTCTGCAGCAGCAGAATTGTAAAATGATGAGTAAATAATACAATGTGGAACATACAATGTGTTTATGTTGGTGAAACATTCAACTCAGAAAGGGGGCCAGATCTAGCTCAGATGATAAGAGTAGTCCCCCGAGGTGCCTCAGTCATAGGATGTAGCCCCATTCTCTGATTGGATTCCTCCCATCACAACAAGTGCCCCATGGCTGGTATATCAAAGGCTTTGGGATGTGCCAAGATTTCTTGCCACTGATTAATATGTAATGATGGAAAGAAATAAGGGAACACATCAATTTGTAGACCAAATTTAATTCACTACTAGCGTAGTCATGTCTATATTTCATACCAAGTTGTAATGTGGGATTGAATGTCTGTAGTGTTGACTGTGCTGCCTATATGTTCCAAGTCAACTTCAGACAATATGAATTGATTTTTGATGTAGTCATTATTTCTTGTTGCTATCTGTGTGATCCTTTATTTCTTTCCATCAGTATATTGATGTGCTCTAATGATATCAGAAAACACTTACTCGAGGAACTGTTATGAGGTAGCACTAAAATTGGTAATTCAGGAAAAAATTTGATTTTTTCTTTCTTCCATGTGAAAACAATTATCTAAAAGGTTCTTGCTGCTAATTATAAAAAAATAAAACAATGTCTGGTTTAAAGACCAACTTAGTCGAACATATCATTGTGGTAATGTACAATATCAGTCTTATACTTAGTATACTACTTAGTGGATATGCCTTTAATAATTCCATGAATATTCAACCAACACAAATTGGAAAGTCTTCACTAATTATTATTGATGATGTTTTTAAAATATTTAATCAATTAATATTTTTTTAATATTATAAAATATGTTTTCAAAATGACTGGCTAAATGTAAATAGCAGGGCCCAATTGCACAAAACATTGTAAGCCTAGTTTTGCATGTACATGAAAATTTACGACTAAACCACAATTCTTATTACAATTATAGTACAGTAAATATAATTAGAAATATACATATTTCATTTTCTTTTGTCCTTAAAATGTTCCATCTTCCATAATGATGTAATTTATTTTCTGCGTGAAATAGATGCCAAACACATGTAAACGTATAAATGCTAGTCGCAGACGTAAACTTAAGATGCTTTGTGAAATTGGCAGCAGGCCTCTTGAACTACACTGCATGCATGAACTTGTGTCGAAGGATTCATGCCCAAATACATCCTAAATACTGCCATGGAAGTCTTCCAAAATACTGCATACAACACTGATAAGACAGACTAGCTTGTGGTTTCTTGTTTTGATAACAAATTTCTTATTCTTATACATGACTTTTCAGGGGGCGGGACATCGCCAGTAGTGAGGCACTCGCTTGATGAGCAGTATAAGATTCATAAATCAGTGTGCTCTAGTGGTGTCGTTAAACAAAACATTATTTTTCATGATTTTTCTTTAAAACATACTGATTAACCATGTAAGTTGGAAGTCTTCTACCAGGTTCATTTGTCTTTTAATTGCAACAAAATTGGGTCTAGCTTTGTATGAGCAGAAAGAACATTTCACTTAATTATCTTTTAAACTTCAAAACCTTGCACAAACCCAATTATTTTCAAAATACAAATATATCAATTACTACATGAAATTATTTCAGCAAGGGGCGGGACATAGCCCAGTGGTAAAGCGCTTACTTGATGCATGGCTGGTTTGGGATCGATCCCCATCCGTGGGCTCATTGGGCTATTTCTCATTCCAGCCAGTGTACCACAACTGGAATATCAAAGGCTGTGGTATGTGCTATCCTGTCTGTGGGATGGTGCATATAAAAGATCCCTTGCTACTAATGGAAAAATGTAGCAGGTTTCTTCTCTAAGACTACATGTCAGAATAACCAAATGTTTGACATCCAATAGCCAATGATTAATAATCCATGTGCTCTAGTCATTAAACAAAAACTTTTATTTCAACAAATTAAATTAAAATTTGCAAATGGAGAATGTGGTGAGTGCCATAGCTAGCCGTGAAAATATGCTTCAGTCAAACCATACTCTACACAAAATCCCATCATTTGCTGCTTCGTGTTGAAATAAAAATAAAAAGACAAAAATACACAGATACATAAATTTATATCATGAAACAATTTCACTATTACACATACAGTAAGTGAACTAATGATTACAGACAGCATGATGTACACATTTTTAAAATTTACTTTGTATAACAACTTGTTTGTTCATGATGTATAAATATACTTTATTAAGAGTTTAGAATAACTCATAACAAACTTGGCTTGTTTAAAGAGTTCAAGGGATTTGAATTTTGGTTCACTTTTTGTGACATCTTACCAATACTAAATATAAAATTTCAGAAAACACCTGAAGAATAAAAAATATACTTCAACAATATGTATATAATTTAATATCAAATATCATGTTAAAAAGTAGAACATGATGTCATCCTTTGTAGAATTTGCCATCGGCATGATTAGCTAAAACAAAATGGTCAGCATCTGAAAACAAAAAACATTTTTTAACATTGCCATTCATTCAAATACACAAAATACAGTTAACCATCTGAAGTGAGTCTAGTTTGTGTATCTTCAGGTATATTGCTCTTCATCTGGTTATTTCTCTTCTTGTGATTACACTCAAGTCGTCCACAGAAACAAAGGTAGCCACTTCCAATATGAAAATCTTCTTAACCATCTACTTGAATACCACTATCCCAGGAGGTGTGTTGTATGGCAGTATTAGACAGTGATTCGACAGAGGTGGTCTCCACTTGGCATCTGCATGCTCCTGAAGAAACTTTTGGTAAGACATACCGTCTATGATTTTGCCTTTTACACTTTTCTTTTCCAAGTACATACCTGCAGCAAAAAAAACAAAAAAAAACAAACAAATATCAAACTCAAAGACTATAAGGGTAGGATGTAGGTTAATGCATATAAAAGATATCCTTGCTATTCTTTAGCAGTAGTAGCAGGTTTTCTTCTCGTTAGACCTAGGGTCACATTGCCCAGAACAAAATATATAAAAGATTCTTCATATTTTAAATGTAGCAATGACATTTTTTTTATTTTTTGGGGACGATAAGGGCAGAATTTATGAAACCTGTTTGTGTTAAACACAGGTGTTTAAGTATTGTAAATGTATGTAGTTGCATGCGTGTATCACAAAAAACAGGCTTCGTAAAATCTATCCTAAAATTTTAAACTTGGGATTTGGAAGATAACAACATTCGTATTTAGGATCCAGCAAGTTTCGGTGCAAGGCAACACTTACCGAGGTTATTCCGAGGTGGTAAGGAGATGCTACGTGTGGAGTCTGGCTCTTCTAATGTAAGAAGATCTTGAATACTCTTGGAAATGATCTAACAAAAATGATAATCATTAAGCAGCATTCATTTTCAGCATAGTAAAAATATATATACTGAACAAAAAAAGAAACTTCCGATTTGTACATATAGTATTTGTTGTGTAAAAGAATTCACTGTGTAATGAAATCATATAGGTAGTATTAGCCTTGAGCTGTATTATCAGGATTCTTGAATTTTATCGATTATTTTTGCACTGTTAATCGTCAACAACGTGAAATTCAATTTGCACGTGCATGCATGGTTCGACATGTCCTGTGTAGTATTCGGTCAATTTGTTTTACTTGTCTTACTGACATTGTTGTCAAGTGAACGAAAACGCTTCAAAATTTGTAAAAAAAATTAAAGTTTTTACATTGTAGCATTTTTAGTATGCCAAGAATACCCAATAATTTACGCGAATGGGCGATTGGCATGCTTGATGCTGGCATGTCGACAGAAGATGTTGCAAGGCATGTTGGGAGTTCTAGTTGAGCGATACGAAATCTTCGCGTAAGATTTTGAACGACAGGAAGCACCAACGACTTGCCACGTCGTGGACGTCCGCGTGTTACAACGCGTGGTCAAGACCGATATATCATGAACACGCATTTGCGCAATCAATTGCAAACTGCCACTGCTACTGTTGCTAACACACCTGGGCTTCATAATAACCGAATCAGTGGGCAAACTGTTCGTAATTGTCAGCGGGAGAATGGTTTACATGCACGACGGCCTTACGTCAGATGCATTTTAACGCACATATCTTAATTGGGCACGTGTACACACTCATTGGATACGGCGATGCTGGAATACTGTTCTTTTTTCGGATGAATCCAGATTTTCTTTACAACGTGGTGATGGCAGGGTGTGCGTCTACCGTAGCAGAAATGAACACTATGCTGACTGTTGTGTTCTTGAACGAGATCGTTTCGGGGGTGGGGGTTGTGTCATGGTCCGGGCAGCCATTGCCCATGGTTATCATTCACCACTAGTCGTCATTGATGGCAATTTAAATGCTCAACGTTACCGCGATGACATTCTCGCTCATCACGTCATTCCTCTGTTCCATAACAACGCCAACATCTTGATTTTTCAGCATGATAATGCCACCTCTCATACAGCTAGAGACACTAAATTTTCTTAGGACAAATAACATTGATTTCATTGATGACTGGCCTGCTAAAAGTCCTGATCTCAACCCTATCGAGCATGTCTGGGATAGTCTGGACAGACGATTGAGGCGTCGTCCCAACACTTTGTCAAGCGCTCATTCAGGAATGGAACAATATTCCACAGGCAGAAATCAACACTTTAGTCAATTCTATGCACCTGCGATGCACTGCAGTGGTCAATTCAAGAGGTGGTCATACCCGTTATTAAGTGGGTGGGTTTTTTTTTAACCCCTACCACACTTGGTCAAAATTTCTCCCAGTTTCTGTTAACCTATGGCCATGATTTTTGCACCAAACGATGCATCGTGGAACACTCTTTAAACGCATATATAACAATTATTCCCCCGGTTTGTTTTCATCAAGTTATGTTCAAGCAAAGTTAGTGGAAGTTTCTTATTTTGTTCAGTATATTAGCAATGCTGATTTATAACAAATTTAATTCAGGTAATATTAAAACCAAATATTAATAATCCTAAAACTATATTCAATACACATATGTACATGTATATCAAAAACAGTTACACTGGTCAGTGACAAGTGTAAGTTAAAGAACATTTTTTAAAATACAATTTATGTAGTCATAAGTATAATATGAGACAACTAAATGAACACAAAAGTGCATGGTTTTTGGATCCTTCACTGCATAAAGGTATCACAATGTTTTTGCCGATGATAAAACAAATTTTTTAAATAAAATATATCTAAGTAGTTTATCCTGAAATATTTAATGCAAAGGCATGTATTTTTGTAATTCCTCCCACTAACACTTGGCACATAAAAAACCCATGTACGCCAAATACCTAACTTAATACAAATACAGGTACATATATATACAAATCCATCAAATTAACACAGTTCAAAATCTAAACAGTGAAATGTGCTGACATTTGTTTGTTTACTTGCATGTGACTTACCTGTGTGTATGAAATCTGATAATAAAAAATTAATCTAAATTGCTATTTACAGTAATCCTGTCCTGGGCAAAACTGAATGAGCAAAATCAACCCCTTTCCTTGCAAAGTCACTCAGGTATAAAGAATATCATTGACTTTCTTTGTTTCAGTTTTGTATTTTTTTTACTAAGTTTATTTAAGTACTGAAGAATTATATATTCAGATACAGGTTTAATTGCTACCCTAGTACCATTTCAGAAGAGTGATTGATAACTTACCCTGATTTTGCTTGTGGTGAAGACTAATACTATATATAGTGTTATTTACCTTGATATGTTCAAAATCCGTTATTCCTATTTTGGGAAATGCGGATGCTTCAACCATCACCAAACGCCTTCCATCAATGAGATTGTTTGTAAAACAAGCCTACAAACAAAGTTTAAATTAGACAGTCACTATAATACATGTATTATTGAAAACTACCATACTCTAAATGTACAGAAAAAAACCAACAAAACAAAAGACATGGTTCTCGAGTGGGTGAGGAGTTGTGTCCCCCTTCCCACAGTCGATTGTAAATAATGGCCCGAAACCTTTATCTAGATGAATTAACATCTATTGGACCTCAGTAAGTGTAAACATAACAAATAACTATCAAAACATTTTATCTGATGAAATTAGTCATATGATTTGTAAATAACTTCCCTTTATAACAACATACTACAAGATAAGTTTGAAAATAACAAAAGTTAACTATAATAGAAATTTACTTGGCTCTTAAATAAAATATCAATCCTTTAACAGTAAAATATAGAAACATATCCTGGTGTCATGCATTTTCTGTGTAATGAGCAAAAAATTTAAATATAATAAAAACAATATTTACTTCATACATACAATAATAAATAGCTTTCTCAAGTTTATTGTGAAGAACACTGATAATCTCCCATCAACATCACATTTTTTGTCAGAAAACAACCACTAAGTCGTATTGGTGTTTCTGTTACAATTTGACAAACATCATGTTTTTGACCCAATCAACCAGCCCACCTTGATTTGTACTAAATGTAGCCTAAGTACTCTGACTGTAAAAGAGCTAGACAGACATTTGGACGGTTATAATGCTCTCATTGCAGTCAGATACCAATCAATGTAATTTTTTCACAATCGCTGCCCATCAAAGTGTAGTCAAAGATTCCCCCTCTAATACCACTACAATTCTATGTTTGACATCAAATACCTTTACATTGATCATTTTCGAGTTCCTTGATTTGAAAAATCCACATATTAATCACTAATACACACACTGCAGAAAGAAACCCAACAGCACCCACATTCAGCTAAGCTTTGGCAAACTTTGACGGCAGAATTCTACGGTTGCTGACCTATATCGTGACATTGCGTCACATGATTGCCCACTTTGTGATTCCATCATCCAGAGGCCGTCTCATACGACAATATGGCAAGTGTCCGACAATTATCAATTTTTTTTTTTTTAACGACACTACAAGAGCACACTGATTTATTAATAACCGGCTATTGGATGTCAAACATTTGGTAATTTTGTCATAGTCTTAGAGAGGAAACCCACTAAATGTTTCCATTAAGGTCACTTTTCGCACCCTTGTTTTCGCTTCGTTCACAATAAATATAGCATATCTCACCGTAATTTCACTTGAAATCCATATTTCGTAAAAGGTCCAATTTTTTATTCCAAGATTTTCTTCAAACACATCCAGGTGCATTGCAATTTTTCTAGCATTCTTAAAACGGAATACTGACGTCATTTAAATTCAAAATTAGCTATTATTACAATGCTTCGGCACATTAAAATAAAAATTGGTCTACTAACCGTGACCCCTGTTCAAATTCTATAACCAGCAGACGACACTGTTACAAGTGAATATGTTTTTATTTTTAATAATTTTGGACAAAATATTGTTTAAATTTTAAAAGTTGAAAGAAATAAAAAGTACCTTTTGTCAAATATATCATATAAAAAAATTACTATTGGATATGTTATAATTATTGTGTATGACGCCAAAACATGGGTGCAAAGAATGACTGTCATCGACCTTAGTAGCAAGGGATCTTTTATATGCACCATCTGACAGAATATCACTTACCACAGCCTTTGATATACCAGTCGTGGTGCACAGGGTAGTAGAACGAGAAATAGCGCAATGGACCCACCAAAGGGGATCGATCCCAGACCAACCGTGCATCAAGCGAGCGCTTTACCACTGGGCTACAGACAATCGCCAGAGCGACAAGAGTGGTGCACCCGCCAAGCTAGTTCATAGAAATAAACTTGAACGTAAATGCACATTACTGAGTTTATAGGGCCGATGACATTTTCCATTCGCAAACACAGAACAGAATTGTGGTCGAAATAGAGACTACCACCACCTTTTCCCACCCTAATCGTGTATATATATGTGTGTGTGTATGTGTGTGTGTGTGTGTGTGTGTTCTATTAATTAATAAATGTTATTTTATTTTACTTTATTAACTTTAATTTATTTTATTTTATTTTATTAACTTTAATTTATTTTTACTTTTAAGTTATTTTATTAACTTTAATAAATTTTTATTTCATTTCTATTAATTAATAAATGTTATTTTATTAACTTTAATTGCATTTCATTTCATTTATTTTATTTTATTTTATTAACTTTAATTTATTTCTACTTTTAAAGTTATTTTATTAACTTTAATTAATTTTTAGTTTTATGGTTTTTGTTTTATTCATTATGGAACGATCCTTTTCCACATACAAGATTGTTCCGAGTTTCATTTTCCTCCCATAATGCACCGCGCGTTTTAAACCCAAGTCGTACAGTCGGTCGTTTTTCCTTTAAAGGGACATGCCCTAGTTACGGCTAGTTGTTAACCATTACGGCGTTGTTTTTCGCTATTAAACCCATTTTTTCACAAATAAAATTGCACTTTACTTACATTTTATTATTTAGAATACACATTCACCTGAAGTGCTTTTTGGTAATCCTGATGTTTGTAAAACCACGAAATGCATTTTTTGTATTTCTTAAAATGCCGCGTGCACTCGAAAAAAAAACGTTAAGCAAGCGAGGTCCAATCTATTTTTAGAGGGAATCTTCCTGTGTAAACGTCACAGACGTTGGTATACCACGTGACCGTTATCATTTTGGTTCGGTTTGTTTTCTCGTGCAAGGTTTGTGCAATCAACATCCGATTTGTTGTTGTTTGCTTGTTGTTCATTTGTGAGATATTTCTTCACAGTTCGTGAACATTTTCAGTAACAATAAAGTTCAGACAAGTAAGTGTCTCAATACAAAATGTTACAAACCCTTAAAACCAATAATTTTGCTAAGTCTTTCGATATCTAGAGAGGGGATACAACCAGGACAGAACAGTTGGAACATGTCCAGGAGAGGTGAAAGGAACACACCCCAAGTCTGTGAAATTTGTCGTGACGGAGGCATTGTTGTGCTTCGAGCGACATCTACCGGTGACATCAGAATACTAACTTTCAAAATTATTTCAAGCAATTGGGACATGGGGATTCCCATGGTATTTATCGATATAAAACCTGCTTTTTCACTCCATTTGATAAAAACGTGATCTAAGTGTGTTACAGGTTTGTAAATTAACCAAATTATAATTTATTTTTGCTGGATGGAACTAGGGTGTGCAGCTTTAATTCAAAGTGAAGATCGTTTCAAAGAAAGTATTTCTTAGTCTGCATATGCTCGAAAAAGATCACTCTACACGATTAGGGTGGGAAAAGGTGGTGGTAGTCGCTATTTCGACCATAATTCCGTTCCGAGCAAAATTGCTTAGAACGGCTCTGTGTTTGCGAATGGAAAATGTTGTCGGCCCTATAAACTCAATAATGTGCATTTACATTCGAGTTTATTTTTATGAAACTAACACCAAGCAGGCATGCAACTCGAGGTTACACCATGAAGTTGGCTAATGCCGTTTTGGAAGAATTTGGCTTTAATTACAGCAGTAACAAACAAAAAACCTCACACACATTCTATGTCTGTTCGGACTGCAAAGGTAGTAACGAAAACAGATCGATCGAAATTGTGTGGCGGTAGCCTATTTTTGCGGGTGATGTCACGGAATAGAGAAAACGGAACATTTACTAACAAACCTTGTACTGTGGGAATCCCAGATCTTGTATCCAATCTGCGACTTGGCTATAAGACCAGTACAAAGCTACTGGAACATTTTCATCTTTCAAATCCTCAAGTTTGCTGGTACTGGCACTTCCCGCAGCCATGTTGTTTTCTGTTTCTAGGCATAGTCTCGATCTTTTTGGTCGAAACATACATGCTCCAATCGGATAATTTCGGTACACCTTCCGAACTATTCCGATTGTATAGCCCGTACAATCATGATCATTTTATGTAATATGTTCAGGAGGCCGAACGTTCGCGAACTATGTAGTCTAGCGATCGCTCGTCCTCAGGTGATACGTAGTTGCATTGTAACAAATCATTAGTTGTTAATCTAAAGTTCTGTGTGCATCCGTCGTACTTCTGGAAAATTAAAACACAATCGTCGAGTAGGCCAACTTGGTCGTGACAGTTGATAGTCTTAAACTAGCATTAGTAATTTACACATTATGCTAGGGTCAGATTACCAACTGCTAGCATAAAGTTGACCAACTTTCTGCTGTTATGACTTCTACGACTGTGTCCAGTTTCTAGTCTGAGCACTTATGTAGGCCCTACAACTCGATTCTCATCGTATAACCCATTAGTTGTTAAGCTAAGCGCACCCGTCGTCAGTCAGGAGTTGGGGAAATTACAACGCAACCGTCAGTCTGCCAACTTCGTCGTAAAAGTTGATAGTCTGACCCAACCATTACACATTATAAAACGGACAGACTTACACACCACTATCACGAAAAGAATCCCAGTGAAACATGGTTGTAAAAAAAGTTAATTTTATTTTCTGTCATAATATAGTGTAAGCAGGTCTTTGAAAATGTTGAGAATTATTGTTTTATTAGTGCAAATCTAGCGTTGATTAACCCATTCTTCATTTGAGCATTAAAGGGACATACCCTTGTTTTTAAACACTAGCAGAGCCGTTTATGATCACCGAAATTAAATATTACTTATGTTTTGTTTAGATTATCCATTTCCGTAGAACCGAAGTGTTTCTAGTCATCCTGTTGTTTTTAATACCACATATTTTTAAAAACGCACATGCGTCCGAGTAACGGTTATTGATTAGAGTTCGTAGACCTATTTTTTATTGGTATTTCCCGGTTTTAACTGTTACTCTGTTGTAACTTTATCCAAATGAATTACGTTTGTAGATAACTAAAATTGGTGTCCATTTTTAAAAGTTAAAACTAGGGTCTGCACCTTTAAATGTAGGACACCATTTACTGTCATGACGGGTCATTCAAAATTGACATGGGTTATCTTAATTTATTTTGCTTACCGTTTTTTGTTCACCGGCCTTGGTAGCGTTGTGGTTAGGCCATCGGTCTACAGGCTGGTAGGTACTGGGTTTGGATCCCAGCCAACTCCAAACCCTGAGTGAGTGCTCCTCAAGGCTGAATGGTAGTTGTAAACCACTTGCAGCGACCAGTGATCCATAACTGGTTCAACAAAGGCCATAGTTTGTGATATCCTGCCTGTGGGAAGCGCAAATAAAAGATCCCTTGTTGCCTGTCGTAATAGAGTAGTCTATGTGGCGACAGCGGGTTTCCTCTAAAAAAAAAAAAAAAGTGTCTGAATGACCATATGTTTGACGTCCAATAGCCGATGATAAGATAAAAAATCGATGTGCTCTAGAGGCGTCGTTAAATAAAGCAAACTTTACTTTTACCGTTTTTGTTTACCGTAACTTATAAATGGGTTATGCACATTTTTAATTCTTAGATATCTTCCAAGATACATTGGTTATGTTGGGGAGTCAAGATTTAATCTGTTTAATCTGTATAGGAACAGTATGTTTTATTTCTTTACTGTCAATTGAGCACAATGTTTAATCAGCACTTAATAGTATTAGCTTTTGATACATGATACTTGTTAACATAGTCTACTCTTTACAAGAGGCATTCACATAAATATTTTAAATGAACAGACCATCTCAAATTTCTACTGTTAAAGATCTGAATTATAATTAAACAAACACAAAACACAGGTTTCTTTATGATTTATTCCTGAAATGTAGAAAATATACATATTGCACTTTTAATTCATAATGAATGAATACAGTATGGAAGCGTTTATGAAGAATAAAGATCAATATATATGAGAATTTATCCTGCAACCACCATTTTTATTGACAGAATATGATGACAGATAAAGCAGTCATATCCTGCTACTAACAGTATGACTTTTGATGTCACTCATGTGATGTCACATACATAGCCTACATTATAAAATCGCTCATTTGACCTCTAGGTCATCATACAACGTGGCTGAAATAACAGAAATAATAGCTTTTCCTCTTAATTTTTATGGTCTGCAAGATAAAGATAATAACTAGTTAATGATGTCGGATATCTGCTTTATCATGTTCAGGCCGAATGAGAAATTCCGCGAGGCCCTGCCATTTTCCATTCTTACCTTTACAGAATAAAGCAAATATCCGACGTCAATAACTAGTTATTCTTTATTATCCACATAGTTCAATATATACAGGAAAATATAACCAGTTTCCTCATTTATTTCTAGTTAGGTTTGACATTGTCCTAGCTTGTTATTCATAAAAATAATATAAATAATATGGACAATACAGAAATTATTACACTTGTGTGTGACTCGTACTGATTATCCCAAATTTGTGTCAGCATTCATATATTACCCTCGCTCTTGCTCAGGCAATGCAAAACTCCTGACACTCGTTTTGTAAAATCAGTACGACACTTAAGCTCATATAATAATCTCTATGTATATTACAGAACAGGCATACATTCTTACGCCACATTTTAAGTCTGCAATTAACCATGTGCATACTGTCATCAATAATGAGCATTTAGTTATGACTTGAAAATGTAATGTATTCAAAATTAAAAGTAGAAAAGCGTTTTATTTGGAAAATAAAAATCTTTTTTCCTTGCTGAAAAATTGATGCTCCCAAAAAAGGCTTGTACAAACAGGAAAAGAATAGGTCAATATACAAACAGTACTGACGGCCTTAAAGGCTGTCAAAAGAAAAATCATTACTACAAGTATTTTAATGTTTTGGTGATAAATAAGGTGAAAGGTTTGTTTTGTTTAATGACAACACTAGAGAACATTGATTTATTAATCATCGGCTATTGGATGTCAAACATTTGGTAATTTTGACATATAGTCGAAGAGAGGAAACCCACATGTTTCCATTAGTAGCAAGGGATTTTTTATATGCACCATCCCACAGACAGGATAGCACATACCACAGCCTTTGATATACCAGTCGTGGTGCACTGGCTAGAGCAAGAAACTGACAGCAAATAGTCATCATTGAAACTTGTTCCAAGGTGTCATTAGACATTATGCTTTTTAATTTCTTGGTTACTACATGATGTAATTGTGAGAATGAAAAACCTTAAAGGTAATCATTAATATTTATGCAATATAAATAATATTTTTTGTTTATCCTGTTTCTTTCAAAAGCAATTTTCATTCCTAAACACTAATTTGATGAGAATTTTTCTTCGTAAGCGTTGTCCACTAAACAACTAATTTTATAGTATTGCTAGTGACTAAGAGTTACGTCTTCATAACTCTAAAGTTAGCAAGGTGTTTAGAAGCTTGGTACTACTAGCATAGTTTTATTAGTATCTTTTGACAAAAAGGTATAGTTTGCATGCACATTGAATGAGCTATGCTTAGAAAGGTCTTTGTTAATTTGGCATTTGGTTCATTTGAAGGCAATCACAATAAATGTGTTGAGGAATGAATTCTACACATCTTTTTATTTTCAAAGAAAAGCATAAATAATTTGCACACAGAGAACAATTTTAGGGTAATTAAAAGAAATGATACGACATAAAATATTCAATGAATAACACCTTCTGAGACATGAGGCATATGATAGTTAAAAATCACGTATATTTTATGAACCACAAATATACCTGGTAAAATTAATATTGAAAAATCAATAAATATTTATAATTACAAACTTCCTGGAAAGGGCATCAGAAACTGATTTATGTGTATCGTTAAAATTTTTGGTGAATTTATCAATGTATAACAGTCACACAAAATTACGAAACAATTCTTATATAACACCATATAACCATGTTAACCATATACATATACATATACATTTTATTATATTATATTTTTGGCCTCACACTGAAAGAATATTACACACTGATACTGAAGTCCTATAGCTATAATTTGTATAAAATGACTATCACGACATCTTGAGAGATACGACCGGGAAGCTGTCGCCCTTGTGTCGACTGACAGAGTCGAGCACGGCCTGTTTCTTGTGTAGCGCTCTCGACGACTCCAGTTCGTACAGCGTGCACAGGTTGAAGAGAACGCCTTCGTACAGATTGTTATCCGGGTCCTTGTGAACCAGCGACTCGAGTGTGTTCAACGCATCCTTCAGTCTTCCTAGGTACAGTGAGCACACAGCCATGTTGTTGATTGCCTGAACAAATAACACATGAGAGTAAATCGTAATGGAATTTTTATGGATTAAAGAGCCTAGATTAAATAGAGTTATGATCCTCTGGTTTAAATTGTAATGTAATGTAATGTTTATGGAGTAAAAAGCCCAGTAAACAGGGTGTGCACTTTACAGTTGCCCGATCGCCCATGGCGAGTCAAAATAGCATCAGCTAGTCAAAAAAAATCCCAAGTGCATACCCTGTTAAATAGTGCTATAATCCTCTGGCATTCAACAGTTTATGTTTTAGAATATAAAACACATTTTACAGATGGAACTAAATCGTAATAGAAGGTGCCCATCTAGATTAAATATTATTATAATTCTGTCATTCAACAGTTAATTTTAAGAATAAAAAACTAATTTTGCAGATGGGACTAAACCGTTTTATAATACTTATTGAGTAAAGAGCCTAGATTAATTAAAAACCTAGAATCCAAATATAATTTTATAACTCTTGAGCATTCATCTGTTACCACTTGGAATATCAAAATAAATCTTACAGTTGGGACTAAATTAAATGCTTATAAAGTAAATAGCTTAGACTTATTAAAAAGCTAGAGTCCAGATTATATAGTTTTACAATCCTCATGCATTCAACAGTTACCACTTAGAATGGAGATTTTACAATCTTCAGTGGGGAGAATTTAATGCTTAATGGATAAAGAACCTAGACAAATTAAAAATCTATGGCCTGATTTATGAAGCCTGTTTTTCTTAAATGTAGGTGGTTAAGCATTGGAAGTGTTACATGCAATTAAAACAAAAATGGGCTTTGTAAATTTAGCCCATTAAGTCCAGGTCATACATTTTTATAATCCTCAGGCATTCAACATTTAGAATATAAAATAAAAGCTTAGATGGATGATTCTTATGTCTGTATAGCTGAGGTGATAAGTCTGAGATGAAAATAACATGGGATGAAATATTGCATGGTCAGGACTGGAACAGTTTTTGTATAGCGCTAAAATCCAGAATTGTGAGAAAAGTCATGATTTTCATATCTGATAAATTGATGAAACTGTACATTACATAATTTACGTACACATGTATTTCTTGGTTCACACTGCACAGCCGACTTAAAATGCTCATACGCATCTGAGAACTTATTCTGGCACAACGACAACAGACCCCTGAAAGAAAAAATTATATACTGTTAAAGAGTCTATCAAAATTACTTATATTTATATGTTTCTGCAAAGCATATGACTTTTAAAAATCTACCCATTACCTTAAATTTTGTCAATATCTCACGTGATTGCTTAATGATATCAACATAATGTTTTAAAACAAAAGGAGGATTTAACAACACCTCAGCCCATTTTAACCTATGTATATTTGTTGTCAAATGGTTATTTTGACATTTGGTCTAAGATAGAAAAATAAGTTGCTGCCATACATGCCACTCCTTCAAAAAAAGCAGCAAGGGATATTTTATATATCTGCATTTTCCCATAAACAATTTTTTTTACCAGTCATGAAGCACTAGTTTGGATGGGGTGAAAACCAGTCGATGAAAGGCAACTGATCCTGTGACTCATTGCACCTAAGGCGAGCAGTCTACCACCGAGCTATATCCCACCCCTTTACATATGCTCATACACTTCATAACTAGGGTAATGGACCTATAGTCATAATAAAATAAATCCTAAATTTTCATCCTCGTCTACCCCAAGAATAAAGTCCTGCTCAATGAAAATATAAAAAAATGGGTTGGAGAGAGATTTTTTTTTTTTTTTTTTTTAATTGGATGAAAATGTAGTATTTATTTTCAAGACTTATAGTCTTGAAAATCCTATCTGTAAGACTTGGATCATTATAAACGTGTGGGGCTTGAACACATATTAAAACGTTGTATTCAACAACTAACCTATCTTTCAAAAAGCATACTCATTGTCTTAAAAGGTGAAACATGTATTTATTTGGAAGACCTTCTAATCTGTATGTATAACAGGAAACGGTACACAGTTTAAGAATCAAAGTAATAAGCTACACTAACTCACCTGTTCATTGCATTCCTGCAGACAGCAGAACTGTTTCCCTTCTCTGTGGTAACTTCCACCTGCTTGAACATTTCTTCTGCCTTTATAACATTGCCCATCTGCACACAACAAATCAAGTCACTTCATGAAAATCCAATAACATAGTTTAACTCTTTTTTTTCTCTCTCTTTTTTTTTAAAGAGTTTATTCCTTAAAAAATAATTGTCACATTTACATTTTCTTTCAACTCACACAACAAATCAAGTGACTCCATAAAGATCCAATAAGATATTCTAACTTATTAATTCAAATTAATGTCTGTAGCTGTGGTAATATATGACTTGAAGTGTGGATGCATGTTATATGCACATCCACTAGATAATAAATAATCAACCTTGCTTGTGACCTATTAGTAATTTATGAATTTGAGAATTGCTTTATTTCTCAGGCCTAATTTTATATAATATTCTGTCTGAAAGCCTCACATCAAACTATTGTTATACATGTATTACAGTGTATTATGTATAGAACCTAACATTTGTTTTCTTCAAAATACAAGTCAAAAGTAGTCCATCTATTTCATAATTATCTGGAGCGGGACGTAGCCCAGTGGTAAAGCGCTGGCTTGGTGTGCTGTCGGTTTGGGAGCGATCTCTGTCGGTGGGCCTGTGGGGCCATTTCTTATTCCAGCCAGTGCACCATGACTGGTATATCAAAGGCTGTGGTATGTTCTGTCCTTCCTGTGAGATGGTGTATATAAAAAAAACCTTGCTACTAATGGAAAAAAGTAGCAAATTTCCTCTCTAAGACTATATGTCAAAATTACCAAATGTTTTACATACAACAGCCGATGATTAATAAATCAATGTGTTCTAGTCGTGTCGTTAAAAAAACACAACTTTTTCCTAATTATCCTGACCTATTAAACAATTGTTATATAAACTGTAATAACCTGAAGATAAACTCGTCCAGTTCCAGTAAGAAGTGCCTCCTTATTAATGTCGTCCTTATTCAGCAGTTGATCATAGATCGTTAAAGCAGCTTCATAGTCCTGCAAAGGTAAAGTTAAGAATGAACAATATAAAAAAATTAAAAAAATTAAATGGAAGGCACATATAACCTTAAACTCTTATCACCTTGCCAAAGTCTTGTAACTCGTATAAAATAAGGCAATAAATTTTGACTAATTGCAACATATTAAAAAGTATAACATGTAAGTTTGACAAAATTTGGAATTTCGGACGAAACTGATGACTTGATGTTACCTTGATGTTCAGCAACACTGATGCTATCTTAAACAGGACTTGTGTCTGTCGCTTCATCCACAGCTCAAGTGAAGCTAAACATCGTGGAAAAAAAGAAGATGATATCATATTATAATCACAAAAATAAAACAATCTAAGTAACATCAACAATTGGGTCTTTGATATTGTTTCTTATCAATTGTCAGAAGTATTATTTCGAATTGTTCTTGTCAGTATCTTGCACCGAAACAATATAATAATCTGTAAGGTCATATGCACACAGCACTAGTAAACATGTAAGTACAAATATTGAGGGTACTTCAGGTAGTACTATACCAAATAACTTCCGGCTGGGTCAAAGTTCGAGGTGCACCGAACTTTTGATAGAGAAGTGAACACAAGTCCTGTGATTGGTTATAAATGTGAGTGTGTTGGTTGTAAAAAATAATAGTTTTATCTGGGTAAAATAAATGTGCAATTTTATTTCATCTAGTACCAATGTGTCAAGTAGCCTTGTGCTTGAAACATGTATGGGGTACCTGTAAAAAAAAGTACTCAAATTTTGTGCGAAACTAGGGTAGTCATAGACGCTACCCGTTATCTCAGAAACGAGCAGCTTGACCCCCATTTTTTTCTGATTCACTTTAAGTGTAAGGGGTGGTAGTATTTATATCCGTGGCGTTTATGTCGGTTGATACGTTGCAGGTAGGAGTTTTAGCCGCATATGTTACTATTGTCGTCTATGGGATTTGATTTGGTAGTATACACCCTATAGCACATATTCAGTGCATAATAAAAAAATATTATGATTTTGTCATTTTATTTAATTAAACTATACTGGTTGATTAATTAGCCATCACTCGATCATGCAAGTTCACAATGACCTTGACCTTGACAATAATCTCTGTACATGGCTCTGAATGGAGTTTGAATCAAAGTTAGCACTGAAGAAAAGTTGGTTTTGGCCTATAATTCATACTGTAAAGATTTCAATAATTTCTTTTTACATGGTATTTGACTTGCCATATACAACTGCTCTTAAATATGGTATTATATATAGGCAACCTGAACTAAGATTTTAATAGCAATTTATTTTTATATTAAAAATAGCATGTGCCAATAGTGGGTTAATGTCTTTAGTTTCCATTAACATTGTTAATTTTTTATGTATGAAATTCTGAAAACTCAAATTTGTAAAGAAGTTGATTTTTATTGTTATTTTGACATATTTATAGGGTGCTAAGTTATATTTTAGACAAATTTGTAGTTTTATGCAAAATTTAAAGTAAATTTGAAGAAAAACTTTACCAAAAACATAATTAAATTTGTTGTCACTATTGTGCCTTCTGTTCTTATTTGTACATAACAATAAGGTTGTTAAACATATACTTAGATCTCCAGATCATTTTGTTTCTTAATAATCACTTAGTTAGCTCTAATGAAAAGCATTTTGAGTTTATACTAGATTCAGAACCAATTTTTTCAGA
Organism: Gigantopelta aegis; assembly: GCF_016097555.1. Lineage (NCBI taxonomy): Eukaryota > Metazoa > Mollusca > Gastropoda > Neomphalida > Peltospiridae > Gigantopelta > Gigantopelta aegis. The sequence continues at coordinate 89,305,290 of NC_054704.1, read as the reverse complement.
TTTGATTATCTGCCTTGGATTAAGTTGATAATTTATTTTATTGTTAAAGCTGTATTACCTAATGTTACTAGCTAAATAAAATGCTGGATTACAGATTGTAGGAATACATCTAATGTACATATTGTATTCATCCGGATTAGAAAATAATGCAAGAAAATAGATGTTCGGGTAATTTTGTCATTTAAAAATAGTTTTTTTCAGTAATTAATCAAAAATAAATGTGTTAAAGCTGCATGATTATTCCAGATATCACAACTATTAAAAACTCCAACTACAGTAGGCTATAAATAAAAATATAGTCAGGAATATTGGTGGCTGCCAATGGTTTGATGGTTCATTATGAAAATCAGCATGGCCGATGGATTTGAAATTCCCACACCTGGTAACTTGAAGACACCCACACCCAGCATACAGGATTTCCTCCCAACACTAATGTTCAGGACATTAAGTCATTACTTCATACAGGTACAGTCATGTTTGTGTTTCCCTCCTCAGACAGTGTATTTTTTTAATACTGATATTTCTTTGATGTGCCTGTTAAGGTCTTCATAATCTAGGGGTCAATCAAGTGCATGTGTTTTAATGGCATTCTTTAAAGGGGTAGAGGTACTCTGACTATCTTTGTTGTCTCTACATATATACCTGAGTACACACACCCAACTGAAAGTAAATATCTTCAGGAGTTTTATTTTAAAACATTTTGTTGTTTAATATGACATATTGCATTTGTACAAAACTATATGCAATATATATGCTTTTTGAGGTGTACATTATATTAGGTTGCACTGTAGAAACAACACTTTCAGTGAGGTTGTCAGTTTATGTCAGAATACACCAGATCCTGGTTGTCATAAAGACACATAGCTGGACACTTTTTGAAAAATGTATGTTATCAGTATAGGTAGTACTATACCAAATAACTTCCGGCTGGGTCAAAGTTCGAGGTGCACCGAACTTTTGATAGAGAAGTGAACACCACAAGTCCTGTGATTGGTTATAAATGTGAGTGTGTTGGTTGTAAAAAATAATAGTTTTATCTGGGTAAAATAAATGTGCAATTTTATTTCATCTAGTACCAATGTGTCAAGTAGCCTTGTGCTTGAAACATGTATGGGGTACCTGTAAAAAAAAGTACTCAAATTTTGTGCGAAACTAGGGTAGTCATAGACGCTACCCGTTATCTCAGAAACGAGCAGCTTGATCCCCATTTTTTTCTGATTCACTTTAAGTGTAAGGGGTGGTAGTATTTATATCCGTGGCGTTTATGTCGGTTGATACGTTGCAGGTAGTAGTTTTAGCCGCATATGTTACTATTGTCGTCTATGGGATTTGATTTGGTAGTATACACCCTTCATATTTTTGTCACAAATGGATCCAGTATTCTCGCTGGGTGAAAATTAAAAAAGGGCGGCCGCGCGGTACCACACCCTTCAAAAAAACAACAACATGAAAAGCAAAAAAAAAGAAAAAAAGGGTAGAGGTGGGAGCTTGGTTACCATATTGTTGTGTGTTGGTAGATTGTGGCAAGACATACTGCTGATTTTGCCTACCAAAAAAAGTTTATACAAAATACAAGCAGACTCGTCTTTTAATTGAACCGAAGATGTTATCGGTCTGACATTCATGGGCAGTTCCGGTTTTGCTGAACCGATCAAAGTTTTAATATTATTATTTTAATAAAGATTCAAGATATATGAAAAACAATAAAGATGTTTGTAAAATGATCCCCTAATGTCGGATACATATTTTGTTATTTCCATCTTCATCGAATGAATCGATCGCTGTGATAAAATATTATCGCCAGCTGAGTAGTTTCATTTTTGTAAAGGTGGTGTATATATTATTTGGCACCCAAGATAAATGATTTTAATGATAAACACTACCACTTCCGTTGTTTTTATAAGCAGTGATACCCCCCCAAAATTAAAAGTTTACAACATTTTATAAAGAACTGCTGAATAAACAGAAATGACAGAAAGTAAAAATCATCAGTTACAACCAATTATATCTGCAATTGAGGACAAAATATCAGACGATAGTTAATGGAAACAAAAGACAGAATGACCGTTCTGATCACGTGTCAAATTTGGCGCCAAATAAGTTGGGGTTTTTCAATAGGAGATAACTTTTATTGTGTGTATTAAACATACAAATGGATACAGGTATGGGACAAAATAGAGGCTGTTAAAATACTATTAAATTATGTTATGGTAACTGTCGTAAATGTTTCGTCAATTGCTTTTTCGTACACAACACTGCTTGTTTCGTTTGATATCCAGTGTGCAGACTGATCGTTGTGATTTTTTATGTGTGGAAAAAAGTGTGCATTTGGAAATAGCGGAGATAGGTGCTGTAAAATATAGTAGGGTGTATATTTGATGGAAATGAAGGAAAAATTACATCGCTTTCAAGACAAATAGTTATTGGTAATTTGTGAACATTATAAGATGCTTTGCCCACATGATTAATAAATTTCAACCATGTACAAACTTTACAACTGGTTTGACATTGTTTTATATGGTGCACAAGAACTTTTTCTTACAAATGCATTATACAGGACAAATGCAATGAAATTTCTATATAGTATGTCTAAAGTTCTGACCAATGACGTTATTTAGATAAGTGATGTCAAAAAAGTTAAAATAACATGTTGTGTTCAGGTGTTATTTTCACAAATAATTCATTAATTCATTGATATTTTAAGATATTTCACTGAATGTTATATAATCAATAATTTCTATTTTTAGACAAGGCGTGAACATAAATCTAGTGGCGAAAGTGGATTTCATGCTTCTGTGCATTAAACCATGTCACAGTTAATCACTACCGAGTAACAAATTAATATTCCTTTCTTACCTTTCCTACTTTCACTGGTCAACTCCACACCACTGCCATCCTCTGCAAAGCCATTCTCCAGATTCAGCACAATCTGGGTAAACAAAATCAAAATCATTAGCATAGTACTAGGTTCAGACTACCAACTACAAGAACAAAGTTGGCCAACTGTTACAACTTCTACCTACGACTGTCCAGTTGCTAGTCTGAGTACTCTTAGAACTTGATTCCCATCGTATAACCCATTAGTTGTTAATGTGACTAATAAAGTGGGGAGTTACTGTTCTTGCTCATTATGTTGTACAACACAAATGAATGTTAAAATCAAAGATTAAGATGACTTGAGAATCCTGCAGAATTACATATCTGGCCTACCATAAATATATTCAGTATTGTTGATTATTGCATCCATAGATGTTCATGTTAATGAATGTTAAAAAAATACAACTTTTAAAATATTAAACTTCAAAACAATATTAATGAAAAATATTTAATTAAAATTTTAATTTCATTTTTTTTTTTTTTTTTTTTAAAGCATACATTAGGATAAACATTCATAGATGTAACTATAAACCAAGTTTCATTGATGTAGGATTTATAGTATGTGATAAATGGAGCTAAACGCGAAATGTTAACTTACATGTAGAGTTAAATGCAGAGGCGGGATGTAGCCCAGTGGTAAGGCATGCGCTTGATGTGCAGTCAGTTTGGGATCGGTGGGCTTATTGGGCTATTTCTCGTTCGAGCCAGTGCACCATGACTGGTATATCAAAGGCCGTGATATGTGTTATCTTGTCTATGGGATGGTGCACATAAAAGATCCCTTGTTACTAATGGAAAAATGTACCAGGTTTCCTCTCTTAGAATATGTCTAAATTACCAAATGTATGATATCCAATAGCCGATGATTAATTAATTAATGTACTTTAGTGGTGTCGTTAAACAAAACTAAATTTTAGCTAAATGTTAAAGATGACACTGTCAATGCAGGAAAAGTAATAACTATATCTCACCTTTTTACTTTGTAAAGGTGAGACAATGAAATCCTCCCCATTTATCCATTATCTGAATGTCATATTTTAAATGTTAAACTGTTGGTAAGAAAATCACTGTTTGTTTAACGAGACCTCATTACATTTTACCTTGGACGTTACAGCCAGAACATAATACAGTCTATCGAGGGACTCGTGACTTCTTCCAAGCAAACTGGGTAACTCTGCATGCAACAGACGCAAACCAAATGGAACCATGGAGCCTAATAAAGAAATAGGCAACAGTTATACCCCCACTTTATGAAATGTATCAGTGAATATCCCTACAGTTTTGGTTGTGGGGCCTATAAGCCGAAGCAGGTCTTTCATGACCGAAACTGTAGGAATATTCACCAAAACTCCTAAGCAAGTGTGGGTATAACAGACTTACACCCAACTTTAGGTTGAGATATTTATTATATCAGTTCTATGGCAAATTTAATTAATAAATATAAAAGAGTAAATAATTAAACAAAACTAATGTGGACCCAATGTCATGACCATTACATTTGTTCTCAATGAGCCTTTGACATAACTTAGGGTGTGTGTTAGGGATGTACTGGTATAAGAATATATTAAAACTCATTTCTGGGACAGTTATTTTCTTAAAGTTGGAGCAACATGGAGGAAATAAGTAGTAAAATTAGATTGCTTGAAACACAATTTTATGATTTGTAGAGCCAGAAATAATATTTAATGAAAACAAGTTAAAGAAAGGAGTAGCTGACCCCCAAACTGCACTTTGCATTATATATTTAGTGTCACCTGTTAAAAGTGACAGTCACCTTTTACTTTTACCTGTCAGTGACAGTGACTTAAACATTTCAAACTCTAAAAGGCTTATTTTTATTCGAGAAAATTCTCTGTAATACTTACCACGCCTTCCTGGAAATACGCTTGGGTAGAATTCAAAGTAAAGGTCGGGAGAATCCAGTGCATGGAAGGCTTGCATTTCCGAGTCAGCCAACTCGTGGAGCTTAAGACGGGTTAATAGTGAGAGTCGACAAAACCATAGCTGCAATGAAAAGAAAGGTAAGTCAGTGAATGATAATTTATAATACAAATTTTTGACAAAATGATGACTGCAGTGAAATTTCCATACAAATTTCATAATTTTTCAGTAATAATAGATTATAGTTTTCTATTGAAGAATTAATTTATTTATATATAAAAAAAGTTATTTTGTTTTCTATGTTTGTTTATGTCTTTGTTTCATGCCGTTTTGATTCACTTTATATCATCAGGTTATTCAACTTTCAGCCGTTACCTGTAACGTATCTGGTGTGTGTTGTGTGTAGGATTCACTGGTCGCCTCGCCCTGTCCTACATCAGTCAACAAGATCCTAGTAAGATCCACAGCAGCTCTAAGACATCCATACTCCTAAAACAGAAAAATTATATTTTAAACACCAAGCCTCCTAACACAGAAAAATTATGTTCTAAACATCAAGACACACAGTGTAAACAGGCAGGCTCACACAGTAAGTTAAATGGGCCAACAAAACATTGTCAGAAAATATATATTTAACATACATAAGTAACATATGTGTAATCATCATATCCCACCTGCTATTGGCATCAAAATACAGTAGTTCAGGTTATCACATGTAAAAACAATTCAAAAACAAGACTCAATCTTTTAGAAATAACAACAAACACCACCACCACTTATATTTTTATCATATGTGTGTGTTGTTCAAAAATATGATATTTAATTACAAATATCAGTGAAAAAAAAGTGTCTGGAAAACTATCTGTGGGACAGACAGACAGCCAAAAGGATGGAGATAAAACCTATAGTCCCCTTTGGTCTGATCAGCAGAGGACTAATAATAATTTGTATTGTAAACTTAAGAAATATGTCATAATCATTAGGTAAAAGGTTATCAGGGGCCACCTTATAACGCTAACAACGTTTCGTAAAACAGGGTCCAGGTCTGTATTTTGAGGGATCCAACTGTACATTAATTTATGATTCATTAATACAATAATATATGATATAATATATGATATACATGTAATACAATAAAGCCACTTGCCACAAGTTTCTGAAGTCCCCTGGTGTCCTGTGTCACGGAGTCAGCAGTTAGAGACTGTCGCTTGATCGCCTCTTGTTCCCCCATGTACTGGCAGACAAGGTCACGCACAGGATCACCCTGGAAATAGTAACACATGTACCATCAGTATTTTAACACATCTGTAATAAGCAGTCTTACTGCATTAGATAATTTGGAAATGCATAACAATCTTATATAATATATATAGAAGAGAGCCTCATAAGTTGTCAAACTTGTGCCAAATTCTTTTGTTCTTTGTAAAATAAAATTTGTTTGCAATCAATATAGCAGAGCTCAAAAGTTATGAATTTGTTACCTCACAATTTTGAAATGTTTTCCTACAGGAAAAATGCTCACATATAGCAATTTTGATCCTGCCTACAGCAATTATAAACAGTAATTTTTTTTTAAATTATAAAATAGTTATATATTCATCCGACAGGAATGTTTATCCAGTGGCAAAAAAACTGCCATCGGTAAAGCCCCTGAACTATTACAAATCAGAAATTTTACAACAATCATAAAAATCTGAAATTATCTTTTCAACGGACAGCAATATTAATGATTATCCAGTGACAAAAAAAAAAGTACATCATTAAAACCCCATTAACTATGACAATTCATATGTCAACTATCGCAATTGGCATTGGTGCCATCATTAAGTTTGATACCTAGTTCTACTGTAATGAATTTTAACACACAAATAAAAATCATGTTATGGTGCATAACAATATTTGACAAAATTATTAAACTCCAACCTGTGGTTTATTGTGCAGAACTACAGGTGCACTAAGTAGTTCTTGGGCTGGCAGGTAAGACCCTGGTTGACTTGTTGCCATAGTAAACAGTATGTGTCTGGTAGCATCCGAAGGAATCCACGCGTCAAATCTCCTATCAGCATCGCTTGCACCAATACTAGCGGTAAACGGATCGTCCGAGGTGCTGTCCCCTGCCAGGGTGGTAAATACAGACGGAACAGCCTGGTGAAATGGACTGGATGGTACTGAAGACTGTCTGTCAAAACTTGGGGGTGCAAACGTCGACACATCAGGCGAGACCGGACCAGGCTGCGGAGCCGACTGTGAATGGTGAACTGGAGTGGAAAGGGGAGACAACTGAGTAGGAGTTGTCCCAACACTTGGTGTTTGGTGTAACGAATGATGGAAGCCTGGGTGTAAAGAATCCTGGGGTTTGTTCTCGTCTGCAGATTTGAGTGGCGATTCAGGCTCGTACGAATGGACTTGGTCACCAGGGACAGATTCCACTTCCTCACCTTGGGCTGTGAATGATTCAAACTCATCCTCATCCTGGTCCAGGAGTTCCTGTGATCCTGACTTGCCGCCATCATTCTCAGTGGACAGCAGGATCTCCCCTTCAAATGAGATTGTCTCTGGCTCCGACGAAGCAACCATATCTTCTTGATGAAAAATACCACCACTGTTGTTGTTACAGGACTTATCAGCTTGTACCTCTGGTGTATTTGATACAAGAGTCTCTTGGTGCTCCTGTGTCAATGTGTGTTCAAAGTCCTGTGGCTGCTGCTGTTGCTTGCTGTCTGGCTCTGTCTGGGGCTCTACCTGACTCTCTTGCTGGGCAGCTGCAATCTGATCAGACACAGCAATGGAATCACCTCCCGCACTTGGGGTTTCTCCTGATATTGAGTCAAAGAAGTCATCTGCTACAGAATCAGGTACACCAAAATAACTGCTGAGGTTTGGTTTCTCTTGTTCCAGACTGATGCTGTCATCCATCTTCACAGAAGTGAACACATCCAGTGGATCTGGTTTTGAAGTAACACCATCATCTTTCTGGGCAGGTTCACTTGCTGAGCATGGACTAAGAACTCTGTCGGAGCTGTGGTCAGACGGAGAGCTCAGTATAATGTCCTCTACAGCAGGTTCTGCTTCAAAGGTAATTCCTCCAGAGTTGCCGGTACACTCAATGTTTTCCGTTTCCACACTGTCGTCTTGCCCATTGCTTGGTGGTGGGTCTAGAGTGACGGACTCTAGGGTATCAGTGGTCGGAGAGTGTGGTAATGAGCTGATGTATCCAGGAACAGCCAGATGGCTTTCAGGAGAACTCAGATGAGTTTCACCATCACTGTCAGTATAATTGTCTGGATCCATTGTGCAATTCACCTAATATAACAAAAAAGAAAATATAGTACCAAGAGTACCAACATTGCCATAAATAAAATAAATTATAGAAATATTAATAATAAGTATATATATTAAGTACAGGTATTTGAGATAATCAAAATCTATGAACTAATATATATAGTCTAATGCCAAATATATAGATATAGCACATCCTGATATTTTTGCTAATGATTAATTTTATATCATCTCATATATAGCCGTGACCGAGAGCTAGTGGATTTGCCAAACTCTCGCCATAATGCCACATTTTGTTTCCCATGATTATTATATCAAGTACGACTATTCAACGAAAATAATATATATATATAACAAAACAATTTCCGATGGGTTCCTATGATCACAAGGCATGGAACCAAAATAGTGTTTTGAAATCCTATATCCTGGTATCCCTAACCCTTCTCCAACAAATATTTTTAACATTTGTTAAGTGGGATTGGGGATAAGGAAGAGTTGCTGAATATGGGGAAGGGAGTGTAAAATAGTAACTCACTAACTGGTCATGGTAAAATATACTATCGTTAAGTAAACGGCGTTAACACCCCACCCCACAATCATCTGCCTATTGTAAGGCTTAGCTTTAACCTTTTACTGTAGTTTTATGATGATAACTAGTTTAACGTGCCCATATACCACTAGGGTTTCGAACACGCCCCATCCCGAATCCGACCCCTGATAAGATCAGTGGTCTGACTTGGGATGGAGGGGGGGGGGGGGTTGAAAATGGGCAGAATTTAGAAAATAGCAATTAGTAAAAAAGTTAATAGAATAAATAAAATAAATAAAAAGGTTACAAGCCAAAAATAAAAAGAATTGACTGCTAGGCCGAATATTTATATAATTTGGAGCATTTTAGAAGGACAGTCCAAAATTAAATAAGAGAAAGAAGAGAGGATCGGACTATTTAATAATTTTAAAAAAAAAGAAGTAATTTCGACATAAAATTTTGAACGCAGATCTAAAAGTTTAAAGTCCGATCGATATCTCCACGTGAGTTAAGGCCGTTTGGGTGCACAGCTTAAAGGGACGAGATGGGTTGCATCCCGTCAAGAAAACCCCTAGATTGACAGTCGATAGAAGGTGTAGTGCTGTGCTGAAATACAGATCTTGAGAAGCCGGATCCGTATGAACGAGAGAGAGTATCAGACTAGGGAAAAGTCCAGTCATCATGGGTTGGTATAGTGGTGCGGACGGGCCCAACTCCGGAGTATACGAGATGGTATCATTATAAAGCAAGGTAAAGTCTAGAAAAAGAGTAGTAGGGGCCGACCCCGCGAACAACTGTGGCGTTCTGCAGAATGGCCGTCATACGAGTCACGAAAAAACCAAGTCGACAGTCAGACGGAGAAATGACGTGGAGGCAAGGAATCTCGCTAAAAAAGAATCCAACCTGGTGGTGCAGGCTGTCGAAACGAGAAGCGTTCCAGCATTCAATCAGTTCCAATGGCCGCATACATCCCAGTAGAAAACTTCATTTCGCTGACAAAAACAACGAAATGAAGGACCCCCAAGTCGAGCACACGAAAGCACGTGCAGTGTGCACAAATGAAACAAACACGTCTTACCGCGTAGAGCTCCAGACTGGGAATCCCGTAGTTTTAGGGTTAGTTTTTGGATTAGAGTAAGGGTCCCTCGGAAAAATATCCGCCCGGTCCCCCCTTCCCCTAACCCTAACCCCAACCCTAACCCCAACCCTAGTCCTAACCCCAGCCATAACCATAACCATAACCATAACCCTAACCCTAACTCTCAACCCTAACTAAAAATAATAATGGAGGGGACCGGGCGGATATTATACCGGTCCCTCTTTATATGTGAAACAACATAATGGGGGGGGGGGGGGGGGGGGGGGGGGTAACTGGCGAAAATATTTCCCTGGTCACTCTACACAAGTAAACTACTAAAAGACACCTTTTGTTCACTTTATTGGCAAAAGGTAATATCGGAAATACATAACATCATAAAATTATTCATATACATGATCGTGATCATGATGATAACGAAAAACCATAAACACTGATAAAAGATTAACGACAGATGCATATAAGTAAATTAAGATAACTCAAATTTTCTTGAAGCTCTAAAATAAAATTACATACACACCGTACATTAAGATAAGTACCAACTTATCTCAGACAGATATATTTACTTATGTCAAAAACGAGCTGTGAATATACTACGGAAATACATCGCAATCGTTAAACATTTTCCTCCTCAAATACAGGAGACCCACACTTACTAGAGGTGATACAATCAGGCAAGGCTTTAAGACGGGTGTGCATATTCAACGATATTTAATGTACATTATTGCTTAAAATTAACAAGTATATTGGTATATATTTTTTTTTTTAAACCTGTAAACACGTGACAGCTATTATATATAACGGTTGCAGCCATTGTGTTCAGTCCCATTGACAAGTAGTGACGTCTTATCAGATCTTTTGCTTAGAACCGAAGAAACGAACGTAGGCCTATAGGTCTAATGATTTTTTCTGAATGACATGCATCGCAATTTTCTGTAATAATGTTCATCACAGTAAGCCAAATATATACAGACATTATTTTCCCTGACAAAGTAAACCACCATTGTCAAACTGACTACAAAACTTAGAAATAACTGATAAACGTTAAGTCAGTGAATGGTATTTAACCATACAAATTTCGTACTTTCACGGTAATAATACATATAGTTTTCTGTTGAAGAATTAATTAATTAATTAATATATAAAAATAGTTATTTTTGTTTTCTATTTTAGTTTATATCCGTTTCACGCCTTTTTGTTTAACTTTTATATCATCAGCAGGGAACATTTAGTTTTCAAAATCTTGATTTGGGATATTTCTAGTCAATTGTTCAAAAAGGAATTAGCTCATTGGTATATTCTTTTAGGTGCCTCGATCCACCTGTGATTTCTGTTTCACAGGTGTATATGTGGTAGATTACCAGACGATGCCACTGTCTGGTAGCGACGCCGTCTGGACATAACAATAATACATACCCGTATTAGAAAGAAGTGTTTTATTTAACGACGCACTCAACACATTTTATTTACGGTTATATGGCGTCAGGCATATGGTTAAGGACCACACAGATTTTGAGAGGAAACCCGCTGTCGCCACTACATGGGCTACTCTTCCGATTGGCAGCAAGGGATCTTTTATTTGCGCTTCCCACAGGCAGGATAGCACAAACCATGGCCTTTGTTGAACCAGTTATGGATCACTGGTCGGTGCAAGTGGTTTACACCTACCCATTGAGCCTTGCGGAGCACTCACTCAGGGTTTGGAGTCGGTATTTGGATTAAAAATCCCATGCCTCGACTAGGATCCGAACCCAGTACCTACCAGCCTGTATACCCGTATTATGAACATCATAGGGTATGGTTATGCATTTGTTTGTAAGCAATCTGATGTGTCATGACATTTCCTAATATTAGTCTTTGTTTAATGTTATGAAGAAAATGTAGGCACTTGTGATATTAGCATGTGGTGGATCATGTCCCGTGTGACCATATTGCTAAAGGACATTAAAGTTAAACTTTCTTTGACAAATGTTTATTACTGTAAATGATTCTATAATACTATCGACCCCATCTAAAATCACAGAACTTACCAATCACGTAGTTTTGTTTTGTTGTTGTTGTTGTTGTTGTTGTTGTTTGTTTGTTTTGTTGTTGTTTTTTGGTGGGTGGGGTTAAAGTGAGGAAATTATCACTATGTGCTCATTTGACACACTTAGCGATCGTGGGTAGTCATTTTTGCTCGAACGTACAAGTATATTGTCTTTTTGCATTGTATTTTTACAAAGGAAATCAAATTGTTAAAACCACATTCCGTTCTGTTAATACACACTGACATATGTTTGGCTATATAATTTGGGCATTTATGTTGTTTTACATGTTAGGCTGATCAAAGCGAAGCGCCTTGCCTTACATTTCATTTCGACTTATTTTCGTGCTTATATCCAGTTAAGGTTTAAGCACGCTGTCCTGGGCACACACACCTCAGCTGTCTGGGCTGTCTATCCATAACAGTGGGTTAGTTGTTGGTTGGTTAGTGGTCAGTGAAAGAGAAGAGGGTGTAGTGGCCGTACACCTACACACTGAGCCTTTAAGAACTCGTTCTGGGCTGGAGCCGGTACCGGGCTGCCAACCCTGTACCTACCAGTCTGTAGTCCGATGGCTTAACCACTGCGCCACCGAGGCCGGTTATTACTGTTTGTTTAATCTATGCATACAGGAGTAGTTTACATAATATAGGAGGTGACGTTACTTCTGTCCAAGCTTGACTAGGCGGGTCGACTAGAAAGACACAAGATGGTTGCCCCCAGTTAGCAGGAATAATCGTAGGCGGGTTTTTTTTTAATAAATTTTAAATTAGGCGTTTTTAATTTTTGTTAACCTGTCAGTGTGTGTTGGTGGTCCGGGTATGCATCTTTCCTACACATAATGCTCATATTTGACCTGACTGTTCGAATGAATGAATGTTTAACGACACCCCAGCACGAAAAATACATCGGCTATTGGGTGTCAAACTATGGTAATGCAAATAAATAAAGTGATGATCAACATCAATATAAAAAATCAAGGTTTAAACAAAAACAGTGTAAAGAACTGTGCAAAAACCCAAATATCACAGAAGTTTACGGATACTGAATTTTACTCAAAACTTCAATTTTGTGCTGTATTGGCCATTCTCAAAGAGAATGTTACACCCCTGCACCACGGTGAGGTTACAGCACACGCAGGGGTGACTGTTCGATTAACATCAGGAAAGAATGTTTGGAATGTGTTCGTTCAATAATGTAGATATTTCTACTAAGGCTATATGCAGGACATATTTTGCAGTTATTTAACAAGGTCTTCATATGCCATAAATTTGCCTTACCCTGTAGTGGGGGAAGTGGTGTGGAGGGAACACAACAAACAAATTTAAAGGGACATTCCTGAGTTTGCTGCAATTTTTAAGATGTGATTGACTAACAGAGACTTTTTAACGATTGTAATTACATACCAAATAGATTTTTCTGCATAAAATATTAGTGGCTGTATATTAAACGTGTTTCTGATCGTTCTAATATTTGTATTACGTTAAATTTTAGTTTATTTCCTAAAATATATTTTTTTCCTACATACAAAATTATTTGAAGACAAAATCGAGTTTGGCTTCTTACAAATATTAAGACGACCAGAAACACATTGAATATACAGACACTGATATTCTAAACAAGAAAATATATTTAATATGTAAATTTAATAGTAGAAATAGTTCATGCTTCTTCCAAATTAAAATGCATTTTGATCAGCTTGAAACCACCCGGTGCAAATTAAGTTGTTAGTTGGGCTTGATGTGAAATGTATTCTTTTGTCACCATTTATGGAATAAACATATCAACATTTAAAATATTTACTGCATTCAAGCGCTGTGTATTTGCGAATTCTTTTCATACGTGTGTTAGAGATATTTGTCAAGAGGTACACACATTTATTATTATTTCATCGTTTTAATACTCATGGCGGGTGCAATCTGTGGGGCAGGATTTACTTACCTTTCGCGATGACATCAGTTATGACAGTGATTCATGAGTACATGTCATCACAACTGTACTTATCCCACTGAGCTCTGTCCGGTGCTAGTTTTGACATAGTAAACTGGTCTGGGAGTGGCAATCCTCTTTTTGGCGGTGCAAGAAGGATTCAATATCCAATAAAGAATCTCCTCGGGAGTGGCTGTCCTCTTTTAGACGAGGCACTAAATAGAGATTCATGGAATCGACCACAATTGTGCCAAAAGCCCACTTGACTCAGCATTGTGCAGAGATACGGCCCTGATCACGAATGACGGTTTTGTCGTTCAGGTTAATTTGGTGGACTCTTCACAGAAAGCGTTACAGTTTGTTTTGTTTAACGACACCACAACAGCACATTGATTAATTAATCATCGGCTATTGAATGTCAAACATTAGGTAATTCTGACACGTAATCATCAGAGAAAAACCCGCTACATTTATCCTAATGCAGCAAGGGATCTTTTATACATGTATATACTTTCCCACATACAGGGAAGCACATACCACCGCCTTTGACCACATGGAACAAGAAAAATCAGTCAAATGGATCCACAGAGGTTGTTTTATCCTGCGACGCTAGCACTCAAAGCGAGCACTCAGCCGACTGAGCTAAATCCAGCCCCTTCACGTGGAGCCAAAACCGTTATCAAATTGAGTAGTCAGGTTCATTATGTACTTTTGTTCAAAATTTATGGAGATTAGCAAAGCAGCACATTTTTGGAAAGCTTATGACATAAGGAATCTGAAAACCAATGTTTACATTTGCACTAATGCCCGTATGGTCGCCATTTTGGATTTTGAAAATGGCCGCCATAAAATAAGAATTTTCAGATATATCGGCTTCTAATTGACATAGAAAGTTCATTTAAAATGTTAATCCTATGTTTTCAGGCCCAAGGAACCCATTGGTGGCATTTTAAAATCTCTATGCCTGATATGTCATTCATTTTCAGCCAATTATTAACAGCAGAGTTCATTTTAAGTCGTAAATATTGCTACAATCACTAACTCCGGTAGGTGCTTTGCCCCTACTTCCAGAGGTTGCACATGAGTAGTCTACAATGCTGACTGTGATGCTGCAAGCATCTCAATTGAAGAACTTGGTAGTTGGTCATGACCATCCAACTGTCATAACTTTTGATATGGCACTGTACGAGAGGGCAGTACAGTTGCTAGATGCAAAATCCAGCTTGAAAAACGAAGTTGTTCCAAGACTGCATGCTGTGATGGCTGCTCTGAGGGCTGTGGGAACCTCAATAGAAAATTCTGGTATCGATGATGCATGGATTGAGGCAGATTTATATGGGCCCGCTACAACAAGACAGATCCTCAAGAGCAGCCACTACAAGAGAACACTCCGAGCACACATTCACACGTACATGGCTATGTATGAACTTGCTCTGGAACAGTTCTTCACAGAGTTGCCACATCTAAAGGAAGTCTGCTCGATTCCAACAAAAAGGTTACAGGAAGCCTGCACCATCACAGCTTGTGGTACAAGTGGACCAGAAACCATCAAGATTGCTAACACTAACCTGCTTCAAGTCCTGACCAATGACGATGTCATTCAACAGCTGAAAATTTGGGAAGATCGGAAGTCATCTAACGCTATGTTTAAGTCAATGATGAATTACCTCCACCGGGTTGAAACCATCTTGTTCTTTGTTGAAGCATCCAGAAATGCTGATCTTGCTCACCATCTGGAAGTTGGAGAAGCACTCAATAAGCTGTTTTTTGCATTGGATCGAATAAAATATAAACGCCTCTGACCAAGGTATATAGCCGACATGCATGAAATGAAGACTAAGTATCCAGCAACATGGAGAGAACTTGAAGATGGAAACATATCTGTCACCAAGAGCGAGATCCCCTTTGTCTCAATAGGTGCAGAACACGCCTGTGAGCATCTCAATAGGATGATGAAGGTTCATTCTGGCTTAGTTGGCATTTCAAATACTGTGAATGCTAGGCAGCGGTTCTTCTTGGCTTCTTCAGAAATATCATGCCTCTCAACCGAGTTTAAAGGGCAGTTCGGGCTTCAGATCAACAAGCCAGAAGCACACCATGATATACGACCCACAGTTGTCAAGCAAGAACACGAAGCCGTTGACAAAATCAAAACTGCAATATTGAACCACGGTAACCCGTTTGCTGTCGAAGATAACCAGCTGTACAATTTCATAACACATGCATATGTACCACAAGAATATGTTCACCAAATCTTGAATGTTGATGACATTGGACAGGAGCTTTATGAAGATTATGTTGCTGAACGTATCAATGGAGATGTTAGTCTTTGGGCATCAGTCAAAAAGCAGAACAACAAGATGTATATGTCCGGCAGCATGAAGCAGACTGTAAAGATCCGTGATTAGACTGTTGACTTGAAAGAGACTAAAAATCTTTATGGTCGGCTGATGGTCTTGGCCAGATCAAACAGGGACATTGACCAAAAGAATGCAATTGGCAACTATGAATTCACCCTGACTCCAAGAGCACTTTTTGCACCAGATGGATCAATGTTGCCATGCAATGACAAACCCAAACTGATACACAATCTCGTGGAGTTGGTAAACACGGATAGAACCAATGAACAGACAGAAACTCTAGCACCCATTGAGCAGGATGTTGACAGAGATCCTGTGTCATCATTTGCAACATCCTCAACAAATCTAAAGATTGCCATTGTTGACGGAATGGTTCTTGTCCAGAAGATGACGAAACAAACAGAGACAGTCAACACAGTAAAAGATCTGGCCCAGAGTTTCAATGACAGGCTCACGAGTTTGACAGCAGAATTCAGTGAGGTTATCCTGGTCTTTGATACCTACAAACCCGACTCACTGAAAGAGAAAACTAGAGACAGACGACGACATGGAAAAGCTCCTATACAGCACTAGATATCAGACGATACGAAGATCAAACACATCCCACTGACACGGTTTCTATCACATGAAAAAACAAAAGCAGACTTGACAGAATACCTTGCTAAAACAACCCTCGATTACAAAAAAAAACTCACCTCAGTTAGTCATCACATTGGCATCAGGTCACACCAGAAGCAACAGAAACCTGCACTTTGAAGACAACAACCACGAAGAGGCTGACACTCTCATGATTTGCCTGGCAGCAGAGGCGTCACAGCGGTGTCCTGACGCACAACTAATTTTCTTCACTCCTGATACAGACGTCTTGGTTCTGGCCGTGGCACACTATGACAGACTCTGTAAAAGGACATCACTGTCAATCGTATCAGGACTGGTGGATATTGAGCCAATCTGGAGAGCTTTAGGCAAGGAAAAGGCACAGGCTTTACCTATATTCCACGCATTCACCGGAGCGGACAACATTGGAAAATTCGCAGGAATAGGCAAAAGACAATGGTTTCAGCAGTACATGAAGGCTGACGTGGACTTACCCAGAGCACTCATGGCACTTCCAGAGGAAGGTGATCTAACGCAGGAGGTGAAAGACGAATTGACAAAGTTTGTTTGCTTGAGGTACTGTCCAAAGGGTGTCTGCATTACAAATTTACCTGATCTAAGATAGTATCTGTTCTGCAAACAACTTGCTGAAAGCAACAAGTTACCTCCTACACTTGGAGCCCTTGAAGAACACATCAAGCGCGTGCGGTTACAAAGTCGGGTATGGTGCCAAGCCACCATCATGCAGCAACAGCCTTTTGACCCACTGCAATTCGGCTACTTTAAGGACACAGGTGATTATATGCTGCCTGTGACTACCAAGGTTCTTCCTGCACCACAAGCCATCATCGAGTTGGTCAGATGCCAGTGCAAAACCAGCTGCTCCATGCACAGATGTTCATGCAGAAGGAATAACTTACCGTGCACAGAACTGTACTTGTGCGATACAGAATGTGCAAATGATGAAGACTGTAACATTGGAAATGAGGACAGTGATGATGACGATGATGATGATGATAATAATATGTAATCTGTTCATGAGATACAAAACATAGTTTCACGACTTCAGCTGAGATAGACATATCTTTACCGACAATGTAAATATGTTCATTTTTTCATTTGGCAATATTCTTTCTCTTGGTTTTGGATGTTTCTTATCACTTATTTGAGGTCATTTATGGATTCCATGGGCTCGAAAACATAGGATTAACATTTTAAATGGACTTTCTATGTCAATTAGAAGCTGAGATACCTGGAAATTCTTATTTTACGGCGGCCATTTTGAAAATCCAAATTGGCGGCCATACGGGCATCTGCGCAAATGTAAACATTGCTTTCCATATTGCTCATGTTATAGTCTTTTCAAAAATGTACGGCTTTGCTAATCTCCATAAATTCTGAACGAAAGTTCTTTTATTGACATAATGAACCTAGCCAGCGAACGTTTCGCTAACGTTCGCGAACTATTTGATTGGTTTCCGACGTGGCCATTTGGTTTACCGTGAAGCGTTTGAACCATTCTAGCGGACGTTTTTTCTGCTCGGTCTGGCTGAACTCAGCCAAGATATATGTTATCAGTGGAACTTCTGTCATATCGGTACTGGGACAAAATAGAAAATATCAGCTCCGATTTGTTTAGCCGAGTACTCTGACTGTAAGAGAGATAGACGGACATTTGGACATAAATACGCACTCATTACAGTCAGAGACCAAGCTATGTATTTTTTTGGCAATTGCCGACAACCAAAAAGTTGTCAAAGATTTCCGCTCTAATACCACAACAATCCTATGTTTGAGTTCAAATACATTTACATCGACCATTTTCGAGTTACTTGATTAAAAAAGAATTCAGATATTAATCACTAATACACACACTACAGAAAGAAACCCGACAGTACCCACATTCAGCTAAGCTTCAGCAAACTCCAGACAGAAGGATTCTAAGTTCGCCGACCTATATCGTGACGTTGCGTCACATGATCGCCCACTTAGCCATTCCGTCTTCCAGGGGCCGTCTCAAAACGACAGTGCCCGACAATCACAAAAAAAAGTTTGTTTTGTGTAACGACTCCACTAGAGCACATTAATTCATTAATCATCGGCTACTGGATGTCAAATATTTGGTAATTTTATCATAGTGTTAGAGGGGAAACCCGCTACATTTTATCATTAGTAGCAAGTGATCTAGCAAGCACATACCACGGCCTTTGATATCTGTTGGATTTTGTCATGAGATTCGTTTTCAGGTGTGCAGTATTTGTTAAAAAGGCAGACTGAGCAACGAATCCAAATACTATACAGTCATAAAGTTCAGATTGGTCAGTTTGAAAGGGTTTTTTTAAAAAAAGAATGCAATTTATAAGTTCTAAATAAACCAAAAACTAACTTGTTTTTGTTAGTTTGTTTGTTTTTACATTACAATAATTATATTTATTATCCTGTTAAGCCTATATCACATTATACGACGCGACGCAACTCAACTCAACAGTTGAATCGCGTCGTGTAGTGTGTATTGAAAAATCAGCCGTCGGTGACTAATTTTCAGTCGGCCCGACTGCATTTGACACGACCGAACATGTTCAGTCGCAGACGACGGCCGTCGTATTAGTAGAGTCAATATGTGAGAAAAAACACCTTAACCCCCAAAAAATTGCTACAAAAGGTTTTTTAATTGTTTCTGGTAGTCTTGGACATTGGGAATAACATATCAAAAATCTATCAAAATCTGACTAGCAAAAAGCTGTTAAAACTGGGTCAAATCCAAGATGGCCGTTTCTGATTTCGCACTCAGTAAAATTAAATCAAATTTAATTAAATGACTATTTAGTCCAGCCAAATGTTTAACAAATAAGTAAAACTCATTTAGTTTTCAAATAATGATTCTATATCATAAGCGCATAATCTTTCTATTACGTCAGTGACTTAATAATTCAAAAATTCAAAATGGCCACTATGGTTCATGGATGCGATAGGAATCATTTACTTTAGTCACTTATGTAAGCCCATGGGAATTTAGTGATAAAACAAACTACTAATTTAAGATGTATTAGGGTATTAAGGAGATCCAATATAATAAAAACATTCCTAAATTTCATTTGAATGGCCACAGAGAAACAAAATGGCTGCCAACTTACATGTATACATTGACAGTATATGGAAAATGCATATATACTTAGTAATTGGCTAAGTAACATTTATAGTACAAAAGTGCAAAATGTGATAAACATGCCACTTTGCATGCAGTTGGGAGTAAACCTTGATATAGGACCAACCTGGCAATGACCTCCCAATGGCCAGGTGGCGTCACAATTCAATATGGCCGCCAATTAACTATTTCTTATTCTGTTTATATCACATTTAAAAGTGCAAGCTATAAAATATTAGTTGCAATGACACATTTCAGACAATATTATTACTATATATGCGTTGCTGTTATATATTAATCTTTTGTTTTAATATGAATATACTGATCAAAAAAGAAATGTGTCTAATCATAAATGCAAGACCAGATGCAAGCCTTTCTCAAGATATGTTCCTACTTAGAGGGTAATGATGAGGAACAATTAACCATTTCTGACCTGAGGTGTAAAATGAAACCATTTTTATGCTGTAACTATTCTCTTCCATATAGACATTACTACCTTAAGGACAAACTAAAGCATAGCAGGAGGGGAAGGCCCTCATGACTTAGTGACTATGACAGAGAAAACTTCACAAATACTTCGGTCTTACTTCCAAAGTGCTAAGGAAGGTGATGAGGAATATCAATATACTTGAAACTACTGCCAGTCAAAAGTGACATAAAAACCAATTTTGCTTCTGTTACTGACCAGTGTTCAGATAGGTGTATGCTGAAACTGGATTCTGCTTTGCAATTAATTCTAGACACCCTTCATACGATGCTGGGTTTGCTATGTGTTGGAAAAGATACTCAGAGAAAAGTGGCAGTCATTGGTCAGTCAATTATTCAAGTTGTTAACCCAAGAGCTGTTTGTGGTGCCATTACAGATGAGACTTGCTGCCCAGATGCACCATATATATCAATCTAGATTCCTTATAGACACTCTTTCTGAAATGGGGTTTATCTCCTCCTCTATTGAAGTGCACGGTTTGAAAAGAATGCCGCTAATTCTGTTGCCCCAGATGTTCTAGACAAGGATAATGACCTGTTAGACACAAACATTGTTATTCGCTGCAGACCAGATTGACCACAGCATCCTCACAATAGATGGAAAGAGGCTATTTCATGGGTTGGGTATGATTGCCATACTAACACCAGGAAAGAAGACAAATCGTATTGTACCAAGAAAAACGTCTGTCTAATTTAAACGTAACAGGAAAGACAAAGATCAAGATAATAGACGACCGTTTTGCAAACTCTGTCTGCTGCAATGCCAAATTTCAAGAACTTCCCAAACTCAGTGATTATGATAGGCGAGTAGATATTTTATTGGAACTGTCGTTCAGTTTCAACAAGCTGACACCAAATTGGCAGAGCATGGTGCATATTGTCCATCAAGGTCATGTTCACCCTGGTCAGTCTTCTGTTGTGTTTTTGCCCATGATAGACATATACTGTGAAAACAAGACGTGTATTCCATTCACACTGGATTACCTTTTTAATCTAGCTTTGAAGTACTATGTATCCCCAATAATAGCATTTGACCAACCTTTATATTGGAAGGCATCCGAAATTATCAGCAATGCATCAAAGAATAGTAACTTGAAAATGATTGTTTTGATGCTCAGCAGTTTTCACACATTCATGAATGTACTTGGAGCAATCGGTACACTGATGGAAGGCACATGACTCAAAAACATTTTAAAAGTTGTTTATGGTGAAAATGCTGTTCATAATGCTGACAGGAAAATCATTCCAGGGATCATTCCGTGGTAATTTGTTTTTGTGGACAAATGTCTTAATCGCATGATTATTTCAGACATGATGGATAATGATCCTGTGTTTGCATCACTCATAAATCAGTCCGAGGAAATGTACACGTCTTCATTGGCGGGTGTAATTGACTTTGGAATCCATAAGAACATCTGAAATGATAGCCAAAATCTAAACAGAAATGGACAAAAGGAAGACTGAACTTCTGCTTGGTCGACAACCAGTCAGTTATGGCTTGGTTACCAAAGAATGATACAGATTGCTAGAACGTTTGTCAAGGCTGATCGCAAGGGGTCATGGATAATGCACCTGCAAGCTGTATCTGACTGTCTGTCGATTTTTGCTGCAGCTGGGCATTTCAAATATCTAAAATCTGCCTACCTCTATTTACAAAGTATGAACGAGTTTGATACAACCCATCCGCTTGTTTTTAGGACGTTTGAACAAGCGTTCAACATTATTCGAAGCAGTGATCACTTCTGGGCTGGCCTTGGGTCAGACCTGGTGATAGAGCAGACACTGATGCGATCTTTAAAGAGTACTGATGGCCTAACAAGAGGAAGTGGAATGACAGAAGAACAACGTGCATTATGGACAATGTCTTCCCCCATATCTGCAGAATACAATGATGCAATGCAGGATTTTAACAACTGGTCATACACCATAAAGGAACAACACAAGGAATCCACTGAAGCAAGAATCAAGAGAGATTTGTCTGACCTAGAGAAAATAGGTTTTAAAATGGTCCCCTGTACGCCATTCTCCACAGACCCAACTTTAAGAAACATATTAAATGGTGTGGGAAATGATGATGTGAATGTGCATGACTTAAGAGTCGTGGAAAGAAAATCGTCACCAAAATGATAGGAAAGCCTGCATACATATACTCATTCAAGAAGATTGACAAAGCCAAAACCTTCCGAAGTCTGCTTTCCAAAAACCTGTTAAAGGTGATTCTGTCCTGAAATCCTGTGCATCCCAGTTTATCTGGCCAGATAAGTGACATCGTGGAGAACTTGGGAAGCCAGGCTATGACTATCCTGTTGGAGGCCGAGGGGAGGGCATCTACAGATTCCCTTGCCACCTTGCACTATAACATTTTCAATAAAAAGTAGATGCAGCAGAATCGTTTGTTACACCTGAACATCTTCCCCCCAACTACATCTTCAACCAAATTCCACTGCCTCAGTTTACTACCAGATCATGGTATGGATTGGAAAGGAAGGTAACATGGATCCTGTAAACTGGGGATAGAAAGCTGAAGACAATCATTTAATGCAGAATGTTGCCCCTGACAATCTCCTGAAGGTGGTCCATGCAACTGCTCAACTGCCTGTAGAACACCGTTATAGCTGCAAGGTCTATGGACTACCATGCATAGCTGTTTGCGGGTCCTGCCAACTTGAGTCATTTTATGGATGGACAAGAATGCTAGTATGTGGATAACATGTCATAGGTTATCATGACCTCACTTTCATTATTTTTTAAATGAAGCAATGCATTATTCAAAATGGCATTAGAAATTGATATTTTACAAATAATATCTTTCAGATAAAATTCAGTCAACTTTAAGGACAATAGTTTTTGAATATTGGATGTTTTGGCAACCAAACTGAAACGTGATGTCATGATATCATATAACGTTGCTACAAGATCATAGACATGTTTTTTAGAATCCTCACAGTCACTTTCCTAGTCAGGAATAATACATGTAATGGGCTTTTGGTGCACCATGTCTGAGATAAAAAGCCCAAAAAGTTTATATATCCGCCATATTGGATTTGACCTAATTTTCCTACTTTCTGATTGGATGATTTTAATAGATTTTTTTATATGTTATTATGTACAACTCAACAAACCTAAAACCACCAAAAAACCTTTTGTAGCAATTTTTTGAGGGTCAAACCATATATTGACTCTACTATATAGTGTGAACGGGTCTACGACGCGACGCGACTGTCGCGTCGTGTAGTGTGAACGGTTTACACGACGCTATACAACTGATATCTACCGGTATCCAATGGAATATCTACATTTCATCATGTGACGTAAAAGTGACAATGGCAGAATTATTCTGGACAGAGAAATAGACCCCTTTGCAGTCTGTAGCGCCACCTGCATAACTATTGCAGCATTTGTTCTGTCTTTAATTGTGGTCACCAGAGGAGTCGTAGAGTTGACTGTACTGCTTTTTATACATTTTCTAAAGATATAACATTTTAGGCCTATTGAGGCTGGTATTTACACCGTGTCTATCAGTATTATTAAAACATTATTTTAAAGGGACATTCCAAAGTTTGCTGCATTGTAAGATGGTTCCGACTAATAAAATAGTTCTACTATTAAACGTACATATTAAATATAGATTCTTGTTTAGAATACCGGTGTCTGTATATTCAATATGTTTCTGGTCGTCTTAATATTTGTAAGAAGCCCAAACTGGATTTTGTCTTCAAATAATTTCGTACGTATGAAAAAATTATATTTTTGGAAATAAAATGAAATTTAACCTAGTACAAATATTAGAACGACCAGAAACACATTTAATATACAGCCACTAATATTTTATGCAGAAAAATATATTTGATATGTAAATACAATCGTTAAAAAGTCTTTGTTGGTCGATAACATCTTTAAAAGTGCGGCAAACTCAGGAATGTCCCTTTAAGCGTCCACGGAAACCATAAAGGAATTCTGATAAATATATAGTTCATGTGGTCATAATTTTTTGAAACCATCAGATTTGAAAAGAAAATGTTACGGGTGCAGAACGCGGGAGGAGGCGGGACCAATGCCCTCTCGCCCGCATTTCCCCCGTTATTGTTCTCTGGCTAGGAATACTGTATTAGAACGCCTAAAGTCAAACTTTTGTTGAGGGAGCATGCCTCAAATTCCTTATAGCCCCCAGATTGCCATCCCATGTAAACATATGGTCATTCTGACATATGTCTTTAGAGGAAAGCCGCTGCCGTCACATAAGCTACTCTTTCCAATAAGCACCACGTGGTCTTTTATATGCACTTTCCCACACCGGACAGCCCATACCACGGCCTTTGATGAACCAGTTGTATGTCACCAGTTGGAACGGAAAATAGACCAAACTGCAAATGGGTCTACTGAGAAGGATTTGAAAACCCCACGTAACAAAATTGTACGAATAACTTACTTGAAAGTAAGTAAAACAAAACAGCTAGACGTCCAAAGTCGTATTTACGTACAAGAGTGGGTCCAGAGGAATGTGTACAAAATAAATGCAAATATGTATTTCAACATCTCTGTTTTGCTTTGATCGTGTAGACCAGCCTTACCTTCAATTCACGCTAGCACCTCGTGGCGTTACAAGTTTAAATGTTGCTAAAATGTTGTCTGGTTTTTAAAATTTTGAAATTTCCCTGTCTGGAACCAGTTAACTCGTTAAAATCGTTAATGGGTGCTTACAGCAAAAGCTATATGCAACGGAGCCCAGCTTTTAGGCACCACACTAACATTTGTCGTATAGTCACTTGTAGCAGCTTAATAACAACAAGTTTGTTTTGTTTAACGACGTCACAAGAGCACATTGATTTATTAATCATCGGCTATTGGACGTCAAACATTTGGTAATTCTGACATAGTCTCAGAGAGGAAACCCTCTACATTTTCCCATTAGTAGCAAGACGTCTTTTATATGCACCATCCCACAGACAGTGGCCCGACCTTTGATATACCAGTCGTGGTGCACCAACAGGATCTATTCCAGACCGACCGCGCATCGAGCGAGCGTTTTACCACTGGTCTATATCCCGCCCGTTTCTTACTCTAGCCAGTGCGTTATTGGACCGCCAGAAAGAGGACAGCCAGTCCCAGACTAGTTTACTGAATCAAAACTAGCACAGGACAGAGCTTACTGGAATAAACATAGCTGTGTTGACATGCACTCATGAATCACTGTCAAAACAATGATGATATCAGGTGTTCGCGAAATCTGAGAAAATCCTGCCTCACCGGTGGCACCTGTCATGAGTACTGCCACCTCAGCTGTAAAAGTTTGTTACTTCATCTAAAACGATGAACAAAAACGTGCAAGAGTTTCTCCAAAAAGATGGAATAGTATGCACACATTCAAAATATGGAATGACACCAGTCATCATTTTGGTCTGTGATGCATCGTATTTAGTAGATATAGCCTTCAAATGTCTACCATAAATATTTTTGAATTCCCTCAGGAGTCCCTGGACATCATAATCCTGATGGAACAACTTCTGTGCCAGAATGATATGGCGTCGTTTGAGCTGTTGTGTTTTAAGGTATTAAATGTAACAATCTGATCTTCTTTTAGCGTTCTATAGTAAAGTAATACACCACACAAACAGGTATAATTATTACTAACCACCACCTCCACCTCCCGCTAAAACAATCATCTTTGATTTCGCAAATGGAAAGATGGTAAGTATAAAATGAAGTGCAAGAAACAGAAATGGTTTAATATTATAACTGACGTAGAAAAAAATAAAATAAAATAAAGAATAAATAAATGGAAGCAGATTTTTAACAAATCGTGTGGCCATGCAGCTCCCCTTGATAGTTGTGGTTATCATCGTGATTCGTATGTCTTTGTGTAAAACTCTGTATACATGTATGCATATTGTCTATTCGCCTGCCGGTCTGTCTGTCTTTATATGCATATGTGCCTGTGTGCCACAGATAACCATTAACAGAAAGTAATAATTGAGTAACAAACAATTGTTCAAAATAAGTGGATAACGAGAGTAAAAACATTACAATAATGCTGCCCATCGTAAAAAGATGACTCAACTTGAAGGTGCGCTATTAAAATAATTATACTGGTTCAGCGGAGTGGCTAGGTACAGAACAACGTAATGATAGCCAGATAACCACAGCCTCCTTAATACATCCAGTAATGTCATGAATAAATAACTTGCATTGTCTCATCTGTTAGTTCTCTTACAGCATTGCAGCTTGACAACCACCAGTTTACCCATTTGAACATTAATCCAACAGAGGGTCTTTCATACAAACGTGCCCAGACAGTTTAGCATGTCAAGCAATCAAAAACGTATTTCGAGACAATGTAACTTTGACTACAAGGAAGACCGATGTCAGAGCAGGTTTTCCTTACCGTACTCAACAAGACTTTGACTACAATGATGACCCACGTCAGATGAAAGTTTTCTCTCACTCATTAAGACTAGGCATGGCTTGGCAGTCCGTTTTGATCGAGAAACACATCTCTCCCCATGACGATCTCGCTGGATTTTAGGGGCGATGTTTTGATGTCCACCTTCTGGTCGGACCAGGCGACGCTGGTGCAGACGCCGCGGGTGATCAGCTGGATGGTGGTGAAGCTGTTCTCGTTGCCCTGCTCGTCGATCGTCGTCTCCATGAGAACCTGCACCACGTCCATCTCCGTCTCCGCCAGCTGGCCGCCATCGTCCGCCGATCGGAACGCGTCGCAGAAGTCGTCCACCTCGACCACGTAGGCCACGGAGTCGTCTGCTTTCCGCTTGAAGGTCACCGGCAGCTTGTCCTTCTTCACCGACAGGCTCGTCCTGACCTCGAAATCGATCCTGTGGCAGTCCTCTTGCGCCAAGAGCTCCGCTTTGGCCTTCCATCCCGGGCTGACCTCGATCTGGGAGTTCACCTCCCACGTGACTATCTCCTTGAATACCTGACCTTTAATTCTGTCCACGTGCATGGTGTTGTCGCGACCGGCTCGCAGCTTGACGTAGTTGTTGGGGAGGTGGACTTCTATCCCAACCTCATTGTCGACCGTGTAGCACTGGTTCAGCTCCACGGCCACCCACGTGGTTGTTTCCCTTTGACCGCGGAATGTGTGCACCTGTTTGGTCTCTGTGTCGTTCTCGTAGTCACACGAGTAGAGCGGCACCCACTTGGAGCCGGTAGTCACCTGGCCCCAGGCGGTGTCGAATGTCTTGCCGAGCGGTCGCTGCGAGAATTTCATGATGTTGTGCTCGAGGTCGAGCGACTTCCAGTCCACCACCGCGTAGTAATCTGCCTCGTTCAGGAACAGTTTCCGGAAGAAGCCGCTGCGTTTCTCGAGCAGCTTCCAGGCGTGTTTCCCGATCACTCGTTCCAGTTCGAGAACCTTCCCCGTCGTCATCCTGACTCGCTGGTGTTTGAGCTGCAGACTTCTGAAACACACAATACATAATCTTTAAAATACGTCTTCGGAAACTGAACACGTCTAAAACTAGCCCGAGTACTCTGACTGTAAGAGAGCTAGACGGACATTTGGACATAAATACGCTCTCATTACAGTCAGAGACCAAGCTATGTATTTTTTTTTGGGGGGGGGGGGGGGGGGGGGGGGGGCAAATCCCGACAACCAAAACGTTGGCAAAGATTTTCGCTCTAATACCACAACAATCCTATGTTTGACGTCAAATACCTTTACATCGATTATTTTCGAGTTAACTGATTAAAAACAATCCACATATTAATCACTAATACACATAGTACAGAAAGAAATCCGACAGCACCCACATTCAGCTAAAACGTACAATACATAGTCTTTAAAATTCGTCCACGGAAACTAAAAACGTCTGAAAGATGTAATACTTAATCTTTAAATTATGTCCACAAAAACTGAACAAGTCTGTAACACACAATACATACTCTTTAAAATACGTCTACAGAAACTGAACACGTCTCAAACATTCGAAAAGACATTTTAAAATCATTCCACGGAAACAGATGACGTCTGAAATATTCTAAAAGACACGTTAAATTATGTCTACGAAGATTAAAGACGTCTGAAACAATATATATACTCTTGAAAATACGTCCATCAAGAAATCATCACGTCTAAAAGCAATATAACTATACTCTTTAAAATACGTCCATAAAAAAAAAAGTAAACACTTTTTAGACTTCCAAAACAAATTACACGCTCTTTACAATACGACCACGGAAACTATACACGCTTTAAAATTGTACACTCAAAACATATCCACGAAATTATATTTTGAAAAGTTTTGAACGCTGCTTAGATTACAATCTAATTAAAATTAGCTCCACTATTACATGTGGATCTAACAGCAGCCCGTTGGAGCTCATGTCCAGTTGACCTTTCATTCGACCAATAAAAACCTTACTTGCAAAATCATGCCAGTGATTTGAAAAGAATTTGAAAACATTCGGGATTATGCCGAGGGTATACGAAATAATTCGGGAAAATTTTGCACGGCGCAGACGAGCGTTTTTTAACGCATGCGTCTTGCGTTAAAAAACGCATCCGTACGAACACAGTAAAAACGCATCGTGTGCGACCCCTCTGCGTTGCGTTTTTTTTAGCTCTGCGTCGATTTTTCAAATATCAAACATGTTTGATTTTAGACCCACAAACGCATCCGTCTCCTGCCGCATCCGTCTAAAAACGCACGTGTGCGCCTACTTGCGTCTGCTTTGCGTTCACATTTTTATATTGACCAATCATCTGTCTATATATCTGTATATAACGAAATTAACCATTATTGGTTTCAGTGATGAATAGAACTGTGAAAACAGACCCGATCATTAAAAATGACTAACATGTAAATGTTTCAACACAAATAATTTCCAACTGCTCATCTTTGAAACAAAGACTAGGCATGTGTAATTAATGACATTTCTAAATAGATGAAATTAAAAAATATAAATTATTGCATTCATTGTACTATGCCTAATAATAATAATTAAAACAAACAATTGTGAAATAAGAAAGATTTATATCGTAATAGTATATTGTACATAATGTTTTAAATAAAGTTTATTATGTTTTAAAATGTATTAATAAATTACATTTAATCTTTGTTATTTTTCCTAGAGTAAAGTATAAATTAATTAATTAATAAAAGAAATCGTCAGTGGATCGCAGGAACGCATCGCAGGTAGGCGCACACGAGACGTATCCGTCTGCGTTGAGTCTGCGCTCTTTAACGCAGACGCATGCGTTAAAAAACGCTCGTCTGCGCCGGGCATTACGAAGTATGCCGGAAACTAATTGCAATATAAAAGTTTATATAAAATTCGTTTCAAGACGAAAAAATAAACCATGATGATATAGCCATAAAATCTGTTTATACTAGTATACAATCCAAAGTTTATTACTGCACTTTTCCCCCTGTTTTTTCAATGTTGAAATAGACCAACAAGTTCGCCTATTGCATAAATAGTCTCGCTCGATATTTTTAGAATTTGTATGCTCCCGAATAACGCTATAAAAGGCGAAGTGTAATTGGTCGATATTTAAATTGTTATTTATAGATGAAATGTCACCTGGACATGGGAGCCCATGCAGTGCTATTAGATCTAGGCTACTGGCAAGACCCAGTAGAGCTAATTTTAATCAGATTGCTTAGATTAGAGCCACGAATTGAACGTCATTATCTTTATTTTTCTTGGTATATCATGAACATAAACTGATACAAAAGCAAAATTGTGTATGGTATTTTAAAATCGTCGCAGATTAAATTGTACATGAAATGAAAATAATATGTTTAAAGTTATAATATAACATTATAACGTTAACGTTATAACATTAGCTTTTATTTAAGGAGAGGGAGCTTAAAAATAAAAAGACAGTTATTCTACAAAGTCTTCCATACCAATGTTAATGTTGACTAAAACTTATAAAATAACACCTTTGTGCAGGTTTTAGTGTATAGATCTGACTTTCTATTAATCAGTGTACTCCAGTGGTGTCGTTAAACAAAACAAACAAACCGAGTCTATAAGTGTGTGTCAGCGGTGCAATAGGTTCGAATCCTTCCAATTGACAGTTGGTGTTTTTATAGAGTTATTTGTAGAGTTATAGTTATGTCTCTGTCCTAAAACAAAGGGACGGGACATAGCTCAGTGGTACAGCGCTCGCCTGATGCGCGATCGATCTAGGATAGATTCCCGTCGGTGGGCCCATTGGGCTATTTCTCGTTCAAGCCAGTGCTCCACAACTGGTGTAACAAAGGCCGTGGTATGTACTACCCTGTTTGTGGGATATTGCATATAAAAGATCCCTTGTTGCTAATCGAAAAGAGTAGCCCATGAATTGGCGACAGCGGGTTTCCTCTCTCATTATATGTGTGTGGTCCTTAACCATATGTCCGACGCCATATAACCGTAAATAAAATGTGCTGAGTGCGTCGTTAAATAAAACATTTCCTTCCTTGTCCTAAAATAAATACTCAATTCGCCGGCCATGAGAGGCTATCAATCGTCTGGGCCCTCCCCCACCCCCATCCCCCACCACCCCCACCCCCACCCCGACTCATACGCCTGTGCATGTATTAACCGGTTACCAACAGCACTGCAAGAGTTCACGTGACAATGGTTTTAATAAAGCAATCAGATTTACCTTTTCTATGAGTCAGCTTGAATTACGTTATTCTGACACTATCGTGGGTAATCTGACAAAATCCTCGTACAGGTTTGTCCAAACCAAATCATTTCCCATTACTGATAATGTTAACAAATTTTCTAATAAAACAAATAAAGCAATTTCTCAACCCATCCAGTCAGTACACACATATGGGTGGCACTTTACATTTAATCTATCTAAGAAAATGGGCTCACACCTGGAATTTAAAAAATATGAACAATGTTTTTATTAACAACCTTTTTTGGCATAAAATCGCAGTTAACTTTTTCATTACCTTTCCGTGGCAGGCCATCGGTCTACAGGCTGGTAGGTACTGGGTTCGGATCCCAGTCGAGGCATGGGATTTTTAATCCAGATACCGACTCCAAACCCTGAGTGAGTGCTCCGCAAGGCTCAATGGGTAGGTGTAAACCACTTGCACCGACCAGTGATCCATAACTGGTTCAACAAAGGCCATGGTTTGTGCTATCCTGCCTGTGGGAAGCGCAAATAAAAGATCCCTTGCTGCCTGTCGTAAAGAAGAGTAGCCTATGTGGCGACAGCGGGTTTCCTCTAAAAACAGTGTCAGAATGACCATATGTTTGACGTCCAATAGCCGATGATAAGATTAAAAATCAATGTGCTCTAGTGGCGTCGTTAAATAAAACAAACTTTACTTTACTTTCATTACCTTTCACCTATTATTGCTGCCATTCAGAACTGCAGTTTCATTTAATGTTTGACGGTGCACTTTAACAGAGAACGACGAACGAATTAATGAACGTTTAACAACATCGTGACACAATAATAATAAATCGGCTGCTGGTTGTTAAAAGTCAGTCCCTGGTTTCGTACAGTGTAGCCAATAGCACTTGTTGCCTTTAAGGGCGAGACAAAGACCAGTGATAAAGCGCTTGTTTGATGCGCGGTCGGTGTGGGATCGATCCCCACCGGGGTGCGCATTCGACTATTTTTCGTTCCATCCAGTGCAACACGAGTGGTATATGCTATCCTGTCTGTGGGATGATGTATATAAAATACCATTATGCTACTAGTTGAAAAATATAGCTGGTTTGCTCTCTGAGACTACATATTAAAATGACCAAATGTTTGACATTCAACAGCCGATTATGAATGAATCAATGTGATCTAGTGGTATCGTTAAACAAAACAAACTTTAACTTTAGTTACCTTTAATTTCGTGATAGGTTTACGCCGACGCCATATAACCGTAAATAAAATGTGCTGAGTGCGTCGTAAAATAAAATATTTCCTTCTTTCATTGATAGGTTTACGGTGCATATCCCTGGATGTCCCTAGTTTAGTGTAAGGCAACCTATACAACTTTTTATCCACATAAAAACAATCAATAAAAGTTCAGTGATAAGCGGGCCAGCCTTCTGTTGTAATGTAATACGTCTATCACCTGTTGCCGGCTTGTGTCGACGAACACGTACAGTAATGTGCTTTCAGACACAAGGATGATACTTGATGTGAATCAACAAGACTCCAAAAACAAATGTTTTGTGCTTTTATTTGTGCAGGCAAAATTAACAGTTTCAAATCATGGTTGTTATACATCACGAAGGGCAAGAAGCATCCCCACCACCATCCAAACCCACACACCAAAAACCATCAGTACCAACACAAGCACCAAAAAAACATATATGTAGAACGACTGCTATTTTCTCCTATTAAAACAGTTTCGTTAAAAAACCCCGGACAAAATCCTTTTTTGATTTTTTCTTTTTACTAATAATATGTGAGTTCCTGTCATTAAATGGCATTTCAACGCCTTGCGTTCTAAACATAGTATTCGTTATAATAAATACAATACTGCATAATATTCATTCCCTGATGAAATTTATTTTACAACTCGTGAAAATTTCGTTTGCAATCCAATATTTAAAAAAATCGCTTGATACATCTATTAAATACGTTCTTACCGTTGTATAAACTGGCGCACTGTGTCTACTTTACTTAAGTTTTAGTTTATAGACATACATTGCATATAGTACCTTATATGACTAGCTATTGGTACCCAAGAGCCAATCAGCTCGTTGTAAAATAAGGAATCATCTAAAATGCTTTCACGGACAATAATAGCCTTCATTAGACTGGTCCATTATGTCAGTTTCTTACGACTTTGTTGACTTTTTTGCTTACAGGACAAATAATTTCATAATAAACGTCACCCATACATTATGCAAGTTTGAGTAAGCAAATCAATAGCATTACAATAACGAAGTCATGGGCTTTTTGGTACAGCTAAAAATTAGACGTGTTATAAGAGTGAAATCCGTGAATTTGAAAACTTAAATTATAAAAAGAGTAACCCGCACCCCCCCCCCAACCCCCCCCCCCCCCCCCTCCCAAAAAAAACAACCCCAAACGTTTATTGACAGTGTTGGAATATATCAGCTGTAAAGAATTAAGTCTAAAACTACTTTGATGAAATAATAATGACGATGAAGGTGGTAATGATGGTGATAACGTTGACGATGACGACGACGACGACGATGATGATGATGATCGAGGGAGTAGTGTCAATCATTTTGTATATTAAACAAATGCTTCAACAGCATGAAAATACTATTTATAACAAGCATTAGCATTAAGGCTGGCATTATAATAAATAACATATGGCAGTCTTCCTAAGCAAATACCAGTCGACCAAAAATTATAATTCTTCAACTGAAAAAAACCCCTACATTTTATTAATCCGTTAAACACTGGATTTTTGTGGTACTTCCATGTTCTAGGTTGCACACCCTCCAACACTGGTAGTGCTAATGGTGGCAGTGGTGGTGATGGTGGTGGTGATGGTGGTAGTAGTGGTGGTGATGGTGGTGGTGGTGATGATGATGGTGGTAATGGTGGTGGTGGTGGTGGTGGTAGTGGTGGTGCTGCTGCTGCTGATGATGGTGATAATGATCATCATCATGGTGGTTATGGTGGTGGAGGTGGTAGTGGTGGTGGTGATATCGATAATGATGATGATAAGGATGACGATGATGTCGATGATGATGATGATGATGATGGTGGTGGTGGTGGTGGTGGTGGTGGTGCTGGTGGTGGTGGTGGTGGTGGTGGAGGTGGAGGTGGTACCGGTGGTGGTGCACATGTACACTTATCGTCGCATTATTTGACTGGTACCATCGTCTTGTATTATATCACATTCCTTTGACGTAAGACGCAAAAATCAGTCTACCGGACACTGGTCGTCCTGAACATGCCTCATATCAGAGTGACATGTACGGCAGTTTGCACGATCTCTCTTAGTTTGTTCATGATATACGACTGAGAACAATAGAACATTTTATCGATTTAATTTTATTTTGTACATTTGAGCATTGTTCCAGAGGTACTAAAACCGCCGTCTCGCCTTCTTAACAACTTCTGACGCAACAGTGCCGGGCAATTTTTAGAACTGAACAACTGCAGTATCAACGCATAAAATGCAAACTATGGGATAAAATTAGCCATTTAAAAGCAGGCTGCATAATGTCAGAGGAAATAAGTAGGTTATAATACGTGTAATAAGCACACGGAGCGCATTGATGATGGTAATTACCAGTGTGTAGCCTAGTCGTACACCGCGTGAATCATGGCGATCAATATAACCTGATGGTGGTGACCTGTCGATACCAAGGTTTGAACGCTATCTTAATGATTGACGTGTAGCATACAATGTAGTAGTATTTATGAATGGGGGAGGTAGCTCAGTGGTAGAGCGCTTGAGTGAGTTTAAAAGTTAAAGTTTGTTTTGTTTAACGACACAACTAGAGTACATTGGTTATTAATCATCGGTTACTGGATGTAAAACGTTTGATAATTCTGATATAATCTTAGAGAAAGCCAGTTACATTGTCCCATTAGTATCAAGAGATATATGCACCATCCCACATACAGGATAGCATATACCAAGGTATTTCATATGCCTGTCGTGGTGCACTGGCTAGAATGAGAAATAGTCCAATGGGTCCACCGACGGGGATCGATACTAGACCGAACGCGCATCAGGCGAGCGCTTTACCGACTGAGCTAAATCCATCCTCCGGTCGAATAAGGTGCCAAGGGTAACAGGATCGATCGCCTTCGATAGAGTCGGGGATGTTTCTCCGTAACAGCCGGTGCCATACGACTGGTTTACCAAACACCGTGGTATGTGCTGTTCTATCTGCGTGGGAGGGGGGGGGGGGTGTATATCTTCAGTAGCAATAGTATGTGTGGCAACAAGCGAGTTTCCTTCAGTCCGGAAGTTGTATCAGACTGTTCCAAAAATTGCTGGGATTAAATAAATAAATTAAGATAGCTAAATAAATAAATAAATAAATACTTGTATCTCATATTAAAGAGACTGTCCTGAATTTCCTCCCATTGTTAAAAATCGATGTTTCCGACTAATACAGCCTTTGAAGACTACAGAATAAATACATTTTGAAAAGGATATTTGTCGGAAACGTTACAATAGTAGCAAACTCAGGACACTTCCTTTAAAACAAAGTTGAGGAACAAATGAACGAATGAACGAACGAACGAACGAACGAACGAACGAATGCTAAAACGATACCCCCGTTATAAGTTCAGAAGCAATAATATATTTATTTCACATTTTTACGATATTAGTGTTAAAATAGTAACATGAAAAATAAACCATTTATACAAATTGCTTAATAGAACAACAACAGAACCTGTTTGGAATCAATACTTATTTACATACACATAGTCAGCGGTTAGTCTGTAACATATGGCCGTTTGTTATGTCGATAGTTCGACAGTCGTTTTATTTTCATTATTATATGTAAAACATTTACGTGGGAGGTCCCATCTTCATGCATTGACACGACAAAAGTAGATTGTTTACAGACTGAAAATACTTGTGTAACGACATTAAGTGTGTAACTTACCCAGTGAAAGTTTCACTACTTTCGTCCACTTATTCAGTCTTTATCTGCATAACAAATATAAAATAATTGTCATCGCTCGACATAACGCTGTCATTTGGTACTAGAATTAGCAGCATTTACGCATGCGCACTTAATTTCCAGCCCAGCGGGGAAAGTTCTTATCATCATTCATCTGCGACAAATAACGTACTATAATAAAGTTGTCATATAATCCGAGTGAAAACGAAAAGCAATTTGGCAATCATGGCAGAAAAATTCAATAAAACAAAAAACACGTGTGCTGCTAAATTGATATATGTATTTGCATTTAACAAAATGTCCTAATTTAGCTTCGACAATAAAAATCAATTTTCGATTGTTGAAAAATGTTAACAAGTTTCAATTTAATCAACTCGTTGCCATTTCTGTACATCCGAAGTGTTTATGGTTATTCTGGCGTTTCAAGCACCACGAAATGCATTTTTGTTTTCTAATATTTTCAAAAACGCACGTAACTCTGAGAAGTAACGGCTATGGAGACGAGCGTTAGTCTATGTTTAAGAGTATTTTCCCGTTTAAACGTCACTCTTTGTTTCACTCTATTGGAACTTCATCCAAATACACGAGCACTCATGGGCGTCATTTGGTGGGGGACAGGGGGGACATGTCCCCCCCCCCCACTCTTAGCAGTGGGGGGGGACAGAATATCTGATGTCCCCCCCCCACTTTACTCTAAATAATGTTCTCAGACAGCCACAATGACCTTCATTTTTCTAAATTTTAAGGGGGGGGGGGCATGCCCCCAGACCCCCCCCTAGAGTCGCTTCACGCCTAGGGCGCTCGCGATTAGTCGCACGAAATATTGTTAGAACCCAATTGTCCCCCCCCCCCCCCTCACTTTTTCCTTGCAAATGACGCCCATGCGAGCACTTGCCCCAACTCTATTGTTGGGAATCGATTGGAATTTTATCATCGATCATCGGTTATAATCGGTTTGCATCAACCGATCAACTTTGGATTACACAACCGATTAGAGTTGTATAAAGAAAAGAAGGATATGAGTAAGTGTCATGCACCTAAAATAGATACATTTTATTTTGCCAAAAAGAAACATCGATAGAGATCCCACAAATCACTAATATTAAAGGTCACTAATTTTACTTTTAATAACTACTTAATATCTTTTTTTCTTTATGTACACATGAAAATAAACCCCAACCCCAACACATGTACATGATTTTTTAAAATGGAGGATCATTTACAGTTGACATTTGCCCACACAATCGATTATGGATTTTTATAATCGATCATTTCATCGTAGACCCAAACCGATCAATGTTCGATTATAATCGATCATTGGAACATCACTAGGCTACTAATTCCAGTTAGCAGCAAAAGGGCTTTTAATCACACATTGTGCAAAGACCGGACAGCATACACTAACACCACAGTCACTGATATAGCAGACAGCTTGGGACGGGGACGGGGACGGGGACGAGGGCGAGGACGGGGGCTGTTAAAATGGGACCACCGAATATTGGTTTTGATCCAAAGCACAACAGCAAATCGTCGGGGATCGATCCTAGATCGACCACGCATCAGGCGAACGCTTTATCGCTGGGCTTCGTCCCGTCCCACCTGCACTGGGAGACAAAGGTGGACAAATAAAGCAACAGTGACAAACAGTAACAGTGTGGTTAACGTTAAAGTACCTTAAATAACTGTGTGGTGCTATCAGCTATGTAATCAAAATCCAGCTCTAAAACATCTGTTATTGATGAAGCGCTATGGGTTCTCACAAGACATTACTCTTTGTCAAATATATTATAAAACAATTAAACATTATGTACGCATTAGTTCAGTATCAATTCCATGTATACTGAACTCCATTAAAAACGCACCCATTCAGTTTTCAGTTATTGCGATCACATGTGTGTGGTTGTTATAAAATGCACAATAACCCTAACCCTTGTATACAACTGTATGTACAATACTTTGAGGGTTATTTATTGCCTACCAGAATATATTTAGTTATACAAAATCAGTTAAATATATTATTATTACTGGTGTGTTTCCAATGGCCTTCAGTATATTATAATAAAGACGCGTGCAAACAAAGACATTGCATGCTGAACCTGCAAGCACGGGCAACCAATGACAGTTTAAAGATGTTATCCAAAGTTTGTTTTGTTTAACGACATCACTAGAGCATATTGAAATATTAATTATAGGCTATTGGATGTAAAACATTTGGTAATTTTGACATATAGTCTCAGAGAGAAAACCCACTACATTTTTTCTGTTAGTAGCAAGGGACTTTTTATATATACTATCCTACGACAGGATTGCACATACCACAGTCTATGGTATACCAATTGTGGTTCACTGGTTAGAGCGAGAAATAGCCCAAAGGGCCCCCCCCCCCCCCCCCCCCCCCCCCCGACAGGGATCTATTCTAGACCGAGCACGCATCAGGCGAGCGCTTTACCACTTGGCTGCATTCCGCCTTCAAAAGATGTTGTCCAAGTCCAATCAATGTTATCATCCCATATCCATTCAAGATTCGGGGCGGGATTTAGCCCAGTCGGTTGTGTGCTCGCTTGAGATGCTTGCGGCGCCAGATGAGGATCGGTGGGGGGGGGGGGGGGGGGGGGGAAGGGGGGGTTTCTGGACCTCCCCCCCCCCGCTCGTGACCAACAAGCAGGATTTTGATAACTGGAATATACTTCAAATCCATCTAAAGCTATCTTCAAATATGAAAATTTCCTATCGAGGGGGGGGGGGGGGGGGCCTTCAAAGGCTCAAGACTGGACCCCCCCCCCCCCCCCCCCGCTAAAATTCCTGGATCCGCCCCTGGTCGCAGGATCGAACCACCTCGGTGGATCCATTCAGGATTGGGGTTTTTCTCGTTCCAACCTGGTAACCATAATTGGACAAAGGCCGTGGTATGTGCTTTGCTGTCTGTGGGAAAGCACATATAAAAGACCCATTGCTGCATTAAAAAAATT
Source organism: Gigantopelta aegis (assembly GCF_016097555.1). NCBI lineage: Eukaryota > Metazoa > Mollusca > Gastropoda > Neomphalida > Peltospiridae > Gigantopelta > Gigantopelta aegis. The sequence continues at coordinate 89,266,572 of NC_054704.1, read as the reverse complement.
GTTTGACATCTAATAGCCGATGATTAATTAATCAATCAATGTGCTCCAGTGGTGTCGTTAAACAAAACAAACAAACGTTTTAACCATTCAACATTCAAGCATGTCCATCATAGGTCCAGTCTTTGACATGACGTCGTGATTTGCAAAAAGCGTTCCTGCGTTCATCTGAGCAATATCCCTTGCTGTTAATCGAAAAGAGAAACCCATGAAGTGGCTACAACAGGTATCCTCTATATCTGTGTGGTCCTTAACCATATGTCAGACGCCATATAACCGTAATTAAATGTGTTGAGTGCGTCGTTAAATAAAACATTTCCTTCCTTCCTTCATCTGAGCAACTTGAGAAGAGCGTTCTGTAACACTACCTAAGCATTTGCAATGTGTATGTGACTCGCAGACATTAGCGAGAAATCTCAAAAGTAATCAAAACAATATTAATTAAAGATATTACATTTGTAATAAAAAAAAATATTACTGTTACTACCAAAAACAGAAGCAATGGATCGTTTTTTCTTTTTTTTAAAGACAAGGCATCAAATACCACGGGGGGTTTTCATATACCAGTCAGAGGTACGTACTGGTTACGACAGGGAAACGCATTGCGTCCATCATGACTCATCGCATTTGACGAGAGCGTTCTGTCAATAAGCCACCATAAAGAAGGCTATACTATTAATTTGTTAGTGTTTAAACTCCGGTAGTGGTAGTTTCATTGAATAAACCAGATTGTTTTGTTTGTACAGCACAGTGATTTCTCGCCGTTCTTGGGAGCGGGGAGGAGGAGAGGGTTTTTTAAATCTAAATAGAATTACACTGATCTTTTAAAAATCGTGGTTACGACTTCGCATATTTGTAGTGTTCTGTTTTGTAATTAGAAGATCGGGCAATTACAGAAATAAAATTGATTAAATCGTGAAAGACAAGACACCCAACATGTTTGAATACCTGGGACCTCGGGCTACCTACCCTACAATTCACCATATTTGTTTCAAAAGCCGACTATTTTGATATGACACCCTGTTGTCAGTTTTCAACGTCTGTCCGTTAAAAGGAAAAGGAAAAAAAAATCTTATCTAATGAAATCACTTTTTCCAAAAGCCTCCAACCCAAATACTGGTCATCTGGAATCGCATTACCACGTGACACTTTGTTTAAACATTGACTCTAAAGAGTTATCTAAGTGAGGTAAAACGGCGCATCGTGAAATAATAAGATTATCTCGGTTCTCATGACATAAATCCTTTGTTTAACGACACCTTAGGGAAGTGTGCCCTCACAATATCAATTTGTCTTTCGCAGTAAACACCACTAACCACCCAACTGATGGGAAAAAAATAAGTGATCACACAAATAGTAATAGCAAATAGTGATTGCTGTCAAATTCATAGAAGTTGACCGTGTTACTGGCATTCAGTCCCACATTACCGACATTCAGTCCCACGTTACCGACATTCAGTTCCACATTACTGACATTCAGTCCCACATTACTGGCATTCAAACCCACATTACTAACATTCAGTCCCACATTACTGTCATTCAGTCCCACATTACTGACAGATGTCCTCTAGGGCTAGAACAAAACCTCAAATTCGGGCAAAAAATATACAGATATTCGGAGAAAATGTGCTAACCTGATACCATTTTACCATGTATTTCCATCATTCTACCCTCAATTTTTTTTGTAGTGATTCGTTTGAAACCCTATATAGCTGTTTGGTAGGGATGCTTATATGAATAAATGTTGTTATCTAGATTCGGGTATTTTCGTTTAATTCGAGTAAAAGCTATCTTGCCCCACTACAAAAATGGGAGCCAGTACGCCTATGGATACAAGCACAGAAATTAAATTGGAATCATTTAATAAATAAAACACGTGTAACTCTAAATATTTTAACAAAATATAGCTGGGCGTTTAACTAGGTTCTTTTGAAATAACCAAAATGGACTATAAAAGTCACCGCTAATGCTTGTACAGGATTTTTCTATTTCTTACTACAACATTGTTATTATTATATAAGATATAAGACATGACGCTTTGTAAACGTGTTTGTTGTTCCTGTTAATGAACTTCAAGGTAATTAAGGTATCGATTAGTATGATGACCCGCGTGGTGTGGGGAAGTAACTCTTACTGAAACATCTGTTACAATCACAGGTGTTCCTTAATAGAAGGTATATTTAATATGCAATTTAAAAAAGAAGAAATTATTTAAATATGCTATACATTTTGTTTTGTAGTTATCAAATATTTCATTACTGAAATGTAAACAATTTTATAAAATGAAAGTGTGTCATTTTCAATCACACTTTTTTTCGCAATACACGAATCAAGAAGATTGGTTATTTTGCATTTGTTTCAATATGTTTCAAGAAAGAAAGAAAGAAATGTTTTATTTAACGACGCACTCAACACATTTTATTTACGGTTATATGGCGTCAGACATATGGTTAAGGACCACAGATTTTGAGAGGAAACCCGCTGTCGCCACATAGGCTACTCTTTTAAGACAGGCAGAAAGGGATCTTTTATTTGCGCTTCCCACAGGCAGGATACCACAAACCATGGCCTTTGTTGAACCAGTTATGGATCACTGGTCGGTGCAAGTGGTTTACACCTACCCAGTGAGCCTTGCGGAGCACTCACTCAGGGTTTGGAGTCGGTATCTGGATTAAAAAACCCATGCCTCGACTGGTATCCGAACCCAGTACCTACCAGCCTGTAGACCGATAGCTAACCACGACGCCACCGAGGCCGGTTAAGTACGTTTCAAAGATTGAACAGATGTTTTCGACATTTCCGGAAAATGGCATATCTAGTATATTTACTACTTTTTAATGATTTTGTTGGCATTTCAAAATTCATGCAGTCTTTATTATCGTGTATGTACCTGTTAAAACAATTAACCTCGTAAAATGGAATTACCATTACTTTGTTTAAAGAAACCCTAACACTACTCTAGTTATAAAGTTTATACTACGAGATTCTCTTGACCAAAGTAATTCATGTGAAATAACACGTGTATTTGCCATCAGTGGAGTATGTCATTTTATTACATTATTACCGATCTCTCTTGGATAACGATGTGCTCACTTACGTCAACCGGACAGCATGCTGTGCTATAATGGCTAGTTCTAAGTGAGTTAAACTAATGTCTTATCTTGTCAAAAATGGCGGGGTGTAATTCAGTGTTAGAACGATCGTCTGGTGTGCCATAGGGCGTAGGATCGACCGCCTTAGATAGATTCGGGGTTATCCCGTCGCAACCAATGCCTGTTGATCGGTAAATCAAAGATAATGGTATGTACTATCATGTGATGTCTATTAGGAAAGTGAATATAGAAAGTCATCCAACATGTGTATTCGTTAGTTAGTGTCGTGGGTCAGACCAGCTTTATTAGCGGCAGAGGACGAGGATTCCAGGTGGGTGAAGGGAAGTACACAGAGACTGCACCCGTGGAGGAAGCTGAAACAGGTAGCCGATGATGTGGACAGCGCAGAAGACAAAGTTGGAGGAAATTGACAGAAGGGTCGAAACAGATTGAAATCGTTTTTTACATTAAGATAATGAGAATGGTAGGCAGAGGGTGATAGATAAGAAAGATGAATGAATATGTGAACCAGCTTTGACGGGATGTGAACCACTGACGTCAGCTAGTGTGAGTATTTCTGTCTGTATGTATGTATGTGTATGTATGTATGTCTGTCTGTGTGAATGTCTCTCTCTCTCTCTCTCTCTCTCTCTCTCTCTCTCTCTCTATATATATATATATATATATATATATATACACACACACACACACACACACACACACACACACACACACACACACACACACATACATACATACATACATACATACATACATACATACATATATATATATATATATATATATATATATATATAATGTAACAGAAAAATCAACCTCCACTGAGGAGATTCGAACCTCGGACTCTCAGTACAATAGCCCAGCGCTCTACCAACTGAGCTAATAGGGAAATTCCCACTAGCTACTGCCAGTAGGAGCACATTGTACCAGCACTACTACAATAATATATACCAAATAGCTGTACTTTAAAAGGTTCTTAGGTATCGTTAAACACATATTATTTTTCTTTCCTTTTCATTATCGTGTCAAAATAAACACAATACAAGGTTCCCCTTGTGGCGTAGCCACATGTTTAACATACCGCTCTGAAAACCTCTATTGATAAATACCAACTGTGTTATGTGGCTATACACACACAAAAACACCTAATTGGAGTATAACTGTTATTAATGTGTCTGACTACCGACAAGACATCTGAATACATATGGTAATGAAAACAGATTCTATCTGACTGATTACTGAAAATACCACACAGTGAATTGTTCGGTCGTCCATTGTCCGTCGCTCCATCACCCGCGGTCACTAGTCTGTAAACAGCAGTGTTTCTTGATGTTGTCACGTGTCAATAAAACAATCTGTATTGTAGTGCACTGCCAATACTGTTGTACCGAATTTAATGGCAAGTATTCTAAGTTATTTAATTAGGCCGTCTCGAAAGGCATTTCTCGAGAAATGAATTCCACCAATAAAATGTTGGTTTTAAAACATTAAAAACTATTTTAAAAACCCACCCCACATTGATAACAGCATGAATAATTATCGATTAAAGAATGTTATTTAATACTTTAAATTAGTTCTTATAATTCGATACGGATATGAGTTTGCTGCTGTTTTAACACGTTTTCGACCGACAAAGCATATTTAATGACTGAAATTACGTATAAAATACATTTTCTTGTTTAGAATATCAGAGTTTGTTATACAAAGTTTTTCTGATCTCCTGAATGTTTCTGGGGCGGGACGTAGCCAAGTGTTAAAACTCCCGCTCGATGCGCGGTCGTTTTGGGATCGATCCCCGTTGGTGGGTCCATTGGGCTATTTCTCGTTCCAGCCAGTGCACCACGACTGGTATATCAAAGGCCGTGGTATGTACTAGGATTTTTGTACGATGGTGCATATAAAAGATCCCTTGCTGCTAATCGAAGAGTAGTGAAGGGACGACAGCGGGTTTCCTCCATCAATATCTGTATGGTCCTTAACTATATGGCTGACGCCATATAACCGTAAAATAAAATGTGTTGAATGCATCGTTAAATAAAACATTAATTTCCTTCCTTTCTGAATGTTTCTAGAAACCCATACTAGATTTTACCTCCCAATAATTTCGTACGTATGAACAAAGTGTATACAATCATGTGTATTAGGACGTAAATTAAGGTTTTAGCTACGACAGACGCTAGGACGACCAGAAACACATTAAATATACCGACACTGATATTCTAACAAGAAAATGTATTAACGCGTAGTTTTAGTTGTTAAAACGTCTCAGGATAGGCCCTTTAAGTAATTTATGTTTATTTCTTATTGGGTTTTTACAACAGTCAGATATATGAAATTGCGCGCTTAATCACCCTATATAATTATAATAATTAGGCCTATATATAAAATATTTAAATCATGCATTTGCTATATATATTTTAATTGCATCTTTTATTGCATACAATGATATTTTTCAATAGGTGTAACAGTTCAAAAGATATTATTTCTCAATATGCTTTTCTTTGAGGATTTTGTTTTAAAATATTATTTAAATAAATTATTTGAATACATTTTTTTAAATTTTATTTAAATTAATTATTTGAAGAATTGTCACATTAAAGCTTAGTTATGAGTAGACTTCCTCTAGACCATGTGCGTATTATCTATGGTGTGATAACTTGTGGATGTCAAGTGGAAATCAAAGTTCTCTCCCTTCCTTCTGCTGCCCGTTTTCTTTATTATAATATATAATTGCAAGTATTCTAGGCTAAAGGATTAAGGACATTTGATTATTGCAAATTGTGTGCTATTACATTTAATCTGTATAGTTATGTGAACTGTTTCCACATTATTCGAGTCGAGTAAAAGAAAAGAGCGGTGGGGGCACTAGCCATTATTGTTGGTGGAAGGTGAACGATGTGCACTGTGATGTTGCGATCACGGCGGTAGACCACGTGTCACAGCTGACATGTTTGACGGGCTAGAAAATATCGGAAAATATTCACCTCCTCTCATTATATTATGATTTAGTAAAAAAAATAAAAATAATAATAACAAATAATAATAACAAAAAAATAAAAATAAATAAAGATTCTATTTAATTTGTAATGTGTAATGATTGTGTCAATTATGCCTCGTGTGAATGTATATACACGTAACAATTTGTCGCACCCCACTCTCCACGCTACCCACACACCCACACACCCAACTACTGAAAAAACAATTATGAGAAAAGTGTGAATGTGATTTAGTAGGAAAGAAACGTTACATAACGTAATAATTTATAATAAATATTTCATAATTATTACATATAACTCTATAAAATAAATCGAGTATACAAAATAAAAAAGTAAAACGACTTTATAAAATATTGCTAATTGAGCTTTTGTCCTTAACAGTAAATGTTAGATGTGTACAAAAAGATGGTAAGAATAGAAAAGGAAGAATGAAATGAAAATAAAAAGGTTTTAATCATAACAAAAATAACAACAACAACAAAAACAAAATAATTGTGACAAATAAATAGAAGGCAGAAACGAATTAACATACGGATGTATTGATAAAAAAAGATATAAATATTTTATACACGTGTTGGGGGGGGGGTGGGGGGGGGGTTTGTTTTTGATTTTTTGGTTGGGTTTTTTTTTGTGCATTTTTCTTTTCTTTTCCTTTTGGTGACAAATATTTTTTTTTCTTCATATTTCATATGATTTATTGAAAACAAACCTCTCTCGGCTATGTTCAAATACACCTGTTGGCTTTATTTAATGATTCCAATCACCACACTGCAAGCTGTTTTCCCTCTGCATTATTTTATTTAACATTTGGTCTAAACGCATTGGCGTGCTTCTCAATAGTTACATACATGTACAAACCTGTTGTTATAAAGTTGAAAAGAAGACATGTAGATTCTAGTTTTAACCTTTGTGTTAAAATAGCATACCTTTATTTTATGAGAATTGGTGCATAATAAAACCACGTGATGAGTTCCGACCAATAGCTACCAGCATGCTACAACGCCAAGGAATAAAGAACGACCCTTTTCTTAGAATTTCAGTAATTTCTTTGTTACTGTAGCTTGGATGCTTAACAATCGAACACTGAGGCACTATAAGGTATGTTACGGTTATATTGTTTTATTTTCGTTAACTACGCAGATATATTTAACAGGCATTCGTTGCATATTATACACCAATGCGTTGCCTATTGCAAAATGTCTGTTGTTTGTCAATGGATTGAAGTGGTGCTTGTTTTTATTTTGCTTTCATTGTCGTGTGTTTTTCAATTTACTTTTTAAACTGCAAATAACATCAAACATATCTCTCGTACAATGTTTTGTTTATATTGTTGTTTATTTCTGTTTACTAATCACAATGTCATGTTTATTGCACGATGTCTATTTCGACACTGATCCATTGGTCTCGAGTGTCGGTAAAGATGCGCAACTTATCTAAAAAAAAACTAATTTTTACAATAAAAACAAATATAAAATCGAATTTTAGTTAAAAACAGTCATTAATAGCAGCAGTATTTTCACACATTCTTCATTCACCATGCACTAATTGTTCCCGTTTTGCACCGATTGTTTGGAGGCAACCTTGACCTATGAACATAATAATATGTCTATCAATTGTGTCTGGAATGTTCATGATATGTATGCCTGATAAAATATTTCTATTTCATCATTGTTATAAAAACTGATACAGTCAATAACAAGACCATTTATTTTTATTTTGTGTAATAAATAATGTTTAAATCGACGAAATTGCGACCTCTATTTCTATGAAATATCGATTGTAATAATCATCCAGAGCAAATCGATTTAAAAATAAACAAAGAATGTTAATTTCTAAACACAAGTTGTTTTAAAAAAAACATCTGCATATACTATATTTTATTACAATGATTATACTACGAGTAATATTAATGATTAATAATAACACTACTACTACTACTACTACTGCTATCACTACATTTTTCATATATTACAAATAGTTTTATTGTAAGAATTATACTAATATTAATACTAATAGCACAACTATTATTATTACTACATTTAAAAATAAACGTGTATATTATTTTCTTCTGTCAAACATCTGCATATATTGGAGATATTGTTTATTATAATAATAATCCAAATAGTGACACTAATAATTAACGCATCTGTAGTCATCACTACACAGTACTATATATAATAGATACACTTTTTTTATAATAATATCATTGAAATATCCAGTCTATGTATATAAAAATGCAATAGCCGATAGTAACGCCATGAAATTCTCTCCTGTGGGAAGTGGACTTCTCTCTCAGATCGATGAGTGGTGTTTCTGGCCCGACTGTTCGTGTGTTTGCGTAGCGGGTAATCGCTGGTAGGTTATCTCCGGCAGGTCTATCTCTATATGCCACACCTGCTGTTTTGTGCAGGTGAATTCAAGAGCAGATACATAGACTTCCTAACAGCCTCACAAAAATATTCTCCTAAAAAAATTCAGTTTGCCTGCATGTCAAAAAAATTAAGAAATAAAGTAAAAGTACTACCACTACTACTACTACTACTACTACTACTACTACTACTACTACTACTACTACTACTACTACCACCACCACTACTACTTACTACTACTACTACTACTACTACTCTTACTATCACTCTACTACCACTACTACTACTACTACTCTTACTATCACTCTACTACCACCACTACTACTTACTACTACTACTACTACTACTACTACTGCTACTACTACTACTACTACTACTACTACTACTACTACTACTACTACTACTACTACTACCACCACCACTACTACTTACTACTACTACTACTACTACTACTACTCTTACTATCACTCTACTACCACCACTACTACTACTACTACTACTCTTACTATCACTCTACTACCACCACTACTACTTACTACTACTACTACTACTACTCTTACTATCACTCTACTACCACTCTACTACCACCATTACTACTACTACTACTACTACTACTACTACTCTTACTATCACTCTACTACCACTCTACTACCACCACTACTACTTACTACTACTACTACTACTACTACTACTACTACTCTTACTATCACTCTACTACCACCACTACTACTACTACTACTACTACTACTACTCTTACTATCACTCTACTACCACCACTACTACTTACTACTACTACTACTACTACTCTTACTATCATTCTACTACCACCACTACTACTTACTACTACTACTACTACTACTACTGCTACTGCTACTACTACTACCACTACCACTACCACTACCACTACCACTACCACTACTACTACTACTACTACTACTACCACTACTACTACTACTACTACTACTTTACTACTACTACTACTACTGCTACTACTGCTACTACCACTACCACTACCACTACCACTACTACTACTACCACTACTACTACTACTACTACTCTTACTATCACTCTACTACCACTACTACTTACTACTACTACTACTCTTACTATCACTCTACTACCACCACTACTACTTACTACTACTACTACTACTACTCTTACTATCACTCTACTACCACTACTACTTACTACTACTACTACTACTACTACTACAACTCTTACTATCACTCTACTACCACTACTACTTACTACTACTACTACTACTACTACTACTACTACTCTTACTATCACTCTACTACCACCACTACTACTTACTACTACTTACTACTAATACTAATACCACCACAACTACTACAACAACTACTACGACTACGACTACTTTTACAATAGTAACAACAACAACTAAAATTTGTTAAAATTAAAGTCGTTTTTATTTTCAGGATGTTTTGGTTGGGGTTGGGGGGGGGGGTTTACATATATTAGTATACCGAATACCAGTATATAGACTTTGTTTTTGTTATTGTTGTTGTTCTGCATAATTTATTTGGTAATTTGTTTTTATGTCGTTCCTTCCATCCTTCATTCCTTACTTTTTTTCTATCCTTTTTATTTTTGCACAAATGAGAAAAGAAAAAACAACAATTTATATTACATGGTTTTATTGTAATAACTAATTTGACATACGTGTTAGAGTAAGTCGAAACGAATTAACATTAAAGCTTTTAAAAATAAATTGTTGAAGTATTTTACTAAACTGGCTAAAGGCGCTCGCCTGATGCACGATCGGTCTAAGATCGATCCTCATCGGTGGACACATTTGGCTATTTCTCGTTCCAGCCAGGATAACACGACTGGCATATCAAAGGCCGTGGTATGTACTATCTTGTCTGTGGGATGATGCATGTCAAAATGAACAATAGCCGATAATTAATAAATCAATGTGCTCTAGTGGTGTCGTTAAATAAAAACAAACTTTAATTTAGCCTTTACTAAACCCATTTTACTTTTTGACTGCGTTAATCCATTGATTTCTAAAACAAAGCACAACACTATCATCGCATAAAGATCGTGCGAGTGTGTGTATGTGTGTGTGTGTGTGTGTGTGTGTGTGTGTACGTGAGTAAGTGGGTGTTTGCGTGAATGCGTCTGTGCGTCTATGTGTGTAGGCGAGCGTTAGCTAGTGTGTGTATATTTATACATATATTTCTCATTTTTCTTAAACGCACCAAATCAAGTCTAGAAATTTAACTTGATACATTGGCTTCAGGCACAGTAACTTGTGAACTTTATTTCTGTTAGCGATCTACCAGATTATGTATCTACTCGATCGTACCTTGTTTTGAAATAAACATATCAGTTCCCAGCAATAAACAGCTGGAGGTTCTAACATGTCCAAACTAAGGCAGGTGAAATCTTCTTCTTTTTCTCGTTCAGTTTCATATGCTCACTAAACCCTGCGATGTGCTGCATCAATGAACTGGATCGTCAGTTGGAGCTCACCAGGTCTGCCCCATACCTTTTCTTTGATGCTCTTTTCTTCTGGCCATATGTTTTGCCTTATGAGAAAAGCTAAACAGAGGGACAAAACTGACTATGTCGAGGAAGGTTAATGTCTTAAACACGTCTTATTTACATGTAGCATTAGGATCCAATAAATATTCCGGTTTTTTAGAGGTACCATGTCTGTTTATTTTTAGTTCGTTTTATCACCATTCGTTTACTCCGACTTTTATACACGTAGTGCCTATATATTATGTATGTATGTATGTGTGTGTGTGGGTGTGTGTATGTATATGTGTGTGTGTGTGTGTGTATCTGCATGTATGTATGTATGTACATATATGCCGTATAGATATATTTCACACACACACACCACAAACACACACACACACAGAGACACACACACAGACACATACATACACACACACCACAAACACACACACACATACACACACATACATACACACAGACACACACCACAAACACACACACACACACCACAAACACACACACACAAACACACATACACACACACACACACACACACACACACACACATACAGACACACATACATACACAGACACACACACACACACACAAACACACACACACAGACACACACACACACACTACTTAGGTGTCAGCCAACCTTTTTGCAGTGCACAGTCACTTATACGAGTTTAATATATTAATTCACAAATCTCTCTCTCTCTCTCTCTCTCTGTGTGTGTGTGTGTCTGTCTGTCTGTCTGTCTGTCTGTCTGTCTGTCTCTCTCTCTCTCTCTCTCTCTCTCTCTCTCTCTCTCTCTCTCTCTCTCTCTCTCTCTCTCTCTCATTTATAAATTTATAAATAACAATATTCTATTTTTGTTCATTCTAATCTCTCTTCATTCGCTCGTTCGTTCATTCGTTCGTTTGTTCGCTCGTCCGTTCATTCATTCATTTCTCTATGCATTCATTCGTTCGTTCACTGATTCATTATTTCGTTCTCGATCACGTGCCCTATAAATTTCGCATATTACTAAAAGTGTTATTTTAATCTCTATTCATTCATTCATTCATTCACTCATTCATTTTTTAATCATTCATCTGTTCGTTTATTAATTCTTTCTCAATCATGTGCCCTATAAATTTCGCATATTACTAAAAACATGATTACTAAATGTTATAGACTGCATATGTTTGTGCATAACATAAACATAACATAACAAAATGAGGAAATAGTATAGTGTTATTAACACACCCTATGTATCTTCTTTCTTTAAAAGTTTGTTTACCAGTCATCTATAGCAGATATTATACATATTGATTGTTTTTAAAACAAGAAGAAAGGAAAATAGAAGTAAAAGAAAAGAGGGATTCACTCTTTCTTCTTCTTTTTAATTAAAAAAAAATAATAATAAAAATGGGTGGAGGGGCGTGTGTGTGTTGTTTATTTTGGGGGTTTTGTTTGGCGGTTTTGGTAAAAACAAAATGGGTGTTAGTGGTTGTGAGGTTTTATGATTATAATGGTATATATATATTATAGAGTTACTCACAAATGTCATTAAATATTTGATTAATAATAATGTATTCTCATTTTATTTATAACACGGTATGCAAAACATTACTGACATTAACATTAGGCCTAATGAAGAGAACATTTTCATTGTAATCAACAAACATTTTTATACAAACAAATGAACAGAAAATGTTTATTGTAATCAACAAACTGTTAGATAAACATAATTACGGTAGTATTAAAAGAAGAACCCAATTAAGCCTATCTGTGTATTTAGTAAACACTGAATGTTGTTGTATGTAACCGTTGGGTAGTTACATCGTTGATTGGTACAGCTCATTTACGTTTAGGGGAAATATCAACCAACTCCAAATAGAAGCTACAAAAACTTAACACAATACAGTTGCTATAACACCTATTTATTAATGAGCTACTCCAGTAAAATACTGTTAAATATTGAAGAAAAAAATTGGAATTCAGCATTCATTCCTGGTTGATTTAAAATACAAAGTGATTTAAAAACCGCCTGACAGATTAGTAAAATACAGGTTAGTAAAATATATGTAAATATTTGTGATATTCAACGTTTAACATAGTATAGTTATAGTCTCGTAATACATAATGTTTCATGTTTCTTATATGATATAGTTATAATACACTACAATTTCGAATATACTAATAACTATTAAAAGTTTATTATTTTATGACGTAAAAGTCCAAATATGTATTCAGCTTCAACATGTAATTTGAAAATAACTTAGAATTTTACCAAATTAACGACAATGAACTTTATTCTTATAAACTGTACGGTTACAGTGTAGAGATAAACACACCACATACACACATTTTTACATACATGTGTATATATAAAATAAATAAATAAAATTAGTAGTCATTCAAAATTAGCGACTTGTATTACTGTTATAAATTGAATTGAATTGGATTGAAGTGAAATTAAACATAATTTCGGTGATGCATGATCAGTATATCGTACCTATTATAATAGTGGAAAATATGTCACGAGTAATTAAATAATAATAATAACAACTCATCTGTTGTAACAGTAGTAAATATGCAATGACTAAATATAGAATAATATGCTTAGCTTTTTACGTCGCAAAGAAATACCCTAATTCATTATGACTACATTAAAACATGACACCTGTAATTTAAATGTAGAATAACATACCTTAATGTTTCTCACCTGTATCATTGTTCAATAATATTCTTGACTTTATGGTGCAGTAAAATGTAATGTATGGCACACAGTGAAATATAATGCAAGCTATGGTACAGTAAAATGTAATGTATGGCACACAGTGAAATATAATGCAAGCTATGGTACAGTAAAATGTAATGTATGGCACACAGTAAAATATAATGCAGGCTATGGTACAGTAAAATGTAATGTATGGCACACAGTGAAATATAATGCAAGCTATGGTACAGTAAAATGTAATGTATGGCACACAGTAAAATATAATGCAGGCTATGGTACAGTAAAATGTAATGTATGGCACACAGTAAAATATAATGCAGGCTATGGTACAGTAAAATGTAATGTATGGCACACAGTGAAATATAATGCAGGCTATGGTACACTGAAATGTAATGTATGGCACACAGTAAAATATAATACAGGCTATGGTACAGTAAAATGTAATGTATGGTACAGTAAAATATAATGCAGGCTATGGTACAGTAAAATGTAATGTATGGCACACAGTAAAATATAATACAGGCTATGGTACACTAAAATGTAATGTATGGCACACAGTAAAATATAATACAGGCTATGGTACAGTAAAATGTAAGGTATGGTACAGTAAAATATAATACAGGCTATGGTACACTGAAATGTAATGTATGGCACACAGTAAAATATAATACAGGCTATGGTACACTAAAATGTAATGTTTGGTTCCGTAAAATGTCATGCATAGTACAGTATAATGTAATGCATGCTACCGTAAAATTTAATATATGTTACAAAAAAAACCCGTAATGTATGCTACAGCAAAATGTAGTATGCAAGGACATTTTTTTATTCTTTCGCTAAAGTAACCATGTGAGTAAAAAAAACTATTCATTAGTCGCAGAATAAAATATAGTTATTGTAAAATGGTCCAATTTTAATTAATTTATTTGTTTCTTCTTTCGTTTGCTTCATTGTTGGTGTGTTTTGTTTGTGTGTGGGCGGGGGTATTTAATTTTGTGAATACATATACACAACACATTTGTTTAAAATTATTACGTTGCATCAGTTAAAAATTATACATGTGCGGTATAACCGATGTACCGCAATATAAATTTTGAACAATACGTATCGCAATACAGTATCCCAACGTACAGCTAAGTACACTACTACACAAATATTTTAAATTTTCTTGTAATCGTAATCGTGGCATTCTTAAGTAATCGTAATCGTAATCGATTACTTTCGTCAAGTAATCGCCCCATCTCTGATATATACATATATATATGAAGGAAAGGAAGAAAAAAAAGAATATTATAATTAACTTGACACCATCTCGTAACAATTGAACATTATTTTAATCGGACATAAATAAATATGTTTTTAATTCTGTATTTTTATTTTGCCATTAGTACAAATGACATGTTACATAATCACATATAATATAAAGACATCAGTACATAAACTATGTATAAAACATGTACAGTTAAATTGTTTCTGATAAAATATTACGCTAAAACTTCAAATAACATGTCATAATTAACATCAGTGCAATAGTGGACAAAACAAAATGCTGGTCGGTTTGGTGTTTCTGGGAAAGGAAGAAGGAAGGAACTGTTTTATTTAACGACGAACTCAACACATTTTATTTCGGTTATATGGCGTCGGACATATGGTTAAGGACCACACAGATATTGAGAAAGGAAACCCGCTGTCGCCACTTCATGGGCTACTCTTTTCGATTAGCAGCAAGGGATCTTTTATATGTGCCATCCCACAGACAGGATAACACATACCACGGCCTTTGATATACCAGTCGTGGTGCACTGGCTGGAGCGAGAAATAGCCCAATGGGCCCACCGACGGGGATCGATCTCAAATCGATCGCGCATCAAGCGAACGCTTTATGACTGGGCTACGTCCCATCCCTGGTGTTTCTGGGGAAGATTGCCATATAAATGTTAATGTACTTTTGAAAACTGTAGGTGCCCGATACTTGAATACTGTAAGTTCCCTTTTTAAACGTTGCACTCATCCCTATAAAAAAAAATCCTGCATTCGCCCTTACGATAAATACAGGAAAAATTCATTGATTGTATGTGTTTCTTAGCCCATTGGGCTATTTCTCGTTCCATCCAGTGCACCACGACTGGTGTATCAAAGGCAGTGGTATGTGCTATCCTTCCCGTGGGATGGTGTATATAAAAGAGCCCTTGCTACTAATGGACAAATGTAGCGGGTTTCTTCTCTAAGACTATATGTCAAAATTACCAAATGTTTTACATCGAATAGACGGTGATTAATAAATCAATATGCTCTAGTGGTGTCGTCAAACAAAACAACATTTTAACGTTTTATGTTTGTTATTTCAGCATGGGAACTTGTTGCAGCGCCTCGGCAAACAACCGCGTCGACTTGACCCACGTGGATCTTCAGGAGACGTTCGAGCGCTACATTTGGAAGGTGCTCTGTCCGATCAAAATCGGTAAATGTCGGGCGGCGTTTCTTCGACACAGCCACTACAACGTGGAGATAAAATGGGAGTATTTGGATCAGACATCTGAGACGTCCTTCCCGGGGGGGGCGCCCGTCCCGGAGGAGATACCCGTGGTGCTGCACCACGCAGCTTTCGACAACACTTCAGGCAAGGAGCAAAAATTCATCTTCAGCACCATCAAAGAAACCAAAGCGGTGTCCACGTTTACCTTCTCCGAAGTGTTCTCCATTGGTACGAAATATTCCATCGGTGTCAACATCCCCAGCGGTCCTGTTTTGGGAGCTGAGATCACTGGGAGCTACTCTATTACCAAGGGTAGATCTGAGACCTTCGAGAACAAAATCCAGTGGGACATGCATTCTGAGATTACAGTGGAGGACAAAACGAGCGCCGAGGCGGTGATGCAGGTGCACGAAGAGATCACGTCCCAACCTATAGTGGTGACTACGAAATTCTTCTTCGCGATGAAGGACGACCAGAGATTGCCATTCGTCGTGAGACACAAACGGACGGGACAGATTTTCTTTGTTGGCGACATCCAGGTTCTGAAAGCGCCGCTAGAGTACTACTACGAACAGCGCGTCAAAAATGGCGTCATGCCGCCCATGTTGTCATTTAACGAAGATCCCGAAAAGGTCAAAGGTACTTCGAAGAAGGTGAAGGACAATCGACTTGATGACATCATCATTATCAGGACATCGGGTCTGAGTAAAACCACGGCGTGGAAGAATCATCATATTACGGTGAACAAAACCTCCGACAAGAACAAAAATGAAAATGTTGTCTCTCCTGATCAAAATGGCGCTGAGGACGGACAATGACCCTGACATTAGTCTAAAGAATCATCAGTATTTTGAATAGGCCAAACTGTTCATCTAGACATCTATCGAACTACAAAACATTATAATTATAACAGATGTCATTTGTTTTAAACAATAATTAATATTTGAACCAGCCAAACTATTCATCTAGAAATTTACCTACTTCAAAACATAATTATAACAGATGCCAATTGTTTTAAACTATAATCAGAATTTAAATCAACAACACTATTCATCTAGGCATTTACTTCAGAACATTTTAGTACAATTGACATTTATTTAAACTATAATCAGTATTTGAATCAATCGAACTACTAGTATTCATCTAGACGTATACTTCATAATATAATATTTTTACAATTGTCACTTATATTACACTGTATTTGAATCAGTAAAACTATTCATTTAAACATTTAGACATTTACTTCAGAACATTTTATTACCATTGTCAACTATTTTAAACTTTAATCGGTATTTGAAACAAACTATTCATCTAAGCATTGCTTCAGGCAATTATGTTATTATTGTTATTTATTTTAAACTATAACAGGTATTTGAATCAGTCAAACTATTGATTTAAGCTTTACTTTAGAACATCATGAAAACAGATGTATAGAAGGAAAATTAGTTTTTTCATTAAGCATTTACCTTTTTTTTTTTTTTTTATCTGCTATTCCAAAAACGTTATAATGTTAATGTTGCACATATTTGCGCGCCTAACAATATATATAGTAACCATAAAATAATTTACTACATTTTACGTTCTGAAACACAAATTGGAGAAAATATCACGTGTTCTACACCCCGTGATCATGTATGTAGCTTTTAATGGTGAAACGAAGTCTGTGAATAATCGTTGAACACGTTTTAAGTCGTGTTCTGTTGTGTTCTGTCTTGTTCACTATGCTGTTTTAAGGTGGTTCACATGGACACGACAGACATAAATCAGTATAATGTGTAACCAGAACATCTCTGTGTTTGTGTGTGTGCAGACATTGTGTAATCATGATTTAACATTCAACACGCATGGACTTGTATAGTTTTCATTTTCCATATCATGTGCCTCGTACTGCAATAAAACATGGGCTTTCATATATTATTGTTTCTGGTGTGTGATATTTAATTTGGTGGTTTGTGGGGTTTTTTAAATATTTTGTTTTGAACTCATTGAGGTTAATTATGCAGAATTTTGTTTGTTTTAACCCGATTGTATGCGTAACCAGAATGATATTCGTTTATCCTGGGGCGGATCCAGCTTTTCTGATGGGGGGGGGGGGGGAGGTCCAAGACAAAAAATGGCACCATAACATTATGAAAAGGCACTATTGAAAAATTACACACGGTTCACATGGACCATAATATAATAGTTAGGGGTGCAACGATACGATCAAAACCGTATTGCGATATATTGCGATACGACAAACCGTATTGCAGTATGTATTGCGATATATATCTGATATTTATGGATTTGTTTAATGAAGGCAGAAGCAAAACAAATCTAATTGTCTAAATTTAACATAATGAAATAAATAATAAATGAAAGGAATAAAATGTATGAATTTTAATTACCATATATATATATATATATAACGTACGAGTATTCAGTACTGTGTCCAGAAAGTTAATAACAGATAACGCCGTTGGAACGTTTAACAGCTTGAGATAACACCAGGGAACATTTTTGTACTTTACTAGGACCTACCTTTAATTACCAGTAGGTTTCTCCCACGTTAGTCCAGACAAAAATCGTGAAACCCCCCCCCCCCCCCCAAACCAACATTACAATGACAAATATTCCACATACTAGACGGTCACCTATATCTAGGGGCGGGACGTAGCCCAGTGGTAAAGCGTTCGCTTGATACGCGGTCAGTCTAGGATCGATCCCCGTCGGTGGACCCATTGATCTATTTCTCGTTCCAGCCAGTGCTCCACAACTGGTGTAACAAAGGCCGTGGTATGTACTACCCTGTCTGTGGGATGGTGCATATAAAAGACTCCTTGCGGCTAATCGAAAAGAGTAGCCCATGAAGTGGCGACAGCGGTTTTCCTCTCTCAACGTCTGTGTGGTCCTTAACCATGTCCGACGCCATATAACCGTAAATACAATGTGTTGAGTGCGTCGTTAAATAAAACATTTCCTTCCTTCCTATATATCACCGGCTTCGGTGGCGTCGTGGGTGTTTTTGCTTTTTGGGTGTTACTTCAAAATACAAAATTGCTCAAATGAATTCATCAATGTTTTGCTCTCAATATATAGAATATCAGTTTTCAAGAGACGTTTAATAGCGGAATCAAGGGGTGTAAATATTAATATTGTTAAGTTTTTTAAGCATTATCTGCATCAGTACTTCTTACTACTTTTAAATCAATATAGATTTAAAAATAGATTTTCTGCATTTATTAATAAATATATTAAAAATAATATTTTTCTTGATCTAAATAATGATGAATTAGTTTTTAAATACCCACTTGAAAACTGATATTTATATTTAGTATTTTTCTTTAAAATGTCATATTATCTTATAATATCAATATCCCTCAATTTTCTTTTAATGTTTGCGTGTGTTTGTGTGAATGTGTGTGAGTTCGTGATAAATGTGTGAGTGGCTCTATGCGAGAGTATGTGCGTGGATATGTGTGAATCTTTTTATTATTTTTATTTGTAAATTTTATGTATATGTGCAATATTGAGTTTCACAAATAAAAAGATTAAAAAAGGCCATCGGTCTACAGGCTGGTAAGTACTGGGTTCGGATCCTAGTCGAGGCATGGGATTTTTAATCCAGATACCGACACCACACCCTGAGTGAGTGCTTCGCAAGGCTCAATGGGTGTAAACCACTTGCACCGACCAGTGTTCCATAACTGGTTCAACAAAGGCCATGGTTTGTGCTATCCTGCCTGTGGGAAGCGCAAATAAAAGATTCCTTGCTGCCTGTCGTAAAAGAGTAGCCTATGTGGCGACAGCGGGTTTCCTCTAAAAACAGTGACCATATGTTTGACGTCCAATAGCCGATGATAAGATAAAAAAATCAATGTGTTCTAGTGGCGTCGTTAAATAAAACAAACTTTACTTTACTTTTCCTTCCTAAATTAGATCTCCCAGGCTAAAAAGCATGTACTTTTTCGCCTGCTGCCAGTTCGTGTCATCGCTAAGTTTAAAGTCGCCGCGTAAACAGACGAGTGCTATGCATGGTTATTTGCACACTTTCTGTTTGTTTGTCAAATAAGATACAAGAAAACAATAACGTGTAAATATCGCGATACACAAAACTGTACCGCGGTTCGTATCGAGCTGATGAAACATCGTGATATACCGGTATACCGGTTTATCGTTGCAGCACTAATAATAGTGCTACAACAGGGACGCTGGAAGACGTATTCTACAGTGTTCTATACATTGACAGAATAAATAAATCTGTAAAAACCCTAAAAATCCTAAATAAAAGGGGCACTTCTCAAATTTGAGGGGGGGGGGGGGGGGCCGGACACCTTGGACACACACACACACACACCCCCTCCTCTAGATCCGCCCCAGTTATCAGTACTTTTTTGGATCAACTATTTTAGTATGTCGGGCAAAAAGTATTTCATTTCTTCTTGTCAGAACAAAGAAAATTAATAGTTGATTATTTATTGCTTTCATTACATCTCTGTTACTTAACTTCATTTCAACTTACTTTCGTCTTTATATCCAATTAAAGTTCAAGTACGTTGTCCTGGTCACACGTCTCAGATATAGGTTAATCTTTAGTTTGTAGTGAGGTAACCGGGCTCGGTGGCGTCGTGGTTCGCCCACTGAGGTCAGTTTTCTGCTCTTGTTTTTTTTTTTAAATCAAGTCAAAAAAAAATTCAGGTAACATGCATCCCCCCCCCCCCCCAACATACACACACACACCCCTCCCCCCCCCCAAAAAAAAAACACACAAAAAAACAACCCAACAACAACAAAATTAGGTTGGGTAGGTCGGCTTTTTAATACATTTAATACATTTTAAAACTTTTCATCTATATGTTAATAAAAAACAAAAATTAATTAAAATCTAAAAAACAGAAGACCAAAAAAAAAAATAATAATAATAAACAAAAATAAAAAATAGGGTCGTCCCTTTTGTTGTAGGCAGAGTCGGGTTCCCGGAAACATATATTTTTTACGCCTAACGTTTATTTTATTTTAGCTTTGGCTATATCTAATTAAGGTTCAAGCACAAATCTCAGAGAAAAATCGTAGTGGTCTTACACCTACTCACTGAGACGTTGAAACTCACTCTTGGTGGGAGCCGGTACCAGGATGCAAAACCAGAACCTACCAGCTGTCCAAACTTCCTACCAGTTTAACCGTTACACGACCGAGGCAAGTGGCAGTAAAGTGCGGTAATTGCTTGCTAAATGGGCCATTCTCCCAGAATGAAGAAAGGAAATGTTTTATTTAACGACGCACTCAACACATTTTATTTACGGTTATATGGTGTCATATCCCAGAATGTGTCACGTTGCATAGTAGGTACCGTTGTAAAAAAATAGTGTTTTTGAAATATAATGTTTTATAGTCACTGGGGTCAGGTGAATGTATTTCAAATTCAAGCAGTGATCTTTACACAGGATTTTATTATTTTTATAAACTTCTTTTTTTTCTGGAACAGGGTCTTATAGTTGGTCAACACCGTAACAGATGGTGGATCATCAAAAATTCTTACATAATTGGTGAATAATCAAAGACATTGAACCAAAATTCTACAAAACATTTTCTTTGAGTTATAAAGAATGCCGCTAATAAGTAAGAGGTAAAAGTGGAGCTTCGTTGAGGTTTTCTATCGTCTTCCTTGACATGATCTCTCGTTTGACCTATGTCTTGTGGAATATTTTGTTTCATATTGTCTACTTGAATCAGTGGCCCAAAGTCTATGAATTGATATAATTCCTATAGTGCATATTCTTACTAATATGAATTTTCTGAATACAGCGCTTCAGTGGGATAGTAATTATTGGTGTTGACAAACAGTTACGGTGTTGACATCATTTACAATTACGATTAATAAATCATAAACTATTTTATATATGATGGACATTTATTGAGTCATCTTTATGAATGACTATCAACCAGTGAAATCGCAGAAAAAGCTTCCAGTGTCTATAAAAATCAGAAGTTGGATATAATTACACGTTCATCTAATGAAAACGGCAAAGGCATTAGGATACGAAATGAACATTAGCTTAACGATACCTCTGCACATTTAAAAATTATTTCATATCTAATCAAAGCTACTTCACATCTAACAAATGATTATTTAGATATTTTATTAACTCCGGTGTTGACAGACTTCGTTCTCTTTTAATAAAAAAATTTCCAAATATTTCATGTGATTTGTGAAAGAGCAAAACAGCATGAACATATTTCATTTGTTTTAACAAGGAACACTAAGAAAGCTTCCAGTTGCCACGAAAATAGAATGTTGGACACAATTGCATGTTCACACAATTAAATGGCCAAAAACAGTAGGAATGCAAAGGAATATTTGTTTAGCGACACCCCAGTACATTTTAAAGCTATGTCATTTTAAACATTTGGTTATTTAGACATTTGATCAAAATCGTAATGGCATAATGTTGCGGTGTTGACAAAATGTAACAAAACCCCAAATTTTCATATCATTATTGTTGATTAGCTATGTTGAATTACCAAGCTATCTTCGAAGTATCCATTTATGATGTTTTCTAAATGAATGATGATCATCTAATACATTTAATATAACAATATATGCCAAGTATATATTTTCTCGTCGACTTCAAATAATTACACTCCACAAAAATGTGGGATGGGGGTCCTTCTTAAAATACATTAATGCGTCCGTGAATATCCGAAACTTTTATCAGACTTGATCCAACATACAATAAATAACAACAAACAAATACTTAATTAAATTATCTTTATATTACTATGCAAAAAAACCGGTTTTCGATGATACTTGTATAGGACTATGCATCTTTTAGGGTAGTACAGAGTTCTCTATTTAATTAAAATGTTTCAGTCGACCCATCCATGGCCAGAAGCACTACACACAAACGTTTTGTTTTCATGTTCAATCAAACGCTACAATAGCGTTTCAATTTATCTCTAAAATGTTACTGATGCAGGTGTTTTACAGAAAGCGGGATCAAGCATTCTGACATTGATTGTCATATTTTGTACAGCATCGAATATATGACATCCATACAAAAGGCACAATCGTCCTATTGTGACGCAATGGTGCCCTTGACACCCATTGTGACGTCAGTGGTTGTCCGTAACCCTAGTGTCAACAGACGGGATAATTATGCTTGCGAGTGTATGGAACTCCTCATTTTAGAACAAACATAATGCGAAAGTATGCTTATTTTTTCAGTTGAAAAACTATGAGATACAGATTTGGTATAAACCTGCGGCTATTTGGACAAGCGCAATTATCCTATCAAACGAGGCACGGATTTTTGCGAGAAACATTTGTCTGTTAGCGTCATATAAGGGGAAAGGGTGAGATAATCCCATTTCTGATGTACAATAAAGAGTATTACGTCCGTCTGCCGTGTTTATTATTACGGTTGCCGATTGCTACGTCTGTTTAGCAAGTTTTGTGTAGTTTAATTCAGCATTTTTTTTTTTATTCTTAATTTTATTAACTACTATTTTGCAATATTTTTAAAAATTGTCAAAAATATAAGCTTCTTTTCCCTCTTTTTTCTGTTTGTTTAGGCTATTTGTTTTTCTTTGTTTTGTTTTGTTTCAATAAATTGTTTTTCCAAAATTGATCATAAAGCAGTAAGATGTAACGGTAAAAAAGCTGAAATAGCAATAAATAAGTACCTGAAGTGTGTAGACAATTTCTCTTCAAGTCAAGTGTTATTTTATGAAGAATGATCAAGTTATTTGCTGTAATTACGTAGTTTTCTCAGAATATATCTTAAAATTATTTGAAAATTAATATTAAAGTGTTCCTAACTGAAATAAAAATAATTTAAATATTAAATAATTGATCGTGTATAAGTCGTGTCATTTTTTTTATAGTGTTTTTTTGGGGTGGGGGGGTTGGTGAGTTTTTGTTTATGTTTTGTTATATTTGAGGGGGGGGGGGCTTTTTTTTCTTTTTCTTTTTTTTGTTTGTTTTTGTTTCTCTTCTTTTTTTTTCTTTTTTTTTGTGGGTTTTTTCCCCGATAGAATAACAAGTAAAAAAATAAATAATACTCTGGATTTAAACTATACACTTAATTACTTTTATTTGTGAATTATATTGAACTTTTAGGAGTAAACTAAGGGCCCTTTAACAATTATGTAAATTAAACAAAACAGCATTTAATACCGCCTCTTCCTTGTAACATAGGCCACTTACCCCGTAATTTTCGCTGTCACTTTGGCGCATTTGACCAGCATTACTGGATTTCCGAGAGGGGGGTTGTTTTGTTGCGGTGTTGTTTGGTGTTGGGTTTTTTCTTTTTTTTTGGGGGGGGGGGGGTTGTTGTTTGTTGTTGTTGTTTTTTTGTTGTTTTTGGGGGGGGGGGGTATTTTTGGTTTGTGGGTGTTGGTTTTTGTTGTTGTTTGTGTTTTGTGTTTGTTGGTTTTTAATTTGGCAATACATACTAAATTAAAATAATTAAATTAAGAACAAAACTGCCTTGAATGGATACATATTATTTTATGAATAAAAATGAGTTGAAAACAATACTTAACTTTTGATAAGCACACATGATCAACATTTTGTGCCAACATTTGTTGTCAACAATGGTTGGGTTTTTTAAATGTTGGTCGTGTTCCCAACATTGTCTAATTTTTTTTAGATAGAGCATAGCAACAAAACGAATATTTCATAGGCGTTGGAAGTATAATTCACCTTCCAATTTGAAAGAGGGAATGTATTATTTTCAGAGTAGCTGAGAAGTTCTAAGCGGTATGGACATAAAAAAAATCTGACTAAACCATTTTATATTATTATTATATTATTATAAATACAGTAGAGGAGATTTAATATAAAAAGCAATAGTTCTTTTTTGTTTTAATAAAATAAGGGACCCCCCCCCCCCCCCCCCCCAACACTAACAGCATATAGTGTCAGGATATCAACCATGTTACTCAGTGGCGGATCCAGGAATTTTTGGAGACGAACAAAACGGGCATGTGGATAACCTATTCCCGAAAAGGGAACCCAGTAGAACAAAATTTAAGCCAGAAAAAAAGTGGTACTTAAATATATTTAGGGCGGAGTGGCCCTAGACCCGCCTCTGTTACTGACAGTCTATCCCACGTTACATCTTTGTATTGTATACAGA
This sequence comes from Gigantopelta aegis, assembly GCF_016097555.1. Classification (NCBI taxonomy): domain Eukaryota; kingdom Metazoa; phylum Mollusca; class Gastropoda; order Neomphalida; family Peltospiridae; genus Gigantopelta; species Gigantopelta aegis. The sequence goes on along the minus strand of NC_054704.1, from coordinate 89,241,282 downwards.
TATTACGACGATACAATATTTCCCAGTATTTCCAACTGTTCCCTTATTTCTCTCGCTCAGTATACGTAGTAGTCGTCGATAGTTCAGTTTCTTACACACACTTTAGTCAGAACATAACTGGCTATTTATGATAACACATACCAATAATACACGTGTGTGATATTGATTTAAAGACATACGACTGGTTGTTCCTAAGTGGTGAACCCAGTCGTATCAGCCATGCCATTTAATAAAAAAGCATGATCAAAATTGATAGCTCTGTGACGTATAAGCTAACCTGAAATTGATTACTCTGTAATGGATATGTTAGCTACAAGCGTAAAGGTTGTAAATTAGCTTTTAGTTGGAAAACCTAAATACTCCTTGTTTAAAAATATATCGCTTTCGCTCGTTAGATACGTTTTAAAACAACTCATAGAATAAATGTTATCTAACGGCCTTCATCTAACGGAGGGGAGGTTAAAGCCTATATCCTCGGAGAGCCCCACCTTCCGCACCAATCAGTGCTCTACGACTGGTATATCAAAGACCGCGATATGACAAATGCTGCAACTGGGAAGGCAGTGTTGTTGACATATAAAAGATCCCTTGCTGCTAATCAAAAGGAGTGGTCCTTAACCATATGTCCGACGCCATATAACCGTAAATAAAATGTGTTGAGTGCGTCGTTAAATGAAACATTTCCTTCCTTTTCAGTGATGCAGTTAGCGTAGATTATCATGCTTCGACTGCTAACAGATGTGCTGCGTATCGTTAAGAAAAATACCTTTCCAGTTCAACGGTTATACGGTGTATACCATCAAATCAACTCCCATAGACGACAATAGTAACATTTGGCTAAAAGTCCTACATGCAGCGTATTAATCGACATATACACCTAGCCCGAACACTGACCGTAAGAGAGCAGGTCGGACGTTTGGACAGTCATAGCGCTCTCATTACGGCCAGAGAATCAAAACTGCGCAATCTAAAAATACTGTTAACGTTTTGACGCTGGAGCACACTGATGTATTAAGTATCGGCTATTGGATGTCAAACATTTGGTAATTTAGACATATAGTCTTAGACCGGAAACCCGCTACATTTTTTCATTAGTAGCATGGGATTTTTTTATATGCACCATCTCACAGACAAGATAGCACATACCACAACCTTTGGTATACCAGTCGTGGTGCACTGGCTGGAACGAGAATCTGTGCCCACAAAACGGTAGTCGAAAATTCCCGCTCTGATAAAACTGTCCAAATGCCATCTTGCTCTCTTACGGTCAGAGTACTCGAGCTAATATACACCATGGATATAAATACTATCACCCCTCACACTTAAAGTAAATCTAAAAAAAATGGGGGATTAAGCTGCTCATTTCAGACATAACGCATAACGGGTAGTTTATGACTACCCTAGTTTCGCACAAAAAATGCCATGCCATTTTTAGTAGGACCCGTACGTTTCAAGCACAATGGTAGCTGGTAGCCTGGTACATTGACGCTAGTTCAAATTAAATTACAGGAATTTACTGGCCATATGAAACAACATTATATCACTACAACCACTCTCACATTTATCACCAATTGCATGACTGGTAGCCTCACCTGTGGGACGAAAGGTTGGGTGTACCTCCAACTTTGACCCACTCCGATACTATTTGGTGTATTAGAATGATAAGTTTGGGTATTAACGTTGTAAATTTACATAAAAGACTGAGTTGGCAGTTTTCTCACCCTTAGTTAAATCCACTGTGTTCATCTTGTGTAAACAGACCTAAAAGGTCTACATGACAAGACAGACACAAATCTACATACTAGTATCCGTAGAGACAGACAGACGTATGTACACAGACACACAAAGATAAAGATAAGAAGAACGGACGAATAAAGACAGACTGACAGATCAGATAGACGGACAAAGACAGATCTGATAGACATATTAAACACATACACATATATTCGGACCGTGCGCGTGTGCGGAGGGAGGGGGGGGATTTTAGCTCCCCTTCTCGATCAAGAAAATGTTCTTTTAATTTAAATTCATTTTCCAGGGAGCATGTCTCCACCCCCACCCCGCTATAAATAGTCTAGACACCACTGCTAAATTAAGTATCACCCTGTGCACACATAAGAGCATACCACAGGGGTGAATCTAGGATACTGAGAATGGGGGAGGGGTAAGTTTAAAACGTTAGGGTGTCAAACTGTAGCATACCAATGTTAAAACACCAGAAAACCCTACAAAGTTAAAGTTTGTTTTGTTTAACGATACCACCAGAGCACATTGATTTAATAATCATCGGCTATTGGATGTCAGTTTGTAATTATGACTCGTAGTCTTCAGAGGAAACCCGCTAAATGTGTCCTAATGCAGCGAGAGATCTTTTATATGCACTTTCCTACAGACAGGAAAGCACATACACGATCTTCGACCAGTTGTGGTGGACTGGTTGGAACAGCAAACCCACTGGCGTAGGAAGCGTGGGGCGGGGGATGGGGACGTGTGTTCCCTACTTTGTAGAAGCAGCGATAGTTTATACCGATATATATATATATATATATATATATATATATATATTTCTTACATACCCGTTGGTGAGAACATCATTCGTTACATTTGATAACACATACTTGTTTACACGTGTATGTGTGTTAACAATTTCAAGACATACGACTGACTGCTCCTAGATGATGGCCAGGTCACCAATGCCGTATATCCAATGGAAAAACAGCACGATCGAAATCGATTACATATGACGTATAGTTAACCTGACACTCATTTGTCTGTGACGCGCAAGTTAGCTACAGTTGAAAAGATTGTAAATAACTTTTAGTCGAAAAAGAGTTTAAAATTTGATTAAAACCTGGTTTTTGAGGATATGTAAAAAATAGAATAATACATTCGTGTTCATTGGATACCATTTATCTCACAACTCGTTGTTTAAAAACGTTTCAAACTCGCTTTCGCTCGTTGTAAGATAAATTGTATCTAACGGCCACTCATATATTATTATCATATATATATATGTGTGTGTGTGTGTGTGTGCGCCCCCCCCCCCCATTTTGGCACCTCCCTACACCATTTTAAACCTACAAAGACAAAATACCAAGCATTCTTGAGAATGTTATATTGTAGTGTGTGCATCAGCCAGGAAGGGTCTTGTGTTGGTGCCGTGTGAGGGGTAGATTCCGTTGTTGTTTGTTTTGTTTTTTGTGTTTTTTTGAGGGGGTTGTGGGTTTTTTACTTTGTAGCTAAAGGGGGGTAAACCCCCTTGGAACCGCCACTATACAGATCAAAAGTACACAAGCCATTCGTTAAGGAATTACAAAAGATTATGTAGCTAATCTGGTCTGGGGATAAATAACAGTAAACTGCACGCTGCTTGCACTAGTCGTTTAAGTGTGATGTATGATTGACGGTATCAGAGCGGTGAACAATGCGTTGATTTCCACACTCGTTACGTACACCCGTTTACTCTAATCAGTGCAATAATAAATTTTTTAAAAAGTATTTCAGCCGCGAATTTAAAACTACTATTAGCACTTGTCTCTGCATGGGGTGGGCAATGTAAGAAATCAGTTCCGTGTACGTGACAAGCCCCTTACTGTGATGACAACGAGGATACAAGATCGCACACGTTGACAAAACTATGCGTGACATGTTGGGTCTTCACGCGGTATTAATTCACCCAGGTTGACAGGTTCGCGGTTGTAATGCTCACGGGTTCTTATGTACACAGGAAACGAGGCGAACACTTGATCAATTACACTGTCAACCCGAGTGTTAATATAAATACACCCCTTTTGAATAAACCTTCTACCTTACGTCACAATTCAGACCTATAGTTGGCTCTGGGAAATATGAATCCCCCTCACCCCATTCCCCCATCCCCACCCACCCCATACTTTTGCGGACATTAAAATGATAGAAAAGTTTAATTTACAATGTCTTTTGAATACTGTTAAAACATACACGCATTTATAAGCGTTGTAGTACTGCATACCCTCAACATTATCATTATATAGTTTATTTATTTTTATGCACCGAGCGCGTATGCAGGGGTGTGTGTGAGAAAACACCCCTGCTAATATATATATATATATATATATATATATATTAAAAATATTTTTCAGGAAAGCATGACTCGACACTCCTAGATACTACAAGCGCCATGGTAAAGATCCCCCTTCAGGCCCGTAGCCAATGGGGGGGTCGGTCCTACCGGTCACTTTTTTTTAAATATTCGTCAACGCTTCGCGCCCTCGTGTAGGGCACTTCGTGCCTAACTGTAAGCCTAAACGACCCCCTCCCTCTCAAAATCCTGGCTACGGGCCTGCCCTTACCTCTGAAAATATATCTGCTTGTACCTTCTACCTCATTCAAAACGTTTTCCAACAAGGTCCGTTTGTAGCGGTGCCTCCCCGGAAAATATGAAAAATATCCTTTTTGGGGGGTTTAAAGTGCCCTTTTTTCTGACAGAAGACCATAAAGATATATTTTTGGGTCCTTGTTTTCTTGTGTGTTTTCACCCACCCATCTACCACCTAGTTATTTTGGATTAGGTACGACCAGTCAGATTTGGATTTCTAACCTCAGACTTCACGGCGTGGCCCACTGGGGTCGGGGGAGGGGAGGAGAGTGAAATTTAATTGTCAGACGGTATTTACTTGAGAAGATAAACCGTTTGTTGTTTGTTGTCTAAACAACCTGTATAACAACTAAGAGTGAGATCATGTGCCGAACGAAACTTAAAGTAAACATTTGATCAACATCTATAAAATGAAGTACATGTATAATGATATTCACGTTTTACAGCGAACATATCAGTCAAAACACGAATGTCTGTTCCACTCAAATTATATAGGGCCGCTTTATTGCTCTTACCAATATTAATACAATGTCAATAAGATCTTTTAAAAACGGTGCTTTATAATTTAGGTACTTACTACTACCATCTATTTTTGGTGGGTAAAAATGTTAAATCACAAATGTACATTTTAAGATGTTTTAATATTCGTTTAAAAACTACATGTAATAATTTTTAGTTTGTTGTTTTTGTTCTCTGTGTCCTCCCCAAACACTTCTTTTTCCCCACTACCTTTTATAAACATTTGTAGCCCCATAATTCGTGTAAAAAAAACCACCCAGTGTGTTAAATTACTTTCATCACCACCACTACCCCATGTTGGTGTCTCCAATGTAAAATGCTGGTTAAGCTAATGTCTGTCTCGGGGGGGGGGTATTTAAAATTTTCACATTAACTTTTTCTTTCTTTCATTTCATTATTTTCTTTATAACAGCTTGTTCTAGAGATACACTCCAACGTAGTACTTATTTTTCCAGAGATATTGGCTTCAAGAAAATAGAGCTATATTCAAATCTGTCCAGAACTTCATTATAAATAGCAAACGTTTTAGGATTAATTAACTATTCGCCTTCTTTCTTTCTTTTCTTTTTGTTTTTTTAATTTAAACTACGATATCTAATTCTATATAATGTATAATGGTTAAACTAATAACTTGTTCATCCTCTTTACCTTTTATTACTGCTATTTCCCCTTCTTTGTTAGTAAATGTGGAACAATTACTTATATACTCACTCATATTATTATTATTATTATTATATAGCCTAATTATTATGTTTTATTTTGTTGCTTGTAAAATATTCATATTGTAAAATGTTGGGAGAGGCCTTAATATAGGCTAACACCAATCGCCAGACCGCTACTGTTTTTAAACGGGAGAAAAAAAACATTTCCAGAGATTCTCAGTAGAATTTACCATATATATATTCTTCAAAAAACAGTAGGGGAACCTGAAATATTAATGTTAATATCAACTATTAGACCGAACATACGTTTTGACCACAGACATCCTAGTAAGTAACGTTCAGGTCTGTTTATCAACACACCGACAGACATTCCATAGTTTGCACGTGCATCACGCAGTTCCCCGTACACGTGCGTGGGTAGCCCGAGTGTTTATGTCCAAATGTCCGTCTAGCTCTCTTACAGTCAGAGACCAGCCTATGTCTTTTTTTGGCAATTCCTGACTACCAAACGGTAGGCAACGAGTCCCGCTCTAATACCACAACAATCCTATGTTTGACGTCAAATACCTTTACATCAATCATTTTCGAGTTAAGTGATACAAAAAAATCCACATATTAATCACTAATACACTTACTACAGAAAGAAACCCGACAGCACCCACATTTAGCTACGCTTCGTGACACTCCGTCGCATACAATTGCAAAGCTCGGCGATTTTTCGAGACGTAGACCACGTGATCGCGCACTGGGCGATTCCGCCTTGTGCAGCAGTTACAGGGGCCGTCTCATATCACGTTACAACATGGAAGAGTTGGCTAATGCCGTTTTGGATGAATTTGGATTTCATTACGTCATTACAACCAAAACAATTACACATTATTGATTCCATTTTGAATTTGAAGGATACATTTGGGGTGTTAACAGGATACGGCAAAAGTATGTGCTACGTACTGCCTCCTCTTATGAGACGACCCCTGTAACTGCTGCACAAGGCGGAATCGCCCAGTCTCGAAATAGATCGCCAGCTTTGTAATTGTTGCGACGGAGTGTCACGAAGCGTAGCTGAATGTGGGTGCTGTCGGGTTTCTTTCTGTAGTATGTGTATTAGTGATTAATATGTGGATTTTTTTGTATCACTTAACTCGAAAATGATTGATGTAAAGGCATTTGACGTCAAACATAGGATTGTTGTGGTATTAGAGCGGGATTCGTTGCCTACCGTTTGGTAGTCAGGAATTGCCAAAAAAAAAGACATAGGCTGGTCTCTGACTGTAATGAGAGCGTGTTTATGTCCAAATGTCCGTCTAGCTCTCTTACAGTCAGAGTACTCGGGCTAGTGCGTGGGGTGTCATTCTCGATTTTGACAATTTTCAGGAAGGTCGATTAATCACTGTGGAACATTATTTCTGTCAATCTTTTTCATTCTGTTGATCATACAGTTGTTATTGTTTTGTTTTTAGTCATTTGTATTGTTTGAATTTGTGATTTACTGATTAAAAACCGTCAACTTACAAATTTCACTTCTGACCCCAATCGTCCTTCAAGATCTTTGGTGGTTATAAAACCTACTGAACTACCGGTTGTAATGTTTGCCCAATTAATTCACTATTATCATATAACCATTCCCCACAGCTAATATACCTTACAATTTTGGCAATTAGAGTTTCCCTACTTTTTTTGAAGAGTATATTATTATTATTATTATTTATTTTTATTTTTTTCTATTTGCAATATCCCACGCAAGGCCCCGTCAAAGACGTCCACTTGCCGGAAAAGAATTCTGACCCGATGCATTGTGGGTTTGTTGGCAAGGAAAATATTATGGCGGTGTGTGCCTTATAGATAGACAGCTTTATGATCAATATGCTATAAAATTACGATAACAGCGTGTAATTTTGAGATAAAAAGACTTAATTCAAAGCCTATAGAAGACGTGATTGGCAAAATATTCACACATCGAAGTTATATGAGACAAATAATGACAAAATCTGGTTTTACAGTGTGTTTACGTCGTCTGCAAATACAACATGTTGCATGACGAACGCTTCATGTTTTGTGGATAAAATGTTTTTCCCCGTTATACAATATAGGAAAGAGACTTATGTTGTAAAATAATATTTGTGACGTGACTTATGCTGGTGTCAATATAGGAGGTCATGATTTGAATATAGATTATGCATGAAGAGGTAAGTAACGACCAATCCATCATCCATGTGTCGTTTGGCCTAAATTTGTCTGAAGCTAAAAGTGGTAAAATAATGCCATTTTACAATGTGTATCTGCATCTTGTTTTGTTTCACTTACTTGTGTTGGATATGCTTTCAGCCTTTCACTTTAATATAATTCAGTATAAATTAGAGAGAGAGATAACCAGTGAAATGTGCTCTTGCCCTTACATGAAATATTGTTCTATAATTTGTCCCTTTTTTCATACTATGGAATTTACTACAAGTTATTTATTTTTTAGCCAATTGTTTTCTATAATATATATATTATTCTATATATTTTTGTAAATAATTTCAGTTTGGTTTGACATAAAGAGATAAGTAAAAGTGTTTTAAAAATAACAAAAATATACTTATTTTGTGGTCAGTTTAGAAAACAGTCTGCTTAGAAATAAATAACTTGCAGCAAAATTCCATAGTATGTAAAAAGGCGTTCCCCATGGGACAGACTGTCACTATAGTAGAACACAAAAATAGTAATGTGTTTTGTTATTTCCAAAACACTTACTTTTCTTCTTACGTCAAACCAAACTGAAATTATTTACAAAAATATTTTTGGATAAGGATGGGACTGACTATAGATTCAGGGACAGGACGTAGCCCAGTGGTAAAGTGCTTGCTTGATGCAAGGTTGGTTTGGGATCGATCCCCATCGGTGGGCCTATTGGGTTATTTCTCGTTCCAGACATATCAAATGCTGTGGTATGTGCTATCCTATCTGTGGGATGATGCATATAGAAGATCCCTTGCTACTAATGGAAAAATGTAACAGGTTTCCTCTCAAAGACTATATGTCAGAATAACCAAATGTTTGACATCCAATAGCCAATGATTAATAATCAGTGTGCTAAAGTGGTGTTTATGAAATCTGTAGAAATTTGTTTGGTTTTTTATAGTGCTGCAACGATAAACCGGTATACCGCGATAATTGATCAGCTCGATACGAACCGCGGTACAGTTTTGCGTATCGCGATTTTTATACGCTATTTTTTTTCCTTGTATTTTATTTGACTTGAAATAGGCAAATAAACAAACAAAAACCACATCATTTTATTAATTGGTGGTGACAGGAAGTGTAACTATCACGTTAAGCGTAGTCGGCTTACTTGTTGGCATACGAAGTGATAGGTCGGTTATACTTGGTTCTGACTTCTAAACAAAACGTGTTTAATGTCCATTGAAAATAACCAGTTAACGATAATTACAAATAAATGTTTTGTTACTTATACATTATCATTCATTGTTCATTTACGTTGGAATACGGCTACGGCTATCATCTTCAAAGAAATAAACCAACAAGTGAGAATCACACTTCGCTGTTTTTCACTGAACTCGGAATACTTCAGCCGATCGTTCAAAATACCTCGGCTAATAACCTCGGCTCTGGTTTGGTCGATCTGCCGAAACATAGCGACTCAATACGTACATTTCCGTGTTAAGCGAGCAGCAATGGAAAAGCCCGATAGTAAGGATTTCCGAATGTGACAATTTATAAATAGTTTGACACCGTCACACCGGTGTTCTAGTAGACAAGTATTGTGTTAAAAAATAAAAATATGGCCTAAAACATTTAGCCTGACAGCTGAAACTAATAAAAATCATTAAAAAGTTATGCCTTCTGTTTTCATTAAAAAAAAGACCCAACCCATAAATATTAAATTTAAATAATATCAACTATATTGCAATACATATTGCAATACGGTTTCTTATATCGCAATACGGTTTTGTCCGTATCGTTGCACCCCTAGTTTTTTATCTGTGTCATAACATGGCAGTCCTACAGTTTGAGCTATATATTGTGGTCAAAATCAGGTCTCTGTAGACAAAACACCTGATGTAAACACTAATCGAGATAATACAAATTATTATTAATTTTCTCAGATTAAAAATACCTCCCTTTTGAGGCAAAGTACCTTTTATGGTATGTCATTGACAGACATTTTCCACGCCATCATCATTACATAGTAAATAAAACATTTCTTTCCCTAATTTCACTTCATATTTTGCAACATTTGATTTAATTGTAAAAAAAATAATTAAATCACATTTTTTTCATTCAATTAGATGCGTTAGTAATTGTCAAACTAAAAATTTTAAATGACAATTTTGCATTCAGAGTTTTCCATTATTCTGAAAATAAAAGCATCATGCACCTAATTTATTGTTATAGGAAGATGCAAAGTGACATCATTGGAAACACTGATATCATTAAAAATTAAAAAACAGCTATGAGCTATCATAGCTGGGATGTGATTGTTATATGAAAGAAAAAGTCATTTGTATACTTTTATTTTTTAGTGTAAAAACACATCAAATTTAAAAAGATCAAAGAAACAACATAATGATGATGTATTTAATTTGTGTGAAGAAAAAACAATGGTGCAGACATTATTTGTTAAGAGCATTAATTAATGTAAGCACCCTAAAATAAAAAGAAATATATATTCTTGTGGGTAGTTTTTTTTAGACCATACACGTTTAGTTATATTTTTTTATTGGTTTTTATAATATCTAATATATCAGGCATTGAATTTGGGGATTTTGTTTTGTATTCTGCAAGAATCATAAACATGATTTAATATAGATATTTTGGGATTCCTTTGCATAATTTTACACTTCTGACTCAAAATTGGGGATTCGCGAAAGCATGGAATCACGCTGAATTCATAGCCTGCATATCTGAAATATGAAGTATTTACATTTTTGCTACTAGTCATGCATGCCTGACCACACTGACATATTGAAAATTTAAAGTGCACTTGTATACAACTTTTACCCATGATTGTTGTGAAACATAAAGACAATATTCTAGTGGTAAGACTGGCAGAAAAAAATTGTAACATTTTTATTATTAATTGTCTCCACATTTTCATATTATGCAAAAATGCTGAAGAGAAAATTATTAACTGAAAAAAAGAACGTGGGCAGTGGTATTTAATAATAAGTTGTTTAAGAATTTTAGTACTTTCATCAGTTCTAAACCTAATGCCAGTATCTATGCTACCCACATTTACTTGTCAGAGGTAGCATTAAGGATTTTTTCCCAGGAGTCCATTTTTTTTCCAATGGACTCATTTGCTCCTGAATTGGCTCATTTTCATGAGTACATTCTGAAAATCCATGAGTCCATATTTTTTTCGGAAATAACAGCTTAAGAACACGTTTCCATAGCTTCAGTCAAGACGGACAACATCCACGTCTTGTACGAGTTTGTTATTTATTTTTTTAATGTTAAAAATTGTGTTTTGGATTGTTCAAAGCGAACAACTTTGGCGGCCATGATTGTTTCTAGGTCTGATGTCAGGCAAGTCCAATTTCCAAATAGGGGTGCGATGCTTGTTACTCTCTTGGTTATCGTATTGATATTATGTTGTTATAGTTTAGTTATTTGTTATCAAAATAAACCATTAATGATGCATATCTAATTTAGATTGTTTGTAAGGGAAAATCTATCCGCTTGTAGAAATATTCAAAGAAGTCAGTAAACTGTATAGCTACATTCGGTTCTGTTTCGAATGAAGTTACAAGGATTTCCGATTGCCCAATATCAGTGTGCCAATTTACGTCATTTTGTAGACTTTAATTTCGTTAGTAGTGTTGTTTAAATAAATAATTAAACAAATCCACAAAATACCTAAACTATATCAATGTTCAGACGCATAGTGATATATTGATGTAGTTTGCAGATATAGTGGCTGCAATTATTAAGTTATTGTGACATTTCATCTTTCCACTATAGTAAGGTACACGTCAACTGTTAACACGGCTCTGGTGTTAGTAACATAGCCCGTGTTCTGCTTACGGAAACCCCATTGATTGTAATGTACATTGGCTACATACGGATTTCCGATGGCGTTTCGGCCTGAGAGAATAAACCATAACCAACTGAAGCGTCCTCTATACCTTTCAAAATATAGGCTCGTCTTGCCATTCCCACAATTCCACCAGACGATCAGGAGAAGAAAGTGATTTCCACTAATTTTTTACAATAGGTTTATAGTGGGAATGATAGCGGAGATCATGGTGGGATTATGAGTGACGGATTGACTTGGCTAAATGATTCCATGCGTCCAGATCACTTAGGGCGTGTTGATGATGAAATAATGGAATAAACGTGTCTGGAATGCGTCTTAAATTGGCTAAAACAAAACCATTTCCAGTATGGCCCTCTATTTCAGTCAAAAACTCTTAATCATTGACTTATGTATGATCAGGTTATAAAAAATATAGTACCCTTTGCATTTTTTTTATTCCATTAATATTAGTTTCAACCTATGTTAGCCAATCTTAGCTTTCTGTTATGTTTAGGATTTAATGTAAAAAAAATTCTTCATAAAATAATTACTTTGATTTTTGATATTTCTTTTATTAAAAAAAAGATTAATATGTACATGCGTGTGTCCATGACTTAGTTTATAAATAAGTACAGTTGCACACACACGCACACACAAATTAGTCATTTCCACATGTAGAACTTTATAAATGAGTAGTTAATCTAAAACAGTATATATAACAGTATATATGTATGCTCAAGTGGGTTGTAAATATGATTTAAGTGGCCATTTAACAAACAATTTCTTTTTGACACTATCTGTGATTTCCATTATATTAAATTGCATGTATCACATAAATCAGTCGATGTAAAGAAAGTTTATAGGCACAGTTCAGTAAATCAGTGTTCTGTTGGGCAGCACCTTGGAGCAGTTGCAGATTAAAGTGTGGTTTCTGTGATTTGTATGACACCAGCCAAATGATCAGATTTGGGTTGTGCAAATACTTGACACAGAAAATACAGCGCTCACGGAGACATGTTTAATCCTTTCAGCTGAATAAAATAGTTGATAACAGCTGATACTTCAAAGATAACTATTGCATATTTCATTTGCCATTTTAAAACTGTAGAGTTGGTAATTTGACGTAATAAATTATTGATATATTCAGTAACGTCAAACATTTATTTGTTTACTATCAGTTGAAGAGCATATGTCTCTCCTTATTATGTTCCTCTTAACTCAATATTAAATGTGTAATGACATTTAATAAAAAGTCTGAAGATTTGTGATCATTAGTTGTAGGGCAGTTCATGTCAGAAACTTTCAAAATGTTTAAGGCATTGTCATACAGTTGTCAATAGAAATTAAATGGCTACTGTGGCTGTGTTACTGCATCAACAAACTATTGAAAACCATGTTTGTTTTTATGTATCATATTTGAATGATTTAAAATGCATGGTTTTGATAAATTGAAAGAAATTTAATGATACCTTACTTCATTTTTAAACTATGGCTATTTGGTGCCCAACATGGTTCTTTTGAAATTTACCACCTTATAGGCTACTTTACTGATAAAGCAAGGCTTATGTTATATACCAGGCCTCTCCATTTGCCAAAATCAAATAAAGGTAAATGATACAAGTTGATTGTAAAAACACTCGTATGTTCCATCTTTGAGAGAGTATGAGGCAAGTATGAGCAACTGCTCACCTGTCCTGGAGAAGCCTGTGTGTGTCCACAGAGGGCAATCGATCTTGAGCCCCATCACACCTCAAACAAGAGTTTTGCCATGGAGTTCTCAGGAAATTATCCAGGCATTCTGTTGATCTGAACAAAAGCCCCTTCAGGGAACATTTTGTTAAGTATCATGTCATGATTCACTACTCAAGTTACAGAGATCGCTACACAATTTTAAAACATTAAACAGTAGTTGCTAATCGATTTTCAGTTGACTAGAAACATCGCTAATCAAGATTTTGAAAACAAAATGTTCCCTGCCCTTCCCCAAAGAAAGCAGCACTAAACATTCCCAATATTTAATTATGTCTGTTCCAATAAATTAATTCAACATTGAAAAAATATCCCACAGACATGGAACCCTGGCAAAACATTCTGGATAAATCCCTGGCTACACCCCATCCCATTTTTAGTAATGATATACATGTAGCTTTTTCATAAAATCTGTGGTTTTTATTACTTAAAATATCTTGTTAATTTATCACTCTCTGTCCAGGTTATTATTATTAATGTATAGATGTCCAATCAATGTCTAAGATGCTTATGCAAACTGTTGACATTTGGTTCCGTCTATAATCACTATTTTAGTAAATAATTAATGGCATGACCTTAGATTTTTGTGTCTTGTTGAGTTAATTGCATATATTATTTATTTTGCTCTTTTTTTTAACCATCTGTTATCGAGACTGTAATAAAAACATTGCTGGTTGATAACCAACATGAATGTACTAAGATTTATGTTTGTGTTTATGTGCAGCAGGTTAAGTAGGTTTAACATTGTAAGAGTGATCGAGTACACAGCTGGAGTGTGGGGAGGTGCAAGGCCGCTATACTGATAACATGCTTTCTTACTACTGTTAATCATTTTAGGCTTTAACAAAAGTATGTGTTTTGGGGAATGTGCTGAAATTATTTTTTTTTTTTTTACAAATTTACTCTTCTCATCAGGGTTTCCTCCAGAGGGTACGGAGAGTAAAATTATGTTCCCTAAAATTTTGAAAATTAATTAATACATTTTTTTTAAAGATGTATTTTAGTAAGAGAACTTCTATTTAAAAATGTTCAAAGCATATGAATATAGTTATTATATACTGTCTAATTTCAAAAGGTTTCAGACTCATAACCATCTAGTAGAGGCACTGTTTTGTTTTTATTACATACTCCCAAATTATTTTCTGGTTGAATGAAATGTATGAGTTGTCATATTATAACAAATCTTTCTATTTTTAATAAGGCTAGAAAATTATGGAAAATTTAGGTAGTTTGCATTATAGTGTCATCTGCACTTGCTCAACAGTTCAGTCAAAAAGCTTTCAATTACTTTGATACAAAGTCCAGGGCCCGAAACTGCCAGTTGCCAAATGTGACCAAAATACTGTTTGGGCGACTTTAAATAATAAAAATAATGGCCTTAGTCATTAAAAAGATATTATTTGGGCGATCATTCTATAACATATGAGCTACTATTAATAATTGTATGACATAAAGTTATTCCACATTAAAATCTTGCTTATGGTTCACAAAACTGAACGTATATGCTTCCCATAATTTGCCTACATCCATTTATAAACATCGATTTTGTAGACCATTCGGAAAATCTCATTTCAATATCATGGATGTTGATATCTGCTGTCTAGAAGTGGCTTTTCAAATCAGTATTACTTATGCTTATTTTTATAAAAAAAATTATAATTAAACTGAACAAACCTGAAATATGAATATTTTTCGCATTTGGGCTACCTAAAGCAAGTTTGGGACACTAAAAATGAAAATTTAGTGGCCCAGATATTTTGTTTTGGGTCACATATTTTTCTGATGAATTTCGAGCCCTGAAAGTCATTATCACATTTCAGACTGGTTTTAAATCTACTGATGTATCGTGTTACACATTACTTTTTGTGTCTATTAAAATTATCAATGTCTTGTGAACATTTTATACCCATTTTGACAATCTATTTACGGAAATACTTTTACCATGAATTTTTTTTTTTAATATTCATGTTTTTTCTGTTATAATAATAATAATAATAATAACAAAATCTTTATTTATAGAAGGTAGCTCAGTTAGTTCTAGACTATTCTCCCCTGAGGCCTTCTTACTAATTATAACAATAATAATAATGTTCTTGAGTATATTGTATGCACCAAAATACCTATCTGGATGTTTATGAATTAGTTTGTATTTTTTTTTCACAGGTAATCTCAAATGCATTTTTTTAGTGGATCATGGAAAAAGAAACAACTGCTATGTGATGAACAAATACGACATACTGGGGGTTGTAGGTGAAGGTAAGTCACTGTGAGCTACATATAGTCTTATTCATTTTTAAAAGCTCCGGTAAATGCAATCACCTTTTAAAGTTCGCATTCTGTTATATTTTTAATTTGTCTTCTGCATGAAAGTTTGTGTGTTTGGCACCATTAGAAAACATTGCAAAAGCCCTTAACATTTCTGCCGTTCAATCATTGTACTAATTACTGACCACTTGTAATTGAAATATTTGTAGCAACAGATTGTGTACTCTTATTTAGCTCACTGGTAGAATGCTCATCTGAGGTGGGGTGGGTCACTGGATCGACTCCTCCCTCAGTCAATCCATTGGATTATTTCTCATTTCCTGCAGTGATCAATGATTGGTAAATATCAAAGAACATTATGTGTGCTGTTGTATCTGGAATTTAAGTGTATATCAAGTATTTTTGCTAAAATGTAAGTCTCTGGGGTGGGAATGTGTGTCTTTTCTAATTTTCCTGCCCTTGTGTTGTAACTACCCAGTGGTCACTGACTAATATGCTGTGACTAGTTTTATTGAACGGAAATTCTTTTCCATTATTTATGTTGAATTGTTAATATCTTGCATGGATATTGGTAATTTGTTGACACCCAACAGTCAATTTACATGGAGTTTAATTAAAAAATTTTTTTATGAAAATGATCTTGGGTCAGAGAGATTAAAAATCCAAAATCCAAAAGGTTTTTATCTTTTTGTTCATCATAATTATTATTGATTTTTAAAATGAATAGTAAACAGTCGTTTAATATTTGCTGTTAAAAAATAATTTAGCATACCAGTATATATGTCACTGACTATAAGGAGTTGGTTAACAATAAATGTTGGTTTTGTGTGTGCTGTGGTGTCATTAAACATTTGTTTATTCCTTGTTTGTTTTGAAACACAAGTGGTCAGTTTACATGTTGTTCTGGGACATCGAGATCAGAGTATTTTAAATCAAATAATGTTCTATATATTTCATTGATAAGCAATAATAACACAGTCAAACCTGCCAAAACCTTATCATGTTGGGACCTAGATAGTATAAACAGGATCTGGTTTTGCAGACTGAAACAGGGTGGAAACTTTACTTTCATGCTTGCCAGCTGAGCCAGAATAATTGTTTTTAAATTTTTTTTATATATTATACTGGTCTTTATTAGTCCTCTACCGGTCCAACCGGAGGGGAAAATAGGTTTCATCTCCATACGTCTGTCTGTCTGTCCATCTGTCTAATTTATAGTTTTCCAGACTTTTCCCCGCAATGCCTCAAGATATTGAAAATATTTTATATAGCTTTATCATGTACAGTTACAGATCAAGTTTTACTTTCACGGCGATATACACATTTTTGACAGAGTTATGCCCCTTGAGATATAAAAAATAGTTTTTCAGACTTTTTTGGGGGCAATGCCTCAAGATATTGAGCTGAAATTTTTTATATATCTTTATCATGGACTGTTACAAATCAAGTTTGACTTTTATGGCAATTAACTAATTTTTTTATGATAAGAAAATTTGTTGGCCCCTGGTAAAGGACATGTATTGCTTTAGCAGTACTCTCAGAATGCTTGTTAAATTTAACCAGCTTCAAAAGTAGTCACAAAGAAACATAAAATAATGGTGGAATTATGATATCATATTTCTATTTTAGTATGAAAATTTATTTTAAAATAAGAAAGAAAGAAAGAAAGAGACATTAAAAAAGAAGATCTTGGGCAACTGCTAATTGTCAACCCTGCTGAAGCTTTGCATCTGGTTTTACATAAAATATTACTGAGCGTGCGTGCTGTTTCCCTGGCAGCTAATTACGTGAAGATTCCTTGATTAGTGCCCTACATGCATGTACATACATAGACCAGGCTGTGTGATGGCGTGTCAGTCACACATACTGACGTGTGTTTCATGACCCATAGTCATCCACACATACTGACGCATATTTCGTGACCCATAGTCATCCACAAATACCTTAATTGTTATAGGTCACAACTGACGTGGAGTTGGAACATTTTACAAACTTGTGTTGATTTCTGTATTAAATTCACCCTTCTGTCTTTGAATTAAGATTATACAAAAACTAACTTACACAATATGCATCAGGATGCTCATCCATTTATTATCACAAATTATAACTTCAGCACTATGGCAGGCTGTATTTGTATTTCATTTTGCATGAGATCAGTACATGTCTGCTCTTGTAAGTCAGGTGTCATTTCAGTTTTTCTGATTGTTTTATTTTTCAAATGCAAAAAAAGAAGCACAAAAAAACAACTTTAATATTTATTTTCAGTTCAGTATAAAAACAAATTAATGAATTAATAAACTCTGCAAAGTTTTCAGGTTTTTTAATTGTTGCTGTTGTTGTTCTAGTGTCATTTTTGTCCTAATTAAAATATTGAGTTGTTTAATCTGGTTTATTTTTTTGAAGTAATAGAATATTATAATTCAGATTAAGTGTCCCACTTGGAAGTTGATTTAAAAGCAGTGAAATAAACACATAATATAGTGCTTTCGCCATAGTAGACTTAGTCAGAAAATGTAAATGGAGCAGTCAGTGTATAGACACAAATAGTTCTAAAAATAATGTTAATAATTTACATGGAGTTTAGTAACAAATTATTACAAATTAAAACACAATCTTTGTATAAAAATAGGTATCAGTTATGGGTTTTTTCTTGTTTTTGAGTATTGAGGAGGTTAAAAAACCGACAGGTTTTTACCTTTCAGTTCATCATACCGGCCTTGGTGGCATCGTGGTTAGACCATCGGTCTACAGGCTGGTAGGTACTGGGTTCAGATCCCAGTTGAGGCATGGGATTTTTAATCCAGATACCGACTCCAAACCCTGAGTGAGTGCTCCGCAAGGCTCAGTGGGTAGGTGTAAACCACTTGCACCGACCAGTGATCCATAACTGGTTCAACAAAGGCCATGGTTTGTGCTACCCTGCCTGTGGGAAGCGCAAATAAAAGATCCCTTGCTGCCTGTCGTAAAAGAGTAGCCTATGTGGCGACAGCGAGTTTCCTCTTAAAAACAGTGTCAGAATGACCATATGTTTAACGTCCAATAGCCGATGATAATATAAAAAATCAATGTGCTCTAGTGGCATCGTTAAATAAAACAAACTTTACTTTCAGTTCATCATATTATTATTGATTTTTAAAATGAATAACAAAAAGTAATATATAATATTTTTTGATGACAAATAATTCAATATATATGTATGTATGTATGTATGTCTTTAACATGACTTCATTTATTAACTATAAGGGGTTGGTCAGCAATTTAATGTTCTTGTTAAGAACAGTCCAGCATCAGTTGTTGAACCACCTCTTACTGGTTAATGTATACAGTCATGTTTCAAATAAGTATACTGATACAATGTTACGGACATGTTGGTTGCCAGTCCAGATTGGGTACTGAAAAATAGGGGATCTATAATGTAGTAACTGTTTTCTTTTTGACCATTTAGTTAGTCAGATATAAAAAATATAAACATTTAGAAAACCAGGACCAGGAATTTGGCCAATTCTAACAAGAATGTTGATCATTCAAGGTCCCTTTTTTTTCTTCAAATTCCTCTATATTTAATATAAATTTAATATAAATGTTAAATGTAGAATATGTTTTACCTGTGATCATTGCATCTATTTCCAATTTAGCTAATATATTTTTATGCTGAGATATCGATAAATGTATATTAGTAATTTATTCATCCATTTATATCTATTTTAGGTGCCTATGGAGTGGTATTAAAATGTCGTCATAAGGTAAGATGTTTTGAATAAACTTATCCAGGACCATTTCCAATCAAACTGTCTATTTTAGTATGTTGAAATGCTTTTACACATAAATAATTATGTCTCTAAAGGTGCTTTTAAAATTGCTGTTTGTATTCCAAAATTGTGACAATATATTTTTTAAATATGGTATCTTCTAGTTGGTAAGATCTTGAAATAAATCCAGATTGGAAAAGGGTTAATTTGTTCACAGATAACGGTGTTTATTATTTCTGAAAATCATTACAAATTCTGTGTAAGTTTGTAGCATACTAAGGTTGACAGTAATAACTTAGATTATCGAGATTCTGTAAGCCTAATGATTCAGTGTCTGTTACTTTGTGGCAATGAGCAGATTAGTGAAACTCGGGATGGCACTTGACCACATTGCATCATGATACCACTATCCTGGACAAATAGCCCAGGTAGTCGAGGTCTGCAATTATTTATTCATCCCCAAGGTTTCGATTGGATATAAGCAAATAACTGAAATCCATTGACAATAAGTGAGTATAATGCTAAAAGTTACAATGTCTGGTGGTATCAAACATCAAATTCGGGCAATAATTATAGATATTTGGGCAAAATGTGCTAACTTGATACCTTTTTACCATGTACTTCCATCATTCTACCCTCAAAATTAGTTGTAATGCATATAAAAATGTGTAGTGATTCATATGCAACCCTATATAGCTGTTTGATTATAATGATAATATAAATAAATGGGAGGTTTTTTCTTCAGATTCAGGCATTTTCGTTTAATTCTGGCAAAAACAAGCCTGCGCCCTTACAAAAATGGGAACCCGTACATCAGTGGGTGGGCATTGTAGGGGCCTGTCCCCCATAAAAAAAATTTGCAACAGTTATATATGTATATATATTTTTTTTTCACTTTCTACGTTGAAGAATCCGAGGAATCCCTTTGGGAACGTTTGTAGCCTTCAGCCACATGTCATTGCCCCACCCCAAAAAAGAGAGGATTTTCTGGATCCACCACTGGTACCGTACAAATAAGCATAGCCTATATGCTGGCAGCAGCTGTTTTCTACTCTAACCCATTCATCTCTTTCCTGGGTAAACATCCGATTGTAAGAGTAAACCCCAGTTGGATACTAAAAATAAGTTATGGCCGGTGTGTTTTGACAGTGATTAATGTTATAAATCTCAAATGGGTATTATTTCTTTTTTACTGTTGTGCTTTTCCTAAGTATAATTGTGTAATCTAAAATGTGTATTTGGCCACAGATTAACTGCTTCACTGTGCTTATGTAAAGCATGGACCTGTATATATTTTCAGTTCTTTTGACTTTCAAATTCATCAATTGTTATTCCCTAACCCACAATCATTGTGCTTCTAAAGCCTATAGTAAATGTTATGTTAGTAGGATTGTTATGAGTTCAGCAAGACGGCACTATAATCTCTTACAACACGATGCACATCACGAATGGCCTCTTGTTACATACAATATTTATGTTCTGCTTGACTTACAATACAAATAACAAAAGCGGATTATGCATCCTATGGGGCCATAAATCTGCTTTTTTAGTACTTATGATTTGCCCTGTGAAAGAGCAACATGTGTCTAGTGGTAGATCAGTAGATAGCCTATAGAAGTGCAATGATTGTACAATAGGTCCCTGCTATTTTATCGGTCTGTGTATCAAATCAAATCTTTATTTCTCGATGTATGAATTATACAAAGAACATGGGACATATTTAGGTCGCCTAAGCCAAAGGCACAAGCGACCTATTGCTATCTTGTGTTCGGCTATAGTCGTACGATGTCCGCCATGCAGTAATTGACTTTTTTTGTGTGTAAAGTTTTCACATTTTAGACTTCTTCTCTCTTCTCCCAAACTACTTGGTTTATCTAATTTTTTAATGTCATTGATGTCAGGTCCCCTATTTGTCCCCACGGAGGGGGTGAAGTTCATTATAGATACATTGTATATAGAGAAATGCATTTAAGAATTCCAGTCTAATTTTTTGGGACACCTTTTTGGCACATGGAGAAACAAATTTGTAAATCTGGTAATTCTGACTCTTCTCCATCCCCCCCTCTCTCCCTCCCTCCCTCCCTCCCTCCCTCTCCCCCCCCCCCCCCCCCCCCCCCCCCCCCCCCCCCCCCCCCCCCCCCCCCCCCCAAGAGCATTAGCAGCGGAGCCCAAGAAGGGAAGATTAAGCCAATTTTTAAACATCGCCCTATTGGGAGAAATTAATCAAATTAAAAAAAAAATCTTCTTCTTTACTTTCAGAAATGCTATAAACGAAAAGTCTTTATATATATGTAACGGTCATTAGATTGTTTATCAAAGTTTTGAATTTTTATTAATATAGGATCACATGTATGTGTCTTGGGAGGGATGAAGTTCACAATTACTAGACCATTTCCAAAAACTATTGGTGGGAAGTTTCTTCGACCCACAGAGAATCAAAATCATGAATTTGGTCATTCTGGACAGTCCACACACACCCACACACACACACCCAACCCCCCCCCCCCCCCCCAAAAAAAAAACCCACACAAAAAAACCCCAAACAAACAAACTAAAAACCCAAAACAACAACAACATAATAATAATTTTTAAATGGGTGTCGTGCACTCAGTGAGTCTGGTAGGTGGGGTCAACAATTTACTGAGGTGACCATTTAGGCCCATGTGCCTCTTATTAAGCATATAGTCATATATGGAATATGTAGACATTTTTCCTTTAATGTTTAGTTACAGTATAGATGGAATCAAATTTTAACACTACTTAACCATGTCTGAAAAAAGTTCTTTAATGTTTGGATTTTTTTTTGATCTTTTGTAGGAAAATGGAGACATGGTTGCAATTAAGAAGTTTAAAGATAGTGAAGGTAGTGTGTTGTTTTAATTTTTTAAAATGTTTACAGTTTATTTATGTTGTGACTTTGCTGTGCTAAAGTTGTGTACCTGCTGCTAAGATGGGTAATAGCTATTTTTAGTGTGTTGCTAAAAGTGAAAACAATTTATAATGATTGCAGATGTATTGTTACTAGTACATTAGACACTACTGTAGTTGTTTTGGATCATTAAATTAAATAGCTGTTCAAAATAATATATTTTTAAAAAGTATTATCTTTAGATTTGTATTGCTTGCATGTTTTGTGGTGTGTTATTAGTTGGTTGGAAAATAAAATGTGTCAAGTTCAGTAATTATTGAGTTGAAGCACCTGGCACATTGTCCACATTATTTTCATGAGCTACAGCATTAGTTGGAGGAAAAAGAAAGAAAAATGATGAAGTGTGGCTGAAAAAAACAAACAACATTTAGTCAGGCCAGTTTGTGCTAGTCAGTGTAGCAAGCAGTATTTGTCTTAAAGTTTATTCCTGTCTTTATTGGCAGTGTCGATCTTTAACTACAGGTAGGGAATCAATCTGTTCAAACTTTTATAATATGTCATCCTTGACTGCAGATTCTAAGTAGTGTCAAACCTGCTGTTTGAATAGCCGAGTGTTTGATGTATAACGAACATTAAGGTGTGGTTTGAATTTTTAATTTGCAAGCTTGGCCACATCATATCAAGGTAACACCATGATTGCATGATTTCCTTTGGGAATACAAATACCAAACAGATTGGGTGTCTCTGGTTGCTAGACAAATAAACAGGTACTTATTGACTATTGGACAGATGATACCAGTACATTCTTTTTGGTTTGTGTTTTTATTCCTGCAGTTTGAATTTACTTCCTAACCAGGGCCTCAGTATTGATACCAAATAATGTTGATTGATTACCGTAGACTGAACACCGGTCGTTTTATTGGTTTGCTTTGTTGCAATTAATGGACTGTGAATGGGGCCACCGATATGTTTCATGTTTCTCCACACTGTTTATCTAGCTATTGATTGCGGTACTTGTTATTAAGTCTCCCCTTACGTGACTGTTAGTACATGAGATTAGCCACTGTATGCCTTGTGTGTGTGTATTATGTGAGATTCTATTTGTTCGAAAATTGCTGTTTGTGTTGCTTGTAAGAGTACAAAATGATCCTCTATTAAATTGGATGGGACTTAATTAAAATAAAAATGTGTGTGAGAGAGACAGAGAGACAGAGAGAGACAGACAGACTGACATAGAAATAGTATTTAGTAGCTGTCTCATTTGTTAATTAAATGTTGTTTTAACTATCTAGTTAATATATTTCTTAGTAAATTCTTTTCATATTGAGTTGAATATTTGTTTTCATATTTTAAGTCAGCAACAACATATTACCTTTTCTTTTAATTTAGAATCCAAACATCTTATTTTGGGGTTTAGGATTTTGTGTTTCTTTTTTAACTATTGGTATATTTTATTGTTGGGAATACTTCACATTGAAGTCATATACGCCTCAACCCACTTGACCTATTTGAATGTATAACAGGTTAAATGGTTGGTTGATTTCAAGATCCCATCCACCATGGTTTAACCACATCTGCCTGTATAAGTTAACAGTGGTCGATTTCTTTAATACACTGATTAATAATATTTCCACTTAATAGGGAATATTTTGTTTTTAAAATTTTGATCAGTGGTATTTCTAGTCAGTTGAAAATTGATTATTGGGTAGCAAGTACTATTTTATGTTTTAAAATTGTGTAGTGATCTCTTAAACTTGCATAGTGAATCGTGACGTGATACTGAACAAAATATTGCCTGCTTATTATATAAGACATTTAAGTAACTTAGAGTTCCGAAATACAAAATCAAATTAATTTGTATTGTAATGCTGTTAAAGCATTTTACACACCCATGTGAGAGATTCCCATTATAGATCATTTTAATCTCCAACATACATTGGAGATCACTTTCAAGACTTGTGACTGGTTGTTCCATAGTGATGATCTGTTTTCCACAGCCATACTATCCCAATAAAATGAGCAAGACCGAAATTGATTGCTGTGAGATATAAGTTAACCTGGGACTGATATCTTTATGATGCACAAGTTAACAGCAAGTGCGAGTACTGTAAATCAGTTTTAGTTGGGGGAAAAACGTTTAAATTGTTGACATTTCCAGCCAGTGCACCACGACTGGTATGCCAAAGCTGTGGTATGTGTTTTATGACTGTGGGATACAATATAAAAGATCCCTTGCTACTAATGGAAAAATGTAGCAGGTTTCCACTGTAAGACTATATGTTAAAATTACCAAATGTTCGACATCCAATAACTGATGATTAATAAATCAATGTGCTTTAGTAAGTGGTGTCGTTAAACAAAACAAACTAAATGTTTTGTTTTGTATGCAATAGCATACTAATTCATGTCTGTTAGCTACTAATTTGTTGTTTATAGAAATGTTTCCAGCTTATTTTTGCTCATTTAAATACTTTTTTAAAACAACTCGTTAGATAAATAGTAGCCTATGGCCACTCATGTAGTATTCTCTATTTCTGCAATTCCAGATTTCATTGCTAGCCAACTTACAGTAAGCTCTACTTTTCAAAATCCTGCAAACATTTTATTTCCAATATTATTCTTTTAATCGTGTTATTATCAAGTTATGCCTGGTCGGTGAGACACTGGGCAGTATTGTGATATTTGTTTTTGTACTGTGTCTAGAAAATGAAGATGTGAAGAGAACGACACTGCGCGAGCTGAAGATGCTGCGCGCCCTGAAGCAGGAAAACATT
This sequence comes from Gigantopelta aegis, assembly GCF_016097555.1. Taxonomy (NCBI): domain Eukaryota; kingdom Metazoa; phylum Mollusca; class Gastropoda; order Neomphalida; family Peltospiridae; genus Gigantopelta; species Gigantopelta aegis. The sequence goes on along the minus strand of NC_054704.1, from coordinate 89,216,319 downwards.
GTGGAACTGCGGGAAGCCTTCCGACGCAAGGGCAAGCTCTACCTCGTCTTTGAATATGTCGAAAAGGTAACTAGGTCATTTACGCTCCATTGGATAATCTTCAAATTGGTTGTACAGTGAAACCCCTCTAAGCCGGACACCCTCGGTCTAAGTAAAAAGTCCGGTTTTAAGAGGTATCCGGTTTAGAGAGGTTTTCTTCTGGATAAATATTTAAAAAGGGGTTTCGAAAAATGTCCAGTTTTGAAGGAATTCCGGGTTACAGAGGGTCCGGTTTTGAGAGGTTTCACTGTATATGTATGTTATTGATTTAGACCTTGTAGCATACATTATTTTTACATATTAAAAGTGGATATGGCTTACTTACATATAAAATAATCACCACCACCACAACTCGGTTTTAATTGCTGATTATTTTATTCATAGATGTTGATGTTAAAGAATGAATTGCAAAATTTACATTAAATTAACCATTCCAGCCATTATGGTTGAGTTTTCACCATGTACCTTTCTTGTTCCAGCCAGTGCTCCACAACTGGTGTAACAAAGGCCATGGTATGTACTATCCTGTCTGTGGGATGGTGCATATAAAAGATCCCTTGCTGCTAATTGAAAAAAGTATCCCATGAAGTGTTGGCAGCGGGTTTCCTCTCTCAATATCTGTGTGGTCCTTAACCATATATTTGATGCCATATAACCGTAAATAAAATGTGTTGAGTGCGTCGTTAAATAAAACATTTCCTTCCTTCCTTCACCATGTACCGGTATTTGTTAATATAATTAGAATTTCTGCCTGTTACTTAATATTTTGATATTCACTAACAAAATAAAGTGTATTTAGTTGAGAAATTGAATAATATATATATATATATAGATAGAGGTTATACCCTCGTGTATTTCAGTATCGTCAATATCATATATTACGAATAAAAATTGTATTATGCGAGCCTCTGGCGAGCATCATACATTATTTTTATTCCTAATATATGATATTGACGATACCGAAATACACGAGGGTAATAATCTCTTTATCATATAAGCTCAAGCTTAATACAACGTGTTTTTGTAAACTGTACACACAACTTTAATTCCAGTCCGCCATTACTAGATATTCAAATGGCGTAAGAATATGTGGCGCGGTGTAATTTTTTAATGGCAATGACGTCAAACTCGAATGACGTTATTTTGGATGTCCTTACATCAAAATAAAGTTATGCCTAACGTTTTTTGTTTTCTGAACGCTGGACAGCTTTCAGTGTCAAATTGCCATTGGAATGTTTGTATTTGATGACTGAATGCATACGTCAATCATGGAGTGTCACCCAAGTACATTTGCTTAAATGTCAATAAATCTAGTGCCGAGACCTCGACTAATTTACATCTAATTTGCAAAGTTATCAAATTCTTAAAGTATGTGATCTGAAAAATACCACATACTTTGATTGCACTGAAAATGTAAGATATTATATGATATATATATATATATAGCGATTCTTGTTGGGCTTGTATGGCTTAATTCTTTTGGAATGTAGCTGGCAAGCTGTGGATTGTGAAGTCAAACCAAATGTTAATCCTTAGGTTATATTTGATGTAACAGACAACAGGCTCAGTGTCGCTCTGTGTCCAGCTATAGACATTCTTTATGTGATTATTGCGTAAAGTGGCCTGTCTGCCGAGATGTCTTCTAAATATGGAACAGATTACCCTTTGATAGGTTGGGCCTGCCTTTGGTATTCATGGAGGACTGCATTCAAGTGAATATTAATCAACTTCTGTTGTTCACTAAAAGCTAGTGCCTGCCATTCAATCCTCCGGCATTTGTATTTTATGTATTACTGTCATGCGTGACCACACTTCTGTTTGTCCACTGCGATAGTTAGAGTGATATTGATATTGATATTTTTAGTACTGCCGCGTCTATTTATGCACAGTTCACCGGCCTTAAATAAACACCTTTTCACAATACTTCCAGAATATGTTTATGTAATGTGTAAATGGATTTGGATCAATAGATTCCTTTTTATAACGGTCTCTTTTTCTTCTTCTTCTTCTTCTTTTTTAGACCTTTTTTTTGTGTGTGTTAAGAGCAAGATATTTAATTGGATAATATATGATGGTTCATTAAAATCACACATTTGAGTAGAATATTTTAATTAGGATGTGGAAATATGTAAAATATGTAATATTGTGTAGTAGAGCAGCAGAGTAGCAAAAAGTCCTATATTTTTCTAGATAGTCCAATTGGGAGTTCAGCATAGGCAGAGATACATCAAAATGTTTGTCTTGGCATTAGGATTTGAAAACCAATGTTGATATTGTATCATATTAATACAGGTTGAGAAAATAGGCTTTGATGACTTTTAATTATGATGCTTGACCATATCAAAATTTACCATTTATATGTACAGCGCATATAACAAAAATACCATCTAAAAGAATGTCTTCAAGCAACAACATGTACCAAAACCAAATTAAAGTTTACACATGATATATAATTATCTTATTCAATTAAAATGTCTAACTAGTAGATAATGAAGAATACAGAACATATTTTGAATCATTATAAATTTGGTACTAAGCAAAGTATGACAAGTATGTAACCAGCCATTAAAAAATCTGAAATGTTCTCACTTGTCTCTGCTGCTCCATTACTGCTTTTTCTAAAACATTTATTCAGTAGCAAAGACAAATATTTTATCTTTTTCCATTTTAAAAACATCTTTGCTCTATTATCAATATGCGACATGCATATGTGGAATGTCAAAAACCTTTAGCAATTTGGTACTACTGCATTACATGTAAGCTATATTCGGTGACATGGCATTTACACATTTCATTTTGTATTGAAAATCTCCTGTTACTTATACTGACAAATGGTGTATCAGTTAAATTCAGTGTCTGATTATATTTTGAAAGTCACAAGTTTCTTTCATTTAAGCACATTTACCAAATTGCTTAAAAATCATTGTCTTAGTATATATTAACGTAAATCTATTAAAATGTGATTTCACAAAAAGAAAACAAAAAATGTTTTGCATCTGGGTATCTTGTTGATACAGCTAGAAGTTTACATGTTAAACAGAAACGGAGAAAGTTCCTGATTAATGATACAAAAAGGTGATACTTTATCTTGTGCTTGCAGAACATGTTGGAGTTACTGGAGGACATGCCTAACGGTGTAGAACTGGAGAAAGTGCGCAGCTACACCTTTCAGCTTTGCAAAGCCATTCAGTGGTGCCATTCCAATGAAATCATTCACAGAGGTTTGACTACTTATTACAACTTTCAACCAGTGCTATTCTTATTATCTGTTCTTGTGTTTTCTTCCTGGGAAGTAATCATCTTAATACCTCAGCAAAAAAAAAAAGATTAATGATAAAACATAATTGCTAACAGCAACTGTTTTATCTTCTTTTTTTTTCTTTTTTTTTGGCTGAATCAGACACTACAAATCACTAATTTTATAATTAATAAAAAAAAAGATTAATGATAAAACATAATTGCTAACAGCAACTGTTTTATCTTCTTTTTTTTTCTTTTTTTTTGGCTGAATCAGACACTACAAATCACTAATTTTATAATTAATAAAAAAAAAGATTAATGATAAAACATAATTGCTAACAGCAACTGTTTTATCTTCTTTTTTTTCTTCTTTTTTTTTGGCTGAATCAGACACTACAAATCACTAATTTTATAATTAATATCTATTTAATAACTTTAATTTATTTACACATAAAAACACATAATTCCATCATCTAAACTGGAGGAACAATTAAAGTTAACATTTTCCCACACAATCAGTTGTGGATTTTTATAATCAATCACGTCGGTAAAGCCAAACCGATCAATTTTGTTTAATTATAATCGATCATTGGAACACGACTCGTTGCTGTTGAGAATTAGAATGTAGTTCAGGGCACAATATTTCACATAAAACATTGTTCTATTTACACCACTTGAAATCCACACGAACCGCCAGTCGGTTATGTGATTAACTATTACATGCTTTGAAATTAAAAATAACAGACTTCAAAAGATAATTAATTTCAATGTTAGTATGAGGTACATGTAATTATTAGGATACACAAATATGATTTATGTAACTGAACAATCTGTAACCAAAGTAAAAAACAATTGTGTGAATATTTCGAAATATTTTTCCCTGTAGTATCTACATTGTATTACATTGTTTTATTTTCAGATATCAAACCTGAAAATTTGTTAATTAGCAAAAATGGCATCTTGAAATTGTGTGACTTTGGTGAGTTTTTATCTTTTTTTAATTAAAAACATTAATGTAACAGGTTTTGAAAACCACACATTTATATTAATGCAATATTGTTATTTAAAATGCTGTTCATATGCAAACATAAAAATAGAAACATATTTGTTGTTTCCAAACCACTTTTCCTTTGCTTTTTACATCAATTCTGGAATTATTGAAAAAAAAAAAATTAAATGTTTTTTGCTGGTTCAGGGTATAGAACACCAAGCTCTGTTTTTGACAAGATTTGACATTGACATTGACATAATGTGTTTAACATGTTCCTATACTACTAAGGTTTCGAGCATGACCACCCCGGGTTTCACCTTTGGAGGCCAGGGACCCAGTCCAGGGCACACAAGATTTGATGTCATGATTTTTGGTTTCTGATTTCAAAAGATAAATTTACTATTTAAATTGGTTGTCATTAATTAATCGTCTCTGAACAAAACCTAACACCTGCAGAGCTACTAAAATGTGTCTTGCGCCCCACACAAACACCTCATTTCTAGTTAGACCTGGTAGGCATAACTGTGCTTACTGTGTGATGAATATGTTTTGCACTGAAAATATTAAAGTCATGAATGACACATAGGTTGTGTTACAAAATCTAGGCATAGGTATCTATTTAAATAATGTTTTACTTTGTAGGTTTTGCGCGGAATATCACAGGTGGAAATGATGGACTGTACACAGATTACGTTGCAACTCGATGGTACAGATCACCAGAATTGCTTCTTGGGTAAATTTCGTACTACTCATATCAGTGTTGTAGTTTTTTGCAAGTATGAACATCTTGATAATGTGGGCTTCTGTTATTGGTTTTTTTTTTACATTAAATACAAATGTCTTTAACCCTTATCCTGCCGTTGACATGTATACACGTCAAGCGTCATCACAATGACGTCACTTTGCATTGTTTTCATTTAAAAATCGTTTTCTAAATTAATTGTTGACATTTTTGTCAAAAACAAAGTAAGAAAATATCAATAAATAGTCTTAGAATGACATATGCAAATATTTGCTAAATTGTTGTTGTACATCTTATGTTTTTTTTTAAAACAAAAAATGCCCGTCAAATGGCGCGTGCTATTGTTTGTTGTGGTTTCTTGTTTTTTGGTAGCGGTTTCTTTTATCTCTACAAAGTTGTCATAATATACTATTATATATGAACTACATTATGATAGTTGCATTAAAATAGAACAAGTATCACTTTTAATGCCTAAAAAAAGGTACAAACACAATCAACTAGTTGTAATCCGACGGCATGAACAGTCATCGAAAAGTGCCATTTCCCTATTTCTATTATAAACAACAGGTCATGTGACAGCACATTTCCCACCATACAATTTGACAGCAGTAGTATACATGGTTTGCATGTGCTGCTAACTGTTTTCATTAATAATTACAACGTGGTTACTTATACTACAGCAGACGATATTCTAACTAGCTACATGTATGTTTGCTTGAACAGTTACGTCGACTATATGATCGAATACGTACATGTGCTCGGTGTTCGTTGTTGTTTTGTTGTGGGGGTTTTTTGCTGCCAGTTTTTCCTTTTTCCTTTTCAACATGACATATTACATTCACATTGGTATTAATCACTACTGAGTGGATATATATTTGTTTTCATTTTTTAAAAATGAATTACAAACGATAGGTTAAGAATATCTTCTGAACTAGTCTGGGGAATACCTTGACCTACATTATTTTCAATAACCAATCACAAAACATTCTCGTTGCGTGTCACACATAATTATGTGGCGCCACCGGTTTTTTGTTTTATTATTGAAATAGATTAAAGCATGTACTATACTGTACCAGTCGCGGATCGAACGATTGTGTGGGTGGGGGGGGGGGGGCGCCGTACATGGCTTTTTATGAATAAGTTAGCGTATACAAGCACTGAATGTTTTGTAATTATGTTTGTATGGTAGATGACAATTTAAAAAAAATCAGGCATGTGTGCTGGGATTTTAGGTAGGGGCATATGGAGAGCGAAGTTTATAGGGGATATGTATTGAATTTGTTTTTGTTTTTTAATCTGCTCGAGCAGGGACCGGAAAGGGGGTGGGGGGTGGGGGGCAGGCGACCCATTCCCTGCACACATCTGCAAATGTTATAGGGATAAATTAATCATCATGAGGTAAACTGTAGTTGTGTTGGATCTATTGTATTTTGATAAATTTATTAGTACCAAAATCTAAATTTCGGGCGAATACGACAGAGACATTCGGGCAAATTGAGCTGGCCTGAAACCTTTTCATCGTGTACTAGTAGTTCCAACATTTCTCTCACAATACTAGTGTGTAGTGCTTCGTTTGAAACCCTATATTATATATAGCTGGTTGGCAGTAACGCTAAAACTAATAAATGTTGTTTTTTAGTTGGTGGTATTTTCGTTTAATTTGGGCACAAATTAGCCTGCCTTTCTCCCTCTCCCACCCCTACAAAACAAAAAAATCCGGAAAGCATTATAGAAAATTCTCTTCTTAACCGTTTAAGGAGTTTTAGACTATTAACTACTCAGTTGCCCCTCGCCCCCAAACAAAAAATCCTAGCTACGGCCCTGGGCATAGGCCTAAGCGTACGGGCTCTCATTTTTGTTGGGGTTGCAGGCAGATTTCTGCCAGAGTTGAACGAAAATCCCTGAATCTGGATAACACCAATTATTCATATTAGCTTTACTGCCAAACAGCAGGGCCTCAGCTAATGGCTAGAGGCAATGGTGTATGTGTTTTATTTTTTATTTAACGACACCACTAGAGCACACTGATTTATTAATCATTGGCTATTGGATGTCAAACATTTGGTAATTTTGACATACTAGTAGTCTTAGAGAGAAAACCCCCTACATTTTTCCATTAGTAGCAAGGCATCTTTTATATACACCATCCCAAAGATAGGATAGTACATACCATGGTCTTTGATATACCAGTCATGGAGCACTGGCTGGAACGAAAAATAGCCCAGTGAGCCCATTGATGGGAATCAATCCTAAACCAACTGCACTTTACCACTGGGCTGCGTCCCGCCCCTGTCGTGGGAGGAATGCATTGGGGGGGGGGGGGTTGTTAAAATAATAGAAAAATAGTTTATTGATACTGATGTTTTAAGTATGTAACCTCCCAGAAATGACTGCAAAATGGTGTCTTACACCTTCCATGCTCATTGGTTCATTGTTTAAATCCTAGTTACAGCCCTGAACAGCTATATATATATATATATATATATATATAGTGCATATAAATCACTACATATTTTTACATGGATTACAACTAATATTGTGTCAGAGTAAAATGATGGAAATACATCGTGAAAAGGTTTTAGGCCAGCTCATTTGCCCAAAATGCAATACCTGGATAGTATTCAAATGATATATAAAGGTAAATAGATGACCAGTGTATATAACTTGTGAATGTCCCCTTGGTAGGATTGAGTTCACAATAGTTATATAGAAATTGCATATCCGTGACCCATTTCCTTGTGAATTTGGTCATTCTACCCCTCTCTTAAGGGTGGGGCACAGATAGGGGAAAATTAAGCCAATTGTCATGTCCAGAAATGCCATAAAAATATAAATTTTGCGAATTTCGTTAATGTTGTGTCCCCTGAAATGCATAAAATACCCCCCCCTATTTCTAGGTTCCCCCAACCCCCCCCACCCCAATATCAGTGGTCAGGAGACAAATTCTGCCAGAGAGTATATAGACAAATGAATGTACCCTATTATGTCTTCAGAAATACTGACCATTTTAAATAAATTTAGAATGGAAATCCCCAAAACCATAAATTTGGTCATTTTAATCCAGTGTTAATCAATTTCAAATGGGTTCCCCACACCCATGTGCAAAGGCATGGTCAGCAATTTACTGGGTTATGACATTTAGTTTTTTGTACCATCAAATTGTTCATTACTGTATACCTTCATATTTAACTTAGGGCCCAATGTTGATGTTTGTTTGGGTAAAAATATAGGTGAATACATTTTACATCTTTTTTTTTTACAATTGTTACCGTGGTGAAGCACTTGCAATCTGTGTCACAATAACATATAAATGCATTTTGATACTTTTTACTATTTCTATTATTCTAATATCAGTGGTCAGGGTTTCTGCCAGAGAGTATGAAGGGTAAAATTATGTACCCTAAAATCTTGGGAATGAATGGATACATTTTAATAATTTTTAGAATGATTCTAGTAAGATAGCTGCTGCATAAAGGTTGTACATGAAATGCAGTGTCCAATTTCAAAAGATTCCAAACCCCATAGCAATAGGCATAGCCACCTAGTAGTGGCAGTTATGATCTGGAGTTTTCAAGTACCCTCAAATTATTGATTACCTGTGTCCTTTACTTTTGACCTTATGACCCAAAAGTTGTATGCACACAGCAAATAGTTTCCAGTTTTACATACCTTACCATGGTAACATAGTTTGCATTGGTTACCATGGTAACAGTTTCAATCTGGGTACCATGGTAACATATAGTTTTGAACTGGTTACCATGGTAACAGAATTAATAAGCTTCATATATCTTTTCTACAGGTATAGTACAATTATGTCACTATACATTGTTGTTTTTTCTCAGTCCTTGAAAATGATATTTTTTTTTTAATTTGTTTTCTGTTATGCATTGGTTACCTTGGTAACATAATTCACAATTTTCACACTACTCTTGTAAACAGCTAGGAGCTTATTATTACATCATTATACAGTGATTTGTATTCAAATAAATTCATTTAAAACATTTCATATGGGAAATGGTTCCTCTTTTTGCATTGGTTACCATGGTAACAGAATTAATAATGTTCATTTGAAAATGACAAGAAGTGAAAGGGCATATACCTTTTTTTAAATCTTGTGTCATTTGACAAAGCTATATAAAGTAATAGAGATAGTATACATATTTTTAGTGTCTATGTAATGTTGGACACAATGTCCACAAGTTACAAAAATGCGTTGATGGTGGTATGTGCATTTGACCCTATTATTCAAAAACAAAATTGGCTGTCTACTTAATTCTTTTTCTAAATCGAGTAGTATGGTTAATAGATCACACCATAGACTTAAATTAAAAGCAACTGATTTTAATAATATTACCAGAAATGTATAAAGTTTTCATAATTATTAATAAAATGGTATATTGAAAGTTGAAGCTGTTGCCATGGTAACATAAATAATATAACTGACTATAAAATGTTAGTGTTATGTCGGTGAATATTCTTAGGATATATGTGTATAATTTCATGCTGAAATGTCAAATGATTTAAATAATATTACCAGAAATGTATAATAGTTAATGTTGGAAATTATGTTCATAATTTTAAAAAATGTGTTGATAGCCGAATGCGCATCTGACCCTATTTTTCAGAACAAATGCGGTTGTCAACATAATTTTTTCTTTACATCAAGCAGTATGGTTAATAAATCACAGCATAGACTTAATTTAAAAGAAAAATATTAGTTTTTAATTAAAGTTTTCATAATTATTAATGAAAATATGGTATATTGAAATTTGCAGCTGTTACCATGGTAACATAAATAATATAACTAACTATAAAATGTTAGCGTTACGTAGATGGATATTCTTAGTATATATGTGTGTAATTTCATGCTGAAATGTCAACTGATTTTAATAATATTACTAAAAATGTATAATAGTTAATATGGACATTATGTTCATAATTTACAAAAAAGTGTTGATGACAGTATGTGCATTGCACCCTATTATTTGGAAAAAAATGGCAGTCTGCTTAATTGTTTCTTTAAATCAATCACTATGCTTAATAAATCACAGCATACACTTAAATTAAAAGAAAAATAGTAGTGTTTTATTCATGTTTTCTTAATTATTAATGAAAAAATTGTATATTGAAATTTGCAGCTGTTGCCATGGTAACATAAATAAAATAACCATCTACAAAATGCTATCTTTATGTAGGTGGATCATTATAGTATATATGGGTGTAATTTCATGTTAAAATGCCCATGAATTTTAATAAAATTACTAGAAATGTAGAACAGGTGAAAATTCTTTAAATTTAGCAAAAAGAATGCGGCAGGATAAGGGCTAAAATACTTTAGTTTAGATCTTGATGCATCATTAAATGTTCTTTCATATTAAAAATCTAGAGAGGTATCATGTTGGTTACTTGATCAAATAGCTTAAATAATTAATTATTATAATTGTTGACCGAAATCATTTGATCATTTTAAAAAGAAATGAAGTTATAAATGTTGTTTTTAATAGTTTGTATTACTATTCACATGCAAGTTTCTCTAGAAGAGAGCCAACATAGGCAAAACATCAGTCATTTGCCATCTGAAATCGCTATCAGACAATAGATACTGGTAATTATATGTAGGTTTTGTTGAAATACCATTTGATACAATAATACAGCAGCAGTTCATGATTTATAAAATTCTTATGAAGTCTTGAAAATCCCAGCTGATAAAGTGCATGCACCTAACTGATTCTGCGTCTTAACTTGTGTGTTTTAGAGCTGCGTATGGCAAGTCGGTTGACATCTGGGCTATTGGTTGTATTCTCGGAGAACTGAGCGACGGACAGCCACTGTTTCCCGGGGAGAGCGAGATTGACCAGCTGTTCGTCATTCAGAAGGTTATTGGGCCTTTGCCTCCAGACCAGATGAACATGTTCTACGAAAACCCACGCTTTTCAGGACTGAAGGTACATGCAGGATGTTTTTGTTTTAAATCTTAGATTTGTTAATCTACAGCCTGTTGATTGATGTTAGAGATCATTGTTACGTAATATGCAGTAACAGCTCTTCAAACGTAAGCAGCAATGCTGCTAGAAAAGCTGTTGAAAACATTATTTATGAGAGAATTCATTTTTGGGTATTTACATTGTTATTATTTGTATTTAATTTTTTTTTATCACTAACTGGTCCATATTTCATGGACTGCATCAAGACATACTCATTTATTTATAAGTTTCTTGATCTGCACTTCTAAAGGGAGATAATTCTTGATAAACTACAGTCAGACCAAAAGGGTTTTCTTTATTTCTCTCTAAAAATGGGTAGCAATCTGTGGAAAAGATATATGCTTACGTTTCTTTGGTACATCCTATTTTTTAAATTCAAGTTTTCCACTATTTCAGTTTCCTGCTGTATCGACTCCTGAAACGCTTGTAAAACGATACCAAGGAATCCTAAACAGTGCTCTCATCGACTTTATGGAGGTAAAACATTTCTACTCAAGAGTAATAGGCCTCATTTTAAAAGGAATGAGGTCATGTGCTTGAGCAGCATATGGTCAATTTAATTGTTTTTCAGTCATCCATGCTTTCAACTTAATCTATTCTTCACTAAAGATTTAAATGTGACAATTCAAATTCCATTGTTCACATCTGTAGATTCTTGAAAAATAGTCTACAGTTGGACTAAAAGTGTCATGTCACATGAATGGATTACATATTAATTTTTATTGTTTAGAATATCGGTGATCCATCTTCCATAATGATATTATTTTCTGTGTTTTATCAAAGGATAACATTAAGATTCTTAGTGACATCACATAATCAGAGTACAGTATATTATGATGGATAGTTTTTAATTGTGTTTTAATAATTGGTTACAGATGACTCTTCAGCTAGATCCACCAGACCGTGCGTCAATAGAGGACTGCCTGGATCATTCTTGTTTTGAGACCGAGCGACTTCTCAACCGACAGAACCCTCCTGCCAGAGGCACGAGTGCACACATCAAAAAACGCAAAACTGACTACAATGAGCAACTCAATGGGTTAGAGATATATTTAGTATTTTCTTTATATCTTTGTTGTTTTTACCCATATATTTCATGTGGGTAAATTTCTGTTCTGGTCAGCTTATGTTTACACTGGTTCAGGCAGTATTTATTACCATCCCAAACATTACAACTACAGATTATGTTGACAAGCACACATTTTAAAGTTCAACATTTTCTCTCGACTTTTAGTCTAATTGTTTTCAAGGGGGTATATGTTTTTAGGTTCTAGCCTGTCCTGTCTGTCTGTCACATATATAGATTTCCGGACTGGGGTTTTTCGCAATGCCTCAAGATATTGAGCTGAATTTTGTGTATATCTTTATCATGTACTGTTACATTTCAAGTTTCATGTTCGTGCCGCTTTACCCATTTATGACAGAGTTATGGCTCTTGAACTTGTATACAAAAATGTGTAATTCTGGACTTTTTTTTTTCGGAATGCCTCAAGATATTGAGTTGAAATTGTTTGTATAGCTCTATGATTGCAGATTAAGTTTAACGTTTATTGTGATTTAAAAAAAAGTTCACAGAGTTATGGCCTTTGAATGGCTATACGAATATTAGTTGGGCTCAATATGGGTCATGTAATTGCTTTAATAGCAGTACTCTTAGAATGCTTGATTGTTTTGTTTTTCAAATGGGCATATGTTGTCATGGACCAAGATCAAATTAGTATTTGTCCCATAACTCTGGTAGTTGAAAAAACTGAAGTATATGAAAAACAATATGTAGTTGATTTTGTTATGAATTGATTAGAACTTGTTCTTGGCAAACAAAGATAATAGTAATAGGTCACAACACAATATGTTATTATCCTTTTTGAATGAAGTATTTGGTTTTTTATCTGATTTATTTTGTGATTTATAATTTATTAAGTCTTCGTTTTTAATTTAGTTGACTATTTTTGGCAATTTCAGTGACTGTTCTAAGGCAAACAGTCGACCATGTTCAGTATTTGGCTTAGACCATAAAGAAGACTTAGAAAAAATGGACATTTGTGATACTGGCAAGGTAGACCAGCAAAACCAAATTCAAAGCAAATACTTGAAACAGGTGAAAAATCAGTCAAAGATCAAATCAAACGGCAAGGATGTGGTGCTCACACAAGTGAAAAGTCAAAACGACATCAGTGAGGAGAATTTCGATGTCAATGTAAGGGAGTACAGATCACAGACTAAAATTGGCGTCAGTCAGTCACAGCACAACATGGAGATAGATTCGGATTTTAGATCTAAAAATATTGCTAAGACGGATAATCGACATCAGAGTACGTTCTCTGACTTTCGTAGTACGAACAATAGGGATTTTTATTCTAGTGTTTCTAAGAAGCAGCTGCCGTTGTTGGACACGGGCGAGGAGGCCGAGAGTGAGGAGGGTATGGACTGGACCGCTTGTGATTCCAAGTACATGAAGAAGAAGGAGCCAGTACACCATTCGGAGACGGATCACAATAACGACCAGCAGACGAACGACGTAGACGAACACTCGACAGACACGTCCTTCGACAGTCGCAGCAATAAGGCAAGCACCTACACCATAAACCTTGAAGCTCCTGGTCAGAATAATCCTCTTAAAGGTTCTGCATCACCACGGAACGAAAGGAAAAAGGTAAATCCTCTAGTTGTTTTAGTTTGTTTTGTTTAACACCACTAGAGAACATTAATTATTAATCATTGGCTATTGGATGTCAAACATATGGTCATTTTGACACAGTCATAGAGAGAAAACCCGCTACATTTATTACATTAGTAGCAAGGGACTTTTTATATGTACCATTCCACAGACAGGATAACACATACCACAGCCTTTGATTTCCAGTCATGGTGCCTCTAGATGTTTTCTCAAGGCAAAGGGAACATATTCAAAGATTACAAATTTGCAGTGAATTGCATAAATAGCACTATTTACTGGTCACATATATGTTGGTTTTGTCTGTTTATGTCTGCCTGAGTCAGTATTATATTTTTTGTAGTTAGCTTTTCATAAGTTATGATGGTTACTTGTAGCTAAGTAAATGGTCAGAATTTAAGAGTAGACATATATTAAATTGCTTAATCTGAATTAATACTTTTTTCTCAATTGTCAAGATATTTGTCCAGTTATTAAAAAAAACAAATACACCCTTAGTTGATATTACTTTGGTGTCAAATAACTGAAAGCTTTGTTATAAATATTTGCATCATATGAATGGTAAGTTTTACTGTTATTGGTTTTGCTTCTTTTTCTTTTTTTAAACGTTACATTGTTTAATGAATACTTCAGTGTCATGTTGGGTTTCTTCTTCAGTTTTTAAACCAGGCCACGCAGGATGAATTGTACAGAATTAAGTCGAGTACGTTGGGAAAGAAAAAGAGCCGAGACGCTGCGGCTCCTATTAATAACGTAACAGAGAAGCTGTCTGATGCCAAGGTACTGAAGCTCTAGCCTACATTCTTTTCATTACTTGTTTACACAGTTTTCTATTCCATGGTCCGTGCTTATAAAACTTTTAGAGTCTAGAGTCAAATCTTTAATGGCGTCACATTGTATGCAATTTTGCATGGCATTGCCATGATATTAAAGTCTTAAACTCATATTAAAGTCTTGAGACTAGCATACTGCAGTTATTATCCACATAGTTCAAGATATTTTGGGAAATATAATCAGTATGACCCACGTGTGTCATAATGATTTCACGTGCACAACAAATGACGTAATTTTATGAAGCAACGTCAAAACTTTAAAGTGCTCAACTTCAAAAATGGTACAACATTCTTTGCTTCAACAATTGTAATTGCGTCCTATCTCCATGTATCTGACAGGGAAAAACAGACTATAAATTTATTCATATCATCTGTGGTACTTTAGAAATGTCAGCCAGAATGCCAGAGTTTGATGGTGATCCTGTCATTTGTTTTGTATTTTGTTTTAGCTTCAACCATCAGGTGAGGCTGCCTCGAGATTCAAGGAATCACACAACTATGCTCCAGCCAGGAAACCACGGAACCAGTATATTGGTGAGTTACGCCACAACACTTACAGCACTGTGCAAACTTGTAATTATACTCGAGGCTAAAAAGTCTGTCATATAAACTGTTTAATCTAGTGTGTTCTAAGCTAACAATGTTGACTTTCAAATTTAAAAAACAAATATTTTGGGAGCGCTTTTTGTGTTTGTGTGATTTTGCTTTATGACCATTTTATAAATATACTTGTGTATCTCTTCAATTATTATACAGTGTAACCTCTCGAAACCGGATCACACCGGGGACCTGATATTTATCTGATTTAGACAGAATCCGGTGTTTTAGAGGGTCACATTTTAGAATTTAGAAAAATTCTGGAACATGAAACGTGGCCCGTTTTAACAGGATTCCGGTTTGTCCATGGTCCGGTTTAAATAGGTTTCACTGTTTGTATTGCCAGACATTAGTTGGTTTTTGTTGTTTTTTAAAATTTATTTCATACTAATATTTAGTGAATTAAAGTTGAAGTATATATGTGTGTATGTATTTTTACCAGATGAGCGAAGTCAATCCCCAGGTATGAGTCAGACTGCACTTGACAATTCAGAGCATCCTTCTTTTGTCAATGATTTTTTTTTCTATCTTTTTTTTTTCTTTCTTTTGCTGTGCATCAGAGTTGCTTGTAACAGATCAACGTGTTTGTTCCTAACACCTGCACTTAGACAAATGTATTTCTGATTTTTGCAAAATATTCTCATTGTGTGTCATGAAACAATTATACTTGACATCCAATGGTCGATGATTAATAAATCAATGTGCTCTAGTGGTGTTGTTAAATAAAACAAACTTTAGAAACAATAATACAGTTTGTGCTGTTTTGAGATTTTTTTTTTAATGCCCAGATGTTGAAGTATTGCCTATGTGAGGAACCATCTAGTAGTGCTGAAAATATTGGAAACCAGATTGTTATAATTCAGATCAATAATATATTATGTAGTGGTATTAGAAAGTTAACAACAGAGATGTGAAGAAATAGCCTGTCACATTGCTTGCTTAGTTTTTTGTTTTTTGTTTCTTCATTGATCACTAGTATAGACTGATGTAATGATATATGAGCATTTTTAAAATATATATATATATATATATATATATATAAATATTGTATAATTATAATATTACATATTAACTGCTTACAGACTTGTTTAATTTAGTTTTTATCTTAGAACTACTTAGAAGAACATGTTTTCATTGAAACTAAAATAGGTAATGTAACGGTATATAATTTAGAATTATTGCTAGTTTTTTCCCCATCAACAATTATTTACTAATTTTACTGTTAAATACATGTAGCTAAATAATTTTATATAACAATATTCTGTTATTTTTTAGACTTCTAGTTTGATTTACAAAAAAAACAAAAAAAGAAAACGACCAAAAACCTAACTTTTGTAACTGCATTGTTTTTTTTATTCCAATTTAGTCTTAGTTATAAAATAGATACATATGTATAATGATATAATTAATACATTAAGTTTGAGTGTAAAAATACTTTCCTGCAAAATAACATTTTAGAAGTTGTTTTTTGTTGACATAACTTTCACATTGTGGTATATCATATACATTGAATTTTGTGAGTGAAAGCATGTTTCTGATGTAATATTTTAAAAGTTTGATAGAGAAAATAACAACACAGTTCTAGTCTCTTATGTCCTATTTTAATTATCTTAACATTAATTAACATCGCTCATTGTTAAATGAATGTTAGATTAAATCTAAAATTAATTGTTTATGCTGCCATTTACAAAATCATCAAATATGAATTAAATTTGTAAAAAATCTTTTTTACAATTCCAGCAGAATTCTTGAGAAAAATCCCCAAATTCAAAGCCTACTTTATTTTGCTACATTTTGTCTGGCTGAGACAAATTCAGTTTGACTGTACGGTTCTAAATAAAATTCAACAAATTGCTAACAGTATTTTTCGTTCAGTTTGTTTAAACCATGACGTGTTGATAGATTATTTTAGAGAGGTGTTTACACATGTATGTTTTGTTCACATGCAAGGCTTAATGCAATATATTGTGTTCCATCTGCAATACCTTTTGTTCCATCAGCCAAATGTTACAATTTGTTAATAGCTTTTACTGTAATGTATTCAGCCGACATTCACCATTAATATAAAAAGCAACTAGCAAAATAGGCTGTGATTAAAATAGAGATCAGCAGTATTTTTAACATTAAACTGCAAATATATCATTAAGAAACTGCATCTAGTTAATGCATGTCACATGCTATTACGATGTATAATTATTGGATTATTTCCATAAGTCATGAATATTTGAGACCGTAATAAGTAGTGCCTGTTTTTTTCTCCTTTGTTTTTTTAACAGTGTTTACTGACTGGAATATGTTTTTTTACACATTAAATAGACAGAAAATATGTAAAATTTATAATATCACTTGCCAGTATTCAATATAATGTATTGGTGATCACTTTAAAGACAAATGATTGGATGGCTACTCCTTGGAGATGACCTACATGTTAACTTCTAACCATCCACTGAAATTAATGATATAGATACTACTAACATTTGTAACAAATGTCCTAGCGTCATACATATAATATTCTGTACAATTGTGTTGAGTCTTTTGTATGCATTGCGTAAGCTATATGTTGTTTTATTCCATCTTACTTGGTAGTACTCATGAAGATCATCCTGACTAAAACTACTATCTATTTTTAGACTTCAGTTTCTCTCAGCACGATATGACACGTGACTCCCGCCACCTGAACCTGCAGGCTAGGTCGTATGCGAAGTATGCAGGTCACCAGCCCTACCATCTCCGCACCGAGTCCCCGTCCGTCAGTCATCACTCGTCATGGTACGGTACTCTTAGTAAATGTAACAGTCCACACCTGTTGACTCCTTACCACCTCCCTGTCTGTCAGTCATCACTCGTCATGGTACGGTACTCTTAGTAAATGTAACAGTCCACACCTGTTGACTCCTTACCACCTCCCTGTCTGTCAGTCATCACTCGTCATGGTACGGTACTCTTAGTAAATGTAACAGTCCACACCTGTTGACTCCTTACCACCTCCCTGTCTGTCAGTCATCACTCGTCATGGTACGGTACTCTTAGTAAATGTAACAGTCCACACCTGTTGACTCCTTACCACCTCCCTGTCTGTCAGTCATCACTCGTCATGGTACGGTACTCTTAGTAAATGTAACAGTCCACACCTGTTGACTCCTTACCACCTCCCTGTCTGTCAGTCATCACTCGTCATGGTACGGTACTCTTAGTAAATGTAACAGTCCACACCTATTGACTCCTTACCACCTCCCTGTCTGTCAGTCATCACTCGTCATGGTACGGTACTCTTAGTAAATGTAACCCACACCTGTTGACTCCTTACCACCTCCCTGTCTGTCAGTCATCACTCGTCATGGTACGGTACTCTTAGTAAATGTAACAGTCCACACCTGTTGACTCCTTACCACCTCCCTGTCTGTCAGTCATCACTCGTCATGGTACGGTACTCTTAGTAAATGTAACAGTCCACACCTGTTGACTCCTTACCACCTCCCTGTCTGTCAGTCATCACTCGTCATGGTACGGTACTCTTAGTAAATGTAACAGTCCACACCTGTTGACTCCTTACCACCTCCCTGTCTGTCAGTCATCACTCGTCATGGTACGGTACTCTTAGTAAATGTAACAGTCCACACCTGTTGACTCCTTACCACCTCCCTGTCTGTCAGTCATCACTCGTCATGGTACGGTACTCTTAGTAAATGTAACAGTCCACATCTGTTGGCTCTACTGTTCTACTTAAGCAGTGTTTACACTAATATTTTTAAAATGTACTTCATGCAATCTCCTTTGTGGTAGTATGTCATTATGTTTGATAATTTTAAGAAGTGGATTGGGAGGGAGTGTGTGTAAAGTAGGGTAGAGAGTCAAATCTGAGGCTGAGGTGGTAAAATATGCTTTGCTCCTCGTCCAAGTTAAGACAAATTAATATAACTGCCCCACCCCTACCAGATGCATAGAATGTTGACAGAGTAGATTGAATTTGATCTAAAATGCCAATAATTACCTTTGAGTATATATGGTGCCTTCACATTTTAAAGATCATTTCAAATGACTATCATATTTTCTGTAGTTGACGTTCACCTTGATAATTTTGATAAAGTTTCTAACAAAATTTCATGATTAATAATTTCAAAAAACCTTTGATGTAAGACAAAGAGAACATCAGTTGTAAGTTTCTAGATATTGTGTGACACTCTTGTAATATTCTGTAGCATTGTTGAAAACAAAAGCTTTTCTTGTGTTGTTGTTAGGCGGGGAATTGACAACTCGGGACATCCAGATAGACACAATGGAATTTCAATGTACAGTCTTGCCAGGAGAAAGAAGAAACAAAAATTCATGCAGGTAAAAAACACTGAAAAACACAGTTTTAGTAATTATATGTAGAAGTGGATTTTATTTACTTAACACAGTTACTGTGTATCTAATCCTGCATCTTCATGTGGTGTACTTATTTTTATGTGTGACTTTTCCTTGTTGTTTATATACTCTTCAAAAAAAGAAACGCAAAAGGGTACAAATGGGTTATAACTCCGATTTTATGTTTCCTACCGGTTCATGCTTTGTGAATATAAGGTCATTGCATGTCCCAAACACATTCCCACGGTTACATTCGATAAAACGCAGCTACTGTACAATAAAGTTCCAAAATGTGAATATTCGCAAAAACGCAGCCACGTGCAAATCATGTCACCACTGCACGTGCGTTGTCTGCACGTGCAACATGAACACCGACAGTATAAAAGTGCAGGGTGTTCGCTTGCCTGGCCTCTGTATCTGGCCGACAGTTGACAATCCAGGACATGCCACGTCTCAGTGAACCGCAGAGAAACAATGCCATCGGCCGACTAGACGCAGGCGAATCCAGAACGGCCGTTGCCAGGGCATTCCATGTGTCCCCAAGCACCATCTCCAGACTGTGGGACCGTTACCAGCAACATGGATCAACACGTGACCTCCCTAGATCCGGTCGACCACGGGTCACTACCCCCGGGCAGGACCGCTACATCCGGGTACGCCACCTTCGGGAACGATTGACTACTGCCACCTCCACAGCCGCAGCAATACCAGGTTTGCGCAGGATATCCGACCAGACCGTACGGAACCGCCTACGTGAGGTAGGAATTCGTGCCAGACGTCCAGTTCGAGGTGTCATCTTAACACCACAACACCGTCGACTCCGACTGCAGTGGTGCCAGATTCATCGACAATGGCCTCAACTGCGATGGAGACAGGTGTGGTTCAGTGACGAGTCCCGATTTCTGCTCCGACGTCATGATGGAAGATGTCGCGTGTATAGGCGTCGTGGTGAACGTTATGCGGCAAACTGCGTGCAGGAAGTGGACAGATTCGGCGGGGGTAGTGTCATGGTGTGGGCAGTCATCTCACACACTGGCAGAACTGACCTGGTCCACGTGCAGGGCAAGCTGAATGCACAGGGCTACATTGACCAGATCCTCCGGCCACACATCGTTCCAGTTATGGCCAACGCCAACGCAGTGTTCCAACATGACAACGCCAGGCCTCACACAGCACGTCTCACAACGGTTTTCCAACAGAACAACAACATTAATGTCCTTCCTTGGCCATCGATATCACCGGATTTGAACCCAATTGAGCATCTATGGGACGAGTTGGACCGACGCCTCCGACAGCGACAACCACAGCCCCAGACCCTGCCCGAGCTGGCAGCAGCCTTGCAGGCCGAGTGGGCCACCATCCCCCGGGACGTCATCCGTACTCTGGTTGCTTCAATGGGCAGGCGGTGCCAGGCAGTTGTCAACACACGCGGAGGCCACACCCGGTATTGACTCCAGATGACCTTGACCTTGGTGGTGTGTCCTATCACTTACTCACAATGGACTAGAGTGAATTGTGAACAATCCTGCAACATTTGGTAATTATCGGACTCACCATTCAATAATTAAATCAATTCTCCAAATGTTACGACAATGTGGTTTTGCGTTTCTTCTTTTGAAGAGTATATATCTTGTGTATTATGTATTAAAAGATACCTGTAAACACAGTAAAATTTACATTATAAACTACCAATAAATGTATAGAAATGCATAAACAGATAGGACAGCATATAAATAAACATCAAGTAAGAGATAAAGAATTATTTTTTAAACATTTGTAAAAGATGTATAAAATCGTAAGAAACATTTTTATTTATAAACTTAGGAAAGTTGAAATATGCATGAGATGTTATAGTGAAAATTGCAATCACTCGCTTGGTTTAATTTAACTGTAACAGTCAATATAATTATATTTTCTTATATTCTTTGTTATTGATCTGGCGTTGGTGTATATAACAGCTCTGTGTTGGTTTTCACACTTCTATACTGGACTTGAAACACTTTTCTTTTCAGTTTTACTTCGGGGTATGTGAGCTCTTTTAAAAAGAAATTTGTGACTTTGTAGTCATTGTATCAATATATCAGTGTTTGACAAAACAATTAGAATTATATATTAAGTGCATTTCTTGTTTAGAATGTCAATGTCTACATATCCAATCCTTTGGATTGTCCTGCAGTTTATAGAAACCTACACTGGATTTTACTACCTGAAATAAAAAAAATTTATGACAGACAAAATATTGGTAGATAAAGTCGAGTTTGAGCTACTAAAAACATTAGGACAACCTAAAATATGTAGACATTGACATTCTAAGTAGGAAAATGTATTCAATAAGTAATTCTAATTGTTAAGAAAGCTCTGTGAGCCATAACTATGTTATGATGGCTACGAAGTTAGGAATGTTTCAGCAATATCCAATCTACTGAATACTAAGACTTTTTTATTATTTAGATAACCAGGAATTCGTGCAGTAGTAGACTGGTAATGGAATGACACTGTTCTTGTAGTCCTCTATAATCTCTGATCTTTATCTCCATTTTACTCCTATTAACACCTATGCTACTCGATCAGTAGGCCAACAGGTTTTGTCAGATTTAAAGTATTTTGTGACTCCAGTATTTGACACAATTCAAACTACCGTATATCTTCGCCTATAAGTCGAATTTTTTTCACCCAAAAATTATTTTATAACTTGGGGGGTCGACTTATAAGAGGGTAAAAAAATTTCACCAAAAAATATTACTGTTTTGGGGATTATTTTACAAGTTTTATTGTTGAAGTATGCCATGTATTTATACTCAAATATGTTAATTTGACACATTTATTTTTTATAACCTATTATTTTTGGCATTAGAACGGTTTTGGTTATGCGAAAAGGCGTACGATCTCACTCACTTGCCAAGACAACAGTCCACTTAGTTAAATTAACAGTCATAACTAATAGTAAAAATGTAAACAATACTAACTACCTGTTGCCTGAATTTATTTTGAAATCTGGTCACTGGCATTAATGGTTGTTCAAACAATGTTTTGGCGGTGATTAACTTCATGAATATTACTAAGCTTTCCCTTAAAATAGACTGATCTCTGCAGTTCACTTATCTGGAGCAATAGGGACACACATCATTTGGTACAAAAACCAGTGTACTTTCCAGAGTTATCCTCCTTACATGTATTAATATGGCGGCAAAACGTGATACTTTCAGTTTTATCGTAGTGATCTGTTGTCAGCGTTTATAAATAAAGTTGTTGTCTGTGCACAAAACCATCTGTACAGTACTATACAGTAACAGTCAAACAGCTTTCACTCTCTTCTAAGGGAATATTTCGTTTTGATGCTATGTAATAATGATAGTTTGATTGGAATAGTCTGATCATATTGCGATGTACAAAACGTGAAAACCGAAGTTTGTAAAATAATTTTCTTTTGTTCAAATATTATTGTTCTCATGTGCTGAAAATAAGAAATATTTCAATATTTATAAGTAGTTTTTCATGGGTCGACTTATAAACGGGTCAATAAAAAAATACGTTTTCAGGGCTTGAAATTAGGGACTCGACTTATAGCCGAGATCGACTTACAGGCGAAGATATACGGTACTATAGATAAGGCTATGACCTTTTTTTTCAAGTTGGAAAGGAAATATTCTCATTTTGAATGGCAAAATCACTAACTTTTTGTTTTAACCTGCAGAACAAAATGAAAGAAATTGAAATTGTTAAATTGAAAATTTTGAAATTTCTGGAATTAAATCTCTTAAAAAGTCGGTACCAAGGAATTTGTGTTATATTTCAAATATAAAATTCTGCATTAAAACGGTTTCCTTTTGTAAGTGATATAACTGATCATATTTAGTTCTTCTCCTGTTGTATATTTCTGTATAACCTTTATCAACATGTTGCATGACATGTCAATCTTTCCTCACTGGCACACACTGAACAAATATAATAGCAGCAGCTATTACACAACAGCTGGCTTTAAATTTTTTTAAATTAAATACATGTATCTACTTGCAGTTTCATTCTCAGTTAAGCTAGATGTTGCTGCCTGCCAACCTGTTTCCTTTCACTAATTGCTTGTTTTACGGTACATTATAAATCTTTATAGAGGATATCAAACTGCCATACTTCTGATTTAAAATGAAAAGTGTCAAAATTAAATTTAATAACATCATGTCATAACTTATTTTATTGGTTGCACAATAATACAAATGGCAAATAATTAAGAACTGACAGCAATTATTTTTGGTTCATGCAAGTATGAACCGAAAAAACAATGTGCACACTGTATGACTCACTGTATGACTCCAGGTCATACAAAAGTGTGCACATAATTTTATAATTAAATTTATATGCATACTTTAACAATACATAACTGAATTTATTTTGTTTAGCTTTAAATACGCCTGTAGTATTGTTTGTGTAAACTTCATTGATACTTATGTCGCTTAAGAATGCAAACGTTCATTCACTATTATTTGAATCAGGTGATTTTTTTAAACGACGTAATTTTGATAAGCGACGCCATTTCATCTAGCTGCTGTGCATTTTTATGGATCATTTCGTTATATTGGAAGGAATTGTCCTATTCGTGTTTAGTTTATATTTTATGAAAGTGAACGAAGGGAACGTACGTGTTTAACATTTATGCTGTCGGTGGAACCGTTTAATTTTCGCCAATAGCTGTAGAACATCGCTTACAAGTAAGTTACAGCCGTGAAGTTTCCTACACGATTTCTTTGGCCACCGACCAAGTCTCATGTCATAATTAGCGAAGAGGTTTTTTTTGTGTTTGTTTGTTTTTGTTAAATCAAAACGTATAGATTTACATGTCTACTTTGCTATAGCATTTTCCATCAATTTATCGTATACATTTTTTAAAATTGCTTTTGTAGCTTTCACGTGTATTTTCTTCAAAATATCTAAACATGGTTGCCTGAATAATCCGGCTTGTTGCACAAAAATAGTGGGAGGTGGGGGGGGGGGGGGGGGGGGGGGGGTAGGCGTGGCTTAAATAAAAGTAAGAACCTCTGGACCAATCAGATTTCCGTAAAGTGTATAGACGCAAAGTAAATTTAATTATATCATTATAAACTATAAATATGTTGAAAGTATGTATAAACATGTTTGTATGTAAATAATAATCATCATTAATAAAATTTGTAAAATAAAAAGGCATAAATTGTCAACCAACTAAAAAAAAGAGAGTATAAGTTAGTTACCCAGCAATATCAAAATAATTTTTATTAGAATGTTACAAAAATATGTTGCTATTTGTTTCTGTTTTGTAACGTGCATTACTGAATATTTCTTATGACATGTTAAAGAGATTGTGAAGAGGTTGATGTTTCTGTGAAGAACTTGTATCTTATTATTCAGCTTGTATAAGCACACACACCCCACATACACATTCAGGTTAATTGTTAAAACCATACTATAAATGATACAATAACAAGTACTGATGGTAGTAAATTAAATTCTGTTATTGATAAGTGGATGAAAAAATAGGCTTTCATTTTAACTTACTTTGAACAGGTAAAGATGATGAATATAAAACTATGTTAACACTGAGTTTGTATTGTTTTCAGCAAACCACTGCTGATGTAGCCGATGGTAGCATTTCTCCATCGACCACCGTGCGCAACCCATCTCGTTTGTCACGAGTCGACTATGACTGGAACGAAGCAGAGGCAGCCGAACTGTATTCACCTCGGGACGTTGGGACACAGAGGGATATGAGCTACTCTCGAGAGAGGAAACCTTTCAAGCAGTCCCCGATACAGCTGCAGAAATTAAACCAGGCGGCAGTTGATCGGGTAAACCAGCTGTTGTAGTTCACGAAAACCGTCATTGAATTGACCATCCTGCTTTGTATTTGAAAACTTATTTTGTAAAATGTTTACTAATAAATATTTAAGCAGGACACCACACCAAGTTATCAGTGGTTTTATTTCTGATATGAATTGTTAACATTTATTGGCGAATTGACCTGATAAAGACATGACAGTATTCTGAATATTGTTATCAAGCATGTTTGTTCGTGTTACTGAGATTGTTTGAGGATATTGTGATAAGACTTTTACCTGAGGTCAGTGGCTCATCAATGTTCGAAATAAGCACTTGTCTGTTTGTCCTGACAGCTCATCAATGTTCAAAATAAGCACTTGTCTGTTTGTCCTGACAGCTCATCAATGTTCAAAATAAGCACTTGTCTGTTTGTCCTAATAGCTCATCAATGTTCAAAATAAGCACTTGTCTGTTTGTCCCGACAAATGAAGATTTGCTCGGACAAGAAAAATGTACATCATTGGCTAAACAGTGGACAACTGAAAATGTTCAATGTAGTTTCATTTTGAGCAATCAAACACATTGTTCTTGTATTGGAATAAAACAAACCACTTATTTGGACGTGAAAATATTGGCGAACAAGTAGATTTCCAGTGGACAAGTGAAAAACATTCTTCTTATTTCTATTGCTGCTCCTAGGATTGACCTCCATGGTGGACCTATTGAGTGTTCCTCATTCCAACCAGTGCCTCGAGACTGGCCTTGATATGGACAATCCTGTCCAGTGATGGAAATAAGCAGACATTTTCAGTAGTCTACCGGACAAATATATCTGGAAATTTATTTGTCCACTAATACTTTCACTTGTTCAAATAAGTTGTTAGTTTTTTCAAGTGCAAGGACATTAGGTTTGATTGTTCAAAATGAAATTGCATGGAAAATTTTCACTTGTCCACTGGACAACCACTGAGGTACATTTTGCTTGTCCGAGCAGATTTTCATTTGTCATGACAAATGGACAAGTGCTTATTTCGAACACTGCTGTCTTAGCAAACAGTGCACATAAAATATCCACTACTATTAAGATGTTCACATATACAAGGATACATATGTGGTTATAGATATGGCAAAAAACTATTGTCCACATATGGATACAGCATTTAAATATGGACAGTTATTTCATTCGCCCCATGTAGCAATCAAAATCATATCTGCATGCCAAACCACACATCATAAGTTTACAAAAATATACATGTGTTGTATTTATAACCAAACGTGTGAACACCAGGCCCTAATCTTGCCTTCGAAATTGGCGGGGGTTTTTAGCCAAAAGTCGGCTCAAGTCGCCAAGTTATTAGCAGTAGTGAGAAGTCGAAAAAACAAAATATTATTCTAGATCTAAACCGATTTCAAAAACGAAATGACACAACAAACATCAGTCAAACATTGTTAATCCTCAGCCACATTCGTTTCAGTAATGTCCGAAAATACTAATTAATACTTTAATTTTAATACAGTGGATTCCACTTAACTGCATGTAAGTTTATAGCATAACTCGGTTATTTGCATATTATATGGCTGCACAGAACCGTTTAGCATTAAAACATTTGCATGGAAAAAAAAAAAAAAATCTTCAGTCAAATATAAAAGGTGGGGGGAGAAAAAAAAGAAAAAAAAAGGAGAGGGAGAGAGAGTGAGAGAGAGAACGGAAAATCACGACGTTTTTTTTATTATTATCCAACATGTGAAACCGTAGATTGTGCTACGATAGGAATTAACACTTACCAAATCTTTTGAGTTGTTTATTACTGTACACTGTTAATTGTCAGTCATTTAAATTACTAGAATAACACCTGTCACATTTGTTAATCTCCATCACCGACTCCGTCTAGCCAGTGTCGCAGACAAAACATCAAAGCTCACTGTGTTCACTGCACAGCCTTGCCGGGCTTGCTTGGTTAAGTACACAACAATCGATTGCTGTCATTTGTCATAGCCAGTGTTTTGTAAATTAAATAAACATCATTTTACTGTATTACATCTGAGTTCCTTCATGAGATCTGTTAGTTGTTGTGGTTTTTAAAACGTAATTGAGTAAATTAATGCCTTCGAGTACCACTGTTATTTTTAGCTTCAGCACGTGCCGAGATAATGCTTGACGTCATTAATTGAGGCCCTACTTGGGAGGACAGTCAATAGATGTTTTGATAATCAAATGATCGAATAAAATTGTATACAAACAAGCTTATAGTTACACATTAAGATACGAATAGATATATATTTCTTCACTTCTCAGCGCGTTAACCTGTAGGTAACAAGACAGTTCATGCTCTCGAATATGGCAAACAAACGCAAAAGAAACGATTTATCTCATGCAAACAAATATGAAGTTGTAGAAATGTTAGATAAAAAAATATCGCAAACGGACATCGCGAAGAAACTTGGGTGTTCCCAATCGCAAATTTCTCGACCAAGAAAGAGGAAATTCGTGACCAGTATCACAGCAATGCTAATCCAGATAGAAAACGGCAGAGAACAGGAAAAGTAGCGAATGTTGAGGGGGCCCTTTCTGAGTGGTTTGCGAATGCCCGCCTGAAAGATATACCGTTATCTGGGCCGATTTTAACTGAAAAGGAAAAATAACTTGCAAAAATATTGAAAGTGGATGCCTTCAACCCAACGAGGATGGCTGTTACAATGGTGTGGTAAAAACTGCACTTTACACACTAATTTGACTGAAGCTAGTCTAGTACTGGGTCAGCTTCATAAATAGGTCAAATCTGCAGTGAAACAAACAAGGTTGCTACACATGTACGAAACTTTGTAGCCCAAAAATAACAACAACACTCAGGTATATAACATTTATTTCATTAATTCACATAAAAATTAACTATGAACAATCATATTATAATAGCATATATTGTTTTCTCATTGGGAATGCAAGATGTTTACGTTTCCTCTGTTATAGACTGGTGATAGGCTTTTATATGGTTACAGCCGACTATATGAACTTTACATCCGGCCAAATGGTTTATTGCATACGCCGTTTAATGGCATATTTTTTTCCATTCACCGGGCCTATGCAAATAAGTGGAATCCACTGTATAATGGCACATTATCAACTACTTAATAATATCACGTTTTTAATTAAATATACAACTGTTTTGTTTACATTTTATTACCAGAAGTAGTATTTCAAAACAAAAGATT
The DNA here is from genome assembly GCF_016097555.1 of Gigantopelta aegis. Lineage (NCBI taxonomy): Eukaryota > Metazoa > Mollusca > Gastropoda > Neomphalida > Peltospiridae > Gigantopelta > Gigantopelta aegis. The sequence goes on along the minus strand of NC_054704.1, from coordinate 89,187,875 downwards.
ACGATTAGCACAGTGTAAAATGTTGAATCTTTCTGATTGAATGTGCAAAGGTGCAAAATGTTATGAAATGTACCGATAAATGTTCACTTGGCCTATTCTTATAAAACTTCTCCCCTTTCTTCTGGGAATGGAGAAGTCACTTCTTCTACCTTTTTATTCTAGATTAGGGCCTGGAACACTACATTTGATTATCAGACCCTGTTTCTAAGTGCATACGCACACAATCAGATCTGTATTTGTATATATGTGAACATAGCTTTATTTGGTAGTAGTGTAGCCTATTTGACAGCAGCAGGGTTTTTTCTCATTCCATAAACAACAGATTTAGCAATCACAGTTAAAAATGTGTTGAAATGTTGTTTAAACATTCCTCCTATTTCCCAAATGTATGTTGTTATTCCTTTGACGTTGCTGGTTTCAAACTAACAGATGCATTATACTGACTTTTCTTGATTCCATTCTAGGGTCTTCGGTTGCAGCCTCTGCAGAAATCTTTCATCCAGCCAGCCACGAACATGCAGCACGTGGATGGATATCCTGGTAAAAACTACTCAAGGACTGACAATGAATCAAAAGTTCTTTCCTCAATGTCGGGAACAGAACTTCGGACGGGAACGAAATCGCGACCTTCTTCCGTGATCCGAGACAACAATCATGACAGTGGCTTTATATTGCCAAAGGGCAACGAACTGCGGCCTGTTAAAGGTTTCAAATTCAACAAACCACAGTTGGAAAACCGCGGCGGGCATCACGAACCTTTCATGTAGTTGAGGGGGGGGGAAACATCCATGACCACGGAGTTGATAAATTACATTACCAAGTTTGCAGAGATTTCATAAGCTGTTGAATGGCATGCTCAGCTTAGCTTAGCTCAGCTCAGCTGTGTATTTGAGAATATGCATTGTTTTCAGTGAAGTCTCACGCACTTGAGTTACTCCCACATAGTAAACAAGAAAGTAGTATTGCATCGATGTGTGTAGCTAGTTGATATTTGCTGACCCGTCTCACAACATGTCTCACAGATTGCAGACAGTACGGTAATTGTTTCAAAATTATCTGGTCATGTTATATATAGTAAGTACACTTTTACGTTCACTAGGTGATTTTTTCTTCTTTTTTTAATTCGTGCATCCAACATAGTATAGTGTATTTTTGGTGCAGATGACCAAGATGTGTAGTGAAAATTGTACCATGTTTTTGTTTGATAAAATATTTAATATTCAAACAAATTTCTGTGATATTTGTATAAAATAATAATTATTGTTTATGTTTTTTGTCTTTTGGAATTATTGTTTACTTTTTTTGGTACTATTCATCAATTAAATAACACTCGAGGTGAAGCATGTTTGGAATGCATTATGTTTGCATTCTAAATGTGCTTAATATTAAAATGTTACTAGGGGGTGGCGTTTTAAAAAATATTTTCATGTTTTGGTTTCTTTCATAGGATGGGCTAGGTGTGCCCCTTGATTTACATGATGAGTATGTGTATAACAGTTACACACAGGTCTTAGTAGTTTATTGTTAGGGATGTTTTAAACACCTAATAGATGCTCCTGAGATTTGTACACATTCACAAAACAGGACATAAACCCAATATATTTTAATATTTAAAATATGGTTATTTTTATATGCCCATCTTTATATACTGATGGAAAGAAATAAAGGATCACACAGATAGCAACAAGCAATAATGACTGCATCAAAAATCAATTCATATTGTCAGAAGTTGACTGGGAACATATAGGCAGCACATTCAACACTACAGACATTCAATCCCACATTACAACTTGGTATGAATAACAGACATTACTACGCTAGTAGTGAATTAAATTTTGTCTACAATTCGATGTGTTCCCTTATTTCTTTCCAGCAGTATATATCTTATTATGGTATTTCATTGTCCGTCTGCCCATAAACATTTCGTTTTCAGGGCATATCGTTCTTATCAGTTCATATATGATCATCAAGCCTTGTATGCAAGTACAACTTGGGATGGTGGTGTGTCACATACCGTAACTAGATGACTGCATTGTTTTGTGGGGGTTTTTTGGAAACAGTTTGTAGGACGTATTTCATGAATATGATGTGGCATACAGTATATTGTAAAGTCCACTTGATTTCTTTCTTCATGTTGTTTTTATGGGAAAAACATTTAATCATTTTCATAAATTTGTAGTTTATACTTTTGTCCTTTCCAATATCTCAGCCAAATAAAATAAAAGCAATACAGATCAACAAAGATCAAATTGAGTATCTGTGATCCCATAAATATTTCAGTCTCTGTTAATCACTGTTACACCCAATTTGCACCATTATTATATCTATATTAAAAACAGTATGTATCTCTATTACAGTTTTCATATATTGAACAGTATTACAAAGATATTTTGTATTAATATTATACATGTAATCTTGCCTGTATTGTAACTTACTGATCATTTGTTTAAGGGATAGTCAAAATGTTCTAAGCCTCGCAAAGAACATGTCTACCATATTCTGGTCTTAATCATTGTAATATCTGGCCTAAGGAAAATAGAAAACCAGGTCGGAATTTGGGCAGGATGTGGCTTAGTTACAGTATTGCAGGTCACCGACGGCAACTGCAGTCGTTGAAATATAAATTGTCATAGATCGGCACTTTTCTGCCACTGGTTAAAAATGTCTGCCATCGGTAAAGCTCCTCAACGATGGATGGCAAACTGTATATACCTGGTGTATATTATAGGATCGTATTTAAAATTTGTGCTTTTGAAATATGTCTACATACAGCAAAATAACCTTTTAGTTGTGTTGATTTGCTGCAAAAGTCATTTTGATAAAACACTACCGTATACGGCAGGCTCAAAATTGTCATCAATGGGCCGTTTCATACATCCGTAGGTGACAAATTATTCTTAAGTTCAAGCCCTGGTATTGTAACAGAAACTTTTGCCTGTTTCTCCATTCTGATGTCAGCGCTACGTTATTGTCTAGATGTGAATCGGTGGTAGTTGTGTTTTCCTCAGGTGTGATCGTTTCCTCTCGGTGGACCTAGTGTGTTTTTATCCCACCCAACCAGTGCCCTATATCTAGTAGATTAAAGGCCATAGTTTGTAAGAGATACCTTTTTTCTATTTGGTAAGAGTTGCCTATGTAGTGGCACTAAAGTACTAATCAAAACTATACCCAGGTGATTTTCCAGTCTTATATATTATTTATGAAAATCTCTGGAATAAAAACCATAAAAATGTGTTAGTATTATCATGACCTGTTATGGTATTCAAACAACTAGTACCTAAAATGACAATAAATGATCTGTTATAGATAGAAATATGAGATTTATTTACAATTTTACTGCAAAACATATGTAATATGAGACAGACTATAACACCAAGTTTGATATTGAACACGCCTGAGACCACCTCTCTGTTTATCTTAGTACTTGTGATTTCACCTGTCAAGTGTAATCAATATAAACCTGGGTGTTATAGTCTGTTCCAAATTACATAGGTTTTGCAGTAAAATTGTAAATAAATCTCATATTTCCATCTATAACAGGTCATTTATTGTCATTTTTTCTACCGGTTGTTTGAATACCACAATAGGTCATGATAATACCGACACATTTTTATGGTTTTTATTCCAGGGATTTTCATAACCAATATATAAGACTGAAAAATCACCTGAGTATAATTTTGATTAGTACTTTAGGTTTCACAATAACCATGTTAGTGCTGTTTTTCATGTCTGCAGGTTTTGATGCAGAATGGGCATGATTACTAAAAACCACACCACTCATATAGAAATACGGTGTTTGATAACCATAAGAGTCTGGGGTTTTTTATGCACACCTGCACCACATGAAAAAATATGCACATGGGAAAACAGCGACACCGATTAACACTTTAGGAGAGGGCCTCGTAAGTTGGATAACTTGTTCCCAATCCTTTTGTGTGTGTGTGTGTGTATATGTATATGTGTATATGTATATGTGTATATATATGCAATAAAATATGTTTTCAATCAGTTAACAATATGTTGAAAATGTGCTGTCAGAATACACATCTTTTTCCTTTCCAGTTATAATTCAGTTTATTTGAACACTCATCATGGTCTTTGAAAATGATGATAATATGGAGGGTTGCGGAGTTTAATACATTTTCAATATCCTTTGTAGACAACAGTATATATATATATATATATCAACCCACATTAGTAGTATTAATTCAATAGCTTTAATGTTTGTGTTCTCGTGTTTTGCATTCACTTTTAATACCAAAAATATTTGTGTAAATGTTAATCATTTGTATATATTTTAGTCTTTATTATCATATATATATTTCATGGTGATAGTTTGTATTTTTCTGTTGGGTTTTTTCCAATCAGTGTTTTCGTAATCACAAGACAATCACATTGTTACAATCATTGGTATATTCAACACAGATAAAAATATTTTTTATTTAACACAGAATAATATGTTGTGAATTGTGACACATCTGACTGCTTAAGTGTTGTCACAAACATTTCTTTTTTCACTCAAATATTTTATATTTTTCTCCGTTATTTTTTACGAAAACAAATGTCTGTCATTGGTAATCGATTGCCTGCTGTGTGTATTTTATCGTGTTTGCAGTATGATAGGATAGGTACATGATGTACAGGTAGACATCTAGTCAGGATTGTCATTTACATGCCGAGAGCAATCCGTGATAAGGCCCAGGTTAGGTCACGTGCCAAGTTGCATGTGGAGAAAGTACTGTAAGCATCTAATTGTAACTCCAGTTAAATAACATGTTGCCGTGTGTTCATATATTGAGTTGTCAGCATACAAACCATGCAGATGTGAAGTAGTGGCAGCGTCATACAAAACAACTAACTTTTAACAAACCATGTACTGGAGGGTAAAGCTATCATGCCAATGTTTACTTTTGAAGAAGAAAAAAATTTAGAGAAAAAATATCAGTATTTTTAATGTACATTTTTAGGAGCGAGGGGGTTAAAAAATAATAAAAAATAAAAAGTGTGTTCCCTTTGTACACTTGTAAACATTTTGATAATTGTGAACTGCCATTTTGACGAAATTCGCAAATATGATTAGCCAACCTAGTCACCTTTTGGTTTATTTCATCTCAAGTATAGCTACTTGTAACTCTACCTCCATCATTTGGATATCCGTTCTTTCACAACTACTGCTATTTGTACTTGTAATACTACCTCCCAACATTTGGATGTCCGTTTCTTTCACAACTACTGGCATCAATTAGTTTTCAATTAGCTCTTTGCCAATACTCAAAATGCCGTTTCCCATTTTGGGAGGTCCATTCCATAACTTCTTTTTTTTTGTTGCCAAGTCTGTGTTGAAACGTGTCTATTTTATTTGTTAAGTTGTCTGATGCAATCAAGGTGTAAATTTGATACATTACTGGAAATGTTTGTCCATGTAGATTTCTTCTTACTACTAAAATACTCCCAATATTTTTTGTACTCACAACTTAAGTTAAAAGTTACTGCATAAACTTAAGACTGATATGCACATCCCTTTGATGCTTTGAGTGAACAGTCGATAGTCTGTGTGCCACAGCACAAAGGTTTATGTGCTGTCAATTACAATATCGAATGTGTGCAATCACTATGCACACCACGAATAAATTTATGCAATAACGGACTTGTACCATGCCTCTAAATGACATTGCATGATGCGATAAAGAAGTTTGATTCAGTGAGAGGTGGGGTTTAAGAAGTGTGTAGTTATACAGATTTATTGCATACGTTTGTCAGTGGGAAAAACAACCAAAGCATGGTACACTATGGAATATAATACTTTACTTTCAACTTGATCCTTTTACAATAATTTACGTTATGTCTGAACCCGAGTTTCTGCTTAAAATAATCATGTCTCATACCTAGTCATGTGAAATTTATTTCGGAGTGTGTAACCACCTACACAAATTCATTCCACACTTCACAGCTTAAATTTTTTAAATTTTATTTGGGAGGTTTTGCAAGGCCTGTTAAAAACCCCTCATATTTTGTCCTTTGGGCTGCCATTGCCTTATTTATACCTTAAAACGGTGATAGATTCTATAGTTCTAGCTGAAAGTACTTATACCAGACAATTACAGGATTTTTTTACCTTAAATATCAGACATTGGCATCTTTAACATGCTCAATAATTAATCAGTATTGTTAATCTGTACAATACTTTGTCTTTAATAACAGACTATTTTTATGTAGCCATTAAAATGAATTCAAAACATATTCAACATTTTCCAGATGTTTGCTGAGATATATCTAAAGCTTGGGTTATCAAATCAATAAACTGATAATTAAGTCCCAAATATTCACTGAACAATTTTATGTTTTTTTTGTGGGGTGTCAGTGGCAAGCTTTTGATGGGGAGGAAGTTTCTACTTTTGTTATGGTAGAAAGGCAAATTGAAAAGTGATGTGTTGGGATAAAAAATGTGTAATGGCATACCATTTATTATCGGACAAACATGACATGGTTGTTTATTAGTGCTAGTTGTTTTTTTTGTATACAGCTGCTGTAAGCAGCTGTTTGCCATTCAGTTTTTGTCAATAAATATTTTTAAACCACTTTGTTTCGTTGTGATTTGTAATGATCCATGTTATATATAGCTCACAGGATTAATCATCTGAGCCATGTTCTTCTATGTTGAAATGAAGAGTCTGAAGTCGGCAGAAAGTGTTTGTTAAAACTGGTTCATGCATTTCACATTAAAATAAACGGACTAGATCAGTAACCACTCAAATGGTTCTACCTTTTTACACACAGCATACTCTTCTTTTTTTTTTCTTATATTGCAAATTTTGAAATTAAAACCAGATTCAAACGTAAAATTTAGTAAATACTCCTAGGCCCAGTGCTGTACAAATACAGGTTTTAGGTCTCGACAAATTAGATGAATCTGATATTTGCTCTTACATGTTGCATTTCAGACAAGACAAAAGTAGACGCATACAATGAAATGTCCCTGAAAATGGGGCTGTGACTGGTAATCAAGACCTTTTACAGAAGACCATGGACAACCAATAGTCACCAGGGGTCTAATGCATGAATCGAGACAATGACGTTGTCTCGGACTATTTGCGAATGCCGAAACTTTCACGTGAGTCAGAATGCATGAATGAAGACAAGCCAAAGTCTGGGACTACTGGAGGGACGAAATTGCTCGAATTTTGGACCTGCTACAACCCAGGCGTAAATACAGTAGTCTCTGACAACCGGTTACATTCAGTATAGCTGACATTGCACTGATGTGTTTTATAGACTTGCGATTAGGGTTAACTGAATTTATACCCACATTTTGGACGCATGGATAGATCCAGCATTTTGTAAGAGGGAGGGGCCTCACAAAATTATAAAAAGGGCAATTTCGTTTTGTCGAAGGCAAATTATCCGACCTCCCAGAGTGCAAGATCTTTATGCGGGTTTGGGTACATGTTCATCGGAAATTGTTGAAATAAAGATACCCAGAGACGTGTTTTCGTAACAGTTGAATGTTGTGCATTGTGGGTGATGAATTTAAAAAGGGCACTTAAAACGGAAGCCCTCTGGGCCTGCCAATGGGACGTATATAATGTCGATCAAATGTATCATAATTTTCTGTTGTACCAGTATATAATTTATCAACTACATGTCAATAGGAACCGGGAGCCTGTGACACCCGTCTACCATCCGATAATTACTCAGAATTAATAGTGGGAGTACTTGTTTGTCAAGTCTTAAATACAGGTCTATAACTGTTTTATTATCAGTTATAACTTTAAATTATATGTTAAAATTTTAACATTTTATTACCATAGTTGAATCGATAGTACCAATATCAGATGTCGGTCCTACACAGTGAGTCATACAAATCTTATTTGCGTAAAATAAGAAGAAAAAAAAAGAAGTTTTATTTAATGACACCACTAGAGCACTTTTGTTTATTAATCATCGGTTATTGCATGTCAAACATTTTGTAATGTTTTTCTAGTAGTCTTAAAGGAAACCCGCTGCATTTCCCCCACACAGGACAGCACATACCACAGCTTTTGATATACCAGTCATGGTGCACTTGTGACGGGGAAAACCCCAAGCAGAATATGGATTTGAATTAAAAAAAAAATCAGACAGATCACAAGAATGTAGCTCACGTTACATCATTAGAAACTGATTTTATAAGACCAGAGTTGATTACAAACAATTTAAATTATGTTTATATATTCATATTTATATATGACCTCACATTTAATGTTTGACACCCCCCCCCCCCCCCCCCCCCCCCAATTTAATTGGCAGGCGCAACTCAGATTTTTAAATAGCGTAACCAATAATCTTGTGATGGATTAAAAAAATTAATCACAATTATAAAGTAACAGACACTAGTTTCTCCGACTTAAAACCCCCAGCTTTCTTCATATTTTCTCACCTTATTAATAATTTGTGCTATAGTGCCACCATGGTTACCCATGACATTACAATAAATATTGTAGAGAGTAGTTCCATTATAAATACAAAATCAGTGTGATGTCAAAAACGTTTTCTATTATTTCTTGCAATGTTATAATTTATATATTGGAGTGTTTCAGTGTAAGAAAATTCTTGGGATTTCCTACTTTATAAATAGAAATACAGCGAACGCTGTGACAATCGTGCTAAAGTCTCGAACTTCGTTGTCGTAGTCGCACGTCGGGTCCATGCATAGAAAACTGACGACGGCCAGTCTTGACATATATAGTCCGGGACAATGACTTGTTAGACTTTCGGTTGTTTCGGTTCATGCATGAGACCCCAGTACACAATGTGCTAGGGTGATTACCATTCCTTTACACAGTAGCATTGTTCCAAAAGGGGGAAGAGTGGGCTGTAGGTCAAGAATTGGTCACCCTCCATGGACCTTTTCACCCTCCCTCCCCCGTTTTTTGCTACTTTATCAGTAGGAGTAGCCTTCTTTCTTTTTTCAACCAAATGTTGAAAGAACCACATATTGGATATCAAATGGCTAGTTTGAAATGTCCTGAGGTTTCATTAAAATATTAGGTGGGTTTTTTCAGCCCAGCAGCATGGACGCTATCTGCTTACCAAGCAATTGGGGTTCTCTTTGTGCACATTTAAAATTTAAAATGTATAGAAACAGTTATGTAAGGTCCCACTGGCACAAATCTAGACTGTGGGGAAAGAGGTTAGTACAACAAAGATGGGTCACCTTGGAATAATGAATAGGTCAAATTGGAGAGCAATAAGTACACTGCCGAACAGGCAAACCTAGTGATCAAACTAAATTAAAATGACAACAAACAACCATTTGGGGTTTTTCAAAGTAGTCTTTTGGGGTTATTTTTTTTTCACATTTTCTTATCTTACACCATATAGCTATGACTAACAAAATCAAACTGTATTTCTCTAGTTTGCACTCATCAAAAATCTTATACAAAGTGAAAACAGAAAAAGTACAAGGATCAAAGTTTGGTTTGAACTTGCAAATTACATAGCACCGAAGCCCAAAAGTTTCTACCAGTCTACAAGAGATTTTTTACCATTATGATTGAGCTGAATATATTATGTATAGCATAACAAGTGATTTCACTTAGAATTATTACAACTGCACCAAGGTTTGAATACAGCTGAAATCAAAGTTGATTAAAATCAGTGATATGAAATATTTACATCAATGTACAGACAGGAAGATAAAGTCTACCACGTAGCATTCTTAACGATTTTCACACAAACACAGAAATGAAGAGTAAATTATAATAATAAACCCCATCCACAGAAGTCATTTTATATACATCAAATGATTTCAAGCACTTTCAGAAACTCAATAACAAGATATACATTGTACTACATATAGATACATTTTGTTGTGGTTAATTTTTTTCTAATAATTTAAATAATATGCCTTCATACAAATTGTTATTCAACAAGTGTTAAATGTTTATCATCAGTTATCAAAAACTAATCTAAAAGAAATATAATTTGGACATTTTAGCCAATGCTTATAAAACTTCAATTGGATCGTAATTCAACAGACTTGTCATTGCATGGCAACAACAGTCTGAATATTGTATGTTGTATGGTAATGAATGGTGAAGACAATCTGATTACTGTATTGTAATAGTCTGAATATTGTATGTTGTATGGTAATGACAGTCTGAAAACTGCATGGTGAAGACCGATTATTGCATGGATAGAGTACTGTAATGACAGACTAAATATTGTATGGTAATGACACACGGATTATTGTGTGGTAGGGACAGTCTGGATATTGTATTGTAATGACAGACTGAATACTGCTTGGTGAAGGCAGTCCAATTATTGTACTGTAATGACAGTTTGGATATTATATCACAAGTCTGAATATTCTATGGTAATGACAGTCTGAATATTCTATGGTAATGAGAGTCTGAATATTCTTTGGTAAAGACAGTCTGAATGTCTGAATATTCTATGGTAATGACAGTCTGAACAGCATATCGTAATTACAGTTTGGATATTTTCTGATAATGACAATCAGAATATGAAAGGAGGGCAGCTGTGCGGCACCACACTCAATAAAATGAAAAAAGAAAAAAAAAAGAGGAAAAAAAAGGGGGGTGGGGTGGGAGCAGAGAGCTTGGTTACCGCTTTGTCGTATGTTGTTGGTAGACTTTGTGGAAAGACATACTGCTTATTTTGCCTACAAAAACGTTTATGCGAAATACAAACACTCGTCTTAATTGAACTGAAAATGTTATCGGTCTGACATTCACGGGCAGTTCTGGTTTTGTTGAACTGATCAAAGTTTTAATATTATTTTAATAAAGATTTCAATATATACGAATGTGATCCCCTAATGTCGATACATTTTTTGTTATTTCCATCATCATCGAATGAATCGATCGCTGTGATAAAATATCGCCAGCTGATAAAAAGTAGTTGTTTTTGTAAAGGCGGTGTATGTATTATTTGGCAGCCAAGATAAATGATTTTAATGATAACACTATCACTTCCATTGTTTTTATAAGCGGTGATATCCCCAAAAATTAAAAGTTTATATTTTATAAAGAACTGCTGAATAAACAGAATAAACAGAAATGACAAAGTAAAAATCATCAGTTACAACCAATTGCATCTGCAATTGAGGACAAAATATCAGACGATAGTTAGTGGAAACAAATGTGTGTGTGTGTGTGTGTGTGTGTGTGTGTGTGTGTGTGTGTGTGTTTTCAATCCAAGATTGCCAAATCCGTAAAAAAAAATAAAAATTCACTGCTCAAATAAAATATAACTTTTATTGTGTGTATTAAACATACAAATGGATAGAGGTATGGAACAAAATAGAGGCTGTTAAATATACTGTTCAATTACTTTACAGTTAATGTTTCATCAATTGCTTTTTCATACACAACACAACTTGTTTCCTTTGATGTCCAGTGTGCAGACTGGATTTGTTTATGTGTGGGAAAAAAGTGCATTTGGTAATAGTGGAGATAGGTGCTGTAAAATATAGTACGGTGATAAAGAGGGGTGCAGAAAAATTAAGGAGGGCGGAGAACGTGAGAGGAGGGTGGTAAAATGCAGTGGGGCGGGCCGCCCTGCTTAAATTGAGCAGTGAGAACACTGCTGTATAATAATAATAATGACAGTTCAGGTCTTCTGTGCAGACTGAAGTTTTATAAGCACTAAACTAAAGTTTTATAAACCTGCAAGCTACTTCCAAACATTAAAACTTCTGTTTTATTTTTAAATAAAAAATATAAAAAAACTTACATCATAAAATGGTAATATTTAATATGGTTAAAAACATTTAATTGAAGCAATCACATTTTAAGTACTTTTAAGAAACATGTTGAAAATTAGAACATCTGTGCACATCTTATTATAAATTAGAAACCGATCTCACTGAATTTTTGTAACAAACTAGTTTCCAATAATAAATAAATTATCACACTTGAGTAAGAGCCAATTTACTTACGAAGCTCATTTTCTTATTTTCAAAGCAAAAATGGGGAATAATATATTTTGATCCCTAAAATTCACATGCCACCCACATGTGTATTATTAAAACAAATTTATCACCCAACCAATTCTTCAACATTGGTTGGTCAATTCTTCACAGATCCATCTTATTTGAGCACATTATCATATGAAAAACTGTCATAATTATTTTACACTTTATCATATATATTAAGACTGAATAAAACAGATTATTAAGGATGATACTGTTGTCATAACATTATTTCAGTTTTTTGCAAACAAAAGCAAATTGAAGATTAAGATTATCAATGAAGCTGACAGTATGTCTGCATCAATTCTACTATCAATGAAGCTGACAGTATGTCTGCATGAATTCTACTATCAATAAAGCTGACAGTATGTCTGCATGAATTCTACTCATGAGAATACTGTTGTACATCAATTTTTTATTTTTTTTTTAAACATAAAAAAGTTTAAATAAAATAAGTAATGTGTAAATACTCCATTAAATCTAGATTTGGACGAAACAAGCCATGTATTGTGTAACTTAACAAAAACAATTGTAGGGAGAGATCGGCCATTTACAAGTAAACACTAATCTATGAAGATGGGTTTTTTTGTTTTTTTTGCATTCATTAAATTTATCTGGTATTTATTAAATATTCTAGGCAAACTTAATTTGCCTAGAGCACAAGCTGCACCTGTGAAAGCGTTTCTGCATTCAGTATCCGATTTGTTTAGCATTCATTCATAATTTTATGTTGCCTATAGCTAGTTGTAGCATCCTGTAATTATAAGTTTTTTGGGTTTTTCAACCAGATCTCTCCAGTGTAATTTTTTTTATTTTCATAACAAAATTTTACTACACAACTGGAATAGCTTCTGAAAACTTTAAAACAATATTTAAAAAAAAATATATATTAATAAAAAAAAAAAATGTTGAGCACAAAATTATTCACAGGGACATTACTGCAGTAAACAATACAAGCCCAGCCACATGTAAATAAGAGAATATAAACCCGCCAATGAGGGAAAGACACTACAGGCTGGCTTCAAGTACTTAAAATAACAGCATTTTCAATTTCACAACTATCGGAGTAATCACAGTTTACATTACAAACACAGTCGGTTTATTAAAACCCAATTATTACCATTTACAATCAATCTTTGGCTACATAAAACAGTTAAAATACAACCATTTTTTGTTTGTTTCAATGAACACACTTTTTTTTTTCTATTTTGTCTGAGAAACAATCTACATGTCAAGTTTAATATACATATGACACACGTGCATACAAGGGAAAGATGCATAGAGATTAAGGAGTTTATGAGTACAATGCCTCTATCATAATGAAGATTATTCATGCGGTTTATATTGCAAGAGAAATAATCATAATAAATACTTAGCCCCTTAGGCCACATAGAATTCACTTTGTTGAGCATTCAATGAACACGTGTTGGTTGCCAAAACAAAATAATCACAGGTATGGTTTGGTATTTGGTGACAAAAAAAAAGAAAAAAAAAGAAAAAAAAAAAAAAAACGAAGAAAAAAAAAACGAAACCCCCCCCCCACCACCAGGTAGGTTGAAATTTATTTTTAATAAAATATATTCAAACAATAGTTACCCGTTAGTGATTTTGATGATGTGTCCTAAAAAATATTTAATTTCAAAAAGAAAAATAACTATCACAATTACTCCCAAAATAACAGCAGCGTGGCTTGACCGAAACATCGGCTACTTTGATTTCACACTCAAAAATGTAATCATCTCCTGCAATATGTAGAAGAAAATGATGAGAGCAGTTGGTTTATATATGATATGATATACAATCTCCACAGCAATGGTAACTAGGATACACAATATACAGGTTAATGAATATCTATGACAGAATAAAATGTCAGTGCACCAGAAAATAAAACTGCAACCATGTCACAAAACTATATATTTTAAGACTATGTACAGCATATTGACAACAAAACTAAACTAAAACAATTACTTGTTTTTCCTTCTTTTTTTTCATAACTTGCAAATACAAGAATGATCAGTGGAACGGTTATTGTAAAATAATAATATAAATTGCATGATTAAAAAGAGAAAATTGATCCCAATAAAAATGATCCTTTTTTCACCCATTGCCTTTACGAAGCTAAATCCATTGTTTAAAATACAAAACGAAAATGGCAACTGAAAATAAATACTTCCCAAATTAATTTGTTAATTGGATGATTCTTAAAAAATTTAATAAATTAGATTATTCTTCAATGAATTTGATGGAATAGTAAATGCCAATTTGTTTTCCCACCCCACCCCAATGTTTTACCTTTAAAAAAACCCAACTAATAAATACCCACTATTTAAAAAATATGATATTTAAAAAACACATCGATGAAGATTTTGACTAATATATGAATATATCAAAAACAATCTTTTGCAACATGCCAGGAAGCAAGTTTCATCAGCATTGATGCTCTGCTAATATAGCTTAATAAAACAATTCATCGAATAAATACTTGATTGAATATATGGTATTAATTTTGACAAGTATTAATTCTTGAAAGCTGTACATATTTATTACACAGTAACAACTTTAGAAATAAAAAATAATAATCCTGCATTTGAAAAGAATGCCACATAACTGTCTACACAAGATGAAAAATAAATACTCATATCAATAGTCAAATAACAAAACAAGCTATTTTCTCCTAATCTAACATTTAGAAAGGTAAAAAAAATAGCAAATGGATCATTTCAATCCGGATGAAAAAAAGCTTTTTACAAATATCACAACAGACAGAAAAATACCTTGTCAGCAACGACACTGGATATTATCAAATACCTTTCTGATATAAAATTGGATTAATGAAACCAAAATAAATAATTGAATAATTTTGTGTTCTTACTATTACAATTAACAAATGTAACAGGATACAGTTTACATAACACGAGTTACCAACATACTAGAGAAAACAAAATTTTGTTGAAATGAAAAACACATTAAATCAACTTGTAACATTTTACCTGCATTTAAAGATGATACTTTCTTTATCTAAACAATGTGATACTGCAAATGTTGATCACAACTTCTTTTGTATTTTAAAAAATTAAAATAAAATAAATGAGACAAAATAATTCTAAAACACCGGCAAACATGAGAAAATAAAGATATCTTTTTGAGTTCCATAAGACAATTATGGACATGAATTTTAAATGGATCTTCCACAACACATAATTAAACAGTAGTCAATACACCAAAATGCATTATTTATAATCAATTACAACAAATTAAAAAAAAACAATTAGAAATTGTGTGTATCTTTACAAAGCAGTGTTTTGAATTCACAAAACTGTTTTCCACATCATTACAATTTCAGTCCTATATATTCAAAGTACATTGGTGTTCTTTTTCTTCTATTAATCATCTGTGTAAATGACAGCTCTATTGTGACTGTGAATATATAAGTTCTAAAAATAAATAGCATGAATACATCAAAACCTTGTTGACATCATTAGGCATCTTCATTTTCTCTACAGTTTCATCAAATTAACACCATCCTGATCAATTTGGGGTTAATAAATGTAGAAACTGTTCAACGAGTGGTAATACTATTCTTCTCATTCCCAATATAGTACAAACTGACCTGTGTTAACCAGTCACCTGTCTAAAACAATGGTACTATTCAATGAACTCCCAGTATAGCATACTGACCTGTAGTAACCAGTCACCTGTCTAAAACAGTGGTACTATTTACTCAACTCCCCATATAGCATACACCAACCTGTAGTAACCAGTCACCTGTCTAAAGTGGTTGTATATTCACTCAACTCCCCATACAGTAGAAACTGACCTGTATTAACCAACTACCTGTCTAAAGTAATCATTATACCATTGGCTTAACACCAATTCAATACCAAGTGACCTATATTAAGCAGTGGTTAGTTTGTAGACACACACATTAGGTCGCTGGTTAACAATTTTCAGGTGACAAACATGATCAGTGTACGATGGTATTCATACAAAACATGATCAGTGTACGATGGTATTCATACAAAACATGATCAGTGTACGATGGTATTCATACAAAACATGATCAGTGTACGATGGTATTCATACAAAACATGATCAGTGTACGATGGTATTCATACAAAACATGATCAGTGTACGATGGTATTCATACAAAAATCACACTTTTGGAGGTTTTAAATCATTTGTCTTTTATCACCAAATAATGTCCATGCGTTTATTGCAAATACTAGTTGATGAGAATCAATCGGATCATACCAGTGATATCTCACAGTTGTCAGTTCACGCAGATCATATCACACGGTTACCCATAGTAATTCCAAGGCACTAAAACAACAATTGAAAAGAACCACTCTGTCAACAGACAGGTTTAGCTCAATAATACATTGTATCACAAACGTAAAATTTTACTTGTTATCAAGTAAGCAGTAATGTAAATAAGATATTGTCAACACTTTTACTTGTTTCCCCTAAGTAATGCCATACCTATTGACAAATGAGAAGACTAAACAATATTTGTTAAAACTTCCAAGAAATATGGGAAAATATTTTGTAGCTGAATTGAAAATTTGTGTCATTTTCTTATTATTTTGAATGGAAAGGTTAAATTTTAACATTTGGCAGTAAGTACAGGAAGCACTTAGTGTAAGTTAAAAAATACAATTCAGATTCCTTGAGCGTTTACTTGGATTTATTACCAAAGTAAGCAAGCACAAAACTAAAATAGTCTTTACAGAGATTCACCACTTTTGCTAAACAATTTAATTTTTGTGCGAGTTACTCCAATATATTGTAAAGCTCATAACTCTTGTCTGTTTAAATTAATTGAGTCACTGAAATAAAACATTAGTGTTAGTGATCTCTATAAGTTATTTCTTTTTTGGGAGGGGTTCTAAACAGAAACGTTTTATCTGTACATGAGCTCGTTACTCTCTAGGAGAGAGAACATTCAAATGAAACTTTATCAATTTAAAAAATTCTACTCTTCCATTTTATTAATCCTGATAAATGTTAATGGGGTTAATAACTTACAATTCTAAAAAAAATTAAAATCTGAACGTGGTTACCAGATTGACGAGAACCACAAAAACTATGAAAATCAGTGTGAAGTTCTCTTAACTACTTCTCATTTACAAATCTGTTGCCTTTTTTTTTTCACCTTTATTCTTAAAACACACTTAGATTTCAAGATCAGTGCAAGACAAAAAAGATAAACTATGACTGTGATTTTTCTAGTTGACCAACAGTTGACACAAGCAATAGTGACTGATAGACTGACTAAGACAAATCTTAAACTATAATACTTTAACTGCAGACGCCTCCGAGGCTTCAACTGATGGTTTTTCTCCTCCTGCCTGCTTGCTGTTTTCAGATGTGCTCTTAGCCGCTTCTTTACCGACATCAGACGTTTGTGAAACTTCCTTTGATTGGTCTGCCATTTCACTCGTTTTCTCTTGAGTACCTTGTGACGGTTGGCTGTTCTGTCGGTTTATCTTTGGCAAAGGGTTGCCTCCAGGTTGGTCCTCGAACTGAAACATAATACATTATATACAAGTAAATAAATGGAATAATAATTTTGTTAACTAACATTGTATACAATTAAATATGGGGATGGGGTAGGGGAGGGCACAATAATTTGGTTCACCAACATCATATACTGTTAAATACGGTGTGTGTGTGTGTGTGTGTGTGTGTGTGTGCAATAATTTGGTTCACTAACATCATATACAATTAAATATGGGGTAGGGTGCAATAATTTGGTTCACTAACATCATATACAATTAAATATGGGAGTAATAATTCTGACACTATTATATCTAAAAATCTATGTGTTCTAGTGGTGTCATTAAACAAAATAAACTAACTCTTTTTTATCATATATAAGTAAACACAGTGAAGCAATATAAGATGATATTACCAAAAGTCTGTAGAACTTTCTGGAAGATTTTGTAAACCTGTTTATAAACCACTACCCCTCTCCCAAACATTTAACTCATTAAAGATATCATCAATATTTTTTGTTATGAAAGCAAATAAATGCCTTCAATACATTTCATTATAAAGCTGATCTAGTAGTGAATTATTTGACAATTTCAGGATATGCAAGTGGCAACTACTTAAACACTTTAAGCATCCTTTAAAAAATTTAAAATTCAAAAGCCATAGAGAATATTAATGTATATAATGGGGCTGTAGCATATTTGGCATAATAATGATTTTGACAAGGTGAAAAACAAACATGGTAATCACTGAGTAGGTCTTTAACAGCTGGATACAGGGACACACTTAGCAATTTTCTACACAACAATATGTCGATTCACTCACATCTACTCTAAAATCTTCTAGCCGTTTGAATTTCGATAGCCAGGACTGCAATTTTGGATCAATATCCACTTTTCTTCTCGAGTATTTGAGAAAAGCCCAGAATTTTTCCAATCCATAAAGCTGACCTGAAAGCAGAACAAAAACATTTTTTTCATATCTGTACACTACATTTTGTAATATGTAAAGATCTTTCCCATTATTTTTGGTTACACTTAACGTACAGGCAAGACCAAACTCTTCAACTATTTCAGCATAAAATGCAATCATAATATCCAAGGGAAAGATTTTGCTCAGTTGATAGAGCATTCGCCTGAGGTGCTTGGGTCATAGAATATAAACACCTTGGCAAATCCATTTGGGTTTCTGCCCATCCCAACCAGTGCATTTACAATTAGTATATTAAAGATCGAAAAGTGCATATAAAAACTCCTCATCTCCTTATCTGCTAATGGAAAAATATAACGGTTTCCTCCGTAGACACAGGGATGTCAACAAGAAATTGAAAAAAAGCCGTAAGTCGATCAAAGCGAGAAAAATAATTCGAGCGCAGCGAGAGAAGAAATCCGTAATAATCCAGCTGGGGGTCCCGGGGGGTGGGGGCGGTGCTGTAAGCCCCCCAGGAAATATTTTTTAAATAAGTGCTCCCCAAGTGATACTGACCTGCTGTGGTATAATTAGAACAATACAGCGATACCGATAGAAAAAGAGTCTCCACCCCACCACCAATTTTTAAACCTGATTTGCACTCATCTCAAAAATTATCCAAATGACCACAAAAAAGTCAGAAATACGCGAATCCGCAGAAGATTGACATCCCTGAGACTGTGTTAAAATTACCAAATATTTAACATCCAATGGCCAATGATTAACTAATCCATGTAGTCATTATTAAACAAAGTAAACTTTAACTTTATAATTTGTAAATCTCTTGCCAGTTACAGAACTACACTGACTATTTATTTTACTTTCGGTGTTTCATCTGTATGATGTAGCTTACCACTTTCATAGTCTCGGATGGTTTCGTCCTGGAATTCTTTGAACAACTCTGGCCGAAATCTTCTTTCAAGGCCATAGCTGAAGTATCTGAACAGGCATTCTAAACCATATCTGAAAATGAATGGAACCATGTGTTGTTAAAAAACACATAAGGCCAAAAAAAAAAAAAAGTTTGTTTCAGGTAACATGGCCAAAAAAAGTAGAGTAGGTAGTTTTTTTTGTTTTTTTTTTGTTGTTTTTTTCAGTTCAAAGAAAGGTTACCCTACCTTAAATGTGTTTGCCAGAGAAAAACTCAATCTCAAGATGAAAGACATGAAGGCAAGCTGTCTGAAAAATCTTAGTTTACTCTTTGCAGCCAGAGAGAAATAAAAACAATCTCAATGTCAATGTCAGTTTTAAGTTTCACATGCCATTTTCAAAAAGACAGAAAAACTAAAAAGTTCAAACTATTCCTTTCACCAATAAAAGTCAGTAGATGACTGCACAGAAACTTCACAGCTTTGTCCAGTTTTGTCATAGGATGACTGCACAAATTTGTCCAAGTTGGTCAATAGATGTTTGCACAAGAAGTTCAGATTTATCCAACTTGTATTGGAAATAACAAAACAATACTAATTTTGTGTGCAATTTACAAATCAATCGGCTTAGAAATGAATAACGTGTAGTAAATTTCATAGTAATAAAAAATGCGTTTCTAACCCGAGTACTCTGACTGTAAGAGAGCTAGACGGACATTTGGACATAAATAATGAGAGCGTGTTTATGTTCAAATGTCCGTCTAGCTCTCTTAAGTCAGAGTACTCGGGCTAAGGCGTTCCCTGTGGGACGGACTTATAGTTTTAATGTTTATTAGCCTATTGAACGGACCCATGCTAAAATCACTCAAATTAATTTATTCCCAATTAACTGAAACACTGAAATAAATGTAAACTGTTTAATGTTAGTGGTTATTCTTGAATATTCCGTTTATTTAATTATTACCCATGCTCAGCAGTTGATAGGCCTATCTACATCACTGACGTAGGAAGCGGCATCGATGGTTTATATACTAATTTTATACGTGTGTGTACCCACCCACCCCACTTTTTGATATCTTCCTACAGGCTACACCCGTGTATATTAACAAATTCTGGGTACTAGGCCTAAGCAGTAGCCAACAACGAAAATTGTACAGTCTTCTTCAAATGACCTTCACCTTTGCATGTGGAAAAAACGCGATGACTTGTAGTCTGTGCATGTGGTATCGAGAAATCCTTTATTGTTTTGTTGAGATAGCACGTTGTTGTTTTTGGAAAATAAACCTACATTGTATGAGATGACTGGAGTTACGATAATACGATATATTTTCCTCTATAGGCCTACAGTATTTAGCAGTTTGTAATAAAAGCCGTTTAATCGCCACACACGTTACTGTACTGTCATGCGATCTTGTGTGTCACCAATTACTGTGGTACCTAATAAGAGCACGTATTATTAACAGTGTTCTACACTCGGTTTTATAACTTACTCTTCTTTGGCTAGTGGACAAACAAAATTTACTTAGCCAAGTTTAAAATGTTACTCGCCACAGTGCGACACTACTCATTTTGTATTATTTATGAATGTGTTGTAAGTATCTGGATTGTTTTCGCCAAATTACTAAAATCAACGATGAGTTCCGAATTGTACCGACAATTAATACGGAATTCACAGTGATCAATCGGACAACTTCGTAAATAGTGAAATGTTCCGACTGCACAATGATGTCAACAAATTTCATTTGTTTTCGCTGCTAGGACTCTGAACGCACATGGCAAATAATTTAATACTTAGACGTTTTTGGAGTCAGTCGCCAGATGGCGACGATAATAAATTCAATCGGTCGCCACGCCAACATTTTGGTCGCATTGGCGACCATTTTGGTCGCAATGTAGAACACTGGTTAATGATTCCAATTTCAGTGGGGGTGTATAAAAACCATCGCTGCCCCACGCACACACACCCCTCAACCTCCATTTAACATATACACTGACGTGTAAGAGTTATCCTACTTGAGTACTTCTGTCGTCTGCTTTGTCGATCCGCGACCACAACTTCTGTGTGTTTCCCCCCACCCCAGCAGAAAAAAAAAGTTCAGGGTCGGTGGCAAAATTTAGGGTCGGTCGGGTGACCGGAAACAAACCATTTTTTTTGTTTGGCGTAACACTGAAACTTCTCCAAACCAAACCTCAGTAAACTAGAATTCCCTCAAAACCAGATGTTCTTCACTGTCCATTTTCAATTATTGGTACAAAACAGAACCCTATTAAATCTGATACAGGGCAACATTATGTTTTCAAAATTTTGGTTAGCAACATTGGCCATCAGTTCAAAAACTGATTAGCAACTAGTACTGAACATTACAAAATTGTGTAGCTATCTCTAAAACTTGCTTATCAAATTGTGATGCATTACTAAACAAAATATTCCCTGGGTACCCCTTAAAAGTGGACATTTTACTTGGACCTATGGATGTCTAGGTAGTACTAAACCAAATAACTTCCGGCTGGGTCAAAGTTTGAGGTGCACCTAACTTTTGATAGAAAAGTGAACACCAGAAGTTCTGTGATTGGTGATAAATGTGTGTTAGTTGTAAAAAAAAAAAAAAGTTTATCTGGACAAAAAATGTATGCAATTTTATCTCATCTGTGTCAAGTAGCCTTGTGATTAAAACATGTATGGGGTACCTGTAAAAAAAAGTACTCAAATTTTGTGCAGAACTAGCGTAGTCATAGATGCTGCCCGTTATCTCAGAATGAGCAGCTTGACCCCCAATTTTTTCTGATTCACTTTAAGGGTGAGGGGTGGTAGTATTTATATCTGTGGCATTTATGTCAATTGATACGCTGCAGGTAGGAGTTTTAGCCACATGTTACTACTGTCGTCTATGGGATTTGATTTGATTTGGTAGTATACACCCTCTAGAGAGGTTGCAATGTATTCTTATCCAGAAAACTAATACCATATTTGACTGGAAATAAGCCAGGGGGCCAAGACAACTCATTGTGAGCTTAGCATGGGGTGGGCTTATTCCCAGACAAGGGGCAAGTTTTGTTGAAAAAATAAATAATAATAAAACATTTAAATAAATAATAATAATTAAATTAACTAGGAAGAAAACAAAAAACATTCAGTAGCACATCGATTAGTGTTCCATTTGATGATTTGTTATTAATAAATAATAATTGTTTATTAATTAAATTGGGTATTTTTTACTAGTATCTAATTATCAGAAACACACCTATGTTACAATTACTTACCAGTGCTTTTTATTTACATCCAAAATTTAATGCTGGGAAGAGTTAAAAACAACAGCAATTAACAACAAACTCAATAGCCTACACACACGTTTCTGACACAGGCAGCCAGCTAACACTACAAAGAATTGTCAATCTAGGTCATTATTCTTAGCCAATCAGAATAAGGTATTTGCCTAATTAGCATTAACTGTGTGGTGGTAAAAATAGACTGGTTTTAGTTCAGACTTGTGTTTGGGTACTTCAAAGAAATACTGCAGGCATGAAATTGAAAACACTGTTACACACACACTGTTACTGTTACTGTTAGACTGGAAATCTCACTGGTGGTAAAATATTGTGTTACATTTGTGTTTAATTATCTGCAGGAGGTATGACCTTTTAAATGAACTTTGAGCAAACTTGCAATTTCGAGTTATTTATAAGGTGACAAAGTTGGGGGTGGGCTTATTTACGAATGAGGGCTTAATTTCTTAAATACTATCAAAACGGAGGGGGGCTTATTCAAAGACATGGGCTAATTTCCGGTCAAATACTAGTAATTCAACTGAGCCATTGACTACTCCTTAACTACCTTCAAGTAAGCTGTCCATGAGAATGCTGTACAATCTCAATACAATTAACAGCTCACCTTGTGAAGTCTACAATTTCATGTCACACTAATCACGCCAGTGCAACTCGTGTGACAATTTCAAACTTCACTTGATGAGATGTAACTAATGTAACTATTTATAATTTTAAAACTATACACATTAAATGCCAAGGGGTTGGACATAGCCCAGTGGTAAAGTGCTTGCTTGATGCACGGTGGGTTTGGGATCGATCCCCGTCAGTGGGTCCATTGAGGGTTTTTTTGTTCTAGTCAGTGCATCAGACAGGTATATCAAAGGCCATGGTATGTGCTATTCTGTCTGTGGGATGGTGCATATAAAAGATCCCTGGCTACTAATGGAAGAATGTAGCGTGTTTCCTCTCTAAAACTATATGTCTAAATTACCAAATGTTTATATCCAACAGCCGATGATTCATAAATCAATGTGTTCTAGTGGTGTTGATAAACAAAACACAAAACATTACATGCCAATATGAAATCAAAATACAGTAAAGTGCTCTCATAACGAACTGGAAGGCATCATGATGGTTAGTTCATTATAGCAGCAGTTCGTTGTACACATTTCCATAAGTTGGTTATTAATGTATTTGGAGATAAAACAGGACCTTTCGATCAGTTCATTCTATGAAGTAGTTCATTCTAAGCATGTATTTTACCTGTATCCAGCTTTAGCGTCCTCCACGGCGAGACTGCGAAACTCCTGGAACATCTTCTTGTTGTAATGCTGCCGCAAGAAGAATGACCAGAATCGAAACATGGTGTTCATTTCCTGAGACTGACCAATGCCAACTCTCTTCCGTTCTGTAATAAATCAAATCAAATAAAACCATCACTTTCACTTTCTGTATTAACTAAACATAATGTTCATTTCCTGACACTGGCTAATACCTACTCTTTCTTTCTCCAATATATTTAAAAAACAAAAACACAAAAACCCCACCTCAACCCATCCTCCATCACTTAGCTTAAAAATAATTATGACAATTTAACCATTTTTCTGAAAAATTCAGTGACAAATAGAACAATATACACATTACTATGACACGTAATCTCCAACCTAGATCTGTGGTGTTCAAAATATTTTTTCTAACATCATCTCAGCACATTTTAAATGACACACTTAATCTAGAGAGGAAATTCACTGGTTTCACATTAGTGCTGCAACAATAAACCGGTATACCGCGATAATTTATCAGTTCGATACAAACCGCGGTACAGTTTTGCGTATCGCGATTTTTATACGCTATCTTTTTTTCGTTGTATCTTATTCGACTTGAAATAGGCAAACAAACAAACAAACAAACAAAAATCACATCATTTTATTAATTGGTGATGACAGGAAATGTAACAATCACGTCAAGCGTAGTCGGCTTACTTGTTGGCATACGAGGTGATAGGTCGGTTATACTTGGTTCTAACTTCTAAACAAAACGTGTTAAAAGTCCAATGAAAATAACCAGTTAACGATAATTACAAATAAATGTTTTGTTACTTACAAATTATCATTCATTGTTCATTTACGTTGAAATAAGGCCACAGCTATCATCTTCAAAGAAATAAACCAACAAATGAGAATCACACTTCGCTGTTTTTCACTGAACTCGGAATACTTCGGCCAATCGTTCAAAATACCTCAGCTAATAACCTCGGCTCTGGTTCAGTCGATCTGCCGAAACACTGCGACTCAATACGTACATTTCCGTGTCAAGCGAGCAGCAACGGAAAAGCTCGATAGTAAGGATTTCCGAATGTGACAATTTATAAATAGTTTGACACCGTCACACCGGTTCTAGTAGACTAGTATTGTTAAAAAATAAAAATATTGCCTAAAACATTTAGCCTGACAACTGAAACTAATAAAGATCATGCCTTCTGTTTTCATAAAAAATAAAAAAACCCCATAAATATTAAATTTAAATAATATCAACTATATTGCAATACATATTGCAATACAGTTTCTTATATCTCAATATATCGCAATACGGTTTTGACAGTATCGT
This sequence comes from Gigantopelta aegis, assembly GCF_016097555.1. Taxonomy (NCBI): domain Eukaryota; kingdom Metazoa; phylum Mollusca; class Gastropoda; order Neomphalida; family Peltospiridae; genus Gigantopelta; species Gigantopelta aegis. The sequence continues at coordinate 89,162,699 of NC_054704.1, read as the reverse complement.
TGCACCCCCATTTCACATGAGGTAACTCCATGAACAGCAGCAAGGGATTAAAAAAAACAAATCTAGATAGCACAGCACATACCACAACACAACATTTGTGTAACACTAGCAGGGATGACAAAAAAGCCCAGCCATGATCCACTAGGGCAATTGATCCTATGTCCTATTGAACCTCAGGCGAGCACCCTATCACGGCTACATAACACTCGGGCGATAACCCTATCACGGCTACATTCCACTCAGGCGAGCACCCTATCACGGCTACATTCCACTCAGGCGATAACCCTATCACGGCTACATTCCACTCAGGCGAGCACCCTAGCACGGCTACATTCCACTCAGGCGATAACCCTAGCACGGCTACATTCCACTCAGGCGAGCACCCTATCACGGCTACATTCCACTCAGGCGAGCACCCTATCACGGCTACATTCCACTCAGGCGATAACCCTATCACGTCTACATTCCACTCAGGCGAGCACCCTATCACGTCTACATTCCACTCAGGCGAGCACCCTATCACGGCTACATTCCACTCAGGCGATAACCCTATCACGTCTACATTCCACTCAGGCGAGCACCCTATCTACATTCACTCAGGCGAGCACCCTATCACGGCTACATTCCACTCATTATCACGTCTACTTCCACTCAGGCGAGCACCCTATCACGTCTACATTCCACTCAGGCGAGCACCCTATCACGGCTACATTCCACTCAGGCGATAACCCTATCACGGCTACATTCCACTCAGGCGAGCACCCTATCACGGCTACATTCCACTCAGGCGATAACCCTATCACGGCTACATTCCACTCGGGCGATAACCCTATCACGTCTACATTCCACTCGGGCGAGCACCCTATCACGGCTACATTCCACTCAGGCGATAACCCTATCACGTCTACATTCCACTCGGGCGAGCACCCTATCACGTCTACATTCCACTCGGGCGATAACCCTATCACGGCTACATTCCACTCGGGCGATAACCCTATCACGGCTACATTCCACTCGGGCGAGCACCCTATCACGGCTACATTCCACTCGGGCGAGCACCCCATCACGGCTACATTCCACTCGGGCGATAACCCCATCACGGCTACATTCCACTCGGGCGATAACCCCATCACGGCTACATTCCACTCGGGCGAGCACCCCATCACGGCTACATTCCACTCGGGCGATAACCCCATCACGGCTACATTCCACTCGGGCGAGCACCCCATCACGGCTACATTCCACTCGGGCGATAACCCCATCACGGCTACATTCCACTCGGGCGAGCACCCCATCACGGCTACATTCCACTCGGGCGAGCACCCCATCACGGCTACATTCCACTCGGGCGAGCACCCCATCACGGCTACATTCCACTCGGGCGAGCACCCCATCACGTCTACATTCCACTCGGGCGAGCACCCCATCACGTCTACATTCCACTCGGGCGATAACCCCATCACGTCTACATTCCACTCAGGCGAGCACCCCATCACGGCTACATTCCACTCAGGCGAGCACCCCATCACGGCTACATTCCACTCAGGCGAGCACCCCATCACGGCTACATTCCACTCGGGCGATAACCCCATCACGGCTACATTCCACTCGGGCGAGCACCCCATCACGGCTACATTCCACTCGGGCGAGCACCCCATCACGGCTACATTCCACTCGGGCGATAACCCCATCACGGCTACATTCCACTCGGGCGAGCACCCCATCACGGCTACATTCCACTCGGGCGAGCACCCCATCACGGCTACATTCCACTCGGGCGAGCACCCCATCACGGCTACATTCCACTCGGGCGATAACCCCATCACGGCTACATTCCACTCGGGCGAGCACCCCATCACGGCTACATTCCACTCGGGCGAGCACCCCATCACGGCTACATTCCACTCGGGCGAGCACCCCATCACGGCTACATTCCACTCGGGCGAGCACCCCATCACGGCTACATTCCACTCGGGCGAGCACCCCATCACGGCTACATTCCACTCGGGCGAGCACCCCATCACGTCTACATTCCACTCGGGCGAGCACCCCATCACGTCTACATTCCACTCAGGCGAGCACCCCATCACGTCTACATTCCACTCCATCACGTCTACATTCCACTCGGGCGAGCACCCTATCACGTCTACATTCCACTCGGGCGAGCACCCTATCACGTCTACATTCCACTCGGGCGAGCACCCTATCACGTCTACATTCCACTCGGGCGATAACCCTATCACGGCTACATTCCACTCGGGCGAGCACCCTAGCACGTCTACATTCCACTCGGGCGAGCACCCTATCACGTCTACATTCCACTCGGGCGAGCACCCTATCACGGCTACATTCCACTCAGGCGAGCACCCTATCACGTCTACATTCCACTCAGGCGAGCACCCTATCACGTCTACATTCCACTCAGGCGAGCACCCTAGCACGGCTACATTCCACTCAGGCGATAACCCTATCACGTCTACATTCCACTCAGGCGAGCACCCTAGCACGGCTACATTCCACTCAGGCGAGCACCCTAGCACGGCTACATTCCACTCAGGCGAGCACCCTATCACGTCTACATTCCACTCAGGCGAGCACCCTATCACGTCTACATTCCACTCAGGCGAGCACCCTAGCACGGCTACATTCCACTCTATCTAGCAATGTCCCAAGTCCACAGCTGTTTAACATGATAAATAAACTGACATTTATTAGACATTACCTTTGAGACACTTGGCATGATACTTGTGGTAGACGTGCCACACAAATCCGTTTTCTTTCAGCAGCTGATGCGATGGATGTTCAAAGTGGGGGAATGACTGAGGCATGCTGCCGTAGCTAGATGACAGCTGAGTATCTGATGGGCTGCAATATATAAAAATTATTTTCAGAAATTCAGAATGTAGTAGACAGTCAAATTTCACAACTACTAGTGGAACATTATGAAAGTAGATGGTCTTTTATCTTCACAGCTTAATGGGACCTGAATATACATAATTTCAAAACCTAGCAGTCACAAGTTAAATTGTGTTCTATGATTACCTCATTGATGTGGAGTTGTTTCGAGATCGCGCCCGGTGTTCCTTGGCATCCATCACCCAGCCCACATGGCTCTCAACAGGCGGGTTGCTGCTGTGGCGAGTCTTCTTCTTACGTGGCGTCTGTCACAAAACAAAGAAAGAAATGTTTTATTTAACGATGCACACAACACCTTTTATTTACAGTTATATGGTGTTGGACATATGGTTAAGGACCACACAGATAATACAAGAGAAAACCCGCTGTCGCCACTTCATGGGCTACTTTTTTCTATTAGCAGCAAGGGATCTTTTATATGCACCATCCCACAGACAGGATAGTAAATACCACGGCCTTTGTTACACCAGTTGTGGTGCACTGGCTGGAACGAGAAATAGCCTAATGGGCCCACTGACGGGAATCGATCCTAGATCGATCAGGCATAAAGCAAGCACTATACCACTGAGCTACATCCCGCCCCATCACAAAACAAAGAGTCAATATGTTACATTAAGTGATACAAGAAACAATAGTTACGTAGTATTGTTCCAAATCTTAGGGCATTTGTAAGGTGTTATTTAATTTGTTACAGTAGTTTACAGTATATCTGAGCTGAAATAAAAGGCAAACAATGATGGTTAGAATTTAGTTTGTAGCACACTGTTTTGTCGTTAAGTCCAAGAGGAACTTAACTTGCACAAAGACAAAGGCGTTTAATGTTCCACACATATGAACACACCTTGAATACAACATAAATAAGATGATGCCTGAAGTGTGGAATTATAATTATCAAAACAAGTTTGGCAACTTATCTGAATACATTAATGACAATTTTCCAAAAATAAATACACTTCAGTTTTAAAGCCGCACACCCTAGTTCCATCCAGCGAAAATAAATTATAATTTGGTTAATCTACAAACCTGTAACACACTTAGATCACGTTTTTATCAAATGGAGTGAAAAAGCAGGTTTTATATCGATAAATACCATGGGAATCCCCATGTCCCAATTGCTTGAAATAATTTTGAAAGTTAGTATTCTGATGTCACCGGTAGATGTCGCTCGAAGCACAAGAATGCCTACGTCACGACAAATTTCATAGAGTGCGCACAGACTTGGGGTGTGTTCCTTTCACCTCTCCTGGACATGTTCCAACTGTTCTGTCCTGGTTGTATCCCCCTCTCCAGATATTGTAAGACTTAGCAAAATTATTGGTTTTAAGGGTTTGTAACGTTTTGTATTGAGACACTTACTTGTCTGAACTTTATTGTTACTGAAAATGTTTACGAACTGTGAAGAAAAATCTCACAAATGAACAAGCAAACGACAACAAATCAGATGTTGATTGCGCGAACCGTGCACGAGAAAACAAACCGAACCAAAATGATAACGGTCACGTGGTATACCAACGTCTGTGACGTTTACACAGGAAAATTCGCTCTAAAAATAGATTGGACCTCGCTTGCTTAACGGTTTTTTCTCGAGTGCACGCGGCTTGTTAAGAAATAAAAAAAATCCATTTCGTCGTTTTACAAACATCAGGATTACCATGATTACCAAAAAGCACTTCAGGTGAATGGAAATGTGTATTCTAAATAATAAAATGTAAGTAAAGTGCAATTTTATTTGTGAAAAAATGGGTTTAATAGCGAAAAACAATGCCGTAATGGTTAACAACTAGCCGTAACTAGGGCGTGTCCCTTTAATTTCAACTTATTTTTCAAGCAATCACCAAGCCAATTTTAAAATCATTACTTTTTTCCAGCGCAGGTTTCTCACATTTCTGAAGGGTTATATTAATAAGTGTTTTTTTCCCCCCGTTTCAAAAACTGTAAACAAGACACGGTGATGCTTCAAACATATCGACCAAATGTTCCCTAACGGCATTTTAAATAAACTCTTTTAATGCTGCAAGAACAAGATTCTGCTAACTTACATAAATATAACACACAGCAGGGCTAGCTCTGGGCGAGTAGACAATTTTGACAATGTAGCTATCAGTTAAAAAAAATTGCCAGATATTACAATTATTTTCAAACAAAATATCAACAATCAAATGAAATTCTTTCAGTAAATTAAAATAAAATATGCCAGTTTTAAAAATTCGCAACTGACAAATTTGGTGAGCTACCCCTGCATTTTGCGAGCTTTCTTCTCATAAACTTCCTTTTATCACTTTTCTGAAATTTCCATTTGCTATTGATCTTGACTGTTAAAAAACCCAGCTCATTTTCTCATATTAAAACCCTCAATCTTTTTCCCTTTAAGACGTACACTGCGAGGTACCAGTTCGTTTTCTAGCATTAGCAAGTGTTAAATTCTACTCACAAAAGACCAGTGCAAATACTAAACATCTTAAATTAACTATATTAAAGCAGTACTTTACTCCATATTTCAGTCCGGTATATTTAAGCAGAAAAGTAATTTTCATCATATTTGATCAGTAAAGTAATAGTTTCAATGTGGTAATCAGTATTTTCTTTATTATTATTTAATCTGTAGCACATTGTTTTGTCGTGAAGTCCACAAGGAACGTAACTCGCACAAAGACAAAGGCATTAATGTTCCACACATTTGAACACACCTTGAATACAACACTAACAAGATGATGCCTGAAGTGTGGAATTATCAATGTTTTATCTTGTCAAACTTGTCAAACTTGTCAAATAAATGAAATATAAGATAATCTGTTAAGTAGAAGTTACACTGTGATGTACCAGTTTGTTTCCTAATAAATGTTAAATTCTGCTGTGTGCCACAAAGCCATATTTGAGCAGTGAAACAATATATTTGAACATCAGTAACATCATGTGTAAGTTTCAGTGTGATAATCATCATCTCCTTCATTAATTATTTATTATGTAGCACATTGTTTTGTTGTAAAGTCCACAAAGAACGTAACTCGCACAATACAAACGCATTAATGTTCCATACATTTGAACACACCTTGAATACAACACTAACAAGATGATGCCTGAAGTGTGGAATTATCAATATAAGTATTAACAATTTGTTCGCAAACATTAATAATTTTTCAAAAATATAGACACACTTCAGTTTTAATTTCAACTTATCGTCAAGCAATCCACCAAGCTAATTAACATCATCACCGTTTTTTTATGCAGGTTTCTCAAACATTTCTTAAGTTTCAAACGTGTTTTTTTAGCTATACACTGCAGTGATGCTTCACCAAACATTTCCACTGTGGCTCCCTTGTGGCATTTTAATTTATTAATATTGCAATAGACAAGATTTTATGGCATTTTAAATTATCTAATATTGCAATAGACAGATTTTATGGCATTTTAAATTATTTAATATTGCAATAGACAGATTTTGTGGCATTTTAAATTATTTAATATTGCAATAGCCAGGTTTTGCTAACTTACATAAATAAAACACCAAATTTTGTTTTCTTACAAAATCTGTTCTTTCATCAGTTGTTTAAAATCTCCATCATTTACTTTGGATCTTGACTTTCAATTGTTATAAAATCAGGCCCATTCCTTTTTAACTTAAAACCCCATCTCTTTTCCTATTCCACATCTTTATTTTATTTCATATATTGTCTGTCAAATTATGTTTGGTCTGTAAAATTCAAACTATTGATCTGTGTGTGTGGTTTCATCTTGTCAAAAGTCAACAAATCTATAAAAAATTAAGACATTCTGATAACTGCTACTCTGTAACTGCTACTCTGTAACTGCTACTCTGTAACTGCTACTCTGTAACTGCTACTCTGTAAGGTAGCAGTTTGTAAGACATTCTGATAAGTAGAAGCTACATTGCTAAGTAGTATTTGTAAGATTGTCTGTTAAGTAGTAGCTACACTGTGAGGTAGTAGTTTGTGTCCTAATAAGAGACAAGTGCAGATACTAAACATCTTGTAAAAAATATACTGTAGAAGTAATCAGTAGTTCTATTTAAGCAGTACTTTACTGTATTTCAGTCAGGTAGGCCTATTTACTCTATAATATGTAAGTAGAAAAATAATGTTTGTCACATTTGAGCAGTAAAATAATTTTCTTCATATTTGATCAGTAAGGTAATTTTCTTCATATTTGAGCAGTAAAGTAATACACTAACATTAAAAAATGTTCAAAAGATTTATGCAGTAGTAACCATCAGAATCAATGTCTCCTTCATTATTTAATCTGTAGCACATTGTTTTGTCGTGAAGTCCACAAAGAACTAAACTTGCACAAAGACAAAGCCGTTAATGTTCCACACATTTGAACACACCTTGTATATAACGTAACAAGATGATGCCTGAAGTCTGGAATTTGTCAATACAGGTTTTAAAAAAAAATTCAAGCTACCACATGATAATTTTCAAAGAATCAAGACATAGTTCACTTTTAAATTTAATTTTCCTCAGGAAAAAGTAATTCTAAAAGAACCAGCCAGCACTCACTGAACTAATTAAAAGTGGTGAACTAATATAAACAAGGAACACAAATGAATGTAGTTTTAAAATATTTCTGAATAGTACTAGTAACTTTTCAATAATTTTCCTCAAATATTTCTGAAGTCATAGACCATCACTCAATTTTTAAGTAATTTTGTTGTTTGGGTTTTTACCAGTTTTTAAAAACTACAGCATCAGATAAATTAACAAGCATTCTGAGAGTAATGCTAAAGCAATACATGTCCTATACTACGCCCAAATTTTTATATCTCCAAAGTTTAAGGGACATAACTATGTGAAAAATGGGTAAATTGCCATGAAAGTCAAACTTGATTTATAATAGAACAAGAAAAAGGTATACCAAAAAATTAAGCTCTCAGGAGGCATTGTCAAAAAAAAGTTTTTATTTTTTTATTTTTTTTTAATCTCCTAAGTTCAAGGGTCATAACTCTGTGAAAAATAGGTAAACTGCCATGAAAATCAAACTTTAAGAGGCCAAATTTACAAAACCTGTTTTTCTTAAACGCAGGTTTTTAAGCATTATACATTTAAATAGTTGCACACACGTAGTCCAATTGTAAATTTGGCCCTATATTTTTAAACAGCAATATGCACTGTATTTGAGAAGTAATAACATCTGAATTAAAGTGTCCATATTATGATCAAAACTTCTGCATTACTTAATCTGTAGCACATTGTTTTGTCGTGACGTCCACAAAGAACGTAACTCGCACAAAGACAAAGGCATTAATGTTCCACACATTTGAACACACCTTGTATATAACACTAAACAAGATGATGCCTGAAGTGTGGAATTACAACAATTAGTTAATAATTGGTCATCAATACGTTTGGAGAATACTGAACATAATTTGCTTTAATCTTAAAATTAAAATTATAACAAAAGACTGTTCCTAAATGAACGTTGAAATATGACACAATTCACAGGACAAACCAAAGTTTTGTTTTCTTTAATGACACCACTAGAGCACATTGATTTATTTATTACTGGATATTACATGTAAAAAATTTGCCAATTTTGACAGTCTTAAGAGAGGAAACCCGCCACATTTTTCAATTAGTAGCAAGCAATATTTTATATGCACCATCCCATAGACAATACAGCACATACCACAGCCTTTGATATGCCAGTTGTGATGCACTGGTAAATCTGGCTTTAAAGAACTTAATCCCAACAATCCCTACATTAAACATTCAGACACAAAGTCTACAAGAACAAACTTTTTTTTGACATTTTCCATATATGTTCTTGGCACTGCCAGTTTCATACCTGTGGGTCTGGTGGTTTGGACGAATCCTTGACAACTGGGTAAAACCGCGGCGCCTTGTTTCGACTGTGTGGTGTCCGTGGCCCTTGGTCGCGGCGACCAGGCGTGTCCGGAACGCGAGTCGGCAGAGATTGGGCCATGGCAGCTCCATGAGATGTTGTTGGGGACGGCATTTTCCTCGCTTCTACAACAGAAATCACAATACAGTCAAATAAACACACTCAATGGGGGTGGGTTTTTTTTTTTTTTTTAACGACACCACTAGAGCACACTGATTTCTTAATCGACTATTGGTTGTCAAATATTTGGTAATTTTGACTTAGTCTTAGAAAGGAAACCTGCCACATTTTTTCATGAGTAGCAAGTTTTCTTTCATATGCACCATCCAACAGACAGGATAGCATATACCAGTCGTGGTGCACTGGCGTGAGTGATTAATAACCCAATGGGCCCACCGACGGGTATCAATCCTAGACCGATCGTGCATCAATCGAGTGCTTTACCAATGGGCTATATCCAACCCAATACACTCTCGATGGTTAAAAGTTAAAGTTTGTTTTGTTCAACGACACCACTAGAGCACATTAATTAATTAATCATCAGCTATTACATGTCAAACATTTGATAATTGTGACATGTAGTCATCAGAGGAAATCCGCTACCTTTTTCCTAATGCAGCAAGGGATTTTTATTTGCAATTTCCCACAGACAGAAAAGCACATACCACAGCCTTTGACCAGTTGTGGTGCACTGGTTGTAATGAGAAAAATCCAATCAGTTGAATGGATCCAGAGGTGGTTCACACTCTCCATGGAGGAATATCAGTAACAATTCACTTGACTGGGGACTTTGTTTATAATACAGGTTTCAGCAGTGCTTTATCTTCAAATCACATAAGACGGAGAAATCTGTACTTAAACACATACATGTTGAAGACAGATGGCAAATAGTAATTAATTATCTGATAGCTTTTAAAATTCCATAACCAATTTACAAAATGTTACCAACAGGTGCTTGCATAATATACTGGATAATTTGGGTTACATTTATCTACACATACATTTAATACAAGAAAGCATATTATTTTTAACATATTATTCATAAAGATGATTGAAGCATCAAGATATAGAACTATATACTTTTAAACAGTCTAGTTCACAAAGATAAAGCAAGTACTATCCAATTATTCTACCACAGTGGTTTACATAGACACAGAACATGTCAATATATAGGGCACAATTTACAAAGCCTGTTTATGTGTTACACGCGTGTAAACAAGCTTTTACAGTGCTTAAAGCAACCAAGTTCAAGAAAAACAGGCTTCGTAAATTTGGCCCATAATGTTTTAAAGTGGTTAGCATGGTGAGTGTGTAACACTGCTTACCACTGCTTTGAACGAACGGTGGTGGCGGCGGTGGAAGCTCTTGTTTCGGCGGCAAATTGTGCGTGGATGGTGCGAGGTTTTCAAACTGCTCCTTTGATATCAAGTTTACAGTGCGTATCGCACCGAGGTCCAGCTGTAATATAAATTTCTGTGAATAGTTAGAAACGTGTCACGCTAGAGAATCAATCAAAACAGTAACATTTTATTTTATATATTTCAAACTGAAATATACTCTAGCCATTATTTAACATAAATGAAGAAAGAAGATACTTTTTTGTTGATTTGAGGAAGGCTATTTTTATGCGCAGACAGGACAGCATATACCACAGCCCTTGCCATTTTGGTTGTGGAGAACTGGATGGACTGAGAAATATCACAATGAGAGGGATCAATCCTGTCAACCAATCAAAATATAAATAACAAAAAATTACAACTACCCTGTTTCCAACCAATCAAAAATTAAGTAACAAAATCACCACCAATTTCCTCCCAATCAAAATAGAAATGACAAAATAAGCACCTTATTCAGGGCTCGCGCTGTCGGTAGCCAAATTAGCCATTGGCTAATTTTTACAAAAAATGGCTAATAAAATTTGCAAGTGGCTAAAATTTTGGCTAAGCCATTTTCTGTCTTCTGATGTGAACAAACGGTTACATAATCTATCCGACATCTCAAACATAATAATACTACCAAATATTCAATTAGCGTAATAGTGATCTCGCGACCGGTAACGAGAAACAGTGTCATGCAGAATACAGCGTAGGCCTTATAATGTTTGCTTATTTTAATAATCACGGTTATTAATTTTTAACTGCATGCATTCAACATGTATGACAGCAATGTCTGGAAGATCTGTAACTTGTTATTTTTACTTTGTAAAATCTTTAAACCAAAGTAATAAAAACAGACCGACAATGCGTGTCAATTTGAATTAAACATGCCAGTTCAGGGACAAAAGACATGTAGGCCATCTCAAGGTCTGAGTTCAGCCAGACCGAGCGAAAACAAAATGTTCGTTAGACTGGGTTTGTGCGCTTCACGTTAAACCAAATGGACACGACGAACACCAATCAAATAGTTCATTGGCTGAACTGAGGACTAAGAGACATCGTTGCGGACATTAAACAATACGATTATGCAAAAATAAATCTTGATGTAAATTTGTAGAAAAACAATAGTTATTCGCATCAATGAATACCTAACTGTAGTTTTTGTTTATTCCTTTGTCTTTGTTAGTTTCGTACCCATGGTCGAGAGTACGCATGCAGATCGCGATCGCCGGAAATTAACATGCAGTATTTAAATTATACAAATTGCAGTTAAATGTACACTGAATAAAATTAGTTTACAGTAATCATATTTGTTAGATAATTTTAGATATAAATTTGTAAGACTGTGAGGTGACATTTAATAAGTTAGCTGGATTTTAAAAAGACCGTAAATTTTAATTTTATTAAAGGATTTGTTGGGGGATTTTTTGGGGTGTTTTTTTTAATAAATGGAGTATACTGTGGTGAAGTCGGCATTCTTAGCGGAGGTATTTTGTAAGCAGAAATCACAACAAGCATTTAACACGACGCTGAAATCAACAGCAACAACATGGCACAAATTATGAAATCGTTTGGTGTGGGGAATTGATGGGTCACTTAAAAAATATATAATAATAATTTAAAAAAAGTTATTCAAACTAACATAAAGATTGTTATTTAAAAAAATAATGAGTTCTATATAAAAAAAAGAAGAAAAAAAAGCTCTCAAATTTTTATTTGGGAAAAAAGGAAGAAAGAAAAAACAACACCCTCCATATTTCTGTATGTTTGTTAATTTAATGTCATAGGCCTTAGAAGTGGGTGTGGGTGTATGTGGTACTGGCTTCAAACTCTGAAGATAATGCATAACCCCATCCCCACCGCACCCCACTCCCGCTGAAAAATCGAAGTAATATATTAACTGCCCCTACCCCCATTGAGGTTTTGTTATTCCTATTTATTCCAGTTTGTACACAATTAGCTGAAAAAGATACATTTTCATATTCATATATAAATACTCTATACAGTACTGCATAAAACAAATTTGGCTAAAGCATTTTCAATATGGCTAATGAAAATTCCATTTGGCTAATATTTTGGCTACAGGTATTTTTGATCCAGGGTGAGCCCTGCTTATTGGTTATCTCAATGTAAACAAAACTACCTTATTGGTTTCCTCCCACAAGTCCTGCTCGTAATAATAAAGGCCGTCGTTGATGACCTTGAACAACTCGGAGGTCATCTTGGAGCGTGGAACGTAGTCGCCTGTTCTGTCTCCGCCCGGGTGTTTCCGATACGCTGGCGGTGTCTGGGTCACAATTAAAATCTTCGAGATGTCACTGTCGGCAATCTCATCATCAGACTCGTCAGACCTGCAGGTAAAACAAACAACTATGTGTATAGAGAATAACTAGTTATTGATGCAGGATATCTGCTTAATCCTGTGAAGGTAAGAACGGGAAATTCCACGAGGCTTGCTGGCACAATTTCCCATTTGGCCCGAATAGGATAAAGCGGTCATACTGTATCATTACGTAGTTATTTTTATCCTGCAAGAAACAACTATTACTTTTGTTTATTTCTGCTATACTGTACAATGACCTATCTATGCACGTGACATCACATACAAAAGGTTACAAGAGACATGCATTCAGGTGTTATTAATTTGTAGCAGTAATTTACACTATGTCTGAACAGTAGTAAAAGTTAAAAAGTAAAGTGATAATGATAATTTCATATAATTCAGTCAGGTAGGCCTATGTTTAGTCTATAATATGCAAGTAGAAAAGTAATTTTCTTCATATTTGAGCAGTAAAGTAATATTCACATTTTAAAATTTACAATACATTTATGCTGAAGTAACCATCAGACTCAATGTCTCCTTTATTATTTAATCTGTAGCACATTGTTTTGTCGTGTAGTCCACAAAGAACTAAACTCGCACAAAGACAAAGGCGTTAATGTTCCACACATTTGAACACACCTTGAATACAACACTAACAAGATGATGCCTGAAGTGTGAAATTTGACAATACACGTTTTAACAACCGATCAGACTACATTAATGATAAATTTCTGAAAATAGAGACACAATTCACTTTTAATTTCAACTTACCTTCAAGAAAACACCAAGCCAATTAAAATATGATGATCTATGTACATTTTAAAATGCAGATTTCCCAAACATTTCTAAGTGTCATATGATGGGTGTTTCCCACTTTTCAAAAATAGAAAATCAGACATGGTGAAGCTTCATCAAACATTTCCACTGTGGTTCCATTATGGCATTTAAAAAAAACCTGTTTAAGACTGCAATAACCAGATTTTAATCACTTACATTAATAAAATAACACATTTTGCAAACTTTTTTTGCAAACTTTTCTTTCATAAATTTTATGAAATTTTCCTTTGCTTTGCACCTTAAGTTTCAACTGTTATAAAAACAGGCCCATAAACTCTGTTTCCTAATCATTTGTCACCTGGTTGGTCGGTTCATTTTATTTTAAAGAAAAATATCTTTCTTGTTTTTAATATTTCATGCTCTATGGTCACAAGTCATAAGCTGCTAGTATACATTTAATCAGTCATCATAATCAGTTAATACTTAAGGATTGTCGGTTATTTCTTTTATGTTCATCGGGGTATGAACAAAAAAAGTCATCTGCAAACTGTGTGAATCGACAAAGCCGTTCTCACGGAAGTTTGCAGACTTTTTTTTTCACACCCAGATAAACATAGAAGAAATAACAGACAATAATTATAATTAAATTTGAAACATACTTACTAATAATAACACTAAAAGTTCATATTTTATTTTGAATTATTTTTGGAACAATAACGCTCAGTAAGACAAAGTACCAACATAAAGTGACGTCACAGTGTTCTCGCTGCTCCATTTAAGCGGGGCGCCCCGCCCCGCTATTCCATTTTGCCGCCCTCCTTTCACGTTCCCCGCCCTCCTTTATTTTTGAGCGCCCTCCTTTATTTTTGAGCGCCCCTCTTTATTTTCCAGCACCTATCTCTGCTATTTCCAAATGCACTTTTTTTTCACACAAAAAACAACGATCAGTCTGCACACTGTGACACTGGACATCAAAGGAAACAAGCCGCGTTGTGCACGAAAAAGCAATTGACAAAACATTTACGACAGTTACCGTAACATAATTTAACAGTATTTTTAACAGCCTCTATTTTGTCTAATATCTGTATCCATTTGTATGTTTGACACACACAATAAAAGTTATATTTTATGTAAGCAATGAAAACATTTTATTTTTTACGGATTCGGCAATCTCCGATTGAAAAAACCCTCTTATTTGGCACCAAATTTGTCACGTGATCAGAACAGTCATTCTGTCTTTTGTTTCCACTAACTATCGTTTGATATTTTGTCCTCAGTTGCAGATATAATTGCTTGAAACTGATGATTTTTACTTTCTGTTATTCTGTTTATTCAGTAGTTCTTTATAAAATATTGTAAACTTTTCATTTTGAGGGGATATGAACGCTTATAAAAACAACGGAAGTGGTAGTGTTTATCATTAAAGTCATTTATCTTGAGTGCCAAATAATATATACACCGTCTTTACAAAAACGAAACTACTTTTTATCAGCTGGCGATATTTTATCACAGCGATCGATTCATTCGATGAAGATGGAAATAACAAAAATGTATCTGACATTAGATCACTTTACAAACATCTTTATTGTTTTTCGTATATCTTGAAATCTTTACTAAAAATAATAATATTAAAACTGATCGGTCCAGCAAAACCAGAACTGCCCGTGAATGTCAGACCGATATCATCTTCGGTTCAATTAAAAGACGAGTCTTTTTATAAACCCCTTTGCACTTTTTTGTAGGCAAAATAAGGAGTATGTCTTTTCTCAAAGTCTACCAACACAAAACAATATGGTAACCAAACTACTCCTCTCCCCCCCCCGTCCCCCCCACCCTTGTGTTTTTTTTTTTTTTTTTGCTTTTCGTTTATTGGTGTGGGTGTTTTTTTTGAAGGGTGTGGTGCCGAGCGGCCTCCCTCCTTTAATTTTCACCCAGCGAGAACACTGCGTCATCAGATATCACGTTCCCCGGCAACGTTATTTTTACATTCATCGAGAAATGAACAAATTTGCATTGCTACGGGCTGGACCAATGAGATGACGTTAAACAGTACTGTAACGAATGTAATGGAAATGTAGTATACTACAAGTCATGAAATTATTAATTAATGAGAAAAATGTAACTGATTGATTGAAAACATTTTATTGTATAAAGAACAAAAGAATCGGGCAAAAGTTTAACAACTTATGAGGCCCTCTTCTATACACTCAGCCTTTTATTGCACAAATGAAACATCATAAAATAGTTGTCAGCAGCAATTATAACCAGTGAGGCAAAGTATGAACAAGCACCATTAGAAGGAGGTACTGACCAGTCTGTCTGTCATATTTGAGCAGTAAATTAATACTCACATTTTAAAATTTTCAATACATTTATGCATTAGTAACCATCAGAATCAATGTCTCCTTTATTATTTAATCTGTAGCACATTGTTTTGTCGTGAAGTCCACAAAGAACTAAACTCGCACAAAGACAAAGGCGTTAATGTTCCACACATTTGAACACACCTTGTATGTAACACTAACAAGGTGATGCCTGAAGTGTGGAATTATCAACAATTAGTTAATAATTGGTCATCAATACTTTTGGAGAATTCGGAACATAATTTACATTTCATTTTAAAATGAATCTTCTAGCAATATCCACTGGATTACTGTTTCTTAATGAATGCTGAAATAAGCACATATAATTCACAGGTCAAAATAGTTTTGCCGTGTAAACTTAATCCCTCTCCATTCCCAACAATTCTAAACCCTACACTGAAAATCCAAGACTAAAAAAGTCTTCAAAGTTTAAAAAGTTTGTTTTGTTTAACGACACCACAAGAGCACACTTATTTACTAATCATCGGCTATTGGATATCAAAGAAAAGAAAGTCGACATTTTCTTTGTATGATTCGTGGCACTGCCAGTGTGTTAGTTGTGATAATTATAACCTCTGAGGCAAAGTATCAATGAGCAGTGTTTGAAGGAGGTACTGACCAGTCTGTGAAGTTGTTTCTGCGTCCCACGTCCAGCTCCTCCAGCTCCTCGTCAAACAGGAAGTCTAGCTCCTCCTGTTCCTGTTGCTGCTCAACTTGGGATCCTCCCTAAACAAAAATAAAATAATATTACCTCATTAAGGGGAGATAATTCTTACATCACTATAAATCTGAATGGATAAAAGAAAGGAAAAGTGTTTGTTATTTTAGAAATAATGTTTAAAATGTGGTTATTTTCAGTACTAGGACAGGGAGGGATGGAGGCAAGAAAGACAGACAGACACACACAAATACAGACACAGAGAAAGAGAAAGACACACACAAATACAGACACAGAGAAAGAGAAAGACACACACAAATACAGACACAGAGAAAGACAGATACACACAAATACAGCCATAGAGACAATTGCATATGCACACACCCACATGCACACAGACAGATACAGAGACAGATAGAGGCAGACACACACAGAGGAAAAAAGAAAAGAAAAAAAATGTTTTATTTAATGACGCACTCAACACGTATTTATGGTTATATGGCGTCAGACATATGGTTAAGGACCACAGAGATATTGAGAGTGGAAACCCACTGTCGCCACTTCATGGGCTACTCTTTTCGATTAGCAGCAAGGGATCTTTTATATGCACCATCCCACAGACAGGGTCCTACATACCACAGCCTCATGGTGCACTGGCTGGAACAAGAAATAGCCCAATGGGCCCACTATGGGGATCAATCACACAGAGAGAGAGAGAGAGAGAGAGAGAGAGAGAGAGAGAGAGAGAGAGAGAGAGAGAGAGAGAGAGAGAGAGAGAGAGACAGACAGACAGACAGACAGACAGACAGACAGACAGTGTGAGAGTGTTAGGCCGACAGGGCAGGGAAGGAGGAACCCACTGCCGCCACGTATATTACTAATGAAAAAGCAACAAGGGGTCCTCACAGACAGAAAGGTACGTACCATGGCTGCACAGGCTGGGACAGGGAAAAATGAACATTTGTCCACCGAGGTCAACCGATCCCATGACCCATCACACCTCAAGCAGGTGCTCTACCACCATGCTCATAACAGTAAGTCAAGAGAGATTTATAGCACCCGTCAGATAGATGGGTGGGTTTAGTGCTCATAACAGTAAGTCAAGAGAGATTTATAGCACCCGTCAGATAGATGGGTGGGTTTAGTGCTCATAACAGTAAGTCAAGAGAGATTTATAGCACCCGTCAGATAGATGGGTGGGTTTAGTGCTCATAACAGTAAGTCAAGAGAGATTTATAGCACCCGTCACAGATAGATGGGTGGGTTTAGTGCTCATAACAGTAAGTCAAGAGAGATTTATAGCACCCGTCAGATAGATGGATGGGTTTAGTGTTCATAACAGCAAGTCAAGAGATATTTATAGCACCCGTCAGATAGATGGGTGGGTTTAGTGCTCATAACAGTAAGTCAAGAGAGATTTATAGCACCCGTCAAGAGATAGATGGGTGGGTTTAGTGCTCATAACAGTAAGTCAAGAGAGATTTATAGCACCCGTCAAGAGATAGATGGGTGGGTTTAGTGCTCATAACAGTAAGTCAAGAGAGATTTATAGCACCCGTCAGAGATAGATGGGTGGGTTTAGTGCTCATAACAGTAAGTCAAGAGAGATTTATAGCACCCATCAGAGATAGATGGGTGGGTTTAGTGCTCATAACAGTAAGTCAAGAGAGATTTATAGCACCCGTCAAGAGATAGATGGGTGGGTTTAGTGCTCATAACAGTAAGTCAAGAGAGATTTATAGCACCTGTCAGATAGATGGGTGGGTTTAGTGCTCATAACAGTAAGTCAAGAGAGATTTATAGCACCTGTCAGAGATAGATGGGTGGGTTTAGTGCTCATAACAGTAAGTCAAGAGAGATTTATAGCACCCGTCAGAGATAGATGGGTGGGTTTAGTGCTCATAACAGCAAGTCAACAGAGATTTATAGCACCCGTCACAGATAGATGGGTGGGTTTAGTGCGTTTAGTGCTCATAACAGTAAGTCAAGAGAGATTTATAGCACCCGTCAAGAGATAGATGGGTGGGTTTAGTGCTCATAACATTAAGTCAAGAGAGATTTATAGCACCCGTCAAGAGATAGATGGGTGGGTGGGTTCATAACATTAAGTCAAGAGAGATGGGTGGGTTTAGTGTTCATAACAGTAAGTCAAGAGAGATTTATAGCACCCGTCAGAGATAGATGGGTGGGTTTAGTGCTCATAACAGCAAGTCAA
This sequence comes from Gigantopelta aegis, assembly GCF_016097555.1. NCBI lineage: Eukaryota > Metazoa > Mollusca > Gastropoda > Neomphalida > Peltospiridae > Gigantopelta > Gigantopelta aegis. The sequence goes on along the minus strand of NC_054704.1, from coordinate 89,144,212 downwards.
CAGAGATTTATAGCACCCGTCACAGATAGATGGGTGGGTTTAGTGCTCATAACAGCAAGTCAACAGAGATTTATAGCACCCGTCACAGATAGATGGGTGGGTTTAGTGCTCATAACAGCAAGTCAAGAGAGATTTATAGCACCCGTCACAGATAGATGGGTGGGTTTAGTGCTCATAACAGTAAGTCAAGAGAGATTTATAGCACCCATCAGAGATAGATGGGTGGGTTTAGTGCTCATAACAGTAAGTCAAGAGAGATTTATAGCACCCATCAGAGATAGATGGGTGGGTTTAGTGCTCATAACAGTAAGTCAAGAGAGATTTACAGCACCCATCAGAGATAGATGGGTGGGTTTAGTGCTCATAACAGTAAGTCAATAGAGATTTATAACACCCATCAAGAGATAGATGGGTGGGTTTAGTGCTCATAACAGTAAGTCAAGAGAGATTTATAGCACCCGTCACAGATAGATGGGTGGGTTTAGTGCTCATAACAGCAAGTCAAGAGAGATTTATAGCACCCGTCAGAGATAGATGGGTGGGTTTAGTGCTCATAACAGTAAGTCAAGAGAGATTTATAGCACCCGTCAGATAGATGGGTGGGTTTAGTGTTCATAACAGTAAGTCAAGAGAGATTTATAGCACCCGTCAGATAGATGGGTGGGTTTAGTGTTCATAACAGTAAGTCAAGAGAGATTTACAGCACCCATCACAGATAGATGGGTGGGTTTAGTGCTCATAACAGTAAGTCAAGAGAGATTTACAGCACCCATCACAGATAGATGGGTGGGTTTAGTGCTCATAACAGTAAGTCAAGAGAGATTTACAGCACCCATCAGAGATAGATGGGTGGGTTTAGTGCTCATAACAGTAAGTCAAGAGAGATTTATAGCACCCATCAGAGATAGATGGGTGGGTTTAGTGCTCATAACAGTAAGTCAAGAGAGATTTACAGCACCCATCAGAGATAGATGGGTGGGTTTAGTGCTCATAACAGGGTTTAGTGCTCATAACAGTAAGTCAAGAGAGATTTATAACACCCGTCAAGAGATAGATGGGTGGGTTTAGTGCTCATAACAATAAGTCAAGAGAGATTTATAGCACCCATCAGAGTGGGATGGGTGGGTTTAGTGTTCATAACAGTAAGTCAAGAGAGATTTATAACACCCATCAGAGATAGATGGGTGGGTTTAGTGCTCATAACAGTAAGTCAAGAGAGATTTATAGCACCCATCAGAGATAGATGGGTGGGTTTAGTGCTCATAACAGTAAGTCAAGAGAGATTTATAGCACCCATCAGAGATAGATGGGTGGGTTTAGTGCTCATAACAGTAAGTCAAGAGAGATTTATAGCACCCATCAGAGATAGATGGGTGGGTTTAGTGCTCATAACAGTAAGTCAAGAGAGATTTATAGCACCCGTCAGAGATAGATGGGTGGGTTTAGTGCTCATAACAGTAAGTCAAGAGAGATTTATAACACCCGTCAAGAGATAGATGGGTGGGTTTAGTGTTCATAACAGTAAGTCAAGAGAGATTTATAGCACCCGTCAAGAGATAGATGGGTGGGTTTAGTGTTCATAACAGTAAGTCAAGAGAGATTTATAGCACCCGTCAGAGATAGATGGGTGGGTTTAGTGCTCATAACAGTAAGTCAAGAGAGATTTATAGCACCCGTCAAGAGATAGATGGGTGGGTTTAATGTTCATAACAGTAAGTCAAGAGAGATTTATAACACCCGTCAGTGGGTTTAGTGTTCACTCCAAAGAAAAACATGTCCAACTTTTTCAGCAAACTGAGCCTCTCATTGCGCAATTGAAACAACATATATAGTTTTCAGTAGCAATTATAATCATTGAGGCAAAGTATCAACAACCAACACAAAATCAAGGAATGTTAATTAAGGGTACTAGAGATAAAAAATAGTTTTATTACATTACGATAGAAGACAACTAAGTCACACCCGCACAATATAAAATATTGTGAAACAAGCATCTGAAACTTTCAAGAACTATCACTTTGTTCACACAACAGTACAAGCCTAATTTGCATAACACATCAAATTTAAAATATCACTGACATGGTCATAAAGGTCTCACCAAAAAGAAATAGGTTACATGAATTCGTTTCAGCACAACCCATAAATGGTTTTAAACTTTGCAAATTTTGAATTTTCTATTCATGAATATTCTACCTTTCTTTGAACATTTTAGCAGTTTAAAGTTTGTTTTGTTTAAAACACCACTAGAGCACACTGATTAATTAATCAGGCTATTGGAAGTCATCAAACCTATGGTAATTCTGACACGTAGTCATGAGGAAAGCCACTAAATTTTACCTCATACAGCAAGGGATTTATATGCACTTTCCCATTTGACCAGTTGTGAAAATTTGTCCACCAAGGTCAACCAATCCCATGACCCATCACACCTCAAGCAGGTGCTCTACCACCGTGCTCATAACAATAAGTGAAGAGAGATTTATAGCACCCGTCACAGATAGATGGGTGGGTTTAGTGCTCATAACAGTAAGTCAAGAGAGATTTATAGCACCCGTCACAGATAGATGGGTGGGTTTAGTGCTCATAACAGTAAGTCAAGAGAGATTTATAGCACCCGTCAGATAGATGGGTGGGTTTAGTGCTCATAACAGTAAGTCAAGAGAGATTTATAGCACCTGTCACAGATAGATGGGTGGGTTTAGTGCTCATAACAGTAAGTCAAGAGAGATTTATAGCACCCGTCAGATAGATGGATGGGTTTAGTGTTCATAACAGCAAGTCAAGAGAGATTTATAGCACCCGTCAGATAGATGGGTGGGTTTAGTGCTCATAACAGCAAGTCAAGAGAGATTTATAGCACCCGTCAGATAGATGGGTGGGTTTAGTGCTCATAACAGCAAGTCAAGAGAGATTTATAGCACCCGTCAGATAGATGGGTCAAGAGATTTATAGCACCCGTCAAGAGATAGATGGGTGGGTTTAGTGCTCATAACAGTAAGTCAAGAGAGATTTATAGCACCCATCAGAGATAGATGGGTGGGTTTAGTGCTCATAACAGTAAGTCAAGAGAGATTTATAGCACCCGTCAAGAGATAGATGGGTGGGTTTAGTGCTCATAACAGTAAGTCAAGAGAGATTTATAGCACCCGTCAGAGATAGATGGGTGGGTTTAGTGCTCATAACAGTAAGTCAAGAGAGATTTATAGCACCCGTCAAGAGATAGATGGGTTTAGTGCTCATAACAGTAAGTCAAGAGAGATTTATAGCACCCGTCAGAGATAGATGGGTGGGTTTAGTGCTCATAACAGTAAGTCAAGAGAGATTTATAACACCCGTCAAGAGATAGATGGGTGGGTTTAGTGCTCATAACAGTAAGTCAAGAGAGATTTATAGCACCCGTCAGAGATAGATGGGTGGGTTTAGTGCTCATAACAGTAAGTCAAGAGAGATTTATAACACCCGTCAAGAGATAGATGGGTGGATTTAGTGTTCATAACAGTAAGTCAAGAGAGATTTATAGCACCCGTCAGAGATAGATGGGTGGGTTTAGTGCTCATAACAGTAAGTCAAGAGAGATTTATAGCACCCGTCACAGATAGATGGGTGGGTTTAGTGCTCATAACAGTAAGTCAAGAGAGATTTATAGCACCCGTCAGATAGATGGGTGGGTTTAGTGCTCATAACAGCAAGTCAAGAGAGATTTATAGCACCCGTCAGATAGATGGGTGGGTTTAGTGCTCATAACAGCAAGTCAAGAGAGATTTATAGCACCCGTCAGATAGATGGGTGGGTTTAGTGCTCATAATAGTAAGTCAACAGAGATTTATAGCACCCGTCACAAATAGATGGGTGGGTTTAGTGCTCATAACAGTAAGTCAAGAGATTTATAGCACCCGTCAAGAGATAGATGGGTGGGTTTAGTGCTCATAACAGTAAGTCAAGAGAGATTTATAGCACCCTTCAGAGATAGATGGGTGGGTTTAGTGCTCATAACAGTAAGTCAAGAGAGATTTATAGCACCCGTCAAGAGATAGATGGGTGGCTTTAGTGCTCATAACAGTAAGTCAAGAGAGATTTATAGCACCCATCAGAGATAGATGGGTGGGTTTAGTGCTCATAACAGTAAGTCAAGAGAGATTTATAGGACCCGTCAAGAGATAGATGGGTGGGTTTAGTGCTCATAACAGTAAGTCAAGAGAGATTTATAGCACCCATCAGAGATAGATGGGTGGGTTTAGTGCTCATAACAGTAAGTCAAGAGAGATTTATAGCACCCATCAAGAGATAGATGGGTGGGTTTAGTGCTCATAACAGTAAGTCAAGAGATTTATAGCACCCGTCAAGAGATAGATGGGTGGGTTTAGTGCTCATAACAGTAAGTCAAGAGAGATTTATAGCAAGAGAGATTTATAGCACCCTTCAGAGATATATGGGTGGGTTTAGTGCTCATAACAGTAAGTCAAGAGAGATTTATAGCACCCTTCAGAGATAGATGGGTGGGTTTAGTGCTCATAACAGTAAGTCAAGAGAGATTTATAACACCCGTCAAGAGATAGATGGGTGGGTTTAGTGCTCATAACAGTAAGTCAAGAGAGATTTATAACACCCGTCAAGAGATAGATGGGTGGGTTTAGTGCTCATAACAGTAAGTCAAGAGAGATTTATAACACCTGTCAGTGGGTTTAGTGTTCACTCCAAAGAAAAACATGTCCAACTTTTTCAGCAAACTGAGCCTCTCATTGCGCAATTGAAACAACATATATAGTTTTCAGTAGCAATTATAATCATTGAGGCAAAGTATCAACAACCAACACAAAATCAAGGAATGTTAATTAACGGTATTAGAGATAAAAAATAGTTTTATTACATTACGATAGAAGACAACTAAGTCACACCCGCACAATATAAAATACTGTGAAACAAGCATCTGAAACTTTCAAGAACTATCACTTTGTTCACACAACAACAGTACAAGCCTAATTTGCACAACACATCAAATTTAAAATATCACTGACATGGTCATAAAGGTCTCACCAAAAAGAAATAGGTTACATGAATTCGTTTCAGCACAACCCATAAATGGTTTATGCAAATTTAGAATTTTCTATTCATGAATATTCTACCAGTTTTAACACTTTAGCAGTTTAAAGTTTGTTTTGTTTAACGACACCACTAGAGCACATCGATTAATTAATCATATGCTACTGAAAGTCGTCAAACATATGGTAATTCTGACAGTCATGAGGAAAGCTGCTAAATGTTTCTTAATGCAGCAAGGGATCATTTATATGCACTTACCCACAGACAGGAAAGCACATATCACAGCATTTGACCAGTTGTGGTGCACTGGTTTGAACGAGAAAACCTTAATCAGCTGAATGGATCTACCGAGGTGGTTCGATCCTGTCATGCAAACACCTGAAACAAGCACTCAACCGACTGTGCTAAATCCCGCTCCGTTCCTCTGATAACTATGTGTCAGAATTACCAAATGTTTGACATCCAATAGCCGATGATTAATAAATCAATGTGCTCTAGTGGTGTCGTTAAACAAAACAAACTTCTTCATAAATGAACAGTTTTTGAGACTGCTTATTACAGATTTGTGAAGTATAAACATCAAAAATGCTGGGGATTTTCCATGGCATCATTTCTCACCTTCGCCTCGGACTTCTCCCTCTCGCGGGCGGCTTTCTTCTCCCTGCGTCGCACCTCCCGCCACTCACCCTGCAGCTCGGGGGCACTCGTCGACAGGATGTGAGTGGACGGGTGCGGACTCGACTTCCACGACATCTCCTGCCACCGCAGGTCATCCTGGTCCTTGTCACCGTCATCCGCACCTGAACACAGACGGTAATCAGCGTTACGTTAAATTAATTTATACATATCATGTCATAAAGTTCTTCTCTTTTTTTGATGCTATTAATTACTTCTTAAGATACAAATACCGAATGTAATTAATAGCCAGTCTTGTTATTTTATTTAGGAATTCTACTTTGGGGTGTTTTTTTGTTTGTTTTTGTTTTTTTGTGGGGCGGGGTAATTATAAAATATTTCCTTGTATTTTGGTTATAATTAGCCAAAACCACCATGTAATTTATCACACATACAATGAACATCAATACATATAAGTGACCAAGATTCTATCATAGAAATATACTGAATAACAAAAAAATAAGTGAATATTAATTTATTTTTTGTTACTTTAAATTATTCCGTATGAATCACATTAGGTTTTTTTAATCCATTTTAGGCTCATTTTGACATTTTATTTAACAAATTAATGGCATTGTGAAGAAAAAAAAATTATTCAAGTTTCTTTTGTTACTTAGTATATATATTAGCAGACTGCACTATATAAACTCTGAACTTGTTTCATGACAGTAGTTCTAACATTTTCTGTCACAAATTGGGAACACATTCATTCTGACATAGTTGAACATTACCTGGGGACTGAAAATGAAACGGCTTTCCCGGTACGAATTCAGGAACATCGACATGCAACTTGGACGCTGCTATTAATGCTGGTCCCTCTAGAGGCCATTTTGAAGGATTGTCCGCTCCACGAACCCGCTGGTTGTCTTCCGACAGTTCAACAACGGAACTCTCTGATAACGCCTGCAAAATACAAAGTACCGTAATATGCTTTAGTTTCTCTACTCTGATTAGTTTTTATCCATCAATCAAGAATTATTGGAACAAATAATGTCTGAAAATAGACCCAAAACAACTCTTCTAGTAAAGAAATATTATGTTGCGGCTGTTCATTTTTTGTTAATATTTTAACAAGGGTAAATGAAGTTGTTGTTTTTTTCTACCTGGCAACACCCTTCTCCCCTCCTAAAAGTATATATCAAAAAGGTTATTTTGCAAAAGATATTGTGTATCAAAATACCTAGTAACCACTAACCCCAGAATACAGTTGTATGCTCGTCAAAATGTTAATTGTGAATTACCCCTTACAGGTAGTACTAAACCAAACAACTTCTGGCTGGGTCAAAGTTTGAGGTGAACCAAACTTTTGATAGTGCAGTTAATACCACAAGTACTGTGATTGGTGATAAATGTGAGTGCATTAGTTGTAATCATAGATGCTAACTGTTATCTCTGAAATGAGCAGCTTCACACACAATTTTTCCGGATTCACTTTTAGGGTGAGGGGTGGTAGTATTTATATCAGTGGTGTATATGTGGATTGATAAGCTGCAGGTAGGAGTCTTAGCCACATATGTTACTATGGTCGTCTATGTGGGATTTGCTTTGGTAGTATACACCCTACAAGTTAGTAATAATAAACGAATCACTCCCATTACCTCTATAATAAGGTCCAGGTCTTGAGTGAGAGCCTGGACTCTGTGAAAACTTGCAATCAAACTGACGGGGATCCAGCCCTCAGAATCCATGCGTCGGCGCAAAAAGAAGTCTCTCTGCAGATTTTCTTCACTGAAGTAATAGTCTCTGTAATTAAATGTAGTTGTTAGTCGTCTTCATTTCCTTTAAGTAAAAAACTATTCTTTATGTTCAAAGGCACCGTTGTTAATATTTGTTTTGTTGTCTTTACCAATAATTAGTAATGTTTTGAAGATTAAATCCCTATTATTTGTAGGGACAGATTTTCGTACTAATAATGTGTCATACATGTGTTTTTATTCAAACCATGGCTATTTACATTTGTACCCTAACAATATGTCCTTGCATCTGTTTATTACTATGCACTTACATTTGTTGAACAGTCTGACCAACATTTGTGTTACATTTTCTTTCATCTTTAAAATTGTATATAATTACATATATTATTAACATTAAGTATGTGATCTTCTCCCTCATATTTAAAGCTTAACAGCATATACTTCTTTTTTTTAAATTTTACATTCATACTTACATTTGAGTTTTAACAAACTCTTTCACAACTGTATTATCAACAGAAGGCGTTGTGAAATAGACTGTTCCGCCAAATGCAGGGTTGAAATTCTGATCGCCGAACACAGCCTGATCATCAAATGCAAACTGCTGAAAGTCTGAACCTTAAAACATAATGTTAAAAAATATGAAAGAAAAAGGAAATTAATTATTTAAACACAGGGTAATTTGTTATTTTTAATCCATAGTAAGAAGTCTTGTAGTTTGTGTGATGTAATAATATACTCAAGGTTTAATAAATTGTTTGGTAAATATATTTCAGTTTAAAACTTTCACATTTATAGTCTATCTTCAAAACAAATTTCAAAATGAATTTAACCAAACTGCTAAAAACAAAACTGATTCCATGTACTGAGTTTGTCACCATTTTCAGACATTTTGAAACATTAATCCTATTTAACAAATTGGAACTATAATCAACTGATATGATTGTATGTATATTCAATTTGTCTTGTGCTCGTGTGGATTTTTACCTACAATAATTTTATACATATGAATTCACTAGTGTTTCCAACCACAAATTCTTTTTTTAATAATTGGGTCAAAGGGATTCCAGAATGCATTTACCAATACAATATTTGGGATTTTAAACTTTGTTCAGGTTTTGGTCTACAAGCTGGTAGATAAAAGATCCCTTGCTGCTAATTGGAAAGAGCAGCCCATGTAGTGGTGACAATGGGTTTCCTCTCAAAATCTGTGTGGTCCATAACCATATGTCTGACGCAATATAACCGTAAATAAAATGTGTCGAGTGCGTCGTTAAATAAAACATTTCTTTCTTTCTTTCTTTTTTTTCAGATTTTATTATCCAGATGTATATTTGAGTCCATCAATTCACTGTCTTTTCAGGGGCCTAGCTTCCATATACGCAGGTACACAGCTGTGTACCACCTGAGATTACAATTTTTTTTTTAAATTAATATATATGGGGGGTGGGGTGGGCACAGCAAATAGTGTTTCATTCCATTGCCGAAAAAGTCTGCATACCACCTGAAAATCCCAAGCTAGGCCCCTTCTTTTGATGCCTACAAACTTAGGACAGTCACTTTAAATACTGTCATATAATTACATACTTTTTGCTGTTATACTATTTATTTTATTATAATTGAATGAGATGACTAAAAACCTAAATTTTATCTTTCAATAAATTGTTGAAAATGAGATATTACAAAAAAAGCAGATCATGGCAAGAACAAAAGAAAGCTAGAATAATTTAAACAATTGTTTTTTGTGTTAATTTATTGATGTATAACCGTTACAAATTTAGTATAAAATGGCTTTGCTAAATTCGATTGTACAGAATCTGTAACGATTATAAATAGATAAAATCCACAACCCAATTCTTATGTAAACTTACCCGACTCACTACCTCCACTACTACTACCTCTCCCCCGGCCACGCCCTCTCATTCCACCACGCCCTCGCCCTCTACGGCCCCGAGAGTATCCACCTCTACCCTCACTGCTATTTGGTCCCAACATGTCATCCCTCCAGTTCCTGGAATCTGGACCTAAAAAGTACAAACAATTAGTTAACATTTGCATGTAACTGGAGAAAACTTGATGTTTTCTCTTTTATGGATACATTATCTGTCCTCAAACAAGTGCACTCCCCTTCCCCCCACCACGGCTAGTAGTCCCAAACATCCGAACATCCCAAAAGCCAATGGGACGGCCTAAATTCTTCTACTGTAGGCTTCTTTGAGGACAGGTAATGTTGAAAAGAAAATGTTTTGTAACATAACAAAGATTATGCAGTGTACCAGACATGAGGCACTGATTGGTAGGTGCTTCACACCTCCACAATACATCTGCTAAACGTACTGATAAATATATTTGTAGAAGCAAGCTGAACTATTACAATTCAATAAGCCAGAAATAATATTAAAATAAAATGTCTCTGCCACACGTCGCCATCTGGTCACCTAAATGAAAATTCTATACTGATTTTGATGACCGATAAAATGTCACTGCATCTTACCATCACGCTTATCTCCCCTGACTAGTCTGTCTGCAGGTCGGCGGGTGTCCCGTCTCACGCTGGATGGAGACATCGGGCCTCGACCCTGACTTCTACTTCTTCTCTGGCGCCGGTCAGACTTGGGTGGGTCAATGTCCAGCGGAACCCACTTCTGCCGAGAACCAGCTGGAACAGAAATCAAACATTCAAACTAAGACGACACTTTAATTTAACAATTTAATTTAAAAGTATTCAAATCATTATAATCAAATTCAGAAGCAAAAAGGTTTCACATATATTTTTTATTCAGAAAAATAATTCATCTTTTTTTAAGGATGCCATTAACAATGTTAACAATATTTTTAAATGTAGGTTGAAAGGAGGTCATTGCTGTGGAAGGTAATATGAAAGATGGTTTAACTAGGTCAAAAGAAACTATTTCACTGCTAATTCTATTTGAAATGTTTTTTTTAATTTATAGGAAGACAAAGTACATTAAACATATTTTGATAATACGTTATCAGTGTTTGCAAACTACCAACCTAGTCTACTACAAGAAACCATGATATATATATGTATTTAATTTTTTTCTAATTTACAAGTGCTTTCAACATTGGATGCTTCTGTATTTGTTAACTACTACCATCATTTACTGTAGGAAATCATATATATATATATATATATATATATTCAGTTTTAAGTTTACCATTCGATATCTATTTTATTTGTCTGTGAACTACAACTTGTTAAGGACCTATAGGTAGTACTAAACCAAATAACGTCCGGCTGGGTCAAAGTTAGAGGTGCACTTTTGATAGAGAAGTTAACACAAGTCCTGTGATTGGTGATAAATGTGAGTGTGTTGGGTGTAAAAAAAAAAGTTTCATTTGGGCAAAAAATTTATGCAATTTTATTTCATTTCAGCATTGTGTTTGAGAGGTACCTGTAAAAAAAAAAAAAAGGACTCAACTTTTGTGTGGAACTAGGGTAGTCATAGACACTACCTATTATATCTGAAATGAGCAGCTTCACCATCAATTTTTTCTGATTCACTTTAAGAGTGAGGGGTGGTAGTATTTATATATGTGGTGTTTATGTCGATTGATACACTTTAGGTAGTAGTTTTAGATACATGTTACTATTGTCGTTTATGGGACTTGATTCGGTAGTATACACCCTATAATTAGAATGGAGAAAACTAATAATCATACATTTCTTTCCTTTCGGAGTGCGGGGACCTTCATCCGAAGTATTCTCCTTGTTCTCCTTCGAAGAGTCGTACCCCCCAACATCTGCCGGTGGGGGGTTACTCGCTGGCGCTGGTTGTGAAGTCGATGAGGGTAACACTTTTTTGTTGACATTTTGAGACTAAAAGGCAAAGTGATGCTTATAATAAAAACAAACTTTTTCAGCACAAAATTCACAGTTAATAATTAAACAGAGAGAATTCTCAAACATTAATGCATTGGATTCCTGCAAATAACTTTTTATAAACAAAATTCACAGTTAATAATTAAACAGAGAGAATTCTCAAACATTAATGCATTGGATTCCTGCAAATAACTTGTTATAAACAAAATTCACAGTTAATAATTAAACAGAGAGAATTCTCAAACATTAATGCATTGGATTCCTGCAAATAACTTTTTTTAGCACAAAATTCACAGTTAATAATTAAACAGAGAGAATTCTCAAACATTAATGCATTGGATTCCTGCAAATAACTTTTTATAAACAAAATTCACAGTTAATAATTAAACAGAGAATTCTCAAACATTAATGCATTGGATTCCTGCAAATAACTTTTTATAAACAAACTTCACAGTTAATAATTAAACAGAGAGAATTCTCAAACATTAATGCATTGGATTCCTGCAAATAACTTTTTTTAAACAAAATTCACAGTTAATAATTAAACAGAGAGAATTCTCAAACATTAATGCATTGGATTCCTGCAAATAACTTTTTATAAACAAAGTATCAGGTTAAAATTAGGGTCACTAAATTTCAATCACTAAAATGTAATGAACAGTGTTCTCGCTGCTCCATTTAAGCGGGGCGCCCCGCCACGCTATTCCATTTTGCCGCCCTCCTTTCACGTTCCCCGCCCTCGTTTATTTTTGAGCGCCCTCCTTTATTTTCCAGCACGTATCTCCACTATTTCCAAATGCACTTTTTTCCACACAAAAAAGAACGATCAGTCTGCACACTGGACATCAAAGGAAACAAACCGCGTTGTGTACGAAAAAGCAATTTACGACAGATACCGTAATGTAATTTAACAGTATTTTTAACAGCCTCTATTTTGTCCAATATCTGTATCCATTTGTATGTTTGATAGACACAATAAAAGTTATATTTTATGTAAGCAATGAAAACATTTTATTTTTTACGGATTCGGCAATCTCCGATTGAAAAAACCCTCTTATTTGGCGCCAAATTTGTCACGTGATCAGAACGGTCATTCTGTATTTTGTTTCCACTAACTATCGTTTGATATTTTGACCTCAGTTGCAGATATAATTGGTTGAAACTGATGATTTTTACTTTCTGTTATAATGTTTATTCAGCAGTTCTTTATAAAATATTGTAAACTTTTCATTTTGAGGGGATATGAACGCTTATAAAAACAACAGAAGTTGTAGTGTTTATCATTAAAAACATTTATCTTGAGTGCCAAATAATATGTACACTGACCTTTACAATATTTTATCACAGCGATCGATTCATTCGATGAAGATGGAAATAGCAAAACTGTATCTGACATTAGGAGATCCCTTTACAAACATCTTTATTGTTTTTCGTATATCTTGAAATTTTTATTAAAAATAATAATACTAAAACTTTGATCGGTCCAGCAAAACCGGAACTGCCCGTGAATGTCAGACTGATATCATCTTCGGTTCAATTAAAAGACGAGTCTTTTTATAAACCCTGTTGCACTTTTTCGTAGGCAAAATAAGGAGTGTTTTTTCTCAAAGTCTACCAACACACAACAATATGATAACCAAACTACTCTCCCTCCTTTTTTTTTTTTTTTTTTGAAGGGTGTGGTGTCTAGTGGCCGCCCTCCTTTAATTTTCATCCAGCGAGAACACTGAATGAAGTTTATGACAAAAAGAAAGAAATGTTTTATTTAACACCGCACTCAACACATTTTATTTACGGTTATATGGTGTCAGACATATGGTTACGGACCACAAAGATATTGTGAGGAAACCTGCTGTCGCCACTTCATGGGATACTATTTTCGATTAGTAGCAAGGGATCTTTTAGATGCATATCCCACAGACAGGGTGGTACATACCACGGCCTTTGATATACCAATCGTGGTGCACTGGCTGAAACGAGAAATAGCCCAATCGGCCCACAGACGGGGATCGATCCCACACTGTCCGCGCATCAAGCGAGCGCTGTACCACGTCCCGCCCTTGTTTTTATGAGATATACAATATAAAGAATCAACATACCTCAGTTACTTCACATAAAGCAGGCCAGTTGTCATCGGCAAGAGGAGCCTCCTGAAACAAGTTAAATGTGTTACAATGCATTTACATACTTCATTACCACTATTACACATAATACACCAAAACTATACTCACACTAAAACAATATTTACATATACTCCTTATTGGAGAACTCGGATGTTTAAAAATTAACTTTTTTAATTGTTATAATAGTATACAAATTTGTCTACACGTGAATAAATGCTTCACTTTCTTGACAAGTTTTTTTTACATCAACTGATTTTTCTTCGACACTCAATAACAGGCCTCTGAAAATTGCGACAGCGATAGTTTCGTTCGTGCGTCACTCACGTAAGTATTAAGGGTGGGAATTGGTGAACTGTAAAAAAGAGGAACTCTAGAGTGGTCCCGGAAATTCTTAAAATCCTAGATTAAAATCTGTGCCATCTGACATATTTTGGAGGAAAGGACGATTAAAATGCCAGGAAACGCAATGTTCCATGAGAAAAAAACAGCTGATCCGAGGACAATTCCCACCCCTGAAATATAGTTTTGCATAACCCATTTTCCGTTCATGCATTAAATTTATGACATCACAACCCCTGCAATTGCCCATGGCAACTGGCAATGCCGTGGAGATTACCATGGAGTTTTTAATTCTCCATGGCACTTTTTTTGCCTTGGACAATATTCAGGGTGTTTATCAATGGTATGGGGGTTTTGCCTTGGACTATATTCAGGGTGTTTATCAATGGTATGGGGTTTTGCCTTGGACTATATTCAGGGTGTTTATCAATGGTATGGGGTTTTTGCCATGGACTATATTCAGGGTGTTTACCAATGGTATGGGGTTTTTGCCTTGGGACTATATTCAGGGTGTTTACCAATGGTATGGGGTTTTTGCCGTGGGCTATATTCAGGATGTTTATCAATGGTATGGGCATTTTCTTAATTGCAGGGGTTGCATCATTTACATGGTCATGACATGATTCGTAAAAACAAAACAGGTTACCTGAATTAATTTTTGTGTAACCCATAAATGGATTACGCAATTTTTTAATTCACAGAGGCCTGAACAGACAATATATTTGTTTCTATCATACCGAGGCATTGTTATCTAGCTGTTGTACTTTCATGAATCCCTACTAAAGACAATATATTTGTTTCTATTATACTGAGGCATTGTTATCTAGATGTACTTTTACAATCCCTTACTAAAGACCTTTATTTAAATCAAAACAGATGAAAAACCAATTTTCTATTATTTTGTTCAGACATTTCTAAGGTATTACCTTTTCTTCAACCTTCTTGGGACTTTTTACAGCTGGTTTTGACACCTTTTCTGGTTGACGGTTTTCTACAAAAGAAAAATACCAATTAAATCAAACTCAAACATGTCAGGATAAGTAATCTGTGGATTGCAGATAAAAAAACTAAATAGTGCCTCTTTCTGCAAATTTGGTCACAAAATCATTTAGCTAAATGCTAGTTTCAATTAAACAAACACATCAAATTACAAGTTAAAGTTGTTTTTTTAACAACACCATTAGAGCACCCAGATTTATTAATCATAGGCTACTGATTTTTTGGCATGTGACCTGGAAATAGCTAAATTTTTCCATTAGTAGCAAGGGATCTTTTATATATATACCAGAGCCCTCAAAAGTACCCGGTCTCCGGCGGCAAATCGCCGCCTGAAACAGCTTTTGCCGCCGCCTACTTTTCGTTGATGGTAAAAAAAAGAGTGCTTTCTCTTCTTTAATTTCTTCGATTTTTCAAATGTTTCTAGGGGAGGGCCCCCAGACCCCCCGCTTTGCCCCCTGCTATCATCACTGTTGTAGCCTGCTACTTCTTAAACTATTGAGGGCGCTGATATACACTTTCCCCGACAGGACAGCACATACCAGTCTTTGATATACCAATCATGGGGCACTGGTTGGCGCAGAAAAAAACAAATCAGTTGTTGGGAGTGCTCACTTGAGGTGCTTGTATCGCAGGATCAAATTACCTCAGTGGATCCATTTAACTGACTGGGGGTTTTCTCGTTCCAACCAGTGCACCACAACTGGTCAAAGGCTGTGGTATGTACTTTCCTGTCTGTGAGAAAGTATATATAAAAGATCCTTCTGATGACTGTGTCACAATTACCAAATGTTGACATCCAAATAGCCAATGATTAATAATTAATGTGCACTAGTAGTGTTGTTAAACAAAACAAACTTTAACTGTTTGTATTAATTAGAGCTCAACCTGTTCTTTGCCATATCACCCAATTCGGCCAATTGCTAATTTTTATCCATTGTGGCTACAATATCTAGTCTTTGCGCAATAATTTTTTTGTTAAATTAACCACATTTTAATAGCTTGTAAGGAAATAATCTACACAGGGGTGTAAAAGTACATGCCCGCTCACCAAATGCTAGTAAAAATTCTCACGGACAAGTTGAAAAATGCAACTACCGATCAGTCAGGCAATCTATCTTTTTCTGACTGACAGTATTTTAAACATTTTTTTTTAGGATTTTGTAAATCTATATGATAGCACTGTGAAAAACTGTCTTTATAGCAATATTTCGAAATATATTGAGTAATGAATATATATACTACTCAAAAGAATTTAAGGGTCAGACGATATTTTCGACATTATTTTCTGAATGTCAATTATATTAGCTAGACCATAATGTCACGCATGGTATTGTTCCATTTTGACGAAAGTGGGTCTAAGCAACCCATAAATGAATTAAAATCCACTGTCATTGACACTGTCGACTAGTTCTAATGGTGAAAACATGCTTACATTTGCACGTAAATTAGGGCGAAAGCGAAAGGTCTGCTAAGTGCCCATAACTAGCTTTTTCACAAAGCACTTCATTTGCACACTTTGCATGTGTATTCCATGTTCCCAATGCTGAATTTCCGTATAATTGGAGCTTGTGTTCGTGTACAGTGCACTCCAAATTCGACAATGGTACGACGTCAACTGACTATCGAAAATCGAGGAAGGGCTATTGCTTGGCTTCAGGATGGCAATACGCAAAGAAATGTTGCTCTGAGACTTGGTGTCAGTCAGAGTGTCGTTGGCCGACTGTGACAACGGTACCAAGCAACGAATTCTGTTCGAAATCGTCCACGTTCGGGAAGACCCCGAAGCACTACAAATAGAGAGGACCGCTACACCACCAATATGGCTCTACGTCAACTCACAACTAGTGCACGCCGATTACGTGACAATCTGTGGACTGCGACTGGAACTCGGGTGTCTGATCAAACCATACGCAATCGTCTGAGAGCCAATAATCTACGCTGCCGTCACCAGGCTGTTCGACCACCGCTCCTACCACGTCACAGAACGGCCAGACGTCACTGGTGCACACTTCATCTGCGGTGGCAACGTGTTCAGTGGGGTCGAGTGATGTTCACTGATGAGTCCAGGTTTAGTCTCCAGTTCAACGACGGTCGGGTTCGTGTCTACAGACGTCATGGGGAGCGCTTCGCTGACGTTAACGTTAGACAACGTCACCGGTTCGGTGGTGGCAGCGTCATGGTGTGGGGCGGCATCTCTATCCACCACAGGACCCCCCTCTATGTGGTGGGTGGCAATCTGAATGGAATCCGCTATCTGAATGAGATTATCCGGCCGTTGGTTCTCCTAGGCCTTCAGCAGATTGGCGGCGGGGCAGTTCTGCAGGATGACAATGCCAGACCCCACCGCGCCAGGGTGGTAACGGACTTTCTCAGACAACAAGGTATCGCCAGGATGGATTGGCCAGCATATTCGCCTGACTTGGCCCCAATAGAGAACGCCTGGGACGAATTAGGCAGGATAGTTAGGGATAACCATGCCCCTCCGGCCAACCTTCATGATCTGGGTCAACTTCTTATGGCAAGAGTGGCAGGCCATTCCCCAAGAGTTCTTCAGATGTCTGATCAACAGCATGAGGCAACGATGTGTCGAGTGTATTCGCGCCAGGGGTGGATTCACACACTATTAAACGAATGTTCTAATGTGTAAAATCCATGTTTGACAACCTTCAACTTTGACAGCATGTCATGTGACTTTCTTGTATACAGTGACGTTTATTTGTGTTTTTTTGTAAATATGGAACAATAAATTAAATTTTTGGTGTAGTTTACATCATCAATCTAATACACTCTGAAATTTATTTGGTTATAAATTTTTGACCCTTAAATTCTTTTGAGTAGTATATATAATTTGATGTGAAGACAGTGTATATTATATTAGTAAACATTAACATATTGTTAACTGGCAGACTAGTAGAAAGTGGGGTGGGCTAGTGTATTTTAATTGGTTGTCGGCCCTCATGCCAGTGAAATATTCTTCATTTCTGCACCCCTCCTACATATCTGAAATTTGATACACAAAAATTTGCTTCAGTGTGAGCCATTACTCATATTTGAATGATAAATAAAATCATGGTAAACCTGTGAATTCACATGAATTATGGAAAATGTATTAGTATGCAGAAAACGTTTCAGGTTGTTATTACAGCTACATTCATACTGTACATAATTTCATATCATTTCATCATCCTATTTCAAGCTGAATTAAACTAGTATTATTTTAAAGCCATCAGTATTTGTATTTTATCCCTGTCACGTGATGTAATGCATAACCTGTTCAGTGTTGTATGTCGATTCAGCAATTTCTGTATGTACACATGAAATATATGACACATAATAGGTCTGTATTTTCATTCTTATTGATCACCAAACTTAGTATATACTGATAGTAGTGGGACAATATGACCTAAACACTCAAACATTCAGGAGTTGTTCGGCTGAGGTCTTATAAACCCAGAACTTTTAGAATTTTTATAAAATCCACTAGCCATGGGATCAGTGACTTTAAAAATTTACTAGCCACAATTAAAAATTCACTAGCCCTACTTTACTTTTTAATAATCAGATATGTCACCTAAATAGGAAGATAGAGCTTAAAAACACTAACAGTGGGGGGTTGGGGTGGGGGTAGGATATTCATATTTACAAAATAAGACAACTGCAACATTTGACATATGTTTTTCACTAACCGTCAGGCATGGCAATAGTAGTCATTTACTAGTCCAACATTGAATATCACTAGCCATGGGAGTGGGGCTACCATAATCTAGAAGACCTGATAAAACTTTTAAATCTAAACCCATGGCTATACTAATGTTTCACTATAACACAGATACAGTTTAATCATTAGATCTCAAGTGTGCATTTTGTAGGTTTTGCCCAGTGGGTAAAAGAAAAAATAAGATAATTTTTTCTATGGCATCTCACAGTACTTTAAGACTTTAAAAATATTTGAACATATTGTTATTTCCACATTGTTTTAGATAAAAGAAACCAGCTACCATAACATAGGTGACACACAATGAAAAGTAGCAAGAGAACTTTTATATATGCATTTTGTCGTATTAATAAATATTATATGACAACCATTGATGTACCAGTCAAGGAGGGCTAGTAGGTATTTCAACACTGGGAATGTCAGTTAAATAGCACACCACTGAAATTTGGTTTTGTTTAACGACATCACTAGAACCACCATTAGAGAGAAGGATTAGTACACAGGCACATGTTTACAATGCAGTAATCACATTTGGTCCAGAATGAGAAAAACTAAATGTTCCATCATAAAGGCTATTTCTAAAAATCAACAACAGTCAGGGATCTTTTATATATACTTTACAACTAACACATTTATCACAGTCCATGGCCTTTGTTTAACCAAGTACAAAATCAATGGAAAGTTAAAGATTTTTTATTTAACTACATCACCAGAGCACCTTGATTTATTATTAATGATAGATTGTCAACCATTTGTTAAATCTGACAGTCTTAGAGAGGGAAAACCTAAATTTTACCATTAAATCAGCAGTAAGTGATCTTTTGTAAACTTGTGCTTTCCCACAGACAAGACAGCACATAATACAGCCTTTGATACACCAAGTATGGAGAACTGATTATGACGGGGAAATGCGTTGACACAATGGGTACACTAAGATGATTCGATCCTATGCTGCACCAACGGAGTTAGATTACAACCTCAAAATCAATCATGATGCAATCAAGTTTTAACATTCGACAAGTTAAAAAGTCCATTATTGTTTTTCAGTAGATTGAACAGACTCACTCTAATAACCAGTTTTAGGTGGGATTTTTTTATTACTTCGACATTAGAATAACTGGTAATATGATAGTGGGAAACAGGTGTGTGTAAATGCTGACAGAAAAACATCAATATGTAAATGTCAGTGACATTATGTTAGCTTAATACAATAACACAGTATATCCACAGCCATGGGCTAACAACAAATAATGTATCTATAACCTATTGCTTTTAAACAACACGACACACAATGCATCTACGTGACTATGATAACACTGTGAGAAATAACATCAGTTATGTTAATATTACAGTACTGTACAACTTACACACCAGAACTGACTGGGATCAGAAGGAATTTTTACCTTTTAAAGCATCTAGTTTAACACTACAATCCATTGTGGCCACACAGCAAGTTCTGTGCACACAGACTATGACGAGGACTGGACAGGCAAGTGGTTAGCACCATTCACGTGTGGTTTTAATCCCACCATATGTGAAGAGCAGCATGCACACGATGTCAGGCAGGCAGGTAACCGCGGCGTGGACTACACACTGCTTAACACAGCTGTCGGGTCACATTCATCCGATCTAGGCCATCTTAATCACACTCACTATACATTATGTACATATGCCTCACAGGTACGAACCACTTACAATAAAACAATAACTGCTTATTACACACCACATAAAAAAACCTTTACCGTCGCCAGCCGATGGCTTAACACACATACACAATTTATGTATGTAAATCAAATGCATGAATCTATGATGTAAGTTAAATGTTTCAATGTTTAAATACCTTCGAATATTACCTTTTTACCAACATGTGAAACCAAGACAGCATGTTACAAGCAAAAAAAGAAAACATGGTTTGGTTTTATATCTACTGGCATCTTTTTCTAATCAATCTATTTAGAGCCACCCTTGAAATATTTATTGCCGGTATAACCAACAAACTCATAATTAAGGATGTCATTAATGGGTCGGCTGCCAGCAATTTGTCATCACCTATTTAGTAAATGTTCGCCAGGTAAAGAACTACATAGAATATAAACTTTTCAACAAAATGTTGTTGTTTTTTAACATAATTTGTGCATGTTAATAACCATGTTGATATGTCCATAGCTGGTAGTTAAAGCAGTGCATTAAATTGTTTAAAATAAACCAATGAAATTGCATCATTCTTAGACTTCAGGATTAACCTGTTTAAGTCACATGACATAAATTGCCACACTAATTTTCAGCAGTTATTTCTGCTCTTAATGGCATCACTGATAGTTACTATGCCAATTTATTATTATTATTATTATTATTATTATTATTACCATCCTCATTTTTTCCTTTTTCTCACTACTGACATGGTGATTTTGTTTAGGGGTGGCTTAAGGGCTGTTCCAGACATATGATGGAGGTGCAGGGTTTGTTTTGTTCAACAAAGTCCATCAGTTTCACCCACAGGAAAAATGAACTATTCAGGATTTCTGTACATGATGTCATCGGTTATTGGATGTCAAGCATTCAGTAATTGTGACAGTTTTAGAGAGGCAACCACCTACATTTTTCCATTATTAGCAAAGGATCTTTTATATGCACCATCCCACAGACAGGATAGCACATACCATGACCTTTGATATACCAGTCATGGTGCACTGGCTGGAATGAAATATAGCCCAATAGGCCCACCAACAGGAATTGACACCAAATCAACCACACATCCCATCCCTAGTAAAGATCCAGAGACAAGACAAAGTGACCCAAGCCGCGTACCTGTATATACATCGCCATCCACCATTACATACATTGATCTGGAGGCCCTAGGAACTGGGGGGGGGGGGGGGGGGGGGGGGGCGGCACATACCCCTCCCCCCGGCTACTTGTGAGCCTTTTTTTTCTCTTTTCTTTACATATTAATGTTTGCTATTATAACCAAAATCTGATATAGAGTTTGTACCCGATACATCAGTGCGCCCCCCCCCCCCCCCCCCCACACACACACACTCCCAAAGTTATTCCTACGGGCCTGATCTGTATCAACTAAAGTGATCATAAAACAGCAACATCAATCGCATTCAGTCAAAGACGAAAATTTCATTCATTGTTGTTAACAATTCAATACATGTTGCCAGCTGACAGACACACAACAGTACCTGTCATGGTACACTGGTTGGTATGGTGGAAAGCCAATGGGTTTATCAAGATGATTCGATCCTACAACCCAAGCACTTCAGGCGAGTGCTCTACCTACTGAGCTAAATCCCAAACTCACACAGCCTACAATTTACAATTCAGATATGATTTTCCAAAACCTGTAACTTCTATTACGGATCTGGCAAATCAGTGGAAACTTTTACAGCCACTAGGATTTTCAATGTAATCCAAATGTAGCAGACTTCACAGTACAGTCATGGCGGACCTAGTGGGTTCAATAATTCTGAACAAAAATTAATGAAGTAGATCTTAAGGCAGAGAGGACATCTAGTTTTAAAGTTTTACAGGGGAACACACACACCCGAACCTCCTAAAAACTTTGCTTTGCGTCCTTGATCTTGGTCAGCCTCCCCGCCCCCCCCCCCTCCCCCACCCCCAACGTCTACTTGCTTCTGCCATACCAGCAGTAATTAAAGACTGTTATTTAACCCTGGACTAGTCTTAATTATTTTGCTTTTAATTATTTTTGCACAAAAACTAAATAAACTTCAGAATTTAGCTTCAACATTACATTTTCAATTATTAGCAGTCTTTTGTTTTGATAATTTTTCTTAACCACTGGTTACAGTAACTAACATTTTAACAACTGGCCTCAAGTGTGATCTTAAATAAAAAAAAATTAATTCTAATTTCTAGTATTTATTCCCTTGAATATTTAATGAAAACAGTAAAATGTCAAATTCTGCTTAAATTTATCAGTGCTGAGCAAGGGCAACACAGACCTGCTAACTAACACCACATACTGAGTTGAAAACCACAGTATCAAGGCCTTCAAGCTATGTCACATTCACAGCGAATGGCCTCCTGGGGAAAAAACATACTTATATAAATTACATCAATTAGTCATGGGAAGATTTATGCTTGTCGTTTAATCAATTCATCATTGTTGAAGAAAATTAGTCGTGCTTTTAAATACACTATACAGGGATTCTGCCAGAGGGTATGGAGGGTAAAATTACATACCCTAAAATCTCGGAAATTAATGGATATATTTTTTTAATTTTCAGATAAATGATAAAATATAACCACTGTTTAAAATTTGTCTAACCACTTTAAATGATGCGTGCAATTTTAAACATTTAAAACTCATTACCACCCAGCATGACCTCTGCCTGCTGTAATTAAAGATTTGTGTGCAAGTGTTTTCGTTAAGAGGTGGGGGGGGTTTTCCAGAATTTTCTTGCCCACTGGACAGGTTTATCCAGCTTTTGCACGGTGCTAGAAAAATCTGTCTGACCCTAGGGCTAGACGATTTTTACATGTGACGTCATAACATATGTATAAATTCATCCAGTTGACTAGTAAAAAAAATAAACTTCTACTAATAAAAGTAGTTTCAAGTATTGGTATTTCAAAACAAAATTTAATACCGATATTTCAACAACAACAAAATTAATACTGGTATGTAAGCTTGTAATCATCAATACAATTCAGCAATTTAAATTTAAAACATACTATTTTACCATATCCACCAAACAATGTGTTACTACCAAAGATTAGTATTATATTTGATTAAAAATCATATCTTTAAAGGGATAGTATATTCTCATAAAAAAATTTATTACTGACATAAAATACAAGAGTTTTAAGCATCTAACTATATTATAATCTCCTGATTTCTGTATATCAAATATTATCTGACATCACAAATTATTATATGTATTCTGATGTCACAGAAAGTATTCTCTGTACTGACGTCACTAAAATTATTACTTGTACTTTGACATCATACAAATTCCCACTATGTAATTCAGAACTAGCTCCACATAGCACTCGTAAAATTAGCCAAATGCAAAATTTAAAAACAACTGGAGAATATTGTTTTCATTTTGTAAAATAATTTTATGTAATAATTAATATATTTTGCTAGAAAATAACTGGGTTTCTGCAATTTTTGTAGTTTAATAGATAATTTGCTGAAATTTTCCAATAGCCAAGGGAAATCCCTAAAATTATATTATTTTTTGATTCTGGACAGTGAAAACCACCCTCGAGTCAGCTTTCTATATATGTCAACTAGATAATGGCACTGTGCCAATAATTTGAACATATGTTACATACTGTAGCAAGGAATTGAATATACCTTTACTGATCCACTGCTGGTATTATCGCATCATTCAATACATCAAAGGATAAGTTATAACCCTACCTATTATATTATAATGTCAGAAATATTTATAGCTTCTACCTGTTGCTCAACTCAGTGATGTACGAAATCAGAACTATCAAAATCAATTACTAGTATGGCGTAATTTGGCAATGACAGGGTTCACTGTTGTCTCTTTCGTAAATTTAACATTTCAGTGGTTTTGAGATGAAATATTCTCTCCTTTTATGCACCCTTTGGCTTTTAGCCATACTGCATGTTAACCTGCTTTGTAACATAGCTTCATGGTGAGTGGTGTCTGTACGAACAATATACTATTATTCAGGAGTTGCCATGATATTCTTTGCATGAAAACATATATGCCAATTTCTTTAAAGCAAAGTAGCAAATGCGTTGATTAATTAAACTTACAAATCTGTGCAATAATTATGACTAACTCCTGATACAAGATAGGCTCAACGATCAATATGTATTAAAAACAATAAAGAAAAATAATAAAAACACGAAAACCTAGATATATAGATTGAACTAAAAAGTTGTGGCTGGTTAACTATTATCTGATATCCATAAACTCACATAATCATAAAGAGAGGGTGCATTTGACAGTCACGATGATCTAAATTTAGATAAAGATACTGGCACACTACATCAGTCACTTTGGGTTTTTTACACAAAATACCTTTAAATATATTGATATGGTTGAAGATTCCATGTCGTTTCGCCCGAAAACCATTTCACACCCTGCACTGTTTCACCCGTAGTCCTTTTCACTCAGGGTTGGTTCGCCCTAAATGTCATTTGTACCGATTTGTTTCGCCCCCAAAATAAATATATTTATTATAGTTTTGAAGTCTTTTTTCTTCTGTTTATTCATTACCAAATATTAGGTAATTTTCAGTCTTTGGATATTAATGGTTTATCAGCTTTTTACTTTCTGTCAACTGAAGCTAGGTGAAATCAACATACCATACTCGGCATTTGAACCTCAGCTGGGCATGTTGTATATTTAATAAGAAACCACAGCACATCAGTACTAGCATGCAGTGCGAGTCTAATGCTTGCACGTATTTCGTGTATATGGTATATGACATCTAAAAATCAATGGATATTATTAACAAAATAAAAATTAGGGTGAATTAAAACATGGGGCGAAATGACTCGGAGATATGAATCGACCCTGTTCAAAACGACTCGGGTGAACTAGTAATAAGGGCGAACGACTTGTTACAGGTTAGGAACCTGGGCCGAGTTCAGCCAGACTGAACAGAAAAACGTCCGGTAGACTGGTTTATGCACTTCACCGTAAACCAAATGGTCATGTTGGGAACCAATCAAATAGTTCGCGAACGTTAGCAAAAGTTTGCTGGCTGAACTTGGGGTTGTTAAACCGCTCGGTTATTTTTGTTCTGAAAAAAACCAAGCGATTGACTGCAGAATAGAAAAACTACACAAATCAAGCTAACTGAAAACTTGCGACTGATTAAGTATTCTGATATCCATATACAGACCACACATTCGACATTGTCATGATGATCTAAACTTACATAAAGTGATTTGTAAAATATATCAGCCACACTTTTTTATAACACTAAGTTATGATAAACGTATTGATGCGGTTGGGAACCAGTTAAACCACTCGGCTATTTTCGTTTTGAACTTCGCAGTTGCTAGGTTTTCATGTATTTAAAAAACTTATAAATAATTTAATGTAAATTCGAATGACATCAGAAACATTCTGCGTAAATTGACGCACACAGATTTTATTTTTGAGTATTTTAGGTAAGGATTCCTGCGTCATGTGAAACCCTGCTCCCAATCATAAAAAAAAAAGCAAGAAAGAGGGACAGCTTGGTTAACGTAAGCTAAATCGCTGTGTGTTCGTCGACTTTGTGGAAAGAAAGAGGGACAGCTTGGTTAACGTAAGCTAAATCGCTGTGTGTTCATCGACTTTGTGGAAAGACCGTACCACTTAATTTGCCCCCTTATTATCTTTCAACAATGTTGTGTGTAAATATGCAGGTGCCGATTGGTTTCGTCCTGTGGTGTCTTTGGTGTGTGTATTCGTGCTCAAATGACAGAGTACTTGGGCTAGATTAAGGACCGATTACTCTTACCAACAAAAAAAATATGTGTGTTTCCGATTGCATCCCCCAAAAAATTAGGGTAGGTAGGTAGGGGTTTTTTGGGTGTTTTTTGGGGGTTTTTTTTAAATTGAATACTATCATAATAATAATAATAATTATTATTATTATTATTATTTATCATCATTATCATTATTGTCGTAGTAGTAGTAGCAGTATTGGTATGCACGGTTTGTCTATTTCCTTAAATTAACGGGACATTTGTATTAATTTCGTTGTTCTTAATTTAAATACTTTATGCAAACATTTGAGATGCATTAATAATAAGACCTGTTGATTTAAGTGAAGACGAGAATTAAGCTGAATTGATACGATTATATTTAATCGAAATAACCTGTACCAAGGCTATGTTCGTACATTCGGTTACTTCCGTGACCGACCAAGCTGTTCGGTGGTAGCTAATCAGGGGAAGGAACTATTACAAAAGCTTTTCCATAATTTCTCAATGTTTTTCGGAAGGGAATTACATGTGCAAAATGTATCACATAATAGTACGTAAACAATGTGCAAGGAAGGAAATATTCTTGTTTGGTGATGTTGTCCTCTTATTTTTACTTCTTTTTATTATTATATATGTTTGGGGTTTTTTCAGTTTAAGAGAAGAAAAAAATTAGGGTCCGGGGGGGGGGGGGGGGGGGTAAAAACTAGGGACGGTCGGGAAAATAATACTTGACGGCGGTCCTTTAGTCTTAAAATTTAAAAAGATACCATTTTTTACTTGAGCATTCTAGCCGTATTCTCACAAATAAAGTTATAAACAAAATGAGGGTTACAGTCACAAGAGGCCACTCAAGCTAGGATTAACAACAAACCTGTTGGCGGAGGACTGGAAACATCTTTCGGCTTCTTCCATGGATTGGTTTTGGGAAGAGGAGCCTCAATGAAGTTTTTGCTGTCAAATCGTTTTACAGTCTTATCGTTTTCTTTTTTTTCTTTCGGACCATTATTACTTGAGGATGATGAAGTTTCTGTACAAGTCTTATTTACAGATTCTTCTTGTCCATTGGTGGATGCTGCATCACAGGGCTGGTTGGCACCGCTTTGGGCCATGGAGTCATTTGAAACTTGACCAGCACTGCCTTTCCTCACAGTACAGTCAGACTGACTGGAATGGGCAGAGCTTACAGCTGAAGCCATGTTGTCACTTGGAAACAACAGCTGGTGTGGCCAACTTTCACACGGATTTACCAATATCGTCTCTCTGTCATTTGGTACTGTCACAAAATGTGCAAATGTGTGGCAATTCTGCTACTATACAACAGAACAATAGCAAAACTAATTAACAATATGTTAAAATGTGGCCCCTTAGTCGTCGACACCCACTTTGAAGTTTGATAAAGTTGAACACACGGAAAGTAGTAACTTCAATGAAAACACCACTGGACTTTTGGTTCTTGTCCTTCCATATGTTCCGTACCTGTTAAGACTTAAAAGTTAAATTTCGAAAAAAGGTATTAATTATGTAGAAAGCTGTACACGCAGGAACTTATACTGGCAAGGACAAGTATTCGAAAACGTGTGTCCTATTCCTGTAAACAACGAAATACACAACTCATCATATGGTCTGGCCACGTAGACAGTTATTCCATGCTCCTCGTCTTAATCGTTGCAGCACACGATGTTTTCCAATAAAGACGAACTGTGGATATAAACGGACTTATTTACGTCTGGTGAAATAACGTTCACAAACGGTGCAGGAAGGCTAACATGGCTTGAGAAACATGAAATTTCCCAAAGAGCACATGTCGCCATATGCACGAGAAAAGGTAGCGCATGCGCAGTTGCAGTTGAATGGAGCTGTTTCTGACCCTTGACCTCAATGTTTATGGGGTACGGTTTATGGGGTGCCGTTTTATTACTTGACAATGTGAATTTATTTATTGTATACGAAGTTGGAGATATCTCGGTGGTAGGATGCTTGCTTAAGAAGAGACGGGTAGTAATATGGATTCCTGTCAATGGGGTGCCCAGTACCAGTGGAAAGCGTTCGCTTGATGTGAGTCGGAGGGTCCATATTGGGTTATTATTAGTTCCAATCAGTGCTCCACAGCTAGTGTGACAAAAGCCGTGGTATGTACTATCCTATCTCAGAATCTGCTGATTATAAAAGATATCTTGCTGCTGATCGAAAATAGTAGCCCATTGCGTTGTAGTAGCAGGTTTCTTCTCCAATGGCAATATGTGGACGGTTACTAGTCATTTCGTACCATCCATTTCGTACCATAGTTTATGGTCATTTCGTACCATAGTTTATGGTCATTTCGTACCATAGTCATTTTGTACCATAGTCGTTTCGTACCATAGTGCTTTGGTCATTTCGTACCACAGTCATTTCGTACCATAGCCATTTCGTACCTACTTTTTACTATCCCGTACCATAATGTTTGGTCATTTCGTACCGTAGTGGTTTCGTACTCTGTATCTTATTTTTGTCATGGTATACCACTTCTTATTTTTATTGTTGACGAATAAACATTGACGTGTAAACATACCTTGTAAAGTGAGCAAAGGTTTAAATGAACATATGTATATTGCCACTGAAGATCATTCATATGATACGAGACTCACACCCCCCCCCCCCCCCCCCCCCCCCCCCTTATATAGGCTTACGTCCTTACCCGCTGTCGACAGATTCTCTGCCTATGCCTGCCTTACTGCTGTTGGATAAACAATCATTCTAATCACCATGGCCTTTGTTTATTTTATAAAACCATAATCCGTTTGTTTATCTAACACACGGTCTTCGTGGGTAATTAAGGTTTTTCTGAGATCAGCTTGTCTCAGAAGATCTTAATATGTTATTCTAACACAAAGTGCTTGTTGGTAATTAATATAATGATGAATGGAAACATTCGAAGATAAAAGTAATAAAAGTAATATATACTCTTTTTCTTGTTATTTGTTTGTTAATTTGTTTCTTTCTTTCTTAAGGGTGGGGCTTCAATATAGCTGCATTAGCCTAATGTTTATTTTTTAAATCAGTAATTCGACATTTTACTATCTATCAGTCAACTAAGCTGCACAATAAATTATTGAGGAACGAAATGACCAAACAGACATGGTATGAAATAACCATGCTACGAAATGACTATGGTATGAAATGACCAAATAACTATGGTACAAAATGACCAGGGTACGAAATGACTTGGGTACGAAATGGTAAAATTGGGTACGAAATGACTATGGTACGAATTGACTGGTTACCGTGTGGACAGTAGCTATATGTCCACAGCTTATAACACACATAATTAAAATGTTCTGAGTGCTTGTTAAATAAAATATTTATTCATTCATTCCTGTCAATGGACTCATTGGGATATTTTCTGTTCAAACCAAGCAAGTTTAGTGTTCGCAAAGAAAAGGACTGCTTGTTTCATGAAATATTAAACAACGGTTGTTAGGTGTCATAGCATTGCATAGCTGCTATATTGAAGTTTAATGACTCACTCCACACATTTTCATTATGTTATATATGACGTTGGACATAAATTTAGAGACGACAAAGATACTTTGAGAGGAAACCCATTCCCAGTTTTGCATAGGCGAAGCCAATGAAATATACGAAACATTTCTCTTCAACAAAAGGAACCAAGAAGAGGGCGAGACAATCGATGCATATGTAACTTCACTGCAGAAACTTGTCAAAACATGCAATTTTTATACATATGAGGACCATATGCTCAGAGACAGGATAGTACTTGGAGTGAGAGATGACACAGTTCGTTAGGAACTCTTGGAGGATAGAAAGTTGACATTGTCATCGTGCGTAGAAGTGTGCCGAGCACACAAGTCATCACACATTCAAGCAAAAGCAATTATGAGCAGTGCACCAGGGGTCATAGACAGAGTGAACAGGAGAAATAGCCCAGGAACCAAACATACTGTGCAACAAAAGAAATGTAAGAAATGTGGAAGGCCACATAAACCACATGATGTTTGTTCAGCCAAAGATGCTGAATGCCGTAAGTGTTCTAAAATGGGACATTATGCTGCAATGTGTTACAGCAAGGTTGGCAAGCCGGGTGGATAGAAAACTAGGTCTCACTGAAATGTTAGTGGTGTGACTAAAGGATTCAAGAGAAAATGCATTTCTAGGTGCAGTTTCCAAGATGGGGTTGCATCTTGGTATGTTAATGTTTTCATAGAGAACCAAAGTGTGTGTTTTAAGATGGACACAGGTGCAGATGTAACTGTCATCCCAGAGGGCTGTGTACCAGAGATAAAAACTCCACTTCAGAAGTCTATGAAAGAACTGTTTGGCCCTGGCCAAAACTCACTGAATGTGTTGAGCAAGTTCAGCACTAGGTTGAAGTTTAAAAATGCTGTTACAACTCAAGAGGTCTATGTTGTGAAGAATCTGCAAGAGCCGCTATTAGGCAGGCTAGCGATTGAAGCATTACAACTGATAAAAATATCGAGTCAGTTCAGAGTACATCCAACCGTTACAGAGAGGTATATCCTAAGCTCTTCTCGGGTCTGGGTAAAACAAAGGAAACCTACAAGATCAGACTGCGAGAGAATGCTGTACCATATGCCGTCTCTGCTCCAAGACGGGTACCACTGCCGCTGCAGATGAATGTAAAAAAAGAACTGAACCGCCTGGAGGAGCTAGATGTGATTCGTCCAGTGAACAGACTGGTGCGCACCAATAGTAGTGGTGCCTAAAGAGAAGAAAGACACAATCTGCTTGTGTGTAGATCTGACAAATGAAAGTCAAACGAGAATGTCAAGCGAGAAAACTATCCTCTTCCTTCCATGGACCAGCTGTTGGCACAGCTTGCAGGAGCGACAGTGTTTACTAAGTTGGACTGTAATAGTGGTTTCCACCAAGTGCCAATAGATGAAGGTTTACAACAGCTGACAACGTTTATTACTCCATTTGAGCGCTTTTGTTATAAAAGGCTACCCTTTAGAATTTCTTCAGGTCCTGAGGTGTTTCATCGCATCATGTCACAGTTGTTGTCTAACATCCCAGGAGTGATTTTTGACATTGATGATGTCCTGGTGTCAGGGCGCAGCCAGCAGGAACACTATCAGAGGCTGAATGAGGTTTTGCAGAGACTGGAAGATGCAGGGGTGACCGTAAATGAAAAATGTGTTTTTAATCAGAGCCATATTAAGTTCTTGGGACATACCATCTCTAAGGAAGGTGTGCAGATGGATCTAGCAAAAGTAGAAGTGATCCAGAAGTTACCTCGTCCCCAAAATGTGCCATAATTGCGCCGTGTTCTGGGCATGATTAACTTTGTGCAGAAGTTTGCTCCAGACCTCGCTGACCAGACCAGACCTCTCCGGGAGTTGCTAAAGAAAAACATTCAGTGGACTTGGGAAGAAGCACAGCAACAGGCGTTTGTTAGTCTGAAAGAACAGTTAAGTTTGCCACCTGTGTTAGCTCATTATAGTCCAGACCGACCTACCAAGGTGTCTGCAGATGCATCGTCCTATGGACTGGGAGCAGTCCTGCTTCAAGAGAAAGATGGAAGGTGGTGTCCTGTCTTCTATGCTTCCAGACCTATGACCTCAACAGAGCAACGTTACGCACAAGTGGAGAAGGAGGCACTGGCATCCACTTGGGCTTGTGAGAAATTTTCATTCATCATAGAGACTGACCATCGACCATTGTTAACACTTCTCAAGACTAAGGGTTTGGATGAGCTATCACCTTGAATACAAAGATTTCGCATGCCCCTTATGCGGTACAGCTATGAGGTGATCTATACAGCGGGTAAGAACCTGACAACTGCAGATGCGTTGTCTTGCGCTCCGGTTGGATCTCCCCAGGAAACTGACCTGCTGTTGGAAAGTGATGCCACAGCATTAGTACAGTCTGTGATTGATGGTATACCAGCGACCCAGGGTTGGCTAGTAGAGATCAGGATGAAGCAGCAGCAAGACCGGGTATGTAGTCAAGTCGCTCGTTACTGCAGAGATGGATGGCCTGCTGTGAAGTCCAAACTTCATCCAGATGTTTGTCCATTCTTCATGGCGAGAGACGACTTAACAGTCCAAGAAGGACTATTACTTTATCGCACTAGACTTGTCATCCCAGTGGAACTGAGGAAGGACATTTTGACCCGAATTCATGATGGCCATCAAGGCATTGTAAAATGCAGAGCTCTGGCCAAGTGTTCTGTGTGGTGGCCAGGACTATCTCAACAGATCCAGTCCATGATAGAAAACTTTGCAATCTGCGAGAAAGAGAGAAAAGCTAGACCTGAGCCATTGAAGCCAAGCAGTGTTCCGGGTTTCCCATGGCAGAAAGTGAGAATGGACTTGTTTGACTGGCATGGTAAGTAGTATCTACTCGTAGTAGATTATTTCTCTTGTAACATTGTGTTGGCTTATCTACAAGCCTCGACCTCTTCAGAGACTGTTATTGTTCATTGCAAGAGTATCTTCGCACGACACGGGATTCCTGAAGTTGTTCAATCAGATAATGGACCACAATTTGCATCCCAGAAATTCAGCAGATTTGCTACAGAATATGGATTCACCCATGAAACCAGCAGTCCTCATTATCCGCAAGCTAATGGAGAAGCTTCAAGGGCTGTGCAGACGGTCAAGAATTTTCTGTTGAAAGCTGAAGACCCATATCTGGCGCTACTTAACTACAGAGTGACTCCTCTTCAGTGTGGTTTCAGTCCAGTAGAAATGTCCATGGACCGTTGCCTGAGGACGAGAGTTCCAGTCGTCCCTGCCTTGCTTACTCCT
Source organism: Gigantopelta aegis (assembly GCF_016097555.1). Lineage (NCBI taxonomy): Eukaryota > Metazoa > Mollusca > Gastropoda > Neomphalida > Peltospiridae > Gigantopelta > Gigantopelta aegis. The sequence goes on along the minus strand of NC_054704.1, from coordinate 89,111,578 downwards.
GATTGGCCTAAGCTGGCCGACATGAAGTGGGAAAATGCAGACCAGAAGGAAGTGCAGAAAAAGAACTTTGACAGGCGGCATAGAGCTACTACACTTCCAACTCTGTCACCTGGAGATCAGGTTTGGATCAAAGAACCGACTGAGATGAAGGGGGAAGTTGTGAAGCCTATTGGTCCGAGATCTTATGCAGTCAGGTCATCAACTGGGCTACGCAGAAGGAATAGGAGGCACCTAAATCGACGAAGTTCAAGTCCGCCTCCTCATCAACTGATCAACCCTGCAGTGTCATCAACCTTGCCAAACCCTGCAGAGGACAACATTTCTATGGATATCGATCCTGTACCAGTGATGTCTGAGGAGACAGAGTCCGCTTCAGCGTCGCCGTCATCTTCTGATGTAACAAACACCCATCCAAAGGGGACTATAACCAGAAGTGGTCATGTGGTTAAAGTACCACAAAAACTGGACCTTTAAATGTGGGAAGTTTCGTTTTAAGTTGAACTGCATAGATATATTAGTTTCAGTAGTTAGCCAGTTTCTTATATGAACACTGCAAGTAGGACTGTTATTTGGAACACGAAAGAACAGTTATGTCGGGAAGTGTAAAATTAAGTTTAATCTTAAAGAAAGGGGGATGTAAGGTTAGAGAGCATCTAACATAGTTTAGGGATTTAATACAGAAGTATATACGGGGAGTTACCCCAGGCATGGAATGGTAAGTCTTAGATATTAAATCTTGCAGCATACTAAAAGTGTTCTTATTGTTTATTGTTACAAGGACTTAGAACCTGTACGCCAAGGTCAACCTAACACGATATCGGTTACTCCTTTTGATTAGCAGCAAGGATTGTTTTTATGAATCATTTCACAAACAGAATAGTACATATCACGGCCTTTGTTATACCAGTTGTTTAATGCTGGCAGTAACTAGAAATAGCTATGGTCTCCACAAGTACTCGGCACGGGTTGAGTCTAGCAAGACTTCAGTCCATTCACAGGACTTGAGTACCCATGCAAGGAAGAGCACTCTCATTTAATTATATTGTTTACGTCATTTTGTCATACTGGCCTCGGTGGCGTCGTGGTTAGGCCATCGGTCTACAGGCTGGTAGGTACTGGGTTTGGATCCCAGTCGAGGCATGGGATTTTTAATCCAGATACCGACTCCAAAACAATAGTCAAATGTGTGGAATGCAATACAATGGCATGATTTGGCATTCTTGTTAGCACTGGAATTAAGATGCATAATGCTATTTTACTTTATTCATCATCAGTTTGACCCTGAGTACTCGAGTCCAATATTTTGGTATCGTGGAGGCCCTAGAAATAGCCCATTGGGGATCAATCCTAGATCAACTGGTTAGAACAGGCAAGCATTTTACCACTGGGTTATGTCCGACACTAATGCTATATTGAAGTCGCTCGATCTACGGTGACATGCATTTGGTGAAAGAACATATCAGTGCCATTACGTGGGACTTTTTTCTGCTTATTTGTACACAAAACAGCACATTCCACTATGGCACTGGTTGTGACAGGGATACACATTCATGAATGGATTCACTGTGGGCAGTCAATCCTATGACAACGCTCTGCCACTGAGGTATACCTGGCTCCTTTATTTAGTTCACCTGACAGCTAAATTCAAGATGGCCACCACAGTAGAAAGTGAAATATGAAAACTGTCATTCCTTCTGAACCATTAAAAATAAAAACATTTGTTTTGTATTGATTTTGGCAGGTTAAATACAGTGGAAGAAAAGGTTTGACATTTTCAGGCCATGGCATGTCATAATTATTTAGCAAGTAATGACAGCAACATGTTTTAGGAATCTAGCTATTTTGATTGGTTTTAGTATTTTGGTATGAAAAAAACCTTTTAAGCCTAACTAGGATAGACCTATACCTGTTGACCTGTTGCTTTTGAAGGAAGTCTACTCTGTTCTTCCAATGGTGATGCAGTGCCTGGATCCCTCCGACAAACAAGGATTGAAAAACTCCTCAACAGTGGAATTTACATCTCCTAAGGAAATATGTGGAAGTCAGGCAGTGCTAGATCTGGGGAATATGGTGGGGTAAGCTGAAAGCCACAGACATGCAGTTCAGCCAAGTCACCATTGTCCTGATTAAAGAGCACACCTTTTGTAAACGTTTCATCATACTAGTAAAGCACATTCAACAGGGTGCTTTGAATTCTTTTTTGCAAGATTGTTACATCACTGGTGGTTATAGCCATCAATCTTGCAAAATCATGTCATGCAGTCCCTTTTTAGTTAACCAGCCTCGGTGGCGTCATGGTTAGGCCATCGGTCTACAGGCTGGTAGGTACTGGGTTCGGATCCCAGTCGAGGCATGGGATTTTTAATCCAAATACCGACTCCAAACCCTGAGTGAGTGCTCCACAAGGCTCAATAGGTAGGTGTAAACCACTTGCACCGACCAGTGATCCATAACTGGTTCAACAAAGGCCATTGTTTGTGCTGTCCTGCCTGTGGGAAGTGCAAATAAAAGATCCCTTGCTGCCTGTCGTAAAAGAGTAGCCTATGTGGCGACAGCGGGTTTCCTCTTAAAAACAGTGTCAGAATGACCATATGTTTGACGTCCAATAGCCGATGATAAGATAAAAATCAATGTTCTCTAGTGGCGTCATTAAATAAAATAAACTTTACTTTTTTAGTTAGGCCAAGAACTTTTTGACGACTCCTCATAGATTTTGTCCTAGACCTATATACCTGTATTTGGGGTTAACTCAGTGGCAGAGTAATAATCTGTAGTGTGGTGGCCAATGGGTTAAAGGCTTGACCTCCCTCTCCCCCCCCCCCCCCCCCATCCCACACACACACATACACCTTGAATGGTGGATGGATCCATTTAAGCTGGGGTATGTGCTGTCGAATCAGATGGGTCACTGGGAGAGAGCACTCCCACTCTCTCACACTTTGAAGTTTCTGATATTCCAGTGTTCAGTGAATGGATACAAATAGTTTCTTTTATTTTAGTGTTAGACAGATGTAGTATCTTGGTTGGATGGATGCTACATAGGGTTACATATAATGCCAGTGTTTCTGCCAGAAATAAATGTTTGGGCATGGTGCTATGAAATTGAATACATGTATTTTCAATGTGTGTGCTGAATGCAATTTCAGTCAATAGGGGGTATGGGGGGCCTCCTCCAAAAAGAAAATGGTTTAGGGTTAGGGTTAAGAAAATCATAAAGTAATGATAAAAGTTATTAATTTTGTCGAAATGTCAACTTTAAAAACAAAATGTGCAAAACATGTTTGGGTATGGCGCCATACCCATTTTACCCTCTGGCAGAAACCCTGAATGCAACTTTGTTAACTTTGGAATACTGTAATTTAGCCCTTCTTCAAGTTGCAGATCCTCTTTAGAAAACTCTTGTTTAGGTCAGGTTTCCACCAAACCCACACACGTTTTCATCAGACTTTGTTAGAAACTTTGAGGATATGAAAACTGGCAAAGCAATCAAATTGTGTCTGCTGTTCCCACCAACTGTGCACGTACAATCGCACATACCCAGACAGAATGAAATATGCAAATTTTGTTTACCCTGTTTTTTCTTCATCACCACAGAATTACAAGGGTTTTTAAAAACTTCTTGAAAGCGTCATCTTTACAATATCACGCGAGTACAACATAAATTTAGTATTATTTTTCTGTTTAGGTGGAAACATGGGTTTTTTTTAATACCAAAACATGTAAACATTTAAAAAGCAGTGTCGGGCCTTATTTTAGGTTATGTAATAATATGATCTATATTATTATTTAAAAAAACTGTGTCCGGCCTTAATTTAGGCTATGTAATAATATGATCTATATTATTATTTAAAAAGCAGTGTCAGGCTTTATTTTAGGCTATGTAATAATATGATCTATATTATTATTTAAAAAAACAGTGTCAGGCCTTATTTTAGGCTATGTAATAATATGATCTATATTATTTAAAAAAAACAGTGTCGGGTCTTATTTTAGGCTATGTAACAATATGATCTAATTATTATTTAAAGAGCAGTGTCAGGCCTTATTTTAGGCTATGTAATAATATGATCTATATTATTATTTAAAGAGTAGTGTCAGGCCTTATTTTAGGCTATGTAATAATATGATCTATGTATTATTTAAAGAGCAGTGTCAGGCCTTATTTTAGGCTATGTAATAATATGAACTATATTATTATTTAAAGAGCAGTGTCAGGCCTTATTTTAGGCTATGTAATAATATGATCTATATTATTATTTAAAGAGCAGTGTCAGGCCTTATTTCAGGCTACGTAATATGATCTATATTATTATTTTAGGCTATGTAATAATATGATCTATATTATTATTTTAAAAAACCAGTGTCGGGCCTTATTTTAGGCTATGTAATAATATGATCTATATTATTTAAAGAACAGTGTCAGGCCTTAATTTAGGCTATGTAATAATATGATCTATATTATTATTTAAAGAGCAGTGTCAGGCTTTATTTTAGGCTATGTAATAATATGATCTATATTATTTTAAAAAAACAGTGTCGGGTCTTATTTTAGGCTATGTAACAATATGATCTAATTATTATTTAAAGAGCAGTGTCGGGCCTTATTTTAGGCTATGTAATAATATGATCTATATTATTTAAAGAGCAGTGTCAGGCCTTATTTTAGGCTACGTAATAATATGATCTATATTATTATTTAAAGAGCAGTGTCAGGCCTTATTTTAGGCTACGTAATAATATGATCTATATCATTATTTAAAGAGCAGTGTCAGGCCTTATTTTAGGCTACGTAATAATATGATCTATATTATTTAAAGAGCAGTGTCAGGCCTTATTTTAGGCTATGTAATAATATGAACTATATTATTATTTAAAGAGCAGTGTCAGGCCTTATTTTAGGCTATGTAATAATATGATCTATATTATTATTTAAAGAGCAGTGTCAGGCCTTATTTCAGGCTACGTAATATGATCTATATTATTATTTTAGGCTATGTAATAATATGATCTATATTATTATTTTAAAAAACCAGTGTCGGGCCTTATTTTAGGCTATGTAATAATATGATCTATATTATTTAAAGAGCAGTGTCAGGCCTTAATTTAGGCTATGTAATAATATGATCTATATTATTATTTAAAGAGCAGTGTCAGGCTTTATTTTAGGCTATGTAATAATATGATCTATATTATTTAAAAAAAACAGTGTCGGGTCTTATTTTAGGCTATGTAACAATATGATCTAATTATTATTTAAAGAGCAGTGTCGGGCCTTATTTTAGGCTATGTAATAATATGATCTATATTATTTAAAGAGCAGTGTCAGGCCTTATTTTAGGCTACGTAATAATATGATCTATATTATTATTTAAAGAGCAGTGTCAGGCCTTATTTTAGGCTACGTAATAATATGATCTATATCATTATTTAAAGAGCAGTGTCAGGCCTTATTTTAGGCTACGTAATAATATGATCTATATTATTTAAAGAGCAGTGTCAGGCCTTATTTTAGGCTATGTAATAATATGATCTATATTATTATTTAAAAATCTAGGTCACATCTTCTTTTCGAAGGTGATGAAAACTAAGATAATTTTAATGGCTTCGAGCATCTCAAAACATAAGTACAATATGTGACCCCCCTACACAGTGATGTAGTGTGGGTTGCCAATTACTGAGCCCCTAACCAGTGGACCGTTAGCACTCCCCGAGTCCCTTCCACCAGTCTAGAAGTTTGCAACCGCCCCGGTGGCCCCGCCCACGCTATGCCACTGTTCCTACATATATTCAAGGGTCTTTTTTTTCATCTTTTTAAAAAAAAAATTCCTTGGGTTGTCCTTTTCACAAGCTGGGTCATATGTCCTTTTCCCCTTAGTTCTCTCCCAAAAATATTTCCTGGATGCAGACGGTGTCATTACACTACCCATCACTGATGTGATATCTAATGATGTATACACAAGTGACTTTCCTGAACAACTTAAATACCAAATGATGATCTTCATGGGCACGGTAGGCATGGAGTCACCAATGATAAACATGTTTATTAGATTATATTTAGTGAAATATTTTAAAATATCAGTGAAATAAAAGTGTTATCAGTTACTCAGTGATGATAACTCATTTTAGAGTGAAATTTTCACTATTTCACTCTAAAATGTGTTATCGTCACTGTAAGAAAGTGGGAACTATTTTGCTGCAGGCATTTTAAAAATAAGGTAAATTGTCAAAAGTTATATAATAAATAGAAAATTTCATGTTTTTTGTCAAATATGATTTATATCTCACCTCGTGAAATTTGCAACCATATTGCACTAATGGGCTAAATTCATGCAAATGCTATTATTCTTTACCTAGTTGTTGCTAAACTATTATGTTTATTATATTATTAACGATAATTTCATAGAATAAAATGACTCTTCTATCACAAACTGTTTTAGTTTCACTGTTCATATCTTGTGACGTATAATTCATGATTAATCTTATTTTTTTTAAATATATAATAAAAATACACATTTAATGTAATAAAAAGCATTCAAGCATAGTTTACACTTTGTTTGCATTTACCATAGTTTGACACTCAATAGCCGATGTATGTTTCATGCTGGGGTGTCATTAAACATTCATTCATTCTTAAAGCATACAGATGAATATCCATAGTTGCAACTATAAACCCAAATTTCATTATCTGTGACTCAGGGGTTGAAATTGGATATTCAGTCCGGCAAGCAACAGATTATCACAAGACCGAATCCAAACCTGCTGGACCAAATATGATGATAAAGTATAAATGCAAAATAACTGCAAACATTGTTTTACTGGCCCCTAGGGATGTTGACCGACAAAACCCATTTTAGGACTACAATATTTTGAACACTGTGACTTATAATTTGTAAGAATCTGGCTACAGATTTTCAAAGCTATCTTAGTGCTACAATATTGTAAAACAGTAATAAGCTGTGACATCACAATGTCACTTGCCATAGCCTATTATACTTTTACGATATCACAGAGTTAAGATAGCTTCCAAAATCTGGTTCCTGAACTAAATGTGAAATCTTAAGACTGTGTTCAAGTTCAAAAGTTGATACCGTCAACACTGGAAAAGTAACACCTTTCAAATCTGTCAAGGCAAGTCAAGAAAACAGAAACAAAAGCAATTTAACAACATTCATGTATTGCTAGTTTATTAAAAGAACCACAAAACATTGAATACAAAAGACATTCAGAATACAGTCCTTGTTGAAGAAGCACAATATAGAGCCATGACAGGATTTAACAATAAAAAATTATGTATATGATACATAAATAAATATCCACAACATAGATGTGTTGGCTAAAAACCACCCCACCCAAAATGTCAACAATCTGGTCGGACACCTCGCCCATTAAAAACCCATCAATTAACACCCCACCCATTAATAACCCACCAGTCAATATTATTCTAAAATTATTTGTCTGTAGAACTGGATGATTAGTTTATTATTAATAGCACTTATAACCAATATGGCAACAGCACTATTAAAACCAATATGGCAATAGTACTATTATTTAAGCAATATGGCAATAGCTCTATTATATCCAATATGGCAATAGCTCTATTATAACCAATATGGCAATAGCATTAATACCAGTATAACCAATTATAACATTATCTACTAATCAAAGAGTAGAAACTACAAATCTCAATTAATATAAATGAACTCTGTGTAAGTAACTGATCTGTATAGCAGTGTTCTCGCTGCTCCATTTAAGCAGAGCAGCCCACCCTGCTATTGCATTTTGCCTCCCTCCTTTTACGTTCTCCGCCCTCCTTTATTTTTCAGCACCTATCTCCGCTATCTCCAAATGCACACTTTTTTCCAAACATAGAATCCCCCCAAAAAACAACGATCAGTCTGGACACTGGACATCAAAGGAAACAAGCCATGGTATGTACGAAAAAGCAATTGATGAAACATTTACGACAGTTACTGTACAATGTAATTTAACAGTATTTTTAATAGCCTCTATATTATCCCATACCTGTATCCATTTGTATGTTTAATACAAACAAGAAAAGTTATATTTTATTTGAGCAATGAAAACATTTTAATTTTTTTATGGATTCGGCAATCTCTGATTGAAAAAACCCAAAAACTCACTTATTTGGCGCCATATTTGTCACGTGATCAGAACGGTCATTCAGTCTTTTGTTTCCACTAACTATCGTCTGATATTTTGTCCTCAATTGCAGATATAATTGGTAGTAACTGATGATTTTTACTTTCTGTCATTTCCGTCATTCTGTTTATTCAGCAGTTCTTTATAAAATATTATAAACTTTTCATTTTGGAGGATATTACCGCTTATAAAAACAACGGAAGTGGTAGTGTTTATCATTAAAATAATTTATCTTGGGTGCCAAATAATATATACACCATCTGTACAAAAACGAAACTACTTTTTATCAGCTGGCGATAATATTTTATCACAGTGATCGATTCATTCGATGAAGCTGGAAATAACAAAAAAATGTATCTGACATTAGGGGATCACTTTACAAACATCTTTATTGTCTTGAAATCTTTATTAAAAATAATAATATTAAAACTTTGATCGGTTCAGCAAAACCAGAACTGCCCGTGAATGTCAGATCGATAACATCTTCAGTTCAATTAAAAGACGAGTCTGCTTGTATCTCGTATAAACTTTTTTGCACTTTTTGTAGGCAAAATAAGAAGTATGTTTTTCCACAAAGTCAACCAACACACAACAATATGGTAACCAAGCTCCCCCCACCCATCCTTTTTGGGGTTTTTTTTGGTTTTGTTTTTAATGGTGTGGTGCTGCGCAGCCTCCCTCCTTTAATTTTCACCCAGCGAGAACACTGCGTATAGAGGTAATTATCATTAGTGCAATAAAATGATCCAGATGTGAGAGCAATTTTAAGTTAAACAAAAAACAGTTGCAAAGAACACAAGAAAACTGGGTTCCATATCATTTCTCATAACTATTAAAGTAAAAAAACAAATCCAATTTTATATTTAAAAAAAAACCCTCAAACAATTTAAGACATTGATTAAGTATGTTAGTTAATAAGATTAAAACAAAAACAAAAAATCTACAATATCAAGTACTGGACTTATATATGATGATAAACTTAACACTAACCAGCAGTCACAAAACACATTAGCACATTTATCCAAAATTGTAAATATTAAGAAATTCTCCAGTTTGTAGTTTACTTGATGTTTTCGGTCAACTGAAGTACTTGGCAATATGTCGATCAAAGGAATCTATTATTGCTCGTCTGAAAAAACAACAAAAAACAAAACAGTTTTAAAAAACTAGTAAAAAGATTGTGTTGACTATATTCTAATAAACAAATTCAATGTCAAAATTAAAACTGTTAGTATCTATTTTAAGCTGACTAAGGGAATCAAAATGTACTTGTACACCTGTATCTTACAATTATAAGAAATAATTAATATGCATTTATCTCTTAAAACTAAACTAACTAAATGGAAGTACTTATCTATAATGGTGTTTTACAACTCTGGGAATAATTATGCCAAATCATGTTACAAAATCAACAAATGTTACAAAATCAACTAAGGGGAATAATTATTATGCATAACGGTTTTGACTAGTTACAAAGAGGAAGGGAAGTAATAATGTAAGACTATTTAAGAGAGAGCATTTAAGTACTTCAGCAAAGAGGAATAATTTCCACATATCTAACTCAATTCAATTGAGGATTACAGCAAATCCTTGATTTGTATATTACTTGTAATACAAATATCTGTCAGAAGACTTAACCAAATATAAATTTCTTTTAGGTACGTACCTTTTCTGAATTGTATAAAATATATGTGGAACTATTACAGACACCAGAATGACCAGAAACACACTGAACATGTCAAAATTGACAATTTAAGCAAGAAGTCGTAAGTGATGCATAATTTAATAAGAAAAAAACCCTTTAAGCTTCTGACTACTGTAGGCGAGATATCTAGCCCAACGTCATGCCAGTCGACATACTTAACACTGCATTCCCAATTTTTTTGTTAACAGGAAAGTTCATTTGACAGCATGCTAGCTTTTGTTTGTTGTTTTTCAATGAAAAATACCGTAGAAATTTGAATTAAAAAGTGGTTTTGGCAAGTATTTTCGCTTGACAACAATGGCAGCACGTCATGGTCATTTTCAGGGATTGATAGCCAATTGTGACAGCTGATTCGATAATAAATTTGATTGTTTTACCAACAACGAATATCACCAAATATTGGGATATGAATCGTAGTTCATTTAAAAACAATTCTGGTCAGAAAACCACTGTTATCGGAAATACTGGACAGCTGGCCACAAATGCCTGCAAGTAAATGCAACTTTCTTTTTTTTGCCTAATTTTAAAGCCGCACACCCTAGTTCCATCCAGCGAAAATAAATTATAATTTGGTTAATCTACAAACCTGTAACACACTTAGATCACGTTTTTATCAAATGGAGTGAAAAAGCAGGTTTTATATCGATAAATACCATGGGAATCCCCATGTCCCAATTGCTTGAAATAATTTTGAAAGTTTGTATTCTGATGTCACCGGTAGATGTCGCTCGAAGCACAACACTGCCTACGTCACGACAAATTTCACAGACTTGGGGTGCGTTCTTTTCACCTCTCCTGGACATGTTCCAACTGTTCTGTCCTGGTTGTATCCCCTCTCCAGATATCGTAGGACTTAGCAAAATTATTGGTTTTAAGGGTTTGTAACGTTTTGTATTGAGATACTTACTTGTCTGAACTTTACTGTTACTGAAAATGTTCACGAACTGTGAAGAAAAATCTCACAAATGAACAACAACAAATCGGATGTTGATTGCGCGAACCGTGCACGAGAAAACAAACCGAACCAAAATGATAACGGTCGCGTGGTATACCAACGTCTGTGACAAATATCCCGTCTAAAAATAGATTAGACCTTGTCTGCTCAACGTTTTTTTCTCAAATGTGCGCCCGTTTTTCAGAAATACGAAAAATGCATTTTGTGGTATTACAAACACCAGGATTACCAGGATTACCAAAAAACACTTCAGGTGAATGGAAATGTATATTCTAAATAATAAACGGTAAGTAAAGTGCAATTTTATTTGTGAAAAATTGGGTTTAATAGCGGAAAAAAAACGCTGTAATGGTTAACAACTAGCCGTAACTAGGGTGTGTCCCTTTAAGCAATAATAACTGATAAAAAATATCATAAAAATTATAAAAACCCACGAAAATAATACTTACAGATTCAAATATGAACTTTATTTTATTTATTTATAAAACATTTAAGTGAATATATATACAAGTAAATTATAAACTTGTACCCACTCAATGTGTTTTTTGTCAAAAATTAATCCAGTAGACTCGAGGTTAATAGCTAAGAATATTTTACCCTGCCTAATAACTAGGGTCTGTGCCTTTAATTATACATTACACAAATTATACAAACCGAAATGCCTGGGTCTCCAGCAAGAAGGCTGTCACATGACCTCTGTCAATGTAGCGCACTTCAGCTCCAGGCCAGAGGTCACTGAGACTTTGCACTTGGTTCCTAGGCACGTAGGCATCTTGATTGGCTGCCACAATGATGATGAGTTCGGGGTCAAAGGGTACCGAGAAGTTGGCAAGGTGAGTGCATTCGTCCATCATTCCCACCATGAAGTCAAATGTCTCCTGCCTTAACATCTCGGCTAATTTCTTCTTGTTGTCAGCATCCGGACTCAACGTCTTCGTGACTCCCGAGAGCTGAGATTTCGACTCAGAATGTTTTAAACTCGGCTCTTCTGCATTAAGCGCTGACATGATGTTAGCCTTTTGCGTTATGTTATCTTGCGAGCTGCTCGATTTTAAAATGCCAGTGTCTTCAGGATTCGCAGCTGATGCCTGCAACACACTAACAGAACTGAAGTTTCGATTTATTGATCCTGAAGTTGAACCTGGGTTTTGGAGACTGTAGTTTTTGGACGGTACGCCCAGGTCTCTGTTTTCTGTCAGTGTTGGAGCATTGGTCATAGGTTTTTTCCACACATCAACCATGTTGTTATCCATTTCTTGAACAAACTGCTGTCCTAACGTATAAGCTGAGTTCTGTTTCTGAAAACAAAACATGATACACACATGTATATTTTATGCTAATATGAATTGTAAAATCAAATGATGGCTATTCTCATTAGTAATAACAAGATTTTGACATGAAATAAATAATATGGAATGCATTTAACAAATCCAGATTGAATTCATACCTGTCATTTGCCGAGTGGCAACTTAACCCTAACTTCAGTAACTTCTTGATATTGTGTATTTAATTTATCTGCATTACTATTGACTGCACACAATAATCTCGAACACTTTTCTACAACATTCCCTTATTGTATAAAGAGCATTTTTAAACATCCATTTATGAGAACACCATTTGTTATTTAAGGTAACACACACTAATAACACACTTATGTGTGATAACAACTTAAAAACATACGACTGGCTGCTCGAGGTGATAACCTGGTTGCCTAAACCATATCATACAATGAAAAAAATTACAACTCCTAATTGATTGCTCTGTACATGGTAACCTCTTGTCATGGACGGAGCTCTCTGCCGAAGTCAGAGGTTGTGCCCATGACAGGCGTGCTTGAACAGTTCTCTGATGGAAGCATGCCATAAATTACCCACACACCCACAAAGTACGTGAAACAGATTACCCAGATTACATTCTTATTATAGATACAATTTTGCTTGTTAGATATGTTTTGCAACTCAAAAGATAAATGGTATCTAATGGTAACTCATTTAGTATGTCTATTTTATAAATAGAAAACAAGTGAAGATAAACATAGAACTCATTATGTCTAAACTTATGAATTGTATATCTATTAAAACCTATTAGCTGTATCAAACCTATCCAACAGTGGAAAGTTCTAACTAGTATGCAATCTGTCATATCTTACATTACACACACACACAAACACACTCACAAACACAACACATAATCCCCACATACACAACCACACTAACCTGACCAGGAGACTGGATTAATTTTTTAATCTCTTTCTCATAAACAGAATCCTGAAAATACTGTGATTGTAAAACGTCCCATGGAATGGCGCCACTCATTACACCCTACAAGAAAAACAATACATGACCACAATATACAGTATACTGCAATATCGTAATAATACAAAAAACACAACAAACGAAGCAATTTTAGTGTATTTTACTGCAGATGCCAAAACCGGTTTTGATTATGTTTCAACATCTTATTAAGTTACTTGGGGGGAAGGGGGAGCAGATTGTTTTTTGTTTTTTTATCACTATCTTGTGGTAAGTAATCACTTTAAACCAGTGCATCATTAGTTAGAAAAAAAAAAAGAATTTACTAAGCATGCTTTCCACTGGAATAAAAGCTGGTTTAACCCCAGCCAGCCCCCGTGTTTGATAGTTATTTTTGTTACTGTAAGTTGGGATCATTTATGTCTGTGCTGTTCAAGACATCTTTTTGTCATTGTACGTCCTATACATAACATGTTTCCTGCAGAATACTAATCACTCACCTGGGCCCATGCTGTAAACCTTTTAGAGTCTAGACTCAATCTCTAATGACGTCACATGCATGCAGTTTGCCATGACTTTAAAGTATCACACTCTATTGGAGTCATGAGTCTATATTCAAAAAGGTTTACAAGTACCAGACCAGGAGCCTATGAGGTGAGTGATTAAAGGGACAGACCCTAGTTTCAACCCGTGAAAATTAATACTTAGTTTAGTTAATCTACAAACCTGTAACACATTTGGATAAAGTTACAATTGAGTGAAACAGGAGTCTGTGACTTGAAATGGTGAAATACCCTCTAAAAATAGATTAAAACTGGACTCCATAGCTGTTACTTCTCAGACACACATGCGTTTTTAAACATATGAGAAATACATTTTGTGATATTAAAAACACTAGGATGGCCAAAACCACTTTGCATGTATGGAAATGGATAATCTAAACAATAAAATCTAAGTAAGGTATGATTTTAGTTATTAAAAATAGCTCAAATAGTAAAAAATATGCTTTAGTGTTTAAAAACTAGGGTATGTCCCTTTAATTACTCGTCTGATATTTTCAAACATTAACCCGTATCGAGTTAGACTGACACTGTGATGGTGCTGACCTGAGTGAACACACAGGAAGCCGTGCTCCATGACAGACACGGGATCAGAGAAATCGGCTTCGGCCAGTTTGTCGCTGCAAGAGATGCCATCTGAAAACAAAATTAGTTTGTTTTAGAGTCATTTACAACTTACTTATTCATATTTCTACTAAATTTAATCAAACATTTTCATCTGTAGAGGCTAAATAATTTGTTACAAGTGTGAAAGAAGATCAAGGGTGCCAGTGAGGTACATGATACACCCACCAGGATTACTGAATGTGTTACATATGTGAAAGAGGATCAAGATGCCAGTGATGTACATGATACGCCCACCAGGATTACTGAATGTGTTACATGTGTGAAAGAAGATCAAGGGTGCCAGTGAGGTACATGATACACCCACCAGGATTACTGAATGTGTTACATGTGTGAAAGAGGATCAAGATGCCAGTGATGTACATGATACGCCCACCAGGATTACTGATGTGTTACATGTGTGAAAGAAGATCAAGGGTGCCAGTGAGGTACATGATACGCCCACCAGGATTACTGAATGTGTTACATGTGTGAAAGAAGATCAAGGGTGCCAGTGAGGTACATGATACGCCCACCAGGATTACTGAATGTGTTACATGAGTGAAAGAGGATCAAGGGTGCCAGTGATGTACATGATACGCCCACCAGGATTACTGAATGTGTTACATGTGTGATAGGATTATAATTATGTGAACTTTTTGCAATGGGATAGATTAACAACAGGTTTTGGACCAACTACTGATTTATGAGCATATGGCCTGTATACGGATTTCCTTCTATGAAAAGTAGGTCGCGGTGACCTAGTTATGGCATGCAATACACCACCATCTAAAGACGTACCTACATGTAAGGGTTGATGATCCTATATGAATTGATAAGAAAGATATGCCCCAGAAACTAAAAGTTTAAGGACGGACAAATGAACAAACCAGTCTTTGACATGCATTAAAAAAAAAAAGTTTATTGACATCCTAGCACATTGTTTAATCAATAATTAATAATTTAAAAGTTAAAGCTTCTTTTGTTTAATGACTCCACTAGAGCACATTGACTTATTAATCACTGGATTTAGAAAATCATGCAACTGAAGTCAATTAGTGTTTAACCTTTTTAAAATAAAAAATGTCAATGCAATTTTGAGGGTATGGATCAGAACACTCAGAAAATTTATGGGAACTGATTTTCATCCATCTTACTCTCTGAAAAAAATTAAAGGCAATTCTAGTGGTAATAACAAATATTTTACACTTTCACAGACAGAACACAATTAATCAATTATAATCAATTACTAAGTTCACTGTATTGATATTTTCAAACAGAAAAACATTGAGCAAAACATTTATGGCTCGAATTTACAAATTAGTTACCATGTGGCACTTTTGAAAGGTTTCTGCCATTGGCAAAATCCTTCCCTATGGCAATTTTAAACCTTTGCAACAATAAACACAAAAGTTAAACAAAATTGTTTATCCTTTCAACTAACAACAATAACTTTTATCGAGAGGAAAAAAACAGCCCTAAGGCAATTGATATCACAGCTATGGCAACTGATATCACAGCTACGGCAACTGATATCACAGCTATGGCAACTGATATCACAGCTATGGTAACTGATATCACAGCTATGGCAATTGCCATCAAGAAAGAAAGATGTGTTTTATTTAACGACGCACTCAACACATTTTATTTACAGTTATATGGCGTCAGACATATGGTTAAGGACCACACAGATTTTGAGAGGAAACCCGCTGTCGCCACTACATGGGCTACTCTTCCGATTGGCAGCCAATTGCCATCAGTGCTGCCATTATGTTCAAGCCATGGACACAATTTTCAAATATACATAGAATTGTTCATACTAATGTTATATAGCATAAACACTGACTAAACACTTACATGTCCACCCATTGATATACCAGTGATACCGATTGGTCCCCAGCCCTGGCGTTCAAACCAATGAAACAAAACTTGTGACTCAAGGATTAAGGAACCACCCATGACAAAGAGATCTGAGACATTATGAAGACTGGAACGTCTGAAATACAAAGCAAAACTGTAAAAAAAAAGCTGTCTAAATACGACAGTTAACCTAAATGTGTAGCATAGCAGAGTTCTTGATCTGAAACCATACAACAGGTAAAGATGTGTATAATACATTTTTGCAAATAGCCAAAAATGCAGAAGACATTAAAATTACAATCTCACCTCGCCATATTAATATAATTTCATTTCAACTTATTTCTGTGCTTGTATCTGATTAAGGTTCAAGCACGCTGTCATGGGCACATACCTCAACTATCTGGGCTGTCTGTCCAGAACAGTGAGTTAGTTGTTAGTGGTTAGTGACAGAGAAGAGGGTGTAGTGGTCTTACACCTACCCAATGAGTCATTAAAACTTGCTCTGGGTGGGAGCCGGTACCAGGGTGGGAACCCAGTACCTACCAGCCTCATGTCCAATAGCTTAACCACGACACCATTGAGACTGATTATTAATATAATGTTCATCCTATACTAATATTTTCACGTTTATGAAAGTACTCACACATGTAAACATACATTTCAAACTCTTGGAAAATGTACTGAAATTTTGATTATTGCAGATATTGGTAAACTAAAACTTTAATTTAATACTTACAGCTGCTTCTTTGGCTTTCTTTGACCATCTGTGATGTTAGTTAAGAAACAGAACTTTACGACATCATAAGGAGTCCAGGTTGTTCACATTTAATAATTATTCAGAATTAAAATATCATAAAGGTGATTTGAAAATAAGAAATAAACAAAAATTATGTTAAATTAAATGGCTTCATGGATGTAAAATCAACAACTAGTCTACAATACAGGGCTCATACGACCGGGTAAAGTGAGCCCAAACTTCGCTCTGACCAGCCTGACTTTGCGCTGTACCAGTCACTGTAAGACGAAATCTGTGTCGCCTTTTTAAAGTCATCACTTGCAAGGTACACATCACGGATGAATGGTGAAGAACTTGAGGAACACCTATTCATAGATAATAATTAAGTATGAAGTGTCTGTGTGTTCAAAGAGAGACTGGCGCCACAAAATCGTGTGACAGGCTCACAGATAGAGGGTCTAGTTCAGACAACACCTGTGTCTGGCACTAATAGTTAGCCTACATGTGCTATTGACTGTTGAAGCATATTTTCAGGCGAATGTGCCAGAAATTGTACACGGGTGGGGATCTAGACTATGTCGAGTAAATTTTTTAGGGAGTTTGGGTCATGCTCCACCGTAAAATACATTGAAAAAAAATATTCGTTTGGAGCACCAGACCTCGACAGATAGATAGTCGAAATTATAAAATAATACAGGCAAATCTGTCCTAGCGGATTTTTAATAATAATAAGTGTCGACCTGTCCTATTCACCCGTTTTAAGCGGCCACTTAAATTCTATAAAAAAAAATTATTTTAAACAACAGTGACACAGTGCAGCAGATAAGAAATGTTCACACCTTCACTGATACAAGTACCTATTCAGTCTGACCACTACAGTGTATCAATTAAGAAACTGTGACTGTGGAACGCATTTAATTGACTATGGTAGATTAATCTACTAGGACAATACTCTGCATGGAAGTTATTAAATAAAATGAGAAGACAAACTTGTGAGAGAATGAATTCTAAATGGTTAAATTAGTGATTTTCAATTACATTTCATTACTTCTAAAGAAGGCAACATGTGGAAAGGTGATTTAAAAAAAACTATAGAACACAATGTCATATCCATCAATTAGCAGTACAGACAGTAAACATTTTTTTTAAATAAATTAAAATACAGAATGTAAAAGTTGCACCTGTATTAAGATAACTTCTTTTTACATATTTTATTTATTTAATATTTTTTTTATTATTACAAATTCAAGTCACCCTGCTGTTAAAAACTTTGCCCTCTCTAAAGTTTGAGAGAGAAGTGACTTCGCTCCCTCGCTCTATGATTTTGACCTCACGTGAAGCCTGCAATGTAGTTCTATTTGAGAAAAAAAATATAAAGTTAAATATTAAAAACATTAATTAAAAACCGGGATTGCTTTAACATACATGTAGATAAACATAAATGTGAAAACATAATTGAGCTAAATGCAAATGTTGTCACCATCTAAATGGACTAAATTTGGTGAAAGAATTTCAAGTATTACTTGATATTTTGTTTTAAATAACTGGGTATCTATAAAATTTTGAAGTTTAATATATAATTTAGTGAAATTTTCTGCTGATCCAGAGCTAGCCCCGGGTTGAAGTCAGGTTAAAGTATGAAAAGAAAATTATATATATATAATTTTGTCAATAGTAATTATGACCTAGATTTTATTCCTTTAAACA
This sequence comes from Gigantopelta aegis, assembly GCF_016097555.1. NCBI lineage: Eukaryota > Metazoa > Mollusca > Gastropoda > Neomphalida > Peltospiridae > Gigantopelta > Gigantopelta aegis. Next base: position 89,093,040 of record NC_054704.1, on the reverse strand, counting down.
GGCAACCCAAATATAAACCTGTAGAACACTTAATTTGTCAATTTCGTGCAGTATCAGCATAAATCTCTCTGAAATTTGTCACCAAGGATACAGTAAGGATTTTCTAGTAGGACGGATGCGATGCCAGCTTCCTTCAGTAAGGGTTTTGCCATCAAGGTACGCCTTCTCCAATAGCCCTAAACAAACAATTATTGAATCACAATATATTAAACACTGTCTAAACCTTCAATTCTTATGAGTATTATTAAAAAAGTTATGTAAAAAAAACCTCAATATGGTACACCATCATACATCTTTATTCTTTTCTAAACCTATCATAGTACTCTAATATATTACAATAGATTTGTTAAATCTTATAAAAAATACACTGGGGCTGCAAGGAAAATCACAAAATGATGATAATCCATTTAGTTTAATTTGTTATGTTTTTCTTTTAATTAAGCACTGCAGTAATCTATTAATTTTGTTTTGACACTGATGCCTCTTCTTTTTCTTCTGTGATCCCGGCCATGTTAGATGGGTAGTCTGGTATTGTGGACGAAGTCTGCAGTCAGCCTTAGCGATGTCGCCGGTCCCCACAGCTTCTCCCTTAGGTCCACTGCACTGGGCCACGTTTGCTGTCGCAGAGTGTCGAAGGTGGGACAGGATTGGAGAATGTCGCCTGTTGTCTGTGGACCAGTGCCACATGGGCACTCGTCTGTGTGAGAGATTTTCAGCCTGAAGAGATGCGAGAGGAGCTGACAATGTCCTGTTCTCAGCCTGAAGATGGTGACCTGTTGTGACCTGTTCAGCTGGTAGATGCCATTCCCTTCAGGCCCTATCTGCAGACGCTGCCTCCACATGTTCTTGAAGTAGTTTTTTTAGAAGGGTCTTGACTTCACCGTATGACATATGGTGGGCAGTTTGCTCCTGTTTGCTGCCCAGCTTGGAGAATCTGTCAGCTTTTTCATTTTCCATAACATCACAGTGGGAGTGGGTCCACTTTAACACCAGTTTTGTTTTGGAGCCCAGTGTTTGGAGTACCCTTCTGGTATCCTGGAGGATCTTGTCTATCTGTGTGGACTGAAGACTCTGGAGAAGGGCTCGGCAATCAGTGAGGAAGACTGTGTGAGAAAATGGGTCGTCTCTTTCATTCAGGATCTGAGCAGCATGAAGTAAGGCACAGGTTTCAGCTCTGAAGTTGGTGGAGAACTGACCAGTGGCGACAGACTTGGTGTCAGAGCTGCCGTCAGGATACTGTATGTAGACACCACCTCCCCCATTTCGCACAGCACTTTCTGCAGAGCCATCTGTGTAGACTTGGGTCCAGATGGTGGGTGGGTAGTACCTGTCCAGCATTTCAAGGGTCAGGGATTTCACTTCTACTGCTGCATGGTCTTCTTTTGCTCCGACTCCATGAACGCCAAGGATGACAGGTGGGAAATCCACTGACCATTCCTCAGTCTTGGAGCACTTCCTGTTGTTCACCATGTTTTTTCTGAAGAGCCGTAATCAGGTGATTTGGACTCTGCCGTTTGATGCGGTTCTTGGTCAGAGACTGGAGCTTGGAGTGCAGTGGGTGAGATGGAAGCCTCTTAATTTTTTCACTTTGTCTCAGGAGCTTCTCGTCTCTTCTCTCTTTGAGTGAGAGTAGGCCAGATATCTTCTCCATTGCAGCTATGGGGGTGGTCTTCATGCCACCTGTGATGACTCGGAGGCTGGCATTCTGCGTCTTGTCCAAATGGTATGTGTTGCTTTTTGCTGCTGTAGACCAGGAGGTGGAGGCGTATTCCATGTGGGGTCGGACAGATCCTGTGTATACTTGGGTCAGGATCTTCATGTTGGCACCCCCCTTTGTGCCAGCCAGTTTCTTCATCACGGCCATCTTCTTGGTGACTTTACTGTGAATCACGTTGATGTGAGGGGACCATGTGAGCCTCCTCTCCAGTATCACCCCAAGGTAGGTTGGGTTGTCATGCTGCGGAATGTCCTGGTTATCAATCTGCAGGCTGAACTTTTCTTTCTTGGAGGAGAGGGAAAAACATGTAGCTTCGGTTTTTGTTCTATTTATCGTGACCATCCACTCTTTGGCCCAGTCAGATCGAGTTCAATGTCACCTGCATCCTATGTGCTGCTGCATTAGTCTGTTCTGCTTTGGTCCACACTGCTAGGTCGTCAGCATGAAGTGCTCTGGAGATGTGGGTGGATAGCTGGTCAGCGATGTCATCTATGAAGACCACGAAGAGTGTTGGCGAGATTACTCCCCCTTGCGGTACACCCTCTCGGATCTTCACTAGCTTGCTCATCTGACCATCCAGTTTTAGGAGGGCTGATCTTTGAAACAGGTAGCTGTGGATCCATTGGTGCATTCTGCCAGAGACTTTCTTTTTGAGGAGCTTCAGAAGGCAACCTTCTTTACACACTTTGTCAAAGGCCTTGGTCAGGTCGACAAAGACGGCAATGGTTTTCATCTTCTGTTGGAAACCATCTTCAATGTCCTGAGTTAGGAGCGCTATCTGGTCTGAAACCTGACTGTATGGAACTTAAGAGGCCATTCTTCTCTAGGTGGTGTTTGAGGCACCTGTTGACCATGCCCTCCATGGTTTTGCTAAGACAGCTGAGGAGGCTGATGGGGCAGATAGCTAGTCTTTTTGTGCTTGTCCTTTTTCTTCTTCAAGATGGGTGTTATGATGACTTCCTTCCAGCAACTTGGGAGTTCCAGGACTGGTTGAATATGCCACAACAAGCTTTAAGATCATACAGTTGAGCCCAACATAAATAGATTGCTAATAAATATTTTTCAAATATCTAAAATGTGTGTCTTTTTATGCATGCACCAAATCTGAATAATAAAAGTCAAACTTTCTTCAACTCACATGGTCCCCGGTTCCGGCCAGATGAAGACAGACAGGCTTCAACTTGCTATGTTTCCAGTTCTTCGGCAGTATCACCTGAAAACTATAACACAAACATGCATATAATGCATCAGTTTGAGGAGGGTCGATTCATATACAAATATACATATCTATATTCAGTCTAAAAGGGACATCATATCATTATGGAGGGTCGAATCATATACAAATCTACTTATGTATATTCAGACTGAAAAGGGCACCAATTCAAAATGAAGGGTTGAATCAATATACAAATCTACATATGTATATTCAGACTGAAAAGGGCAACAATTCATAATGAATGGTTGAATCAATATACAAATTTACATAGGTATATTCAGACTGAAAGGGACAACATTTCATTATGGAGGGTCGAATCATATACAAATCTACTTATGTATATTCAGACTGAAAAGGGCACCAATTCAAAATGAAGGGTTGAATCAATATACAAATTTACATAGGTATATTCAGACTGAAAAGGACAACATTTCATAATGAAGGGTTGAATCAATATACAAATCTATATATGTATATTCAGACTGAAAAGGGCAACAATTCATAATGAAGGGTTGAATCAATATACAAATCTACATAGGTATATTCAGACTGAAAAGGACAACATTTCATAATGGAGGGTCGAATCATATACAAATCTACATATGTATATTTAGACTGAAAAGGGCAACAATTCATAATGATGTGGTTGAATCAATATACAAATCTACATATGTATATTCAGACTGAAAAGGGCAACAATTCATAATGAAGGGTTGAATCAATATACAAATCTACATATGTATATTTAGACTGAAAAGGGCAACAATTCATAATGATGTGGTTGAATCAATATACAAATCTACATATGTATATTCAGACTGAGAATTAACAGATTAAAATAAGCACTACTACATAAACATTATTAACATGACGTGACAGATGCCTGTTCACAAGTTAAATCATCGTGCTGACACAATATTATGCAGGAAAAGTAAACTCACTTGGCTAATTCAACTTCTTTAGGCACAACCTCAGGAATATATTTCTTAAATGGTGAAATAAAATGACCTTCCATGATTCTGTAATCACCTTGAATTTCATCCTGAAATTCATAAAATTACAATCTTGAACAAAAAATTAATTAATATGTGATTAACATTTCTATAGCAATTAGATTATGATTATTGAGGCATGTCAAGCTAAGAGAAAATAATGACGTTTAATGATGCAAAACCAGATTTTTAAATGTATGTCCATTTTTTCAAACAAATCTGCTACATTTACAAAATTATGAAAAAACCCATAATTAATTGTGGATTTTACTCCATTAATGTAAAAATTTTAGTTTTAACAATTTGAAACCAAAGCAGTTTATTGTTCAATAGATTTTATTGGCAAAAGAAATGACTGCATGTTATTAGTTTTACATGCACCAATTTAATGTAAATTATATAAAACCAAAAGAAAAAAGAAACAATATAACTGCCATAATTTTGTCAGAAATGGTCTTTAACTTAGAATACTAAGATTAGATTAGATTAAAGTCAATAAACGTATTTAATTTTTTAACATCAACAGGTGCAACTATAAACCATGTTTCACTGATCTGGTCAACAGCTAAATGCAAAAGTTGATATCAGCACTGCTGAAAGTCAACACCTGTATCTCACCTTGCAGCTTTATCAAAACGGACTAAAAATGTCTTTGGTTTTTGAAGCTGAGAATGGAAAAGATAATCCAACAGTACATGATCTTAATACTTTTACTTGGCTGAGTATTTATTAAATAAAAACTAACGACAGAAAACATCAGGAAAATAGCTGAATGAATGTTATTTCGAATCTACTGGTTACACCATGCAGTATATGGTATGTACTATTGGTATGGATTTAATTCTCAATATAAATTTACATTAATTTATACTACTAGTAAATTACAGGGGGAAATTACAACTTTTGAAAAAATCTGTTAAGAGGATAATAAAAAAAGAAAGAAACATTTCCTCAAATTAGTTAATTATATTAAACACCTTGTCAAGTTTTGGAGTGAAAAAAATATAACAGTCCTTTATGACCATAAATTATTTAGAGTAATATTTTAGGATATTTCCACTATAGTCTGTTTGTGTGAAAAGGGAACTAATGAATTGGCATTTAACTCTGTAATGAATAATGTTAAAACTTATACTAAAACACATTAAACCCATACCAACTCAAAACACATTAAACCCATACCAACTCAAAACACATTTTTTTACTAAACATCTTTGTGCAAATAAAAACATTTTTTTAAAACAAATTGCCAACAAATTATATAGATTAATAATCTTTTTTAACAGGCCTCTGCAAATTGTGACAACGATATTTTTGTTTGCCCAAAAATTGTGCAAGTCTGCATAACTCATTTTTCATCAGTGCATTATATTACCTGAATTCGTTATACGTGACATATTTATGGCCAATTTTCAATTCTCTGAGGTCTGTTATTTTAAACAAGAAAATATGTAATTTTAGTAGCAGTAATTCTAATAGTCCGAAACATGTTTCAATGATGGCAAACTCGGGTATCTCTGTAAGCTTAGTTTTAATGTGCCCGTGAAGAATCAATGATATCTCACAGTCAGTGTGCTGCCACAGAACTACCAACGTACTGCTATGATGCAACTCAGCCTTTAGAATGAAAGAAAATACACTTTACTTACCTTGTCAATATAGATTGGGTAGTCTGATGGTACAAGATGTTGGCATGTCTCTCTATTGGAGATTACTTTTCGAAATTTAAAAATTCTGAAAGTACAAAATAATCTATTATCCATGAGTTGAAATTCTGGCCTAACAATTTTACTATATTCCCCATTAAAAATTAAAAATTACTGGTCCACCTATTAATGATTGCAACAATGTGACTAACAGATATGCAACATTTGTGACTGAACTTGAAAACAAAACTCCTTAGTATGAATGCATAATAGTCATATTGAAATACATCTAAATGGATTTATGAGGGAGGGGTTGGAGGAGCAAGCTCAGTTGGTAGTGCTTGCCTGAGGTGTTTGGGTCACATCACCTTGGTGAACCTATTCACTGATTGGATTCTGTCTCATGGATTCATACCAGTGCGGTACTCAATGTCAAAGGTATGTGCTGGAAAATTGCATATAAAAGATCCCTTGCTGCTAATGGAAACAGCTGAAATTTCATTTGAAGACTACATGTCAGACTGACCAAATGTTTGACATCCAGTATCTGATGATTACGTTAATGACAATGTGATCTAGTAGTATTGTTAAACAAAACAAACTGTACTTTTTACTAACTGGCTTGGGGAATTAGAGTAATTAAATGTACTTGTCCTTAGAAATTGCTACTATCCTGAGGACTGGGGGCTAGAGTTAGTTTCTACCTCAGCCATTGTTAGACACAACTGTAGGATACCAGTACATAATCAGGGCTAGCTCTGCCACTCTCCAAATTCGCCAATTGCTAATTTTAAACACAAATGGCAAATTTTATTTTAATTTGGAGAAAGAATTGCATCTCATAATTGATATTTTGTTGAAAATATCTGTGAGTTTCTGTAATTTTTTGCATTTAATAGATAATTTGGCAAACTTTTCTACATAGCCAGAGCTAGCCATGATAATGATTTTTTTTTTTTTTTTTTTTAGTTCAAAGAAAGGTTACCCTACCTTAAATGTGTTTGCCAGAGAAAAACTCAATCTCAAGATGAAAGACATGAAGGCAAACTATCTGAAAAATCTTAGTTTACTCTTTGCACCCAGAGAAAAATAAAAACAATCTCACTGTCAATGTCAGTTTTAAGTTTCACATGCCATTTTCAAAAGACAGAAAAACAAAAAAAGTTCAAACTATTCCTTTCACCAATAAAAGTCAGTAGATGACTGCACAGAAACTTCACAGCTTTGTCCAGTTTTGTCATAGGATGACTGCACAAATTTGTCCAAGTTGGTAAATAGATGTTTGCACAAAAAGTTCACAGATTTATCCAACTTGTATTGGAAATAACAAAACAATACTAATTTTGTGTGCAATTTACAAATCAATCGGCTTAGAAATGAATAACTTGTAGTAAATTTCATAGTAATAAAAAAGGCATTTCTAACCCGAGTACTCTGACTGTAAGAGAGCTAGACGGACATTTGGACATAAATAATGAGAGCGTGTTTATGTTCAAATGTCCGTCTAGCTCTCTTACAGTCAGAGTACTCGGGCTAAGGCGTTCCCTGTGGGATGGACTTATAGTTTTAATGTTTATTAGCCTATTGAACGGACCCATGCTAAAATCACTCAAATTAATTTATTCCCAATTAACTGAAACACTGAAATAAATGTGAACTGTTTAATGTTAGTGGTTATTCTTGAATATTCCGTTTATTTAATTATTACCCATGCTCAGCAGTTGATAGGCCTATCTACATCACTGGCGTAGGAAGCGGCATCAATGGTTTATATATTAATTTTATACGTGTGTGTACCCACCCACCCCACTTTTTGATATCTTCCTACAGGCTACACCTGCGTATATTAACAAATTCTGGGTACTAGGCCTAAGCAGTAGCCAACAACGAAAATTGTACAAAGTCTTCTTCAAATGACCTTCACCTTTGCATGTGGAAAAAACGCGATGACTTGTAGTCTGTGCATGTGGTATCGAGAAATCCTTTATTGTTTTGTTGAGATCGCACGTTGTTGTTTTTGGAAAACAAACCTACATTGTATGAAATGACTGGAGTTACGATAATACGATATATTTTCCTCTATAGGCCTACAGTATTTAGCAGTTTGTAATAAAAGCCGTTTAATCGCCACACACGTTACCGTACTGTCATGCGATCTCGTGTGTCACCAATTACCGTGGTACCTAATAAGAGCACGTATTATTAACAGTGTTCTACACTCGGTTTTATAACTTACTCTTCTTTGGCTAGTGGACAAAAAAAATTTACTAGCCAAGCTTAAAATGTTACTCGCCACAGTGCGACACTACTCATTTTGTATCATTTATGAATGTGTTGTAAGTATCTGGATTGTTTTCGCCAAATTACTAAAATCAACGATGAGTTCCGAATTGTAACGACAATTAATACGGAATTCACAGTGATCAATCGGACAACTTCGTAAATAGTGAAATGTTCCGACTGCACAATGATGTCAACAAATTTCATTTGTTTTCGCTGCTAGGACTCTGAACGCACATGGCAAATAATTTAATACTTAGACGTTTTTGGAGTCAGTCGCCAGATGGCGACGATAATAAATTCAATCGGTCGTCACGCCAACATTTTGGTCGCATTGGCGACCATTTTGGTCGCAACATAGAACACTGGTTAATGATTCCAATTTCAGTGGGGGTGTATAAAAACCATCGCTGCTGCCCCCCCCCCCAACCCCTCAACCTCCATTTAACACACACACTGACGTGTAAGAGTTATCCTACTTGAGTACTTCTGTCGTCTGCTTTGTCGATCCGCGACCACAACTTCTCTGTGTGCTTCCCCCCACCCCAGCAGAAAAAAAAAGTTCAGGGTCGGTGGCAAAATTTAGGGTCGGTCGGGTGACCAGAAACAAACCATTTTTTTATTTGGCCTTATGTGTATTAAAGTTCTATAGGTATGTACTTTTTCTGTTTCACACAAAACGTATTAATTACCGGTATTACTGGTATCAGAAACTACAAGCACCAGTATGACTATAAATACTTTGAATTTGTCAAAAGTGGTAATAAATTGTAATAAGTAATTAAATGGTAGAAATAGTTGTCATAGCCGTAAATACCGAACAATGCTTAAAAACAATTGTCAGCACTTTTAAAACAACTGCTTTTAAGACATAGATCACAAACACACATGTGGGTACACTGCATTTCTGATCTAAAGGATCAAGTCAGAAATTATGATATATTGTATACCGGTAATATTAATAAACATATGTTTAATATCATCAAAATCCAAATCATGAAGACAAGTAACCTTTTCAAATTTTCTGGTTTTCCCCATCCTTTAGTGAAGTACTTTGTAAGCAGCACCTTGCGGTACATGTGGTCAAGCCGACTCATTTTGTCACCATGTCTTCTAACACTCGCTCAAGAAAGCTGAAATTATAAATAGAAACAAATCAATTGTTTGGGTTTTTTTTTACATATTTTACATTTATTTTGTTTTGTTAATAAAATAAATTCCAAGGTGTATACACATGGGACTTTTTTGGACTTGACAATCAGGCCAGTCACATCAATACTTTGACTTCCCAAACAATTAGTGTAGACCACCACTACGGACGTGCTTCAGTAAACCATGGTACAGTGTCACATTCAAAGATGCAATTATAGAATGAAACAGGACCCTAAAAATGTTCTAGTGTGAATCTGCCAGGAATAATCTGAATACTTGCCCGGGAAAAGGCTCATAAAGAAAACTGATAATGAACTACTATATTAAAGGTAAAATTAGAAAAATGTAAATAATAAGTGTGATAATAAATGCATTGTCCTAATAACTAAAATAAGTTCATATATTTGTAACCAATTATATATTGAAAATTGATCAGTTGGTGCAAACCAATTATAACCCATGATGAAATCCCAGCTGATTCCCAGCACTGTCACATCAATTAATTTCACTTTATTCATCACAGATAAAAGTTACCAAGTTAAACACTCAGACACGGTCATACAGTTTACAGTTACAATGCACATTTAAAATAGTTTACTTTCTGTTCCACAAGCACTATATATACTATAAAAATGGTTGCTATACAAATAATGGTGCACAGTTTCACGATTTGTGAACGTGTAGAGGGTGAGGTGGAGGGGGGTGGAGGCGTGGTGGTTCGACTCCAGTGTGTCACGTTCATCTGTTCATGACCAATCAGGTTCTAACCTTCAGGCTTTCACTATCACGTCACATGCACTCACATACAAACACAAATAAAACAATAAATATTATTATACAGCAAAGCGTTACATTTACTTTTACTTTAACACATGCAAAACAATAGTGGCACTGTCATTACGCACTTATTTTGGGGAAAAACACACACTTGCAACCTTCTTTTGGAAAGGAGAACCGGACGGTGTATACCGGAAGTCTAGTAAGTTTTTCTGTCTGCTAATTCTACCCTACACCAAAACAACACTGCATAGAAACACACGTGTTCATGTTTTACATGTCCTCATTGTCAAGAGTCATAACAGTCACTGAATATGTTACAACCAATTATGCACATTCTAAACACTAAACAAATTATCTTAGCAAGTGGATCACCTCGAAGAAAGCAAATACTTCAGAATATTGTAAGAAAATTTTGTGGTCAACCTTACTTGCAAAATGTAATGTTTAAAGCTGCAATCTCGAGAACATTTATATAATTTAATCAGTTAGAATATTAATACACACTATTTATCTATCTGATATCCTTTAGATGCAGTTGTTAATTTAGGACACATAAATATTTGATAAAAATGCATTAAGTTCTTTTCCAATCTGTGCATTATGATGAATCCGGGTCATTTCGCCCTTATTCCTATTCGACCCCGAGTCGTTTCGCCCTTATTCCCGTTCGCCCCGAGTCGTTTCGTTCTCCATTACAAGTCATTTCATCCCTATTGTATTGGGGGTGGTATTAGTATGCAAAATTAGGTATATAAAAAATAATTTTACCCATAATTTTGTCGTAATAGTCACCTAACAGGCAACACGGTTGTAGACTTAAACGTAAAGTCCGAAACAAAATGTTGACAACTACAATAAATTTCCTTTATTTTTCGTTAGATTTTACCCACATTTTGTCCAGACAGAAATCTTGAAAAAACAATTACAATGACACGGATTCCACATACTAGATGATAACCATGTCACCTGTATCGACTTCGCTGAGATCGCATAGGGCAAAAAGCATGTAATTTTGTGCCAGCTGCCATTTTGACTTTTTATGGGATATTCTACAAGAGGGGTGAAAGGATATGACTTAATCTAACAACTGTTGAATGTAATAAGGATTAAATCTGTATGTGATTTTCTAAGGGGAACTCTTAGTTTGTACCCAAAACAAGTATATTCTCACAAAATCGTTTTAAAAAAGCACAAAATACATCAGGCCCATAGGAACTGGGATGGTGTGAAGGGAGGGGTTCTTTAAAATATTGCACATAATAACATATACATATAAATGGTGTTTATGGTTGATAAAGAGTTACAAATGGATAACCTACATGTATATCTGATTTGCAACGACCCTGTAAAGATGGCAAAACGACACGGGGCGATCAGGAATAAGGGCAAAACGACCTGATACCCATTATGATAATAAAAACATTTCTACTTATGATGAACTCAACTAGCTGACTATATAATTATGTTGATAGTTGAAAAAAAGGATATTAAAACATAAGTTATGTTTGAAGGGCTCAAATTTAACTACGGCACTGATGGAAATTGCTGTTGTTGCGATATGAATTGCTGTAGGTCAGGGAGTTTACCGATGGCAATTTTGTGCCACTGGGTAAATAATATTGCCATCAGTTGATTGGATAATTTTTAGTTTTTATATTTGTTGCAAAGGACAGGTAACTGGTTTAAAATTGCTATAGGCAGGCTCAAAATTGAAAAGTGATGTAGGTAACAAAAGTTCCAGGTTTGTGTTTGCTGTTTGTTTTTGTTTTTCATTAGCATCAAGGGATCTTTTAAATTTATTTTCCCACAGACAGGACAGTACAGACCAAAGCCTTTAATACACCAGTTATGGGGCACCGGTTGGGAATGGGGGAAAAAAACAAATCGGAGAATGTGACCACCAAGGTGGTTCAATTCTGCAACCAATTAAAGCACCTCGGGAGAGCGCTCTACCAATTAAGCTAGATCCCTCCCTTTTGGTCAGATTAAAGTAAAGTTTGTTTTATTTAACAACACCACTAGAGGACATTGATTTTTTATCTTATCATCGGCTATTGGACGTGAAACATATGGTCATTCTGACACTGTTTTTTTAGAGGAAACCAGTTGTCACCACATAGGCTACTGTTTTATGACAGGCAGCAAGGGATCTTTTATTTGCACTACCCACAGGCAGGATAGCACAAACCATGGCCTTTGTTGAACCAGTTATGGATCACTGGTCGGTGCAAGTGGTTTACACCTACCCATTGAGCCTTGCGAAGCATCTCACTCTCACTCAGGGTTTGGAGTCGGTATCTGGATTAAAAATCCCATGCCTTGACTGGGATCCGAACCCAGTACCTACCAGCCTGTAGACCGGTGGCCTAGCCACGATGCCACCGAGTCCGGTTTTTGGTCCGATTATGTCATAATAATGGGAAAAGCAGAGGCGTGATGTTTTCAAGCATTACATAATTTTAGAGGGGGAGGTCTTAGCTTTACAAGGGAGAGGGGGGGGTAAAAAAAATGCTCAATTTTGTGTGATGTAATTGCTGAACAAATGCAGAAGAGACTCCAGCTTTAAATATTTCCTTTTTTTCTTACAAAACGAAAAGACCCTCCCCCTCCCCCCACCAAAAAAGATAAAATATTTTCATTGGCTTCATTTTATGGAATTTGTATAAAATATTATTGTTATATCATACCTGTAGGGAATGAAATTTGATGTCGTACCATCAACATTTGAAGAAAACTTGAACAAGTCAGAGTTTGCACATCCAAGTGATTACGTGATCGAGAATGCTCGTTTGAAAACGCTGGCAGTGGCTGAACATTTTTCAAAGCAACAAAATGTACGTAGGTGAATTTCTGTTCTGAAGCTATTGAAGTTAATATGCAATGTAAAAAAAATAGAGAAATAGATTGGTGGCCATCTAAATAAATCCTAAGGAAAGTGTATGGCCAGTGAACATAATTCAGAGGCTGCAAACTGGGAAATATCATCATAATTAGGCCTATAAGAGCACTTGAGATTCAAACATTTACTTTTTTTCTTTTCTTTTTCTACTATATACTTAATACATTTTTAAAATGTACTGCCCGACTATAGAGTATACCTACTATACATACATGGACACTCATATAAAACACTTCACATTGGTATTCCAATAGGCCTGATAATTAATTTTATCATCCATTAAAGGCTTTTATAGGAGATATTTCTGGAACTATAATTTGCTATATCTCCTGCAATATTCTCCTAGGTCAAATTTTAATCACAAAACAATCTGTTGGTTACGTTACTGTGTATGTTTCAGGGCTAAACCTATCATTAGTGACGTCACGCCAATGTCGTTCTGCTAGTTAACGAGTCTACTGCTGCCAAATATAGTGACATTCAACCCACATTACTGACATTGTTTACAATTGTCGCAAATGAAAAGAATAATAATGGATGATAAAAAGAATACCCCCCTCATGTCTTGTGATATCATAATTTATTAGCACTCATTAATGAAAGTATAAAAATCCTTGACAAGCCCTGGATTTCATACTTTTATCAACTCATGCTAATAAATTATGATATCACAAGACACTCGAGGAGTATCCTCTATTATTATTCATACAATCGAGCAAAAGGCATGAAAATTTTAGCATTTTAATGGAAATACATGTTGAAGGTAGTACTAAACCAAATAACTTCCGGCTGGGTCAAAGTTCGAGGTGCACCGAACTTTTGATAGAGAAGTGAACACCACAAGTCCTGTGATTGGTTATAAATGTGAGTGTGTTGGTTGTAAAAAATAATAGTTTTATCTGGGTAAAAAAAATATGCAATTTTATTTCATCTAGTACCAATGTGTCAAGTAGCCTTGTGCTTGAAACATGTATGGGGTACCTGTAAAAAAAAGTACTCGAATTTTGTGTGGAACTAAGGTGTCATAGACGCTACCCATTATCTCAGAAACGAGCAGCTTGACCCCCAATTTTTTCTGATTCACTTTAAGTGTGAGGGGTGGTAGTATTTATATCCGTGGCGTTATGTCTGTTGATACGTTGCAGGTAGGAGGTTTAGCCACATATGTTACTATTGTCGTTTATGGGATTTGATTTGGTAGTATATACCATGAAAACTGAATTACTTTCATTTGAGTTCACTCCATAGCAGACACGAAAATGAGCTGTTAAAATTTTTGTTTCTTGACCATTTTATACAATTGTATACAATAATAATTTCTGATTATATTTACAGATTTGAATAATAATACTGTTATTATTATTTTACTTTTATTTCAACTCTTCAGATTCTCCCTGACTTAATTATAGGAGCTGATACAGTTGTAGCAATGGACAACAAAATTTATGAAAAACCAAAAGATCAAAGTGATGCATTCAGCATGTTGTCACAGTAAGTGGGTGTATAATAATCGCAGGATGTGATTGGCAGTCCTATCTGATTAAAATTAGATTGTCGGCAGTCAGGGCCACATACTCTGAAAAACTGTGACAACCTAAGTTTCTTGAATGTCACCATCTAGAACTTTTCCAATAAAATACCTTTTTGTTTTTCTACTAGTAAATGAAATTATATGTCTACTATTTTTTATGGTCATATAGTTGAAGGATTAATCATTACAATTTAAAGTAAATTAATACTTTTTGGTGAGAAATTACCAGTGTGCATCTGTGACAAAACAAACGTTTTAATTGGTCTATTTAAAATTTACCTACACTTTAGTAAGTGGTAATAAGCCTAATATAGAATAGATAATACTTTTTGTGTGAAAATAGTGATGATTTCACATTTACTGTAATATAACTTCTAGCTGAGTTGTCGATATTGCTGGTGTACCGATATAGATGATTGAAAAGGTAAATATATGCATACACCCTAACTGTATTAACAGTATTTTCTAGATTTTAAGTCAGTTGTCAGTTGGAAACATTGATCTTGGCTTCATCTCACATTGCTAACTTAATACACAGAGGTGATCCATACATTTTGAAGTCTGCATAATAAACTTGATTTGTTTCCTTTCAATACTGTTGACACTGCGGTAAATAATATCTTACGATACATACTGTGTTATAGGGTTATATATCCCCATACCAAAATTTAATAATAATGCTAATTTACTATTTGTTGAGTTTAATGCTGTAATTTCTGGTTGATATAGTAATGTATGTCTAATAAGAGATACTTACTGATTGTGTGTTATATCTAGATTCAGTGGGCGGAGTCACATGGTATACACGGGAATCGTCCTCATTATGCCAGCATCATTAACAGGTAAACTGATTAGATTTTATTTCGGCCATAATACTCATATGGGGGGCGGGATTTAGCCAGTCGTTTAAGGTTCTTGCGTCGCAGGGTTGAACCACCTCGGTAGATCCATTCAGCTGACTGGGTTTTTTCTCGTTCCAACCAATGCACCACAACTGGTCAAAGGCAGTGGTATGTGTTAGGAAAGTGCATATAAAAGATCCCTTGCTGCATTAGGTAAAATGTAGCGAGTTTCCTCTGTTGACATAATTTGTCAGAATTACCAAATGTTTGACATCCAATAGCAGATGATTAATTAATCAATGTGCTCCAGTGATGTCGTTAAACAAAACAATTTTTTTTTCATATTCTCTATATTACCCACTCACTTAACATTCATTCCCACTTCAGTACTGGTTGATAGCGCTGTTGGACAGGCTAACTTTATCAATAGCAGAATAGTGTGGGTGCAAGTAAGTATATAAAAACCAGTTAATAGTATTCCGAGAATCGTTTTTCAACAAAAGCAGTATGGGTACAGTTAAGTATGTAAGGACTGCTGTCGTGGAGGATAGGGTGGACAGTGTTAATGAAGATGATGGTGGGTGCTGCTAAGAAGGAGGAAAATGACAAGTGGTTGTTGAGAATAGGAAAATCTCAACTTGAGAATACATTTGTGTTTGCTCAGTTTAGACAAAACAATTTAAAGCATGAACAGTATTAAACTAATTTCAGATTATGTCTGTACTTGACAATATTTATCAGTCCAATTATCTCCATCTGTCGGTCTATCCCACATACAGGTATTATTTTTTTAGACTTACTTTTCACAATTCCTCAAGATTTTGGACAGGAATTTTGTGCATAGTTTTATAATATTATAGATTGAATTTGACTTTAATGTTGATTTGGGGCGGGACGTAGCCCAATGGTAAAGTGTTCGCTTGATGTGCGGTCAGTGTAGGATTGATCCCCATCAGTGGACCCATTGGGCTATTTCTTGTTCCAGCCAGTGCTCCACAACTGTGTGGTATGTACTATCCTGTCTATGGGATGGTCCCTACCCCCATTGAGGTTTTGTTATTCCTATTTATTCCAGTTTGTACACAATTAGCTGAAAAAGATAAATTTTTATATTCATATATAAATACTCGATACCGTACAATACTGTGTAAAACAAATTTGGCTAAAGCATTTTCAATATGGCTAATAAAAATTCCATTTGGCTAATATTTTTGCTACAGGTATTTTTGATCCAGGGTGAGTCCTCATGGTGCATATAAAAGATCCCTTGCTGCTAACCGAAAGGAGTAGCCCATGAAGTGGTGACAGTGGGTTTCCTCTCTCAATATCTGTGTGGTCCTTTACCATATGTCTGATGACATATAACTGTACATAAAATGTGTTGAGTGCGTTGTTAAATAAAACATTTCCTTCCTTAAAGGAAGAGACAATCAAGGCATTTGGCCTGGTGTGCATATTCAATGATATATAATGCACATTATTGCTTAATAGCAACACGTATAATCGTATAGTTAATTAATAAAACGGTTAAATGTGACGGCTATTATATAGAACGGGCGCAGCCATTTTGTACCATCTCAGTGAGTATGCCCTCTGGCAAGCTGATGGTTACATAATACTTAACGCGTAACGTCAGGAATGAGCCTTAGAACTAGAAAAACACAATCTACCTGGTTTTTACTGGATGATAAATAGTCATACATTGCAATGTTCTGTAATAATACACACCCCAGTAAACCAGCAATAAGTATATCCAGCACAATATATATATTATTTTTCAATACAAAATAAAATACCATTGTCAGAGTGGCTACACAACAAGTCGAAATAATTAACAATGTTTTGCCCATGCATTAACCTACGTACTGAAATGATACACGGAGTGTTTTCTTAGTTAATTGGTCTATGTTGGTTTCCAGACGAGCCAATTCATTGACGCTGTCTAGACACAAAAATACATACCGGTATTGTGGAATATTACCTGTCGCCCCTAAAATGGTAATGGACATGGTTTATTACTGTAAATAGTTTTGTAAAACTATTGATTAAGTAGACTTTTCCATCGAAAACCACAGAACTGACCAATTACGTTGTTCCAAAGAAAATAAAATTATCACTTGGGTAACGTAGCATATCAATAGGCCTAATAGTGTACATTTTTCCTTTGGATTATTTAACAAAGAAAAATGCTATAACCCCATTTTGTTCTGTTAATGCAACTTGAAATATATTTAGTTAAATAGTTTATTATATTATTACGTCATTTATGCTGTTTTACAAGTCAGGTTGATCAAAGAGAAGCGCCTTGTCGAAAATTACTGCTTTTGTTTACACTGTACATACAGGAGATGGTCAGGAGCTGACATCACTTCGCCCCAAGCTATCCCACCGGACGTCACAAAACCGAAACAAAATGGCTGCCCCCAGTTAGCAGGAATAATCATGTTTTTTTATTAACTCTAAAATTACTCGTTTTTCATTTGCTAAAGTGTCAGTGTGTGTTGGTGGTCCGGGTATGCATCTTTCCAACACATAAGGCTCTTGTTTGAGTTGACCCTACCTTTAATGTTGATTTATCCATTTTTGTTAGAGTTATGGCCCTTGAATTTAGTACATTTAGTACTGGTACATTTCATCAACTGATACAATTTTTCTCTTGTACCACAGGTGGAACATTACCAGATGATAAACAGTTCAAGGTCATCAAGTTTTTTGAGTCAACAGAAGTGATAATGACAAAGATGTCACCAGAAATCATCAACAGCTACATTAACACAGGAGAACCCATGTACGTCTTACATCAACGGCTAATAACAACAGTTGATTATCTCCACACATTTTACAAACATAAGAATAGTTCATCATTTAATTTATTTTCCATTTTATTGGATCTTTTGGGGGAAGGACATACTATAATGGGAGTGATACAAAGGTGTATAATTTTAATGGAAATTTTTTTATTCTCTTTTTGATTTTTCAGAATTTTTTAAAATGTTAAAATATGGTTTTCTGAAAACCATGACTGGGCAGCCTGAACTCGATTCCATTTTACTTCTACAACTATTTTATGCATTAAAACCGTATTATGACTCGGTAATTAATATACTGTGAATTTTTTTTTTCCGTAGTTTTGCTAAACAAAAAAACATCACCAAAAAAACCTATATTTTGTTGGGTACTTTAATTTGTAGATGGAAAAGGTAATATTAATTGTATTCCTGTATTATATTTTCAGTGTGCTCTTAAATTTATTTACTGCACACAAATTACATTGATTACACAAAAATTAGATCACAATTAACAAAAGTGATTTTACAGTAGTTCTCTCCGGTTAGATAAAAATTGCTCTCTCCTGTGTCCTATTACTAGTTATGGTTGTAAAAAGGATCAGTATTGTGGTCTTTTTGAAATGTCACAGACTGATCATGCAGGGATTAAATGTTTTTACTTTTAATAACATATTTAGGTTGGTAATGCATCCTGCATTGTTTGTATTGCAGGGATAAAGCTGGAGGATATGGTATTCAGGGAATCGGTGGAACACTTGTGGAGGCAATCAAGGGAGATTACTTCAATGTGATGGGTTTTCCACTACACAGATTTTCCAGAGAGTTATCTCTATTGTATTCTGGTACACTCAATAAATCTTAGCATAATTCGATTTTGTTCGTGTTGAGGATTCTGATACATATGAACAAAAAATTCCGTAATAATGGTCTTTCTTCTGGAAGTCTTAGTCCAGTGAATCTTGGGTCATAACTGTGAACGATCAATGTTAGTACTAATTTTTAAAAATTAATGATACTACCGGTAAATTTTACATATCTTTTTTTAATCTTTCTTTTTATTTTGTTATACAAGCCAGTTTGTGGTAGACTACATATTATTCAATTGTGCAGTGATCTTGTTTTTGTTTTATTTAAGGACACCACAAGAGAACATTATCAGCTATTGGATGTTACCCAGTTTTTATTGTAACATTGTCTGCCATTGCAGTGTTGAAATTACAGTTTGTGTTTAGTGGTGAATATCTGCAACGTGGAACAGTGGAGAGGTTTGGAATATATAACATTTTAAAATGGCTATTGGTGTTAAAGAGGAAACGGTGGAGAGGTTTGGAATAAATAACATTTTAAAATGGCTATTTGGTGTTAAAGAGGAAAGAGTGCAGAGGTTTGGAATAAATAACATTTTAAAATGGCTATTTGGTGTTAAAGAGGAAACGGTGGAGAGGTTTGGAATATATAACATTTTAATATGGCTATTTGGTGTTAAAGAGGAAACGGTGGAGAGGTTTGGAATAAATAACATTTTAAAATGGCTATTTGGTGTTAAAGAGGAAACGGTGGAGAGGTTTGGAATATATAACATTTTAATATGGCTATTTGGTGTTAAAGAGGAAACTTTCTGCCACTGCTACATTGTTATAATAGTACAGTCTACAAATCTTTTAAATGTACTTTTCCTGGTCAGGACAGTACACACCACAGCCTTTAACTTACCAGTTGTGGGGCATTTAACCGGCCTCAATGGCACAGTGGTTAAGCCATCGGACTACAGGCTGGTAGGTACAGGGTTCACAGCCCAGTACTGGCTCCAACCCAGATTGAGTTCTTAACGGCTCAATGGGTAGGTGTAAGGCCACTGCACCCTCTTCTCTCTCACTAACCACTAACCAACTAACCACTAACCCACTGTCCTGGACAGACAGGCCAGATAGCCGAGGTGTGTGCCAAGGACAACGTGCTTGAACCTTAATTGGATATAAACACGAAAAAAATAAGTTGAAATGAAATGTGGGGCATTGTTTGGGATGGCTGGAAAAAGACTGGATAAATAACCCATCACATCTCGGGTAAGTTCTCTACTACTGAGCCATTAGTAAATTGAAGGTTGTGGTATTTGTCGTCTTGTGGGAAAGTGAATGTAAACGAGCAATGCTGCTAATGTTAAAATGTAGCCACTAGTGGGTTTCCTCTAGGACTGACAGAATTAGAGAATACTCGACGAGCTAATAGTTTTATCGCAGTCTGTGAAATTACCAGGTGCCCGAAAAAAAAATCTTTCGCAAATGTTTTCGCCAAACCGAAAATTCTTTATACATAAAATATAAATACATATGTATTCGAGTTCTTTTGTGTCATCAGTTGAATATATATGAGTTACCTGGTATTTGTTTTATATTCTATCATGCATTTTAATAATAAAAAATGTATTCATGTTCATGTACTTTTTATTACGACATAAAACCATTTAAACAATTAAATGTCAATGTTTTAGTGTTGTCAATTGTTATACAATTCACTTGATATTTTATTGGATGTATCAATTCATCTTCAAATGTGGACTCTCCTACATTCCTAATGGGACTCAAAATATAAGGTCATGAGTCCATGGACTCGATATTTTTGAATGAATGAGAACCCTGCATTTAAGCAGGTAAAATTCGGCAAATATATGGGCATCTAGAAGTTCATTCGGGCAAGTAAATTTTACACGCCCACTTGCCCGAAAGGCAAGCGTCTCAAAACATTTTTCGTGAAGACTGTTATCGTGCATGAGTGAATTGATAGTGTCCTTCCCGAGCCTTTGGCAAGGGAATAACATCAATTCACGAGTGCAAGATAAACGGTAGGCCTATTGCCGAGTAGCATGTTGGGTATTCTATTTATTATCCATTTTTAATATTCATCATTTTATGGAAGATTTGCAAGCAATACTTATTTTCAAGTTGATAACGAGAGGCAGCGTTGCGTCATAGCTGTGACATATGTATCACTGATAACTTAAGTTAGTTGTTGACATGACTTTCACTATGGAGACTATTTTTACACACGATTAACTGCCTATAGTGAAGCACTGTTTATGACGTCAAAATGTATCTGGGGAAGAAATGCTGGGTTTTCTTTCCCCACTTCGCTGTCCATATGGGTAATAATTGTCATCCAGTGGCTGATGATAATAATGAATGTACTCGAGTGGTGTTACACATAACAAACTTGGTTTCTTCACTATTGTGTTTCTAGTTCACCTGGTCAGTATTTAACATAAGCCAGTTTTTAATTTAACTTTTATTTAGAGACATGATTTTTCCAGATATCTTATTAACCTGTACTTTGTTAGTGGAAAACAAAGCAAGTACAATGCACAATAGATCAACCCCAAAAATCAGAATAACAGTTATGTTGTCACTTTTTATTGTAAATGACAAGTTTGCATGTGACGTAGCTCAATGGTTATGTGCTCGCTTGATGCGGTCAGTCTAGAATTGATCCCACTTGGTGGGCCCATTGGGCAATTTCTTCTTTTAGCCAGTGCACCACAACTGGTATATCAAAGGTTGTGGTATGTGTTATCTTGTTTGTGGGATGGTGCATATAATACTATTAATGGAAATATGTAGCAGGTTTTCTACATCAAAATTACCAATGTTTAACATCCAACAGCTGATGATTCATGTGCTCTTTTGGTTTTGTTAAACAAAATTAACTTTATGTGACTAAGCCAAGGATTTTTTCCTTTTTCTCCTCGAAAATACAATGTTTTGTTTAATGACACCACTAAAGCACATTGATTAATTGATCACCGGCTATTGTATGTCAAACATTTGGTGACACGTAGTCATCAGAGGAAACCGGTTACATTTTTCCATTTACAGAGAGGAAAGCAAATGCCACTGCTGTTGACCATGCAAGCATGTCTCAAGATTGTGGGTCATTCATACCATCGCTACTACACACTTTTCCTCATTTCCAAAATGACAAGTTCATTGAAAATACCGTGTCATTACCAAATGCAAATACACTTGACTGGCAAGGGTTTAATCAGTACCCAAAAGAATATGGAAAACTGAAGCAAAATAGCAAACCAATAACTTGAAGATGAAATAATGTTTTGTGTAAATATTTATTTGTGCAAATCAAACCAAACCAACAAAAATATATAATTATAAACGTTCGACTGTTACAGGATTTACTGTACTCTGATTGGACGATGCCTCAATAAATCTCAGAAAATAAGGTGATTACAGACTGGAACTATTTTTAACCGGGTCGGGGGAAGACGTCAAATGACCCATGTTACTGATCGTTTTAAAAATACAATGAGTAAGCAACCTAAATTTGATCCATAAAATAACTTGTTTTGTTATCAATTTACTGGTGTATAACCGTCACAAATTGTAAACTTTTTTAACAATTTTATACTAAATTTGTGACTGTTAACCGATATCTTCACAAAAACAAAAGACAACTTATTTATCCGATTCTAATATCCTTTCCTCTTAATGACATGTTCTGAGGTTCATGGAAGAACAACATTCATGATTTTTTTTTTTTTTAGCTATGTTGCCCAATCAAAATAAGTAAATTGTTTTACAGTAGAAAGTTTGTAATTATTAAAAAATAAATACGATAACACATTTAACCAGAAATTTGGTTCGACGATGAGTCAATAAATAACTCAAATGTCACAAAAATAATTCAAAACTTGGTGAAGCAAACAAAATACTTTATTGAATACCATATTCAGTTGCACTCATAACAAACTCATGAGAATACATAGTAATAAAAACTGATTTACCAACATACATTTTATTGATGGCTTATATAAGTTAACATGAAAAAGTTTAAAAATCTTCAAATCAATACAGAGATCAAATCAACCTTGGAAGTGGCACACACCTTACTTCTAGAACTATAAAAACATAACTATATTGCATTTGCTTCATTTTTTTCAAATATTTTTTTATATTTTTTTTGTATATATATATTTTTTTGTTTTGTTTTTGTTTTTTGTAAAAGGACAAACACAAACAGCCAAAATTAGTGCATATTTAGTATTTGGTACAGACTTAGAAGAGAGCAACTTGGCCTAAGTTCTCAATCCCATTACATTAGCATTAAAAAAATATAGTAATGAATGCAGAAAGTCGCCACCTAGGGACCTTACGAGAAAGTTTCAAAATAGAAAACAGCTGATCAAAAAATTCTAACTAAACCATTTAACATTCAGATATATATATATATATATTTTTCTAAAGAACTCCCATTAATAATCTGCACAATTTTTCATTATAAAAGTAAGCACCTTCTTAGTACCAGTTTAAAAATTTATTGGCAACAGGCAACTGTGGAACATTCAAGTTAATTGGCACACTTCACTAACGACCCTACTGGATAGAATATAAAATGATTTAAGATTACATACCCTTTAATGTGATGACCAAACTGTTCTGGAATGTTTTACACATATAGTATGAAATGAAAGTCTATTGATCTACATTGTTTTTCTTTTTCAAAACAATCTTCTACATATGTAGTAATGTGCCAAGGTTAAGTAGTTTAATTTTTTTAAGAAACGGAACCAAACTTCAAAGTGAACAATGGAGGCTGAAGCAGTATCTTGTCCATTGCACATTAACATTAAATGTAAGCCTGCTTTACTGCAGTGAAACCTTTTTTAAACGGGACACTCACAGGACCAAATAAAAAGTCCAGTTTTAAGGGGTATTCAATTTACAAGGATTATGTTCTGTACTGATACTTGAAAAGGGACTTAAAAAAAAAATCCTGTTTCGACCCAATTCTGGTTTACAGAGTCCAGTTTTGAGGGGGTTTTAATGTAGTTATATTTACTGAATACAAAAAATATAGCCAAAGTCAGTTTTGTCTATTAATTTTAAGGGAATTGCCGTTTTTCCTACTGAGCATCTATTTAAGGCAATAATCAGTGACAATTTGAGGGGAAAAATCAAAAGTGAATTGAAAGAGAAATTAAAAGCCAGTTGCAAATATAACCTGCAATGGTTTATTAGCAAGTAAGTTACAACACTTGGTTTTGTTTTCAAATTAACAATATGCAGTGCTCCATTCCAGAAGTGTGCCATTTAACCATAACAAATTGTTCCCAGCAGTGTTCAGTGAATGCTGAGAAATTTCGATCCATGCACGAATGGACTGAAACCTCACAATAAGGCGATCTTATCAAAACATCTTTACTTGCTAAACACCCGCAGTGCACTACATTCCCTTCAAACTGTTCAGAGTTTCTCTACACCAAAGCTAGTACATACAGTAGTGAACAGAAATGGTGAATCTGTGGCTTATTTAGCCATCGCAACTAGCGAGAAAGGAAAGGAATGTAGCGCACCGTAAACACTCGGCAAGTAAAGATGGCTTTAACTGTGAAAAAAGTGGAATGTGAATACGACAGAAACCTGACAACAGATGCATTGTGGTCCAAACAATGGAAAAATTAAATTATTATGCTCAACATCAGGCAATGAATTCTTTCTTGCAAACTGGCCACTGGACATGCAGACTGGTGTTAAGACTTTACAAATGGTTGATAATAATAAATAATAATAAAACCTTCGGGCTAACGAGTGAGAAACGGAACTGAAAAAACTGACAACATGCACACAGTACTGGACATGCAGTAATGAGATTCATACATTTGATAATGAACAGGGTTCACCTCTTCAAACACAAGCTAGTCACTAACCTTTATCATGTGTACATGCAAAAGCATGCACATTTGTGGAGTAGAAGGCACAAGGTCGGCATTTAACTTAGTTCATTATGGCAACAGAAACATAACACCTATTGCTGAATTTATGTAGTTTTGAAAAACAAACTTTAGTTTCAAAGATTAATTTCTACTTGCTGTAAAGACAACAGTATTTCACACATTCACATCTCTGAACTGAAAAATTGGTTGCATTGCACTAAGCTGAGATTTATATGTCTGGCAAGTTTTAATATTAAGATATATATTTCTGTAAAACAAATTCTTAAATACTGCATGAGGCACAACAATTCTTTAATTCTTATTAATTAAAAGACTGTCAGGCTTGTAATAATTTTACTAACATAATAATTCTGATGTCTATTTGTGACCAGATTAGAAATGCTGAGTATTATCATATTTCCCTCTAAGCCAGTTTGCAAGAACAGAGAAAATGAGCTAACAAGCCACAGAGGAATAATACTACTATCTATATAACTACATTTAGTTACAAGTATAGAGTCATAAACAATACACGTGCTAGGTTAGTCAACTGACGTCTCTCAGAATTTAAACCAAAACTGTTGATTCTTTTTAATTTGCTTTTAAAGATAAATAGGATGGCTACTTATGGCAAGACGTGTTATTGAGTAATTAGGGTTTAAGCTGGACGTCCAAAATAAATAGTGATTTGGCACTTTGGTCAGAAAATCTGTAATTGGTAATGGCATATATTCGCCAAATTGAACTTTAAATCACATTTGGCAATTTGACTAACAGCTTAAACCCCGTGTATTCACTCATGTTCATTAAAAGCAGTACTGGAAGTATTCTTCATTAATAATTTAAAAACTACAGTAAAAAGAACAAACAGTTTGACTTCTCTTAGTAACTAAAATCATTTCGAGAAAATATTATCTTTTTGAATGGAGCAGGACCGTAATCATTTATGGTTTTGTTAAAACACTACATTAAAAACATATCCTTAATTTAGATTATTCTACCTACTGAAGTTAATATAATACCGTTTCAATCATAGCTTAACAGTAAAAAATTAGATTTTGGCAATGGATTAAAAAACATTCATGATCAAAAGTCTACACTGTACTACAAATAACTTGATATATATGATCAATAATTTCATAAAAATATTTGGAATTTAAAATAACTTTCTTGGCCAGTTTGAATTATATTTTAATGAGAAAACTTGAACCAGACTAAAGTTTGTTTTGTTTTGTTTAACGACGATACCAGTCTAGTAACCATAACATGTGTATGTTTTCTGAATCTATACTTGTAACGCTGGAATACTGCTCTAGACGAATAATGAAAAAAGTACAATAACCATTAAATAGAGTATATTCAGTATATGTAACTAGTAAACTGTTAAACTGACAAAAAAAACATACCAATAAATTTAACTTATTTACAGATAAAAAGACAACAAAAATGCACATCACACTAAATCTAATAACAAAAATACGAAAAAATTCAAATGGTTACGGTTACAAGAGATAAAAACTTAACAGGACATCTTTGAAATTAAGATCACATTCAACTCATGTAAATTCAAGTAAAATTTGCTTTATGCATTTGGGGAGGGAAGAAAAATGCAAATCAGATCAGTGTTCACTCCTTGATAACGGAAGCAGACGAACAGAAAGATACGCATCTCATTTCCACACACACACAGAAATAATCATCACACAATGAGCAGAACGCATGTTTGCATATATCGTAGGTAAATATTGACGCGGTAATTGATGACTGGCTTTGTCAACAGTTGAAATTAAGCAAACCTTATTGTATTAATAATAATTAAAAAATTTACTGCTTTTTCGTAGTCGTCAAATCAGTACAAAAGTAGTCTCAAAAATTGTAATTACAGGCATATAAATTGCTCACAAACAAAAAAAATAGCCAAAAGCTCAATCTAAAACCGGAGTATTTCACTCCCATCAAAAAAAATGTTCATGCGTGAAAAAAGAAACATTTTTTCAATTTCAGAAAAACGATCACACTGATCATAGTCACAGCACACGCACAAAAAATGGCTAAAAACTATTTTATTACAATTGAAAAAATGTCAATATATATATATATCAATATCAAATCAAATTCCGACAGCATCATTTCCGTTTTAAAAACGTTTTTGTGTTCCATTTGCCTTGACACATTGCTTAGTTTTCAAAATTAGTAATTCTTTTTTTTTCTTTTTTTTTTAACAAGTGACAGACAGACAGACAGACATTTATGAAGGACAGTAATATAAAATGCATTATATATAACAATTGGTCAATTAGGCAATGTCTGGGATGCACTGACAACATATAAAGCCTAGCTGATTCTTCCAACACCCAGCACATTCTGACAACAGAAAGGAACAGAACAGGCGCGACCTCATGGAATGAAGCTAAGGTATAACAAATGCAAACATTTAACATTGTATATTTTTCAAAATTTCCAACTTTATAACAGATACATATTTAACTAATGTTTTTCTAAACTAGATATATGAAATTTAACGACAAATTCTAATCTATGCACACACACACACACGAAAAACGATAGTTGAAAAAAGTTTTGGCAGGTTGTTCAAATGTTTTGATTTCCTGTAGAACAAAAAAAGGCCCCTTTGTAACAGGTGTTAATATGATATATATCTTACAATATTAATCTTACACAAATAGTAAAACTGTGAAAATATGTTAACGAGCAGTTTATGAGTCAATATGAAAAAAAAATAAAGCTCTGCGACACAGGCGCGCATATTTTCAATACAGCCAATCAGTCGTTATCACTGTGTGACAGCTCAAACAATTATGATACACTTTTAACATCTAAAACAATTAACGTAATCATAATTTATTGATACTCGTAATTAGTCTACACAAATTTTAAATGGTACGATTATATTCATTTATTAATTTATTAGTTTCATATTAATTACTGAAAGTTGAAAGTTCAGATTGCTTAGAGGATGAATGTCTCTAGAATTAGGCTGATCACATGGCATTAACAGACTGAGTCCTACATCAACAAATACGGTAAACATTTTGTGACAACAGAAGTATGTTAAAAACATCAAAAATTGTGTACATAATCTGCTCTTAAATGTCATACAGCATGACCAGATATATTTTTTTAAAAAGGTCAGTTTGCATAATTTGTGTTAAAAATATAACAAATACAAAAAGAAGTGATGAAAAAAAAATGGATGAAAAAAGATTCAATGTAATTCCATTCATTAAAGAAATAATTTATTGCTGATTTTGGTAACATGCAATAATTTGTTGCTATGACTACAATGTCACTCCACAAACAGAAAACATTTTTTTTTTTAAACCTGCAACATAACAATGATATGTGTATTACTAACCGTGTCATGGTCATTAGATGAAATAATTTATGTAAACTAATCTCAAAGCGTTTTATATAAAATATTAATCAGCTACATTTGTCGTAAGATTGGACCTGATTTAATCAAAGCATTTTCAATTAATTTTAATTAAAATTAGAATTTATATTTATATTTGAAATACATTTATTTTAATCAAAACAACTGAATTAAAATTTCAATTTAAAATAGTTTTTGTTTAACGACACCACCAGATTAATTAATAATCGGCTACTGGAGGTCAAACATTTCAATTTAGAATGAGCTCCTCTAAAATCCCACAAACTGTACCCTAGTTTTAACATCACAACTTTTATTTAAAAAGTATATTAATAAATGTTGTTAATTTACAGTCTATAATAGATATATATTTAAATAAAACAATGGATTACAGGTATTTTTGCTAATAAACATTTAAGGAATGTTTAAATATGACACAACAGAAATTTTATCTGCATGCTTTTTTTCGTCTTTTTTTTTTTCGTATACAGCAGTACTGCAAAGATATTGAACTATAATAACAAACAAAAAAACATTTTCGGAAATATAACATCCATTCTGAGCACAAGTTCCTTAAAGCTGGCCACACCCACATTTGTGAATATTGCATTATGTAACAACGCGAGCCATTGGCTAGACACAGACACCAAGTACTAATCATGTTTTATGCCCTGCAAAGCACTCCAGTGAAATACATTCATGTCTGAGCCTGGCAGTGGCTAGAACTATGAATATGAGATGAAGTTTAAATTTAGTAAGATATCCAATCCAACAATCCCAGTCCTTGTCGAATATACTGATGAAAACAAATAACGGGACACACTGAATAGTAACAGCAGATACTGACTGCAACTAAAACCTCATCCACTGTGTCAGGAAGTTACCAAACCCACAACACATCTCTGTATTTTATATAGCCATAATTACTCTTAATAGGGAATTAACAGTTGGTCTCAAATACTATGTGTTCCATTATTTATTTCCATCAGTATACTTTCACCAAGAGTCCATAACATTCTTTATTGGTTTATTACTCTGAATACATTTTAAGTCCAGAAACGAACAAACAGAAATAATTTTTCTATTCGTTTTCAATTTACTTCCTGGTGATGATTACATCCCCGTAATTTTCAGGTGTAATACTAGCAAGTCCATTCAATAAATCTTACATCTGTCTTTAGTAAGTAAAATTAGTATTCATCAGGACGTAATTGTCAAACCGAATAGCCGAAACAGTTTCTCACTATTACTGGAATTGCAATTGATATGAAAAAGGCTAATAATGCTTTTGGCTGCTTTCACATGCATCAGATTTTTTGTATGCAGTATTTTAAATTTTTTGCAGTATTTTGTTATCCCCTCTGTTGAAGGGTCTGTCACATAAATGTTATGGTTTTCAAGTGAAATATTCTTGCAACATAGTAACACGCATATTTCTATGCATCATGCTTCAAGATTTGCTACTTGATTTTTCAAAACTGCATATCGCAATATCAAGCTGGAAACCAAATGTACATAAATATTACTGAATATTATTTGCGATTTCATAAAAAAAAATGTAAGCCAAATACTGCATGTCTGAAATCAAATGCATGTGAAAGCAGTTAAAAATATCCATTATTGGTGAACGAGATAATCATAAAAAACCCACATAAGAGTGAACTGTGGACAGGATATCTCCTAAAGATAAATTAAATGAACAGCACCATGACATGCAGCAACAATTTGGAACCGTTAGCAAATTTAATAACAAAATATATTTAAATATCTTCAATAACAACAATGATGCTTATGATGAGGTTGTTCATGAAAAAAAAAGAAGTTTTGTTCCTAGTTCTCCTCATTTTGAATCACGACGCTCGATTAAACTCGGACCTGACCAGATGGGTTGACATTCAGTATATATTTATCAAAAAATGCACAAATATTAACAGTTGAGATTAACTCAATGCAGTGATTCAACAGCAAAAGGGTTAACACCGATGGAGCCAGACAAAGCTGTAATCTAACAAAAACAATATCCCGTGCTGGCAACTCTCGACAAACATCACACTTCAGACTAGAGTTAACGCCCCTGGCCAGCACTGCTACAAAGCACGGTCAACAAGTTATGCAACAGGCAAAATGCACATCCAACACATTAATTAACCCTTTTGCTGTTGATATGGATATGTTTAGTGGCTATGACAAATGTTCGATATATTATTAATGACAACCATTAACCCCTCCAATGCTACATTAACAGTTAGTGGATCCAAAAGGGAACTCCATACATATTAGCACTCCAGGGGTTAATAAAAAAAACAATATGGCTGTACCAAGAGTACATATATAATTGTATTAACTATACACCTACTATTATAACAGATTTAACATTCATACCAGATAATAATGAGACTTCACAAAAAAATAAAAACAAAAAGCTATGGAAATTAATGGCTCGAATATTGAGCTGCAGTTTGGCATATATTGTTGCACTTTTGAAAGCAAACTCCAGTTTGACCTGCACCAAACCAAAGTGACTTTCACTGCCTGCAAACTCATGTCAAAATGTAAACGACATATATTCTGCAAAAACACCAATTTGGCGCCCAAATGCTTTTTGGGTTCCATTATGACATCATTATTTCAAACATACAGGTTAATGGGTTTTTTATGACCTACGTGACTACACACCACATCAAATTGCATAACATTTTATTGAGGCAAACGGGAACAGTTATTTCGTCATTTCACAAAGCACCATTACTAATTTTTTTTCTTTATTTTTTTTTGAAAATAACAGTTTTATGAATGCTCAAAAGTGAAGGAAAACTGTAAAAATATTCAGCTTTTAACAGTATATATATAAAAAACACATGTAAACAGCAAACCCACAGGTTAACCATGGTGCATATGTTTATGTAACAACAACTAAACTACGTAGAAAGGTGCAAACGGCAGGTAATATAAGGAAGACATTTTTGTCATTAGTAAACACAACCCTTCTGTACTAACACCTAACAGCCAATAAGAACAATTGTTACAATCCTTTAAGATGTACAAGTTGTTATGGCAACAGTTTCTGACATACATAAATTTTATTGTTACAATTAATTTAGTCAATAGTCATTTGAGGATAATGTGGAAATACGTTTATGGGAATGCAAATATTAGTATCATGAAATGAAATTTAACAGATGAAAATAATCTCACTAAATAGTGAAAGTCGCTGTCTTGCTTATTTATCCAATACAATATTGGGAGTAAAATTGTGTATTGTCGATAATTTTTAGAAATCCTACAGAGTGTATCAATGTCACCTTCATGAAGGTTCGTCAAATGTTAGCAAGTCAGTCTGACATCTTTTGAAGGTCAAAGTCCCACACCAAGTATTCATTACAAGTACAGCATAATGTACTTTTGGCGCCGATACTAACAGTGCATAGCAGACGTCAGACTACAGAACACGTAGATCCCCAAATGAACTGTCAACATCATATTTATTAATTGGTAAAAATTCAATGAACTTTGGTATTTGATGTAATTTTAAAATTAAAGGACATTAAACAGAATTTCTGCCATAACGTGTGAGTGTTAGCACAAAATAACTCTTTTTGCACCCACAATCACGACTTGTTCATCTTTAAGAAAATATAAAAAATGTACACATAAAAAAGATGAAAATGTACTTTAAGTACCACATTTTATCATTCATTGTTCTCATAAAAAAAAAAGGGACCGATTCTGCCATTATTTGTTAAACTTCATTCAATAGGCTTGTCAGTCGACACGCCAAATCAATCAAACATAGAAATATTACTGTGTAATCAACCGGAGACACGTTCTTTACCAACCTATTTAGCAAATTCATGTCAAACATCAGCAGTTGATAGGTGACTTAAAAATCTCAAAGTATACAATACCAAAGAATCGTTGAAGGCAATCAATACTGCTGTCGCACATTAAAAAAACACAATAATTTGAAAAAAAAGGGGGAAAAAATCAAAAAAAAAAGAGCAAAATATCACACTTGGAAAAATGCCACTACAGATAAGTAAACCAGTGGGACTGGCATCAAGTTAAAGAAACAGTTAAGTAACACACAGGAAGTTCAAGCGTCTGATGCGGGGAACTAAAACCAAACTGCTTCTTTGAAATATTAATAAACCATTAAAACAGACGATGTTCACACTAAAATTCACTCAAATCACATCACGCCCTTATTTACGATATTTATTCTCCAACTGAATTTCAAATCTTTTTAAAAATCAGACATTCAATTTATGCAATGTTTTTTTTAATTATTCAAGTAATTGTTAAATTTATGTGGTCTCATGGAATGATTTTTTATTGTGTAGGTTCCCTTACAATTACTTGAATTTATGAAAACTAAATTTTTCAAGAACTCTGCTTAAAGAGTCAAAAAAAAATATATATATAAAAATTCAATATGCGAAGCTACATCTGTTTACATTTCCCGAGCCAGACGCCTGCCATCCAATAACAACATGCCATACATCGAGAAGCAGTCATCTAACATATGGCTTATAACAAGTTGGGTTCACTTTGCATTATTTGATATACATATATATATATATTCCGTAACAAGCTTTATTGCAACTTAGTGAGGTAGGCACATCCAGACAAACAAAACACGTATTCTGCATATAAATATATTGACTCATAATTAGTGAACAAGGGTGGGGTAAATTACAAAACCGTCAACAATGAAAAAAAAGGAAGGAAAAACACAACTGATAAATAATTGAAGCCAAACTGTGGTCGGCTTTTACACCATGCATAACTATAAATCAAATGAAATAACTTAATAAAAAATGACAGCAGAATTAAATAATTGGCCAAAACGGACAATATGCATTCCTGTGAGCCACAACACCAGGCAATGTGTATCACAAAGATGAGAGAACGAACTGCCTGCAAACGGACGAAGCACACGACAGGTCATCATGCAAGCTCTGGTCAAACACATTTTTTTTTTTTTTACATACCGACAACCAACGCTGTGTACTCATATGTGGATTTGATTAACTAAACAAAACAGTAAATATTAAACTTCAATAGTGAACATAAATAAGAATTTGTAAATACTGAGAGGATAAGTTTTTTTGTTTTTTTGTTTTTTAAAACTTTCATTTAAACAGTTAAAATATGTGACCCTTTTGTATGAAAGATTGTGTGGGAAATACAAACGCACAATCTCGCGGTATGAGTAGTTGACTAGTTACATCAATGACAAACAGAAAAGCATCCGAGGACACTCAAAACAAATGGAATATCAAAAAGATGGCCGCCACGGTAATAATAACCTGGTGCCAGTTGTGGAATTACACTTCAATGAGACATATGACTGGGCTCTCTCGATTAACCCTCCCAACAACACGCACGTTCCAAGCTGTGCCTAAACAAATAGCACTAAAATATCCCAACAGATGAAGATTTTTTTGTTTGTTTCCAAACCGTTAACAAATCAATGCCATACAAAGGCCTATACTCAAGTATACATGACTTGCTGGAAGGGTCAATGCTACCTTTTCAAAATCAAGAGTAATGATTACAAATTATTTGTAAATACATAGAGTTCCGTAAATCTCTGTTGCAAGGTGAACACTACACTTACAAGAAATGATTAGTACCGATTTTACATGTATTTGTAAATGTAAAGCTTGTAATCTTTGCTGGCAAGAACAACAGAGCCGTCATCCATGAGAGCGACGTCGAAGCACTGTGCGTGTTTGACCTTCGACTCCAGTGCGTTGATCAGCTGTCCGTCCTGGGTGAAGATGGTCAGGTTGAAGTTGTTGTGGTTGTCGGCAACGATCACCTCCCCCGACATGTTGATGCCCACACCGATGGGGTAGTTGGTGACGCCCTCCCCTCCGATCTGCCGCAGGAACACCCCCTGGTAGTTGAAGACCTTCACGCAGTGTGCACGGTTGTCGCTGATGAAGATTTCCTCCTTGTCATTGACGACGACGCTGTTGGGGAACTGGAGGTGCTTGGAGCAGCCGAACTTGTTGAGGACATTTCCAAACTGGTCGAAGATGATCACACGCATAACCTTGCACTCGACTATGATGATACGGCCCTTGTTGTCGACGGTGACGCCGCGGGGATGCTGTAGGACGTTGGCACCGAATTTGCGCACGAACTGGCCGTACTGATTGTAAATCTGGATTTGATGTGTAGGACTTCGTTCTGTAACAATAATGTCGCCTGATGACCGGACATTCGACACTCGGTTTGGGTAAAGCAACTGGCCGTCTCTCTTCCCGCACTCCCCGAACTGGAACTTGAACCGGCCCTCCTTGTCAAAGATCTGGATCCGGTGGTTGTTGGTGTCTGCGACGATGATGTCGTTTTGAGCGTTGACGGCAACACCACTGGGCTCGGTGAACTGACCTTCGAGGACACCAAACTCGCCAAAGCGACAATGGTAGATCATCTTCTGGCGGCGGATCTGCGACTTAGGTGGATATATACTGGAATTGATGAGCTTTGATGTCAGGTCGGCAATGGAATCGGTCGATGAAGGTGAAAAGACATCTATGCCGTTCTGCAAGATGTCGAGGCCACTGGACCACTTTTCGTACTGGTTGGTGTCCGTCGGTGGGAATATCAGACTGGACGTGCCAAAGTCTTTGTTAAGGCTGACAGACTCAAATATGTGACCGTTGGTTAGGTTTGGCGGTGTGATGAATCCGTTGGTCGTTGGACGTGCGATGGGCTGTGGTTTCTGGATGGGTGCGAGCTCGTTGCCCTGTCGGACGTAGCCGAACGTGTTGCGGATGCCCGTCTGGATGGCCTGGAAGTTGGAGACGAACTCGATCTCAAAGTAGTTCTGGTTGTCCTCGTCTGGCAGGAAGTTGTATATGTTCTGGAAGCGCTGCTCCACGAAGTTCTTCACCATCAGGGCCTCGGTGACCGACGCGTGTTTCAGCAGCTTGTCGATGAACTCAGCGCCCTGGTACAGCTTCTCCACGCTCTCCTGCATCTTCTGGGCCAGCGTGCTGATGGCCACCTGCTTCGTGTTAAACGCCTGGTCCAGCTCCTTCAGAGCCTCGGCCTTCCGCTCCTCCAGCATGGCACGGTAGAAGTTGTACGTGTCGTTGATGTCGTTCTGCGCCTGGTGGTAGTGAGACTGCAGTGTGCTGGAGAAGTGCTCAATCCCCTTGGCAGAGACGCGCAGGTCACTGATCTTGGTTCGGGCTTCGTTCTCCACGTGTTTCAGCATGTCGATCTGTTTGTCGGCGACGTCCATCAGGAACTGGCATTCGTGGCCGCGACCATGGTCAAACACTGTGCACTCCTTGCAGATGGGCTGGACGCAGGTTTTGCAGAAGAACTTGAGAACATCGTTCTTGTGTCGCTGACAATTGACAGGCTTGTCGGCCTTGCTGCCCCCTTCCTCCTGCTTGAGCTGCAGGTCACCCAGACTGACCACCCGGTGACCCTCGAAGCAGTGCATGAACTGGTGCGCCATCACACAGTTGGCGCAGAGGAAGTTAGCACAGTCGAAGCACCGCGCCACGGCGTTCGTTTCCTTACTCTTGCAGCCCGTACAGTGTAAGGCACTTGTGTCAAGGGCAGACGACTCTAGGATGTTGCTAATTGCGTAATCGGGCTTGAGACCGGCTAAGCCCTCAGCACCAAGGTACGTGTCGAAGTGGCACTCAGGGCAAGACACCTTGTCAGGGTCGTCCTGCGATTTCTCCAGACATGGCTGACAGAACGTGTGGAAGCAGCTGAGCACCTTGGGCATGGAGAAGGTGTCGTTGCAGAGACTGCATCGCGTGTTGACGCCGGCCGACTCCATCTCGCTGTCTGACGAGTTGGAGGCTGTGGTTAGCGTGTCACTCTGGGAAGGAGTGGGGGATGCCATGGGTAACGATTTTCTTTTCGGGATTCCTCAAAAATTATTCCTGAAAGTAGAAGAAAAAAAATTCATTATTAGTTTTATTTTCTATATATAATATTTTTATAATTACAAAGATTCTGCTGTAATGCCAATACTAACTGGGTTTCTGCCAAAAGGAAAGAAGGAAATGTTTTATTTAACGATGGACTAACACATTTTATTTACGGTTATATGGAAGTAAGGAAGGAAATGGTTTAATTAACAACACATTCAACACATTTTATTTTACAGTTTTATGATGTCGGACATATGGTTAAGGACAACACAGATATTGTGAGGAAACCCGCTGTCGCCACTTCATTGTCTACTCTTTTCGATTAGCAGCAAGGGATCTTTTATATGCACCATCCCAGTGTTATTGGTATGTTACAATAAATACTGAATGATGTTCTCGCCAAAGGATGTATAATAAATCAGTTTCTTATAGGCACAACACTATATCATACATGCATATTAACGTAACAATTAAAGGTCACAGACCACTGACCTATTTAGTGGTCTAACAAAGTATTACCAGAACAAAAATAATTTGATTTGTCCCTAAATGTACTTTAGTCAACCATCTTCATAACCACCATACTCCATTTATTAATAACATATTGTAAAAATAATTGAATTATGGCTATGGTCCATAATTCAAAAACTAAAATTGCCGAGAAGGACGACATGGATTTCACTCAATAATGGTTGAGTTACGGTGATGCGATAGCTACATATGGTTTCCAGCAATTAATGTAATTTTTATTTATTATCTACTTTTAGAGAAATAAGGTCCTTAAATCTGTGACAGTATGTATTTAAGATACCATCTGATCAACTGCCATATACATGTTACTGTTCATGTATATAAAATTCAACCATAAATTTGCACAAAAACACCAACTTGATATTGACAATGTTCAGCCTTTATTTACTTCGATACATGTCTTAATAATACAACAGAACCCACACAAGAATTTGCTAGTTATTTTAAATTTTTACTTCTAAAATTAGCTTCAAACAAGACTGTATCAGGGCTTTTAGAATGTTCTTAAAATCCACTAGCCATGGGATCAGTGGTTTT
The DNA here is from genome assembly GCF_016097555.1 of Gigantopelta aegis. Lineage (NCBI taxonomy): Eukaryota > Metazoa > Mollusca > Gastropoda > Neomphalida > Peltospiridae > Gigantopelta > Gigantopelta aegis. The sequence continues at coordinate 89,056,100 of NC_054704.1, read as the reverse complement.
AAAAATGTACTAGCCATGATTAAAAATTCACTAGCCCTACTTTTCTTTAAGTTATTTCAATTTTACTAAAATAATAGTAATAATGAGATATGTCACCTAAAGAGGGAGATAGAGCTTAAAAACACTAACATTGGGGGTTGTGGTGGGGGCAGGATATTCATATTTATAAAATAGACTTAACTGCAACATTTGAAGAAAAAAAATCCACTAGCCGTCGGGCATGGCAGTAGTAATTATTTACTAGCCCAACACTGAATATCGCTAGCCATGGGAGTGGGGCTACCATAATCTAGAAACCCTGCTAGCCGTCGGGCAAGGCAGTAGTAATTATTTACTAGCCCAACACAGAATATCACTAGCCATGGGAGTGGGGCTACCATAATCTAGAAGCCCTGCTAGCCGTCGGGCACGGCAGTAGTAATTATTTACTAGCCCTACACTGAATATCACTAGCCATGGGAGTGGGGCTACCATAATCTAGAAGCCCTGCTAGCCGTCGGGCATGGCAGTAGTAATTATTTACTGCCCAACACTGAATATCACTAGCCATGGGAGTGGGGCTACCATAATCTAGAATCCCTGCTAGCTGTCGGGCATGGCAGTAGTAATTATTCACTGCCCAACACTGAATATCACTAGCCATGGGAGTGGGGCTACCATAATGTAGAAGCCCTGCTAGCCGTCGGGCACGGCAGTAGTAATTATTTACTAGCCCAACACTGAATATCACTAGCCATGGGAGTGGGGCTACCATAATCTAGAAGCCCTGCTGTATAAAATATATACATTTCCTTTAAACACAGAGCTTCTGACATGTTGCACAATTGTTTTCAAGTTTGTTTTGTTTAATGACACATGATTTATTAATCATCGGCTATTGGAAATTTTGACAGTCCTAGAAAGGAAACTCACATTTTTCTATTAGTGGCAATGTATCTTTTATATGCACCATTCATTCATTGCACAGACAGGATAGTACATACCACAGCCTTTGATATTCCAAAGCGAGAAACAACCCTACTATCTGGACTGCATCAAGCAAGCCCTTTATGACCGGAATGCCTGATGTTTTGACCCAAGCCTGTTTGCACCCGAAAAAAAATTCAATTCACCCCCCACTTAATTAAAATACACAACTAATATTAAGATATTGGCACTTAAATGTTTCATAGATAAAAAAAAAAAATCAAAAGCGAGACACAAGCAGAAATTGTTACAGAGTATTAAACCATGACTTGTATAATATATTACAATCTATTTTACATGAATCAGCAGAAAAGAAAGGTGACTGCAACACACGTCTGCTTACAAACAGATGGCGTCTGAAAAAACTTAACTGGGCACTTTGTTTCCAAGATGAATATTATACATCATAAAAATTAATAATATGGACACAAATTGTCAAGTCAGGATCCATTATTTATCATTCGCAATAATATCTGCCCCGTCCCACCCCTCTGCCTCATCAATGCAAAGAGGAAATTTTTGATCGGGCTTATATATGGAATGAATGAATGAATGGGGGAGGACTGGGCGGATATTTTGCCCATGATTCTCTATCAACCACATAAAAAGAGTAGAAATCAGAATTTCAAATACAGATCTACTAACTGTAGCATTTTAAACTACCTTATGACATGGATTTGAAAGAAAGTTTGTTTTTTTCTACACTCTACACATAATAAATTGTGGTTATAGATGAATACAGTACCTGAGATTTGAATTTCAAAATAAAATAACATTAAATTCTACCACAGTAAACTATTAAAGTGTCAAACATAATTGCAATAAAACATAAAAACAAATATACCTCTTATCAGAGCTAAATCACAATCTCAAGACAAGGTTAGACCCTAATACAAATATTACAGTCAGTCTTGGTATTACGTCAACATAAAACTAAACTGCTGAAACTAAAGATAGCTTATACATAAATCACCTGACAATCAACTTTAAATAAAACTGAAGTAGACTTGCACGTAACATAAAACCACACAAACAAAAGCTGAAACATAAACCAGTAGAATGAAAAAAAAGAAGAAAAGAAAACACATACCAGGCAAGAAGTCAGGTGTGTCTGAACGCAAAAGCACTATGAAAAGCACAAAACACAACAACAGACTGAGTGACCAGTAGACAAGACTGTGACTGTGACTGTGAGCCACTGGTTTGAAACTAATCTACCAAAGGCCGAGAGAGACAGGTGCAACTTGGACTGCAAGCACACACTTCAGAAGTACTCGCTTTGATTGCTGAACAATCAGAAAATCTACTCAATCAGAGCAACCAGCTCGGATGTGGCTGAACATTGGAGTTCCTTCTCCTAATCCAGTCAGTTGCCAAGCAGAGGCTCAGCTCAAGTCAGTGAGTTATCCTCAGATGGCATGAACTCTAACCAAACAGAAGTAAAAACTAATCAACAGTTGAGGTGCTCTGGAAATCTCGGTCGGACTAACTACACAAACAAGCCAACTTTTCATGGAGTTGTATTACTTGTAAGCTGAAGAATCTAAGCACGGCAATTAGTTATCAAAATCAACTTAAAAAAAGTTAAAACAACTTTATTGAATGCCACAAACAAAGGAAAATGTGGTTTAGAACACCTCAACAGTTATTAAAACAATTGCTATTTGGTGTCGTAATTTCAGGCTCAACACCAGGTCAACAAAGAAAATCCACTGTTATCACATAAGCTATTCCAACAAAAATAAAAGTAACAAGTTATCTTTTATATGCATTTTCCCATAGACAGGACTTTACATACTACAAGCCAACCTCCTTAAACAACCATTATTTACGAGTCATCCTGTTGGCCATTTTCAAACACATTTATTTTGACAGCAAACAAATGTTTAAACCAAGCATTATTTAAAATCATTATCAATATGTAGATTTTTATTACAAATGTTTTAATATGCTTTTATAGTATTGCTTTAAAACAAATTGGAGAGAAATAGTTTTTTCAATGTTCTAATTTTGCTATTTACTTTAAAAATTAGTTAATACATATTAGTTTTATAAGTAAATACTTTATTTTGATTTATATAGGCCTATATGTACATATTTATTAAAATAAAGATGGACACATGTATACAGTTCACATTATTAATGGTTGTTTTAAACAATATTTATTCCATCTTCTTCATGGTGGTTGGGTTTGGATGATAGGCACATAAGCCTATATTAGGACCTCTTATTGTAAATATATAGTAAATTCTGCAAATATAAGTTACATTCAATAAAAAATGGTAGCATTAATTTCATTTCAACTTATTTTCATGCTTATATCTTTAAGGGTCAAGCATGCTGTCCTGGGCATACACCTCAGCTATCTGGACTGTTAGTGGTTAGTGAGAGAGAAGAGGGTATAGTGGCTTTACACCTACCAATTGAGCCCTTAAGAACTTGCTCTGGGTTGGAGCCCGGTACCCTGTACCTACCAGCCTGTAGTCCGATGGCTTAACCACTGCACCACCGAGGCCGGTCAATGGTAGGAAAACCGGACAAAACCACATAAGGGCAACAACTCTTAGTGTGATGAAGAGACTATCTGGTTTGTACACCTGCCAACAAGTGTGGACACAGGCTGTTGACCTGCAGTGTAACGAACACACAGGTTGTAGAACCCACCAAGAGAACCAGGCTCCTGTCAATGGTGGGAAGGCCATTCCTGGTGGCTAACTGGGACACTGCTCTGGTGGGCAACTCCCCACTTATCAGAAACCACATTTCCAGAATAGGTGGAAATACCACTTCCATTCATCAAAATATTTTACAAATGACAGCAGTATACATGTATCAATGTATTTTACACTAATTATCAAAGTAATTTCTCAGTTATAGCCTGTAGGCCTATATATTTTTTTTCTTACCGACAGATGTCCCACTTGGTCTTATACAGTGATATATATGGAGTAAACTGAGACACAAAATTTATGCAAATTGTATGTACACTGTAGTCGGAGTATCTATAGATGGGGAGGTTATTTAATATACCCATTATGTTAAACAATGTGTTCTTTAACTTGCACAACAGTTTGGTATCTGCCAAAAAGTAAATTTTGTCCCCGTGTTTTTTTTCTTCAGTAAAAGTGCAGAACACCCCAAAATTGCTTTAATAATTAATGTATTTTTAAAGTCTTGTTTTTCATTCCAAATTTTAATTAGTATCATTTATAACTAAGTTTTACAGTTTTGAGAAGAAAAAAACCTCCATTGTAACTGGCTTTTGATCATTAAAATAGCATGTTTCAACAAAGGGATCTTTTACATGTGGCAGAAAGAGAGAGACAGACAGAGACACACACACACAAAGCCTTTGGTCATGAGCTACCAAGTGGAATTTTTAAAACAAAAAACATCTTGGTTCTACCAATGGGAATCGATCCTACAACCCATCCCATCAGTGAGCTACGTCTGACCCCTGGTAAGTTTGAAGACTGATGTAAGGTAATTGCCACTGACCAGTCCAGTGATGTGCTGACACAAGATGACGTAATGAGTGACTCAACTGTCACAGACTGCTGGCAGCTAGGTTACCTGTTAGCCAGTCTGTCTATTATCACCAGCAGTAGGATATATTTACACACGCCAGCTGACCCCATGTCAGCACAACAGAGGCACACCAGTGCACAAGGAACAACACTGTGGCTAAAAATACATCTCACATCATACGTATTATGGATTATTACTTTGTTAAAAAATGTTAAGTGCTTTTATCTAGTAACCTCTAGAAAAAGTTACTTCCTTTGCTAATATTAAGACCTAGCCTTAAATTATACAATTTTTTTTATTTTATTTTTTACATTTTTTGTTGGGAAGGAAACAAGTCTAAAATTTCTTCTTCTTTTTTTTAAAAAATTATACATGTATTTAAAATTGCAATTTTCTATCATCAGTACCAGTATTAAATACACTTGTTAATTTTTTTTGTTACATTTCCCTGTTACCGTGAAAAAATTAAATAAAATTATGTTTGTGTTCGATCACTAGTCAGAAAAAAGCACCTTTTTTCTCAAGTTAAATCACATGGGAGCGGGACGTAGCCCAGTCAGTCTGGGATCGATCCCTGTTGGTAAGCCCATTGGTTGTTACAACCAGTGCACCACAACTGGTATATTAAAGGCTGTGGTATGTGTTATCCTGTCTGTGGATAGTGCATATATAAAAGATCTCTGAAAAAGAGTAGCACATAAAGTGGCAACAGCGGGTTTCCTCTCTCAATATCTGTGTGGTCCTTAATCACACCTCTGACACCATATAACCGTAAATAAAATGTGATGAGTGTGTCATTAAATAAAACATTTTCTTCCTTCCTTGAATACAAGATTTCTATTCAGCCATGAAACTAAATGGATTGAAAAAGTTCCAGTACCATCAAGCTCGCTATCTAAACGATCTTCAGTTCCTTGCAGTTGTTTTATTAATGGATGAATAACCACGTTTTAAACTTGTGCAGAGTAAATTAATTTGTAACTATTTATGAGAAAAGGTATTATCCTGTCCATCTCTGAAAACAGCCCTATGTGACATCGGTCCATCGGTTCAATTTGCCCTGAAAACAAATTCTCTTTGCGACACTAGATTTTGAAAAAAAGTATGTTAGAAGCTGATTAGCCGATGAAGAGATGAAACTAAATGGATTGAAAAAGTTCCAGTACCATCAAGCTCGCTATCTAAACGATCTTCAGTTCCTTGCAGTTGTTTTATTAATGGATGAATAACCACGTTTTAAACTTGTGCAGAGTAAATTAATTTGTAACTATTTATGAGAAAAGGTATTATCCTGTCCATCTCTGAAAACAGCCCTATGTGACATCGGTCCCATCGGTTCAATTTGCCCTGAAAACAAATTCTCTTTGCGACACTAGATTTTGAAAAAAAGTATGTTAGAAGCTGATTAGCCGATGAAGAGATGAAACTAAATGGATTGAAAAAGTTCCAGTACCATCAAGCTCGCTATCTAAACGATCTTCAGTTCCTTGCAGTTGTTTTATTAATGGATGAATAACCACGTTTTAAACTTGTGCAGAGTAAATTAATTTGTAACTATTTATGAGAAAAGGTATTATCCTGTCCATCTCTGAAAACAGCCCTATGTGACATCGGTCCATCGGTTCAATTTGCCCTGAAAACAAATTCTCTTTGCGACACTAGATTTTGAAAAAAAGTATGTCAGAAGCTGATTAGCCGATGAAGAGATGGACGAAAACAGCCATGAAACAATGTGATCTGCCGTTCACATAATGTCAGCTATTAATAGATGCCAATATTGATCCTCGGACGACAATAGACATGAATAAGAAAATTTCAAGTCGTAACATTTTATTAAAGTTATAAATAAAAAAATAGTGACTGGCAAATATGAATGTTCAATAAGCTATTTCACTGACGAAGGAAATGGGGGGAGGGGGGGGGGGCATGTGCTCCTCCACTTTTCAGATATTTTGCTTTATATTTGCTTTATAATAGTGTAAAAGTGCATAAATATAATAATGTGCTCCCCCAGTTTTTGGCACCTTCCTACGCTCGTGTGTTTAAAACTGAAACTTTATTTCAGTGATAAACTTTGTTGCCAGTAATTGTTATAAACAGTCCACGAATCTAAAGCGATTTCTACTTCTGTTGGAATCATATTTCTTCTGCAGCAAACCAAAATTCATTCAATATTCATTCTATAGGAATGTTGGAACTTAAAAATGCTATTCTGTCAATTCAAAGATATATATATATATACAATTACAATACTAATAATAATACTGTTATAAAACAAGCTATTACCTGACATAGTCCACAGGAAACTCACTATATTTTTACATTAGCAGCAAGGAATCTTATACACATTTTTCTATAGACATAGCCTTTGATATACCATCTGTAAGGCACTAAATGAAACAGTTCCATTAAGGTGGTTCAATCCTACTACTCTAGCACATCAGTCAAGCTAAGCAAAGTGCACCACTATTTAATTAATTTTTTTTTACAATTTTTAAAAAGTATTTCCAACAATAAAAACATATCTTGTAAACAGAAATATGAACATGTCTACTTAACTAACACTGTATTGTTAACTTATTAAACGACACACAGAAATACAGCTTCAAACAGTCAGCGAGAATTATAAAACACAGACACAAAGCAGTGCAGCAAAGATGGTGAACAAGCTGGTTTGTTTACAAAAGCTGTAACCATGGCAAACATGGAGTGCATTTCTTATGGATTTGAGGCTTTTCAATTCCACTTGGGGATTAAGTCAAAGATCCAGGAAAGACGGAATACAGTCTAGTACAGCACAAAGGGAAGTGGGAATGTATGTTCGATGCAGCTGCTGTAAAATATCTAACCAGCTTAAATTTGGCCAGGTGGAAAACTGATCAGACAATGGTTATTAAAACACATGTCATTGCAGTAATTCGGAAAACTGTTAAATCAGCATGGCAGTTTTCAAGGTGGGGAAATTATCAAGTAACATTTGAAAACTCTAGGGGCCGATCTAGCTCAGTCAGTAGAGCGCTCGTCTGAGCTGCTTGGGTAGAAGGATCAAAACTTCTCAGTGGATCCATTCTGATTGTTTGTTTTTTTCTACATCCCAACCAGTGCCCCACAACTAGTACATCAAGGGGTGTGGTATGTGCTGTCCTGCCTATGGTAAAGTGCATGTAAAAGATCCCTTGCTGCTAATGGAAAAATGTAGCGGGTTTCCTCTTAAGACTATATGTCACAATGACAAAATGTTGACATCCAATAGCTGATGATTAAGAAATCAATGTGCTCTAGTTGTGTTGTTAAACAATTGGTTTTTTTTATTAAATTAATATGTTAAAATAGCATAATAACATACCAATAATATATATATATAAACTAAATATATGAGTTAAACATAATGTGAAATATATGAATTATAAAAAACGGTAAATTACAAAACTAGATTGTAGACACAGGTACATCGTTAAAAATATTAAATAATTATTTATTACCCAAATTTTGTTTTACAAAAATAGGTGTTCTAGCAGTTGCACAAACAAAGGAAAAAAATATTTGGTGAAATATACAGTACTATAGCTAAAAAAAATAACAACAAATAATAATAAATTATTAATAGTAATAATAACAAGCCGTGTGCTTTTCAACATTAATTTTTAAAATGACAGCAACAAAATGATGTGTCATCAATAAACCTGCACTGAATATATATAATATATAACTGACTGCTATAGAGCAGTGTAGGCAGGGCTTATTAATTCCAGAGATGTTATGTATGTGCTATAAAATGCAACAGCCCAAGGCCACCAAGTACGGAGCGTTGGCAGTGTGTTAGCGTGTACGAAGTGCGACACACACACACATGCGGTACAGCCATGGACACACCGTGTGTAAGGAGCCCTGTGTGCGTCTGGCCTGCAGTCTGCACACAATGCATCAGTAGTCACAGCACGAACAAAGAACGGCCTCCAACCGCACGGAGAAGACAGAACAAAGAGATCCGAGAGCCATGCAAGGCAACACTGTCTGTGCACAGAGTACACCAATGTGTCAGTGAGCAGCAGAAAGAAGGAATATCAGCACAGAATTTAGCACATGCTCATCACATGTACATTTAACATTAAACATTAAGTAATTCTGTATAAGCCTACAGATGTAATTAAAAAAAAAAAAAAAAATTGTTTATTTTTAAAATGCGGTAAAAATATTAAGACAAAAATATCTAATTTAACGTAAATAATTTTTGTTAAATGTAATCGTTTATTTTTTAAATGAAAAAATAAGGTAAAATTATTAAGACAAAAATTACAATTTCTGCAATAATTTTTCATAGCCTACATTAATTGAAAAATATAGATGTATATTTTTGAAATGGACCCTAAAAAAAAAAAAGGGGGAAAAAAAGGTGAAAATTAAGACAATTTCTTTTGTAGCCTACGTTAAACTTTTTTTTTAAACTTTTTTTTTAAAGCCGCACACCCTAGTTCCATCCAGCGAAAATAAATTATAATTTGGTTAATCTACAAACCTGTAACACACTTAGATCACGTTTTTATAAAATGGAGTGAAAAAGCAGGTTTTATATCGATAAATACTATGGGAATCCCCATGTCCCAATTGCTTGAAATAATTTTGAAAGTTAGTATTCTGATGTCACCAGTAGATGTCGCTCGAAGCACAACAATGCCTACGTCACGACAAATTTCACAGACTTGGGGTGCATTCGTTTCACCTCTCCTGGACATGTTCCAACTGTTCTGTCCTGGTTGTATCCCCTCTCCAGATATCGTAAGACTTAGCAAAATTATTGGTTTTAAGTGTTAGTAACGTTTTGTATTGAGACACTTACTTGTCTGAACTTTATTGTTACTGAAAATGTTCACTAACTGTGAAGAAAAATCTCACAAATGAACAACAACAAATCGGATGTTGACTGCGCGAACCGTGCACGAGAAAACAAACCGAACCAAAATGATAACGGTCACGTGATATACCAACGTCTGTGACATTGAAATAGAAATATCCCCTCTAAAAATAGGGGCACCAACTTTCAGATATGTAGTGTATTCCTTTAAAATGAGGTTAATTTAAGGAAAATTTTATTAGCAAAGACTAAATGTTGTAACCATTTTGTTTAAAAATTAGCATTTGACTAATTTGGCAATGAACAGGTATAGTCCTGGGGGTTAACCCACAACATTTCAGCAGGCATCGAAATAAGTCGAGAATGGTCGTTCAGGATACCGGGAGGTTACAACATGTAAGAAAAGTCGAGAACGGTGTTTCGGTTTCTCTTACGAAATTGCACCAATGTTCATGCACATTTGTGCAATTGCAAAGCAATTTCAGCAGTCCGTGTTTAAGCAGGGCCCACTAGTTAAATTTACTTCCAGATTTCGTTAAACGTACCGATAACAGGAATTCAATTCTAACTTTCATATAGTGTATGGTAACCTGTAAATGGGTTACCAGACACAATGCTTATTTCGATGCCTGTTTCAGATTGTTCTACCACTGTGCTACCCCCACTCTTTATTATGGCCACACTCGTTTATTATGGCCAATGTTCCATGAATGGTTCATCAACTAAAGGCCGTAATCTGGCCCAGTAAGAGTCACTACAAGAGTAGGTGGCGTCTGTCTGGCAGCTTGCAGTAGTACTGGTGTACTTTAAACCCGATCAATTTATCCTTTCGTGGAAAAACTGCATGTTGGAATAAAGCAATGTTTGCCACTCAATACATGATTAAATATGTTTAATATTACACATAGGTTCACAAATAATAGTGTAATTTTTTTCCATAATTGCATTTCTTGCACACAGATGACGCACAATGACTTAAATGTAGTAAGAAATGTCTGTGTAAACGAAGCTGTACCGAGCAAATCTCAATATACAGAAATTTCTATATTGAAAAACATATTCCCGCTATTAAGTAAAACACTATAAAAATGATCTAGTGGGATAGTGCTGTTTAAAAGGTGAAGTATAGGCTATAGAGGTGTTGTAGTCTTAAGCTAGTTTTAACGACTCAGTGGGTAGGTGTATAGCCAATACTGATCCTGAAATTTCAATACCTCCCAGTTGTATTGTGTAACGACACCTCTGAACATTTTTAAAAGCTGTGGGTACCGGGTATTTGGTGCCCACCGTGGCTAGTTCACACATAGGTGACAGAATGAGAATAGAAACCCACTGCCAGCATAGACTACTATTGAAAAAAAAAAAGTTTGTTTGTTTAAAGATACCACTAGAGCACATTGATTTATTAATAATGAGCTATTGGACGTCAAACATTTGGTAATTTTAAAATATAGTCATAGAGAAGAAGTTTTTTTGTTTAACGACACTACTCAGTAATAGAAATAGTCAACCAGACAAATACATCTAGAAATCTATTTGACCACATTTCCACATGTCCAAATAAAGGGATTGTTTTTTTCAAATACCAGGATGATGTTTGTGATCGTTCAAAATTAAACTGCACTGAATTTTTTTTACTTGTCCACTGGACAACCACCTAGGCACATTTTGCTTATCCGAATAGATTTTCACTTGTCAGGACAAACGAAGAAGTGCCCATTTCAAACACTGCAACTGCAGCACATTGATTTATTAATAATCGGCTATTGGATGTCAAACATTTGGCAATTCTGACATAGTTTTACAGAGGAAACCCGCTACATTTGTCCATTAGTAGCCAGGGATCTTTTATATCCCAGACAGAATAGCACATACCAGTTGTGGTGCACTGGCTTGAATGGCCTACCAGTATTAAAAATGCTTTCCCATACAGTACAAGACAGCACATACAACAACCTTTGATATACCACAAATGGAACACTGGTTGAGCAGGGAAAAAACCAGTCTATTACGGACAATAGATTTTATGACCCATCACACCTGTAATGACGACGCTATCACAAATCTACACCTGTGACATCAAACAGTAGAAAGCAATTAAATATCTACAGTTACTGTTACGTGTTGATGAAGTGTTACAACAGTCACTGACGTCAGTTAGATATAAAATAAAGAATAACTCTGCCTTCATTAAAACAATGTTTACTTAAAGGTGCATCAATGCTATGTGCTGACTGAACCTATAACTAACGGAATGTCATCAACGACAAACATATGTACATACAGTGAAAATCCTCGAAACCGGATCCTCGATAAACCACACTTCCCTCAAAACAAGACATCTTTTACAGTCCCTGCTTAAATAGCAGTACAGAACAGAACCTCTCTAAAACCAGATACCTCTTAAAACTGGACTTTTTGCTCTGTTCCATGGGTGTCCAGTTTAGAGGGTTTCACTGTGCATATTTCTATACATTCACACCTTCCCCAATAGTGTAAACACAACCAGGTCACAGTTCTTTTTGTGGTGTTGTCATCTAACTATAAAGCACCAGATACCGACTTATTTTAATAGTGCATGTGTATTGCTGTATCCATAAAAGAAAAGAAAATTAGTTTAACAATACCTCCAGCATATTTTAAACTAATGCCTACACAGCTGACTAACACCAATGTCAATACTACATATGACACCATATGTCTAGGTGAGCAAGATATTTCGCCAAATTGTGTATTAAACTTTAAAAATTGCAGAAATCAACAGTTATTTAAAAATTATATAATTCAACTATTACTTGAAATTATTTCGCCAAATTAAAATAAATTTGCTAACTGCTTTCAAAATTCACAATTGGTGAATTTGGCAAGTGCCAGAGCTAGCCCAGTTTACAGAAAGAAAATATTAGTTTGTTTTGTTTAATGACACAACTAGAGCACATTGATTAATTAAACATTTGGTAATTTTGACATGTAATCTAGATAAAACCCTTACACTTTTTCAACAGCAACAAAGGATCTTTGATTCCCAGAGACAGGAAAGCATGTGACAGCCTTTGATAAACTAGTTCTGGGGTATTAATTGGGGTACCGGAAAACCCCTGTAGAATGGATCCACCAAGGGGATTTGATCCTTCAATCCAAGCACAAGTGATCGCTCTACCAACCGACCTAGATGCCACTCCCAATAGTTAAAGTTCAACTTTGCTTTCTTAAACAACACCACTAGAGCACATTGGTTTATTAATCATCGGTTACTGGATGTCAAACATTTGATCATTTTTACATTATAATTTTAGAGGAAACCTGCTACATTTTTCTATTAGTAGCAAGGGAACTTTTATTATAGCCGGTTTTAAATTCAGGACCAATGGAACCAGGAGGAAGCCCAACACCGCTCTTGAAGACAAAAACATAGTTTTTATTTTGTCAGACTTCACTTATTATTCCTATGTACCTGAAATTCCACATCATTAATCAACATGTTTAAAGCTGGTATACTTACATACCTGTAATTAATATGAGTGGTTATAATTCTGAAGCCTTGTAAACAACGTCACACACCTTACATGCTGTTTGATTATATGTTGTGAAATCAATTAATGACTAATGTGCTATTTGCATATTTATTGCAAAAGATTGTTGTAATAATTATTTGAACAAAAAAAGAAAAAACCTTTTTGGGGGATAACTGTAAAAAAAACCCCAACAAATATAATATGTTAGAAAGTGCATTTACACCGACATATTTTTATAATAGTACAACAATGTATGGACAGCAGCCAACAAATCAGATTTTGATGGTATGAGTCAATCAAAATCAATCAACATTTCAGAGAGTGAAAGGCCCAAACTGGGTCATACGAAGTATATATGTTATATCTGAGTTACAGGACAAAGGATTCACAATTCAGTATTTATGTATCATGGAATCACACAAACACGTAATGTAATAACAACAAATAATGTCTGCAACCAAAACCCTCAATCCACGAAGTGTCAGACGTTTACCGTTATTGACAGTCAGTTCAACACTATTGACATTCAGTTCCACTTTACAACTTTGTATGAAATTCAGACATTACTAAGCTAGTGGTGAATTAAACTTGGCTCACAATGTCATGTGTTCCCTTTCTGCTGCGAACATTTTGTTCGTGTCGCGATTCACTGTGCAAATTTTACAGATCGCTACATAATTGTAAAACATTAAACAGTAGTGCTAATCAATTTTCAACTAATTAGAAATATTGCTAATTAAGTACGCAAGTATCAGAGATCGCTACACAATTTTAAAACATTAAACAGAAGTTGGTAATCAATTTTTAACTAACTAGAAATATCGTTAATCATGCTTTTGAAAACAAAACATTCCTTGTTCCGTTTATCATTTATACAATTAAACCAAAATGACCATTATTATTATTTAGTGAAATATCTTAAAATGTCAGTGAAATAAAAGTGTTATCAGTCATTCAATGATGATAACACATTTTAGAATGAAAATTCCACTATTTCACTCTAAAATGTGTTATCATAACGTCACTGTAAAAAGTGTTATTTTCACTGTAAGAAAGGCGGAACTATTTTGCCGCTGGCATTTTAAAAATAAACGTAAATTGCCATAAGTTATGTAATAAATAGAAACACCTTTACTGACACATACAGTGTATATGCTACAGGTGAGAATACAAGTTTTAGTGACATCTGAATAACCTAACCATACTGACACACATACAGTGTATATGCTATGGGTGAGAATACGAGTATTAGTATTACCGCAAACTGTGCACATCAGACACGTTCATATTGCCGGTATCAACATGTCTGCATGTCAAAGCATGATTAATGTCCATCCATTTTGTAACCTGACTAAACGGTAAACAGATCATCTGGATCATCACAGTTAAGTTTTTTCAGCCAAAATCCGACCAGATGTTCCACAAACCGATTGATATATTGTCTTGGTATGAATGAATGATGTAAGGTATATTTAACGCTATCAGTGTATATTTAACGCTATCAGTTCAACAGTTAATGTTTTAGGTTTTTTTATTATACAGGCATCAAAATAAACATTTAAATGAAACACAATAAAATACAGACTTAGTAACCAGGGTTTCTGCCAGAGGGTAAAACGGGTATGGCACCAGACTCAAATTTTTTGGCACATTTCTTTCTGGCAGGAACACTGGTAACCTATAGTTTATGAAAAAATTTTAAATTTCACATTAATACCATTATTCATTGTACTGATGCATCTATGTATATGCTAAACTTAAACAGTAGATCAAAGTGTATGTGGTGGCCATTTTGTTCAGTCACGAACTGTTTAAATTAAAATAAGCTAAAAAAAACGTAACAAGTTTATTCGACTTCCGGTCTCTGCTCAAACTGTCCTCAAAGGCCAAACACTATAAGTCAAATATATACAGCGATTCCTTTCGTCCCCCCCCCCCCCCCCCCCCCCGAACCTCTGTAAACCAGATACCCCTTAATACCAGACTTTTTACTTGGTCCCGTGGGTGTTCACTTCAAAGGGATTTCATAAAAGTTCAAAATTTTATCCATAAAATATCGTATAATTTTTAACAATAAAAACAATAAAATTTTAACTGCACTAATTTCAAAAATGAAAACAATCTAGCAACCATTACATTATATTTCATAATTCATTTTCATTATCCAAAATATTTGGTGTATTAGAAACCATTGTTATTTGTTGTTGTGGTCCTTTTTTTTCCCCAAGTAAAACAATATTGAATTCTCATTAAGTTCAAGTGGAATTATGTGGTTTGGATCAGTCACATTTAATGACATTGTAAGCCTTGCTTGTGGAAACACAACTACATCCCTATACTACATAGAAATCTGTTTTTAAAGACACAACTTAATTAAATCATCCCTACTCATTATTTTATTAATCCAACAGGAAGGTGCTGGAGTTCAAGGTTGTTCCAAATTGGTGTACAAAGACACTTAACAGCAAGACCACTTCTGGTTACAGGAGTGGACACTATACCAGATTACAAAGCCAAGCTGATACTAGCGGCCACACAACAAACACTGATATCTTGATAGCCGGTAGACTGGTAACAAAGGTAAACACCTGTACTTTCCAGACATACACACGTTACTGGCTCATGTAATAGATCAATATGTACACTTGTATCAAGGTTTAAGTCATTATTCATGAAACTGCCAAATGTGAACTGGAGTTGTATTTGGAAAATAATATTTAATAACCAAATTACTAAAAAGGTTCATTTAAAACTAAAACAAATTCACTTCTTTAAATAGCCTTAATCTTGCAATATTTTGTTTCACCATCTGAAACTTGAATCATGTTATAAATCATTAGTCACGAAATTGTCAAATGTGAACTGAAGTTGAATGTGGAAAATATAATAATTATTAAAAACATTTATCTGTAAATCAAATAAATTTAATTTTCTAAAGAGCCGTTATTTTGTTTGGTTAACTGAAACTTGAAGTTGGCTGTACATTTTCTAAAAAAGTGTTGCCAATTTGGTAATAATGATAGGATATTAAATGAGATTCCATTTTGTATGATATTTATGTTCCATGTGAAATAATTTTCAACTGTTATGAGGGATATAAACATCATACGAAACGGTAGCGACGTTAATTTCCTATTTGGTATCCATAATCGATCTTAACTTGGTTGACGTCATGTTAAAGATTTGTAGAGTGCCAACTGATGACGTCATTGTGTGACGTTAAAGTGTTACATGCTACTTGACGTTCTTGGATGACGTAACACTTTGATATGAACTGAGATATCTTTAAAACATAATTTAAATTATTTTTGGGGTACAGCACTATTGTACTTACATGTAGCATGCAGACTGGTCCCTTTACACTTCGTAATTAAGGTACAATGAAAGATGTGAATGACTTGTCCAAGAATAAAGGTGTATGAATGAATGAAGATGAGTCAAGTTATTACTAGATGTGTTATGACTCACTCTCCAGTCAGCCAGTCTGCGAGTGGAACAAAACATCACCAACAGTGATTAATAATTACTTAAACCTATCAGTTTGCCATCAGGTTCAAAGCCAAGAGAAGACTGCATGTCTGCAGGTTGCAAATGAGAAGGATACACAGGGCAATGTTCATTTTATATTAATAAATGACATGCAGTAAAACGCATCACTTGGTGTTCTAAGCTTATGCCAATACCCCAGTATAGTTGGTGGGTCCCATTGGGCTATTTCTTATTCTGTGATTAATAAAACTATTGTGTCATTGAATACAAATTCCAAGAATGTAAATAGCTAATATGAAAGTGTCAAATCAGTAATGTTATATTATTAACATCACCACTTATTCAGAACAAAAAATGGAACAGAACAAATACCCACTCAACAAGTTTTGATATCACTGGATGATCATTTGAAGTGAACTTTGAATTATAACGCGGCATTGAGCTGGCAGGTGAACTACCATAATAAATTTTGCTTGGTACTGGTCTTGTAAAATATTTTCCATTTCTGCAAACTTGTTACCGGTACTTATTACAGACATATTTAGGAAAATGTTAAGTTGCATTTTACATAAATATAAACTGAATCATTCACTGAAAGACACTATGACATCCAAGCCATTGTGGATATAACATATCAAACATTAAAGTCGAAATACCAAGACTGCAATGTTATCAGAAATTTAAAAAAACCTCACAAAAATATCATCTGCAATCTGCATGTACATTAATGGTTTACCACTGGTTGAATTCATGATGGTGAAGTCGCATATAAACATTTAACAAGTTCTGAATAATTTTATGGTGTTCAATTAAATGCATAACTTGTGCTAATTGTATCTAGACAATTAGAGACAAACTAGTAACCAAATTCTGGGCTTGTAGAATTGTTAATAAAATCCACTAGCTATGGGATCAGTCATTGAAAAAAGTTAATAGCCATGATCAAAAATTCACCAGCCCTACTTTAAGTAAATACAAGTTTACTAATAGGAATTACTGGATATGTCACCTAATGAAGGAGATAGAGCTTTAGAATTGAGGGGAGGGAGGGGTAGGATATTCACTTAAGACTTAAATGCAGCATTTGACAACAACAAAAATGTACTAGCCATTTGGCTAGTTATTTACTAGCCCAATACTGAATATCACTAGCCATAATCTACAAGCCCTGCAATTTCTTATTTCTCATATCATTGCATGTGTTACATAGACTGGAAAATGTTTTGTTTTGGTCAATTTTCTGAGAGTATTTTCCTGAAAATTAATCAAAAGTCATTCATTAAAAAATATATATATTTATTGTTCAGACTGAATGTTGTTGCCACTTTATGTGACCATTAGCAATTGTTGATTTGACAATGGCCAGGACAAGTCCTATACCTGATCTCCATACTAGATGAGACAGTTTGATGGCTAGAAACTAGTCCAGACCTCTGAGAATTGAGAAATCTGGGTAAACCATTTATCGGTTGCACAGAAATAAATTCAGGTAGCCCATTTCCTTTATGCATAACCCGGTATATTCACGTAAATGGTTAAATGGTGATCAAAATTTCAGCACAAAACAAAAAAATAGGTTATGCAAAATTCGATTTGTGTGACTAACGTGCAAACGAAACAATCTTTGTTGCAATTTTTAGAAGCCTGTAGTGTGTTGTAAAAAGAGGAATCTGACAACCCAGAGCATTAAAAAATCCATGTATAATATGAGGTATTATTATCTTTTAGACAGTGCATTTGATTGCTGGTACAAATATTCAAAATCGACAAAAAGCAGGCAGCTGATGCCTCTCGGAACGTTCAGTATGCTGTCGAACAGCGAGTTTCACAAGAGATGCCTCTCAGAATATTCAATATGCTGTCTAATAGCATGTTTCACAAGCGGCTTTTGATTCCCCCTATTTTCTGACAGTATCCCCAGCCCTCAAAATAAGTCGTCAGGTCTCATATAATATTGGATATCAAACATTTGATAATTATGACATACAGTCTAAGAGAGAAAACATGCTACATTTTTCAATTAGTAGCAAGGGAACTTTTATATGCACTGTTCAAAACAAGATTGCATATACCACAATCTTTGATATACCAGTTGTGGTACACTGGCTGGAGTGAAAAATAGCCCAATGGTTCCACTGACGGGGATCGATCCTATGCTGACCGCGTATCTGGCGAGCACTTTACCACTGGGCTACATACCACCCTCAAGTCACATTTAGCCCATATATTTATAGTGTTACACTGATGCCATTATGAATAGAAATAACAGGAAAAAATGAAATTATAGCCAGCTGTTATAAATGCCATGTAACATTAATCGGGTTTATTCCAAAGTCAAAGAATTATATTATATACTTTTTAAAAAACAGTAGGGGAAACTATTAAGAATTTACAATTGCCAAAATTGCAAGGTATATTAGCTGTGGGGAATGGTTATATGATAATAGTGAATTAATTGGGCAAACATTATAACCGGTAGTTCAGTATTACAGTAGGTTTTATGATCACCAAAGATCTTGAAGGACAATTGGGGTCAGAATTGAAATTTGAAAATTGACGGTTTTATTATTAGTAAATTGCAAATGAAAACAATAAAAAAAAGACTAAAAACAAAAAAAATAACAACTGTATAATCAACAGAATGAAACAGATTGACAGTAATAATGTTCCACAGTGATTAATGGACCTTCCTGGAATTTGTCAAAATCGGGCAAACTGGTGATGCACATGCAAACTATGGAATGTTTCGATGTGTTGATAAACAGACGTGAAGTTCTTTACTAGGATGTCTGTGGTCAAAATGTATGTTTTAATATTTCAGGTTCCCTTACTTTTTTGGAAGAGTATATATTGGTAACAAGTTAATATTAACCAATCAGGAACAAGCTTACAAATGCATTTATAACAGGGTTAGACTGTAAAATATCAACACTTATTCTTTGCAATTTACAAAAAGGTAACTTGAAATACCACTGGCTGCCACCATGTGTACATTCTTTTAGCAAACATTATTGCCAGAAATCACAGGTGATTCCAGTAGTGAAAAAGAATACAATATGGTAACTATATTAAAATGGCCACACACCAAAAGTTTGGTTATTTGGTGCATGTTAATCAAATCAGTTAATATTCATGAATAAACATGACGGACAGACTGACCCAAGATTTAGGGGTCAAGTTATGTTGTCTACAATTTCCCCCATAAAAGATTAGGTACTAGACCACCCACTAAATCAGGAATGTCACAGGCGATCTCACTTTCAGCTACTGTTCAGTGATATATATATCCAGCCGTTCTGTGGGTTCAAACATCTATAGACCCCTTCCCAAAAGAATGTGACACTGAAAACTACCAATATATATATTTAATTATGTCTGTTCAAATAAATTAATTTAACAGTACTGCATCATTAATGAGACTTACCCTAGTTTTTAAACACTAAGGCATATTGTTCACTATTAGAGAGCTGTTTATGATCACTGAAATCAAACATTACTTATAATTTATTATTTAGATTATCCATTTCCGTACAATTGAAGTGTTTTTGGTTATCCTGGTGTTTCTAATACCACAAAATTTATTTTTCGTATTTTTAAAAACACATGTGCTTCTGAGAAGTAACTGTTACAGAGTCCCATTTAAGTTTTATTTGTACGGGTATTTCAATATTACAGACTCTTGTTTCACTCTGTTGTATCCAAATTTGTTACAGGTTTGTATATCTATTAAACTTAGTATCCATTTTTACGGGTTGAGTCTATGTGAAAATTATGCCTTAGTGTTTAAAAAACTGGGGTTTGTCCCTTTAAGTGGCCTGAAAAGATCAGAAATATAATTTACTTGTGCTAATTTCCCCAATCACATCAGATATAGGACCATGGGGGGAAAAATGAATAAATCCCTGCTGTTTCTAAAGTGTGTGGTATGATACTTTAATCTCTGAAAAAAATATTTCAATAAAAATAAAAAATGAGAAGAAAGAAAAAACAGATGGCATTATTATTATATTAACAGATGTTGTGACCAGCAAATCCGACTGAAGAGCTGTGGTCTTATACAGGTAAAATGGCAATATGTATCACATTTCAGCAAATACATCATTCACTGGGCTTCTTGTTCCTTTATAATAATATAACAGTAAAATCACTTAAGTGAAAAGAGCTTTACTTATATTCAATGTACACAAGAATTAAATACTTGAGGTCTACAGGGTGTATACTACCAAATCAAATCCCATAGATAACAATAGTAACACATGTGGCTAAAAATCCTACCTGCAGCGTGTCAATTGACATAAATGTCACAGATATAAATACTACCACCCCTGACCCTTAAAGTGAATCAGAAAAAATGGGTGGTCAAGCTGCTCATTTCTGAGATAACGGGTAGCGTCTATGACTACCCTAGTTCTGCACAAAATTCCAGTACTTTTTTGTACAGGTACCTCATACATATTTCAAGCACAAAGATACTTGACACAGTGGTACCAGATGAAATAAAATTGCATACATTTTTGGACCAGATGAAACTAAATTTTTTTTACAACCAACACACTCACATTTATCACCAATCACAGGACTGGTGGTGTTCATCAAAAGTTGGGTGCACCTCGAACTTTGACCCAGCCGGAAGTTATTTGGTTTAGTACTACCTGCAACTCATCTTACACAAATGTAGATTTGTAATGAAACAATTGAGGTCTACAACTCACTTTACACAAATGTAGATTCATGGAACAATGGCTAGTGAATCTTTTCTTTGGGGATCAAACCCGGTTTTTATGTCTATTTTGTAAATGTGAATATCTGCCCTTTCCTCCCCTCAAATCTAAAGGTTTTTAAGCTCAGTCTCCTTCTCTAGATGACATATCCAATTATTCATATTAGTAAAATTGTATTTACTTAAAACTTGGGCTAGTAAATTTTTAAATCACTGATCCCATGGCTAGTGAATTTTTATAACAATTCTAAAAGTCCAGCATGCTTTTTCAAAAACTACGGTCTACGGTTTTTGCTGGTAATGTATCTGTCAATAGACCTCTTTCTCATTCCACTGCGCATGTGCCCGTTGCGGAGATCTCGCCAAAATAGACCTATCTGCAAATTCGGGGGCAAAAGCAATGGGAGGCCACGACCATTGTTCAATTATTAACTGTTCCAATCGCATATGTCCGGGAAATTCGTTATCCTTCCATCGATATCCAGCCAATGGATATCGGAAACGTTTGTGGGTAATCGTTTCACGTAGAAAACGATTTTAATGTTACTCTAAGTACGAGGGTTTGTTCGGTACATTTTGTAGGAAGGAACCCAGTGAACGCATAAGGGACCAAAACCTTACCGGTTCTGTACAGGACGTTCCTACACAGGGCGGTCTAGTATACTTAGATATGGCGGAAAACATATTAACAGTAAAGAAAATAAATATATATTTTGTATATAAAGAAAATATATGTATATTTCGAATTATACTCAATAAAATATATAACGTGGCGTGTGTAAATATATAAAAAATATATGTAGTCAGGACAGCTATGTACAGAACGTTTCTATACAGGGCGGTCTAGTATTCTCTACTTAGATATGGTAGTAAACAGTAAATAAAATAAATAAATATATATTTTGTATATATATATATATATATATATATATACAGTCAAACCTGTCCTAGCGGCCACCTGTACTCAGCGGTCACCTGCCTTAAGCGGCCACTTTTTTCCTCCCAAACGATTTATAATGTAAATGCACCTGTAATAAGCGGTCACCTGTCTAACGCGGCCAGCGGTCACCTAAATCGGATCCCAAATCGCTAAAATACCTGCATTAAGCGGCCACAGTAAAGTTTTACTCTTATATAAAAGGGATATTTTAACAATAGCGATACGGTGCAGCAAATAACTGATCTTCACACCTTCAGGAATACTAGTACCCATTCAGTCCCGACATCTCCACTGTGTATCAATTAAGGAAGTATGAATCTGACATGCATCTAATTGCCTCTGGGCAGGCTACGCTTGACATTTGTAGATTCACTTACTATAACAATACATTACATGAAGTCGGAATTAAATAATTAAATAGAAAAAGAAAACAAAATTGTGGAGAACGGTTAATTTAATATATTCTATTTGCATTATTTCTGAAGGAGACAACATGTCAAAAGTTGATTTATAGTCAACTATGAAGCACAAATCCGTTAATTAGCAGTACAGACGGTAAAACAAGAAACAACAACAAATGTTTTAAAGACTATATATGTGGCAACCTGTACTCAGCGGCCACCTGTCTAAATCGGCCACGTTTATCTACTCCCTTGTGTGGCCGCTTAAGACAGGTTTGACTGTATATATATGTGTGTGTGTGTGTGTGTACTCTCTCTCTCTCTCTCTCAAATATATATATCGATCGATGCCATAACCTATGGAATCTGTCAACTGTTTTGTTTATACTTTTTACGAGATAGTCGTTTAATCTGGCGTTAACAAAACCCTCGGGTACGAGTCGCAGAGACTTTGTCCAAGTTGTTGCACTGCTTTTTAAAGGGACATTCCCGAGTTTGCTGCAATTTTTAAGATGTTATCGACTAACAGAGACTTTTTAACGATTGTAATTACATATCAAATATATTTTTCTGCATAAAATATCAGTGGCTGCATATTAAACGTGTTTCTGATCGTTCTAATATTTGTACTATGTTAAATTTCATCTTATTTCCTAAAATATTGTTTTTTCTTATGTACGAAGTTATTTGAAGACAAAATCCAGTCTGGGCTTCTTACAAATATTAAGACGATCAGAAACACATTGAATATACAGACACTGGTATTCTAAACAAGAAAATATATTTAATATGTAAATTTAATCGTAGAAATATTTTATTAGTCGGAAACATCTTACAATGCAGCAAACTCAGGAATGTCCCTTTAATTTGAACCATTCCGCTGTAAATTTCAGCGGACCGTTTTCTACGGCCACTATACCATCTAATTCGAAATATGTACATGTTAGTTGCCAAAGTTTAAAAGTCTCCTACGAAGCTACTCAGGTCACCCATAACAACATGTCTGTCACGCCCCCCAATTTGTAAATATACTAGTTTCAGTCCATTTTGTCAAGGGACGTTACTCTTCGTGCGCATGCGCAATAGGAATGCGAAATACCTCTATTAGTGAGCTATTTTTCCTGCACCCCTGAGTTGTTATGTATTGCACTAACTACTGATCAACTACTGACAACAAAACTGATCAGAACATGTATATGACCTAAAGAAAAAAGGTTTTGTATACATTTGTGCAGGTCAGGTCGTAGGTTTTAATGTGCGCACTCAGAAAAAGCTGTTGTAGCACACGCCTGTCGTGGGTGCAGGTATCGACCTCGGCCGGCTCCTCCATCCAGGACAGGAAAAGGGTTGGGGTGGGTAGGAGAGAAGAGTCGCCTGTGCTGACATGTGCAAGGGAACACAAACAGCCTGACAAAAGGGAGCGTGGGTTGATTTTGGTACTACATGTATTGAATTTACACATGTCCCGTACCTAGGATTAAAGCCAAATAGAGAAAATGTTGTGTAATTTCTTGAAGGTAATTTTGACGTATAACTTAGAAATGGTTCATCAAAATTGAAAATGGGGCTAATCGCTTGATTTTACTTTGTTGATCGAAAGGTACTCTTGCTAAAAACTAATATATTTCAACAACACAATAAAAACATCAAACAGTGAACGATTAGATTTTTTAGTGTGACAAAGCATTGTAATTAAACATCGTTATTTTAAAACTATTTTATTCATAAATTAATTAAATCAGTTAATGTTTGAAACAACATAGCTATAAATTATATTGATTTTCAATGGCGATATATCATAATTTTCTCATCATCAAATTAGATTTTTTTTCAGACAAACGATATGTCATTCGTGTGGTTTTAGTGTTTGCACGAACGATTTTCTCCAGTGGTTCAGATACAAATAAAAAGGTTAACCGGCAACGGTAATCAAATGAGAATCTAAGATGGCCGATTTTTGTAGCTTTTCTCCAAATTCTTATCATAAATACTAAATTATTATTATTATTTGGTATACTGGGACTAACTTGAAAGCTGCCATTTATATTTCAGCACACTACCCTATCGGTTCTGTTACAGGGGAGTACTTGTTGGCGCCAAACAATAGTTTGAATGAAACGGAAAGATCTGAAGTTCTGCGAATCATCCATTGATCCAATCGATGCTGCAACTCAGTGTTTCATCATGTTCTAATTTCCACTTTGTTATTTTAAAGTCCCTTATTAAACGTACTATTTTCTTTGCTGTGTATGTCATATTTTAATAAAATTGATTTAGCAAGGGTTGTACTTGTTTTCATTACAATACATGTTTCAGAATTAATGCATATATTTCAACGTAACCACACAGGTGTCAAAATGTAAATAAATATACAGAACTTCACATACGTTTTTTTCGCTTCCTATTTATTGCACGAGTTTATTGTGCGCAAGAATAGTTATCACGAGACCGCGTAGCAGTCGACTGGTATGTTCTTGCTCACAATAAACGTGTACAATAAATAGGAAGCGAAAATAACATATGTGAGGTTCTGTATTTATTACATACCTTTAAAAAATATATATCAACAATGTATCTTAAACCGCTGTTCAATGCTCCTTTCATGAGCTGTTTTAACGTAATGTACCAAAGTGGCAGACGTTATGAATACAGCTCTTAATAAGTTGTGACGTCATTTGTAAATCAAAAGCCGATATGATGTAAAAAAAGGGGATTCCCCAAATAAACGTTCCGGTCCAGATTGCACATGTGCGATACAGAATATTTTATTGCACTGTTTTGATGTCAGAATGTTGTGGAGTGTCAAGTTATATTAGCCATAAGACAGCGTTTACATTTTGTGACGAGCGATTATAGTTTTTGCATGAACGTTCCGTTGTTCGTGTCGATATTGGTTTTGCAAAATTGTTTGTGCCAAATTTTATGCCCTGAAATGTTATTATTAAAATAAATTTATAGGTGGACTTTGTGTGAAACCTGAACTCATTCATACTAAACCTGTAACCTTCATTAAAAAAAATTCTTAGGTTCCATGTTAGGATTATGCTTAATTAATATATTTTAACAAGTCTCTTTTGTTATTTTCCAAGAAAAGTTCTATGCCAATCTGACAAAGATTTTGTAGGTAATTAGACATCGTAGATTGGTTGTATTAAAAAATTTGTGTGTACTGGCCTCTATTATGTAAAATTCTTTATTAAAAAAATTCTTCAGGTGTCTGTTTTGTTAGTTTGTAACAAATGTTATGGGCTCATATAGCTGAAATATTGTAGGTAGTTATGTCCACCAGGGGGATTAAATGTGTACTGGCCAATATCGCGAATTAATAGTAATTTAGCAAATTTGATCCAAAAATATGTAGCCAAAATCAAGTAGTATTAAAAACAGAATCATTTTTTAAAATAGCTATACACACACAAACAACATTAGCTTTTTGGTGAATTATGACATACATTCACCAAATTCAACTACATTTGGCAAACAACTCCTTAAACTCTGATATATTTAATATGTCATTTTAGTCATTAGAAAGAATGTGTTAGTCAAAATCACTGTAAGAAACTTTTCATAAAGTATTCGTTATAAATTACTTGATATAATTTGTCCACCATCTTTATCATTCTGGACGGGATGTAGCCTAGTGGTAAAGCACTCACTTGATGCAAGGTCGGTTTGGGATCGATCCCCGTTGGTTGGCCCATTTCTCATTCCAGCCAGTACACCACGACTGGTATATTAAAGGCTGTGGTATGTGCTATCCTGTCTGTGGGATGTTGCATATAAAAGATCCCTTGCTTCTAATGGTAAAAATGTAGCGGGTTTCCTCTCTAAGACTATATGTCAAAATTACCAAATGTTTGACATCGAAAAGCTGATGTCGTTAAATAAAACAAACTTTATAACTATCGTTTTGGAGTTGTTTTAAGAGCTCGCAAACACATGACACGAATACATAGTTCAGTACAGTTTCACGGCAATAATGTAAAGCTTGAATCATATGAACATAATAAAGATGCCAATGTTTAATACAATCTATTTGTCCTGTACTTAGTACAATCCATTCTGATCTGCAAACTATTTTGCCTTCTAGTTCAGATTTTAAAACTAGAGTAGTAGTAACCAAAATACCACTTTAGGGTCATTCACATATTATGTAACGCTAGAGGGGGCGGGTGGATTCAGATCCAAAGGTGATGTAGTGATACGAGGGGGCGTACCCAACAGTTATGTAACGCACTTGTTTTTAACTATTAAACAGGCCACAGGATTTAAAACTTCATGGGAAACACTTGTACAGTTCCGTGCCTTGTGATCATGGGAACTCATCAAAAACTCATATTATTTTCCTTTAATAGTCGTACTCAATATAATAAGTAGGTGAAAAATAATAATTGATTCCGTGATTTTACTGACACGTTGCGAAAATGATTGTTACTGTGAAATTCTAAAGCCTGTTAAAATCTTTTGTTGGTTTGGGTTGGATTTTTTTCCATAAATTCTCTGTCACAGTGACAATATTTAAAGTACATGTAAACGCATCCACACAATAATGATTATAACTCGGGATGAAATGCTTTCCCAAATCACAGAATATGGGAGAGAGGGGTCTCCAAGAGTTATGTAATATTTTGAAGGTGTATGGTACATGGGTACAGTAGGAATTTGGGTGTTTAATTTTGAAAAAAAATGGTGTTATGTAAAATGTAAATGAACCCTAACCTACTAGTCAGTTATGTTAACTACTCTTATTGCGAGGGCTATTATAATTGATTATCAAAACATCATTATTAAACATGGGCATAAAAACGAAACTCATCCCAACAGATTTCATTGGTGTGTATCAGTGTTACTTAAAACACAACTGGTGTAACAAAGGATCCCATCTGTGGGATGGTGCATATTAATGATCCTTTGTTGTTAATCGAAAAGTGTAGTCCATGGTGTGGTAGCAACAGGTTTCTCCTCTAATCGTCTATTTATTACATGTCCGACACCATGTAATCATAATTAAAATGTGTGTAAATATAACAGTGTGTCCCTCCACTTTCTGGCACCTTCTTACGCCACTGTAGTGTGCATCGTTAAATAAAAACATTTACTCACTTTCTTTCCAATATCAAAAATATTCCTAACAGATTTATAAACAATTAGAGGTAACCAATTTGGTAGCAAGGATTGACCAAATGGCAACCACAAGTACCAATATGTAGCTTGACAAGTTGTAGTACATGTGAATCCACTTAGTAAAATTTCTCCATCCATGTTAAACTAAAAATAAGTAAACAAAGGATTATGTTTACAACCACAATTCAACAACAAAAACCTCAACAATAACAGAGGAAGATGCTGATGACCTGTTGGACATAAACATACAAATAATTTATAATAACAGAAAATTTTGTCAGGAACGTTTTGAACAAAGTAAAACAATGTTCTAAAGATCACTGAAATAGACATAAGACAACCAACCAATCAGAAGTGTGATATGAAAACCCCTTGTCTGGTTTGGGAAAACTTCACAAAACGAAAACAATGTCTGTTCCTACACCTTACAAAACTTAGCTACAACCAGCTGAAAAAACACACAGTTAAACTGTAGTTATTCTACTTTAACCAAAAACAATCAAATCAGTATGACCTAACTACGCGATTGCGAAAACCGTCTACTCCGTCATTGTCTATCAACATTGAAACCAAGACTGCGCCATGTTTTTGTATAAAGAAAGACGTGCAGTTGAAAAGAAGCCTCGATTATTATTAGTCGTAAGAAACTATGGCGAAAAGAGTTAAATATTCATAAAGTAAAAAGATCGGTCTTGACGATCGGTACAAAAACTTACTTTCACATAGGTTACGTCAAAAGTTTCTTCAGAAGACATGTGCGCCTTTTACTGTCCCGCCATGACAAAAGGTTCTACCTCGGTATGGTTGTGAATTTCAGCTGTGCTAATTATTTCAGCAGCGCCACCTAGCAAAGTTCACGAGGTCAGCTTGTCTGCTCGCTCCCAGTTTGACGCGGAAGTGGGCTGGAGCAAGGCCCGTACGATGCATCATCGATATACGTGACTCATTCTTCTTCAACATCTGCCGATTCTGTCGTCAATGAAAATAAACAAAAAAAAATGGCAATCACTAAATATTAGCACAAAACTAAAAGGTGAATCGTCAAGGTTAAACTGGCATTGAAACGCACATTATTTTTGCTATTATGTAAAATTCTGACGAAGTACAAAACCCAAGTTTATTTTTACATACATATAATCTTTATTTTTAAAGTGATTTTATAAAATTTAATACGTTTCGGAATATGATAATGAATTAAACAAGATGCAGTCTTAATAGTGTAAGACGTTAGCATGACTGGCTTATTAGACAATATAGTGAGTTGCCTCGCTCAGTAATGCCCCAACCCTAAATATGACAATGACATTGAAAATATTTCTCATAGCCTACGTTTACCATTATAATAGTGATTGTAATAATTGTGATCAATGATTACATCAATTTAAATGTCATGTTTTGTTTTATTATTCTTTTCAGTCCACCAGTTATTAATATATTTTTAGACAACTTATATTGTCTATTCCTGTTAAAGTGTTATTATTTCCCTATATTTGCGGGAATTCAAATGGTGATATCATCACAAGGAATGGAGCGAGTTGGTGACATCACCAATTGCAGTTTGATATAATGGTGACATCACCATCGGCTTTATCGATCAGCTAGGCATTATCCAGACTATTGCGGATTTGTCAAACCTCATCAGCTTCTTAAATCTTGCATGTGTATGCATGTGTGTGTGTATATATATATGTATATATATATATATATATATATATATATATATATATAGATAGATAGATAGATAGATAGATAGATAGAATTTACCCTGAACATTATAAATGTTTGTTGTTTGTTTGTTTTAATTTTAAAGTTACCTCGCGTACAATAACTGGGAGCCAGTCAAAATTAGTCAGGGCAGTATAATATGAGGTCTTCTTTAGCTTGACTAAGGAGAAAAAAAAAAATTATAACAAGCATTTTTTCGTCTTTTGACCACTCCAGTTACGATATAGGACACCATGCCCCACCTTCCAATCACACCTCCCCCCCCCCCCCCCACCAAAATACCAAAATGTACAAAAATCTTATATTCGCCTTTGTTACCTTTTTTAGTTAGTTCAAAATGGATTAATTTTCCCCCCTTTTAATATTTAATTTCGTACTAAACAATTTGGTTTAAATAATATTTATTTCTGTTTATATTAACAGATGAGATTGGTCAACAGGCATAGGCAATTTAAACAATTTAACACTGACACGTTCTTTATAGAATTCCACAATAATTAGTTGAAAAGTGATTTGATTGTGGTAGTTAAATGGCAGATGGTTCACCCGAGGAGCAATTTTATATTAAAACGAAAAAGTTCAGCAATTTGGGACTACTTCATTGTGCGTGGATTCCATGCTACATTCAACGACATAATAGTTACTCATTTCGTTTTGCACTAAAAAAAACCCTCCTGTTACTCATACTGACAAATGATGCGTCTATTAAATCCAGTGTCTGATTTTTCTTTGAAAGTCACCAGTTTTCTTTTGACAATTGCTAAACTTCTTTCACGAAAATGCACAGGCTATAGACGATCTTGTGCCGTTGAAGATAATTTTTTATTTGGAGGGGAGGTTAAACCAAATATTGTTTATGCTAATGAAAAGCTGTTCGTTGGGTAGTGTGATGGTCCTATGGTTTGCTGAGTATATATATTTCTATTGAATTTTATATATATATATATATATATATATATATAAAGTTTTAATCTTCTGATATATTTTGTAGCATTTTGAATAGCTACACCTTTCTATTATTTTCTTGTTCATGTTTACACAATACTGATTTGAGTTGTTTGAATAAATACATTGTAATATTTGTTTTCTTATTTGACGAGTGCTAACGGCATTTGCGACCCGCTGTGTCTAAAGACTGATTACATACTGTTTGAGTTTTGGTAACCTGCTGACTAATCGTGTATTATAGCGCTAACAAGGCGTTAGTGAGCTTTATATACGTACACAATCGCTGTGAGTTTACCAACTACTTGGGGTGATCTTACTGAGGTCCCGTTGACAAATGAATCGGATATCGTGGTCCTCTTTTGGAAAAACAGTTGTAATTATAAACTTTTCCAGCAGGACAGTTTTAACTAATGGAAACACTGCATCACATGATGACATCAATAATCATTGTGGTTGTTCTCCATGGATTGAAACTTTATTAACACACTGTGTTGGGTGGGGTGGGGGGGGGGGGAGTTCTTTGTTTTCTTCTTCTTTCTTTTTTCGTTGTCTTTCTCACGAGATTATGCATTATAAAAATAACTGATAAGAACTGAAAACGAACCCATGGGTTATCAAATTAATTAGTAGTAGGTTACTGACAAATGCAAACATGATATGAATTCAAAACAAAGAACATTTTATATGGTGGCGTCGTGATTTAAGCCATCGGACATAAGGCTGGTAGGTATAGGGTTCGCAGCCCGGTACCGACTCTCTTAACTACTCAATGGGTAGGTGTAAGACCACTACATCCTCTTCTCTCTCACTAACCATTAACAACTAACCCACTGTCCTGGACAGCCGGCCCAGATAGCTGAGGAGTGTGCCCAGGACAGCGTGCTTGAACCTTAATTGGATATAAGCACGAAAATAAGTCGAAATAAAATGAAATGAAATATATGTATTTTAATGTGTTATCTACAATAAAAAACACAAGTTTAATAAATTTGTCTTTTTGCTATTAAAGAATATTGTTAACAATATATTATAGCAAAATTTAGCAAACAATTTCACAATCAATCGATCCCATACTCTAAATTTACCAAATTAATTTTCGATTTGTTTGTTTGTTTTGATGTTATTTGTTTGTTTGTTTATTGGGGTTTTTTTGTGGGTTTTTTTTTTTTTTTTTGGGGGGGGGGGGATGGTGGGGTTAATTTGTAAATGTGTAGGCCTATAAAGGCCCGATATGTATAGAACTTTAATGTCTAGAAAACAAAGCTTTAACTAACAAGAGTTCAATACTGGAGACTGCTAAAATGTTAAGTTTGGACTTCCGTTTTATTAGTTAGCCTGTAACAAAAGCTTTTTGCAAATAACATGACAGAAGATACACGTGTACTACAAGATCTGTTAGATCAGTGGTGGGTCACCGTATGATGTGTGACGGAGAAGAACGGTCGCCCAACCCGTTCTCTCATTGTAGATTCAAACGAACACATTCATTTAATAATCCACCCATCCACCCATCCACCCATCCATCCATCCACCCACCCATCCATCCATCCACCCATCCATCCATTCATTCATCCCATCATCCATCCGACTTTCCCAGCCATCCCATCCATCCATCCATCCATCCCATCATCCATCCAACTTTCCCAGCCATCCCATCGATCCATCCATCCATCCATCCAGCTATCCCATCCATCCATCCACCCATCCACCCACCCATCCATCCATTCATCCCATCATCCATCCAACTTTCCCATCCATCCCATCCATCCTATCCATCCGTCCATCCATCCATCCATCAACCCACCGACCGACCCACCCACCCACCCACCCATCCATCCATCCATCGACCCACCCACCCAGTCATCCCATCCATCCACCCACCCACCCACCCATCCATCCATTCATCCCATCATCCATCCAACTTTTCCAGCCATCCCATCCATCCGTCCATTCATCCAAGGATCCCTTCAATCCATCCAAGATCCAAAAACTAAATCAATCAACCGGCCAACTACCCAATTTATCAACCAATCAATCCATCAATCAATCAGTCAATCGGTCGGTCGGTCAATTCATTCATTCATTCATTCATTTGTTCGTTCGTTCGTTCGTTCGTTCGTTCGTTCGTTCGTTCGTTCGTTCATTCATTCATTCATTCATTCATTCATCCACTTAAATGTCAACCGCCCATCCACTTTCCACCCAAACCATCCCTCCATCCATGGTCCAAACTAAAACTTTCAGTTATCCCTCCTTCCATCCATCCCTCTATCCCTCTATCCATTCATCCGTTGAAAATTAATACTAATTTATTCATTCATCCATTCATTTAGTCATTCGTCTGAAGTTCATTTTACCATTTCACAATCCGTCCATCCTATTTTGTTCTCTTAATCGTTATAATATGCCCCCTCGTTCCACCTATCCTCACCTTTCACACAAACGACTGGCTGAACAGCAGCCGAAAAGTTTGAGATGGGACGATGCTTTCTAGCTACGACGCCGCCATATTTTAACTGACGACTGAATACCGTATGGTCAGTGAACTTTTGCACCGCAGGGTTGAATGTCCTTTCATCGCGACCTCTTGTTCTGATAAGATAGATGGGAAAATGTGATATGAACGGACAGCCTAAATATGGGATATGTCCACAAATTAATTATAGCCTTCATTATATACATACATACATACATACATACATACATACATACATTTTGGTGCTGGGGTGTCATGTTCATGTTCAAGTTCGTTATTGCTTTAATTTACATCTTATCAGCTTAATACAATGTACAACAAAATAATAAATAAAGGCTTATATAGGATTAGAAACATTCATTCAATTCCTTCATTATATACCATACCATCCAAACTGCAATAACCCCTATTAACAAATTATCTTGTTTGTTACTAAAAGTCGCTGATTTTGAAAAAGAGACATATTCCAGTCATTTTAATGAATTTACATAGGCGTACATAGCTGTCGAAATTGTTTTGATGTTTCAGGCAAATGTATTAATTTTATGATAACGAAAAGTCGTGAAAACCCCCAAGTAGTTTATTCTATCAACCTTGTTAAGTTTTTCATTTGTTTGTGATAAAAATGGACAAATTAATTAATCTTCTTACACACCCACTGGTCAGAACACCATGTGTTATTTTTGATAACACATAGTTGTTTACGCACGTACGTGTGTTAACAATTTCAAGACATACGACTGGCTGCTCCTAGGTGATGGCCAGGTCACCAATGCCATATATCCAATAAAAAAACCAGCACGGTGGAAATCGATTAGACTGACGTATAGTTAACCTGGCAGTCATGTGTACGTGACGCGTAAGTCATCTACAAATGCAACGGTTGTAAATAACTTTCAGTCAAAAATGATGTTAATATTTGTTTAAAACCTGGGTTGTTGTGGGCTTTTTTTTTTTTTTTTTTTTTTTTTTGGGGGGGGGGTGTATATGTAAATAATAGAATAATACATTCGTGTCCGTTAGATACCATTTATCTCACAACTCGTTGTATTAAAACGTATCAAACTCGATTTTGCTGGATAAATACATTTTAAAACAAATCGTTGTGAGATAATGGTATCTAACGGCCACTCATGTATTATTCCCTATATACACTATGGCTCTCGCCATCTCTGAAGATTTGCATTGCCTCCCACCTCCCCTATCGAAAGGCAAATCAATGTATTACTGGCACTCCACCTATATGGCTTCTTCCTAAACATATACAGTTGCAGACACTTGTGTCAACTCGTGAAAATGGACATTAAGTTTGGTTAATCTACAAACCTGTGACACGTTTGAATAAAGTTACAATATAGTAAAACAAGAGTCTGATATTAAAACGGGAAAATACCCTTAAACATAGACTAGAGATCATCTCCATAACCGTTACTTCTCAAACAACAACAAACAAACACTTTATTACTTCATTGGTCGTATTTTATATGACACGATGAAGAAACTATTTGTCAGACATAGACAAAAAATAATAATGTAACACTCGAGGGATATAGTAATTTCCTGCAACACTGTTTTTTAAATTTTAAGAAGTTGTTTTAAAAATGATTCTTACAAATTGAAATAGATTTTTTAATACTGGCAAACTTTTACTATTAAACTTTTAATATATTCTCAAAGATACGTACCTTTTTAAAATATGACAGAATGACCAGAAACACTTCGGATGAACGAAAATAGATAATCTAAACAATAATTTTTTTTTATTTTTTTTTATTAAAAATATCAAAAAGGGATCTAAAAGTAATAAATACACCGCAGTATTTGAAAACAAGATTCTGTGATTCTCCTAAATACATTGCACAATATTTCTATATACTTAGTGAGAGAGAAGTCAAAATAGTGACCTTACACCTTCGCACTGAGCCGTTAAAACTCACTTCGAACTGGAGTTTGTACTGGGATACAACTTTAGCCAGCACCTACCAGTCGTAGAGCCAAACGTGTAACCATTACACAATACATATATCGTACACGAAAGTCATATTTATAAGGTTTTTGAAGTCTGCTGTAAAAATGACAGTCTGAGGCTCCTACAGACGGAAGGAAGGAAGGAAATGTTTTATTTAATGACGCACTCAACACATTTTGTTTACGGTTATATGGCGTCGGACATATGGTTAAGGACCACACAGATATTGAGAGAGGAAACCCGCTGTCGCCACTTCATGGGCTACTCTTTTCGATTAGCAGCTAGGAATATTTTATATTCACCATCCCATAGACAGGATAGCACATACCACGGCCGTTGATGTACCAGTAGTGGTGCACTGGCTGAAGCAAGAAATAGACCACTGACGGGGACCGATCCTAAACCGACCGCGCATCAAGCGAGCGCTTTACCACTGGGCTACGTCTCGGCCCTGTATAGACGGAGTGGGACCTCAATATCATTGTCAATACCAGCTGTCATATAGCCTAGACAAAGAACCTGACGGTGAATCATAGCTGAATACCCCCACAACTCTGTAATAACATCTTTTGGATTCTGTGTTATACTGAGATGCGGTACTGAATATGCTGATGGCAGATTCGTATTCATAATAGATGTTGCGACTTTTGTTCAACAGTTTTTAAAGTTTTTATTGTGTAAGTGAATTACTGCTGAGTCGATTAACACGTCATAGACAATCTTCTCGTTTTGAAGAGGATGGAACGTATGGTACAGCTCTCGCCTCTACGCGGTCGCTGTAGGATCAAACCCCGTTGGTGGGCTTAATTGGTCATTTTTCGTGGAAAGGGATAATTTAAAAAATATCACTTTACAATTTAACTGTTATTTATTCATTCTTTATTGTTAAATGTATTATATGTTATCTTATATTCTTATTATCAAACAATTTATAAATCATTTGTCAGTGTTAAAAATATCAATACAGTAAAATGGCGTTCGAATACATGTAGGAACACGGTACCAGAAATATATGGCTACTACACTGGCACCTGGCCTATCAGCAAACGTTTAAGAATCGGTAAATAGGTCGGTGTCTGACATACTTGGAAATAATGCCGGTAACCGCATTCTGCTACTGTTGGCCCTATCGATTCGTCTATAGCATCGCTGATAAAGAGAAGTCTTCTCGGATTCATAAAATGGAGTTAAGTGAACACGATTTTAAACATCGACAGTAAAACCTCGTCACAAATGAACTTATAAGAACAAACACTAATGATTTGAGAGTAAACACACGCGTCTTGTGAACTCTCCGTGAACCCTGGGTCCTTCTATAGGTCAGTTTGTTGTGTCCACCAGACGACTATCAGGATCAGAAGCCCATGCTATCGATCTGTTCTATAAAGACGATATTTTCCGATGCCAGAGGAGTATCGCCTTCCCTAGCACATAATTAAGGAAACAATGCGCTGCCAGTTTTAATAATAATATGTACAACTGTCACACGACAGGCCTACCGTTTTACAGTCGTGTACTTGTAGTAAAAAAGAAAGGAAATGTTTTATTTAACGACGCACTCAGCACATTTTATTTACGGTTATATGGCGTCAAACATATAGTTACGGACCATACAGATATATAGAGAGGGGAAACCCGTGTCGCCACTTCATGGTCTACTCTTTTCGATTAGCAGCAAAGGATCTTTTATATGCACCATTCCACAGACAGAAGAGTAAATACAATGGCCTTTGTTACACTACTTGAAGTTGTGGAGCACTGGCTGGAACGAGATGTGGTCAAGAAATCAACGAACAATTGTATGGCTTCTCGCCTAAAGGAAGTTGATTATTAAAATGAAAATATTTCATGTGCTGTTGTTATTAGTTCAAATATATACATTATATTGCTTTGTAGTTGGTACGTATGCTAAAACTTGGTTGTATTTTATTACAGTTGTGGACGGATGTTATTAACCCAGTGGTAAAGCGCTCGCCTGATGCGCGGTCGGTCTGGGATCAATCCCCGTCGGTTTGGCGCATTGGATTATTTTTTCGTTCCAGTCAATGCACCACGACTGGTATATCAAAAACGTGTTAAGTACTATTCTGCCTGTAGGATGGTGCATATAAAAGATCCCTTGCTACTATTGACAAATGTTTGATATCCAATAACCGATGATGAATAAATCAATGTGTTCTAGTTGTGTCAATAAAACAAAAACAAACTTTGTTGTTGTTGTTGGTACTTATGCTAAACCCTGGTCGTAATTTAGTACAGTTGATCTGAACATTGTATATATATATATATATATATATATATATATATATATATATATATATATATATTATATATATATATATATATAACAGGGCCGTAACCTGACCAAAATCCATGGGGGGGGGGGGGCACTAAATTTTATAAATAATTTTTAACATACTATAAAGATTAAACATTTCTATGCTATTACTGGAGATATATATAAAAAAAAAAAAGGACAAGATTATCAGGGGGGGCAGCTGCCCCCCCTCCCCCCCCGGAGGGTACGGCCCTGATATATATGTATATATATATATATATATATATATATATATATATATCAGGGCCGTAGCTAGCAGGGGGGCAAGGGGGGCAGACCCCCCCCCCCAAATTTTGTAAAAAACAATATTCGGAAAGCATTATAGAAACTTAAAGAAAAGGAGTTTTAGACTATTAACTACTCAGTTGCTCCCCCCCCCCCCTCCAAACAAAAAATCCTAGCTACGGCCCTGTATATATATATATATATAGGCCTATATATATATATATATATATATATATATGCGCGCAGGGATGGCACGTGCGCATTGAGGGCGCGCAAGCATTCCGTATATTCCATGCATTATACATTTTATCATGTATTATTAATTAATATGGATTGTCGTTTAGGTACGTGCACAGAGAATTGTGCAGCAGGGTCTAGACTGCAGCGAGCGAAGTTTTTAGGGACGGGGCAAATCATGCTCCACTGGAAAATACATTAAAAGAAAAAAACTTTGCCCGAGGCAGGGTTTTTTTACGTTCATCCCCCAACCCCCTCCCATACGCGCCTGTCGTTAGTTATTTCAAAACGAATCTAATGAACAAAAGAGAGTTGGATACGTTTCTAAAAACGAGTTGTAAGATAATTGGTCTAGATGTAACGGAAACGAATAGAGTATACTATTTTCTACAAATCGTCAAAAAAAACAAACAAAAAAACCCAAACACCCAGGTTAAAAAACAATTGCTAAAGCTTATTTACAAAGCATTAAGCCATAAGTACACAGTTCGACTTGCATTACCTAGCAATCAATTAATTTCATTGGTCGGTAAGACTTTGGAGTCCTGGTCATCACCGTGGTACAGCCAATCAAGACATGTTTAAACGGAGTTTCCTCACATGTACCATAACTGTGTGATAACAAAAATCTCAATGTTATGTATAGGGGAACTCAACAACCGATCTCGGTGGTGTGGTGGTACCGGTTCCCACCCATAGCAAGTTTAAGACCATTGCATCGACTTCTCTCTCACACTAACTCACTGCCCAGAACACCGTGCTTGAACCTTAATTGGACATGAGCAACAAAAGACATGACACTGAACTGAATCTAGCATGGGTATGTCAGGACCGTAGGAACGATAGCTGGAGTAGGGCACCTCTAGTGGTTGTGGGAGCACTGTGCATAAGCCACATTTTATCTTTATTTATATAGCGTAGACCCCCCCTCCCCCTCCCCCTCCGGTTCCTACGAGCCTGTATACAAGCAAGTTTTGGATCTCCTACTGCATTATATAAAACTACAATATTAATATTGTATTCTATATTCTATATATTCTAATATTCTATTTCTTAGTTTAATGATTTGTTGAGTGAATTATACATATTTTATGGTGTAAACGGGGGGGGGGGGGGGGGTATTTAGAATGGTGCTGGAATGTCAAAAGTCAGTCTGCTGTTTCCCTTGCACATACCAATGTTAACAAAATAACATTTCATGTTTTCAATTTAACAAATATTTAGCTCCAAGTAAGGTTCAAGAATGCTTTTATAAACACATTCCAACTACCAACATCTGAGCGGTCAGTCTTCAGCAGACGATAATTGATAGCGACAAAGAAGTCGGCGCAGAGTACCGTACACCTCCCTCCCCATTGAGATATTAAAACCCGTTCCAGGTTGGAGCTGGTACTGGATACGACCCTTGAGACCAATAACTGGAACACTGCTCCACAGAGGCCAGTCAGTGTTATAATATATACTGAACTTCATAGGCGTACGAGACATGGGTGCCACGTGAGTGTGTGTGCGTGTGTTTGGGGGTGGGGGTGGGGGTGGATTTGCTCCCTAGTACTGGAGCAAATCCTCAAATTCGGGCAAAAACCATAGATATTCGGGCGATATGTGTCAACTATCAGAGACTATTTTACCATGTATATGTATTTTCATCGTTCTGCCCTCAAAAGTAGTTATAATCCATGTGGAAATGCGTAGTAATTCGTTTGTAACTATATAGGACTGTTTTGCAGTAATGCTAATCATAAATAAATGTTCTTATTCAGCTTCGGACATTTTTGTTTACTTCTGGCAAAAACCAGCCTACCCCCCCCACCCCCCACCCCCACACACACAAATAGGAGCCCGCACGCCCATGCTGAACTCCCAATGAAAACGCACCACCCAATTTTTAGTTGTGAAATGTGTCGGGTTGAGGTAGAACACACAATAACCTTAATCCTTGTGTACAATGTTTGGGTTATTATTATCTACCAGATAACACAACTATGTAACCCATCTGGCCTCAGACCACAATTAATTTCGCTATATGTTTCTATATAGCCTTAGTGGCTATAACATTTTTATTAATATCAGCAGGCCCGTGAAGTTTTGTATGTACCTTTGCCTGCATGGGGGACACATACCCTGAAAAGGACAACCCCTGTTGTCCAGCTCTTTCTCCCAGCATATTGGTTTAAACAGACACACCCTCTAAACCAGGCCGGAGTACACCCATTTTACACAAAAAGCACTACTTTTGCATGGGCCGGAATTACCACAAACAAGTCTTCAATGTCAACAAGTTACACATGTTTACAAACTACATGCTATCCCCTGTCACTTCAGTCAAACAGTTGCCACTTCATAGCTGTCTGCCATGAAATAATCACAGTCAAACAGCAGACTACTTGCGCGGTGAAACTTCCGGATTTTGGACAACCAAATGGGAAGATAACTGTAATCTGAGGCCATCTTGGGTGTTGGATCGAGCAGAAAGCCGACATGACAGATGTTGATCAGTAATCGGAGACAACATGATGTACCCAGATTCATATATTTACCTGTTTGACTGGGTTTTTTTTTTTTTTTTTTTAATATTTGTGCTGGGGTGTCGTTAAACATCCATTCACTCCTTCTAGCTCATACGTAGAATACAACCAGCCTGCTGTTCGAAAGGTCGTAGGATCGACTCTTTTTAGAAGACCTGTAAGGCTTTTCACGTTTTGGGAGACTGGTGTCATTTCTTGTACATGTATATCAGCTCTCTTGTGGGTAAAAGTGCTTCACGCTAAATGAACCGAAAAATAAAAACAGAAAAGAAAAGTGCGCTTCAAAAAAACAACAACCCCAGTCTCTTTAACACAAGAGAGAAGCAAAGACAAACTTTTGCTGTTTTATATTTTAAGTTGTAAACATACTGTCCGTGTATGTGTGTCTTTTGT
This sequence comes from Gigantopelta aegis, assembly GCF_016097555.1. Taxonomy (NCBI): domain Eukaryota; kingdom Metazoa; phylum Mollusca; class Gastropoda; order Neomphalida; family Peltospiridae; genus Gigantopelta; species Gigantopelta aegis. The sequence goes on along the minus strand of NC_054704.1, from coordinate 89,015,726 downwards.
GTGGTGTGTATATGTATGTGTGACCACCTCTCGCTTGCGCTCCTCTCTCTCTCTCTCTCTCGCTCGCGCTCTCTCTCTCTCTCTCTCTCTCTCACTCTCTCTCTCTCTCTCTCTCTCTCTCTCTGTGTGTGTGTCTGTGTGGTTAGGTATGTGTACACTCTACCATTAAGGTACATCCAGTCTCTAACTTTTTCAAAATAATACAAGAAACCGTTTTAATAAAACAATACTTTTTAATTAATCATTTACAAATGTAATCACAAACGATATATACACAGCATAAAACGTAGTTGCAAACACAACTGAAACAATCTCAGAATCACTCTCTTTAGTAACTTGTAGACTTCTATTTGCAGTATTAATAATTATGTTATATCAATGTCCCCTCCCAGACGCATGTGCATGCTGAGGTTTTTTTTTTTGGGGGGGGGGGGGGAGAGGATCAAAACTCCCTTGCTCAAACAAATTAATTTTTTGCAATATCTTTTCCAGGGGAGCATGACTTGACCCCCCTACAAACCTCACTCACCAGTCTAGACACCTCTCACCCCCACTCCCTGATAAAATCCCTGCACACACGCCTGTCTCCAGTCCAAAGTAGATTCTTATGAGCTTAAATTGTAGTCTTACCTCTGTTATCATACATCGTTTCCTAATAGAAGTTACAAACAACTAATGTTTTTATCTATTTTTGTTTTCACTATTAATCAAAATAATCATAAAACTGCTTTGATAGCACAAAAAAGTCTCCCTTTTGCTGTGTAACACACTGTTAAAGAAATCATAAAAAAAACCCTGTCATGGCGCGTTAATGCATTTTTATTTGACCAAGATTAACAACTGCATAGAAATGATACAGAAGAATGTTCATTATTCATTCATTTATATTTATTTTCGTGCTAATATACAATTAAAGTTCAAGCACGCTGTCCTGTGCACACACCATAGCTATCTGAGCTGTCTGTCCAGAACAGTGAGTTAGTGTTTAGTTTTGGGTAAGAGAGAAGCCGGTGTAGTGGCCATACACCTACCCACTGAGTTGTTAAACCTGCTATGGGTGGGATGCAAACCCAGTACCTACAAGCCTTACCTTCCGCATGTCACAGAAACAAAAATATTGTGGATCATCTATTCTAAATGATTAAATAATACCCATATTCTTGAAATAGTAACCTTAACACAGACACGTGCATACACTCTCAAACAGACAAACATTTTAAGGTTAACATAATAAAAAAAAAAAAATAAAAAAAAAAAATAATAATCATCAAAAGACCCCAAAACAAAACCCTAACATATTAATGTGTATAATAAGTCTATAAAGCCTGAGCTAATGGTGAACAGCTAAAACTAAGCTCATTTGCTATCACCATATATATAAACCACAACTCTTGCACAACAATAAAATCAAACCATTGCTATCAAAAGATGTTAGCAACTTGAAGGACAGTTAATTCGCCTTAAAATATGTATGGGGTGATGCCAGCAACTGGTGGAGGGGACTCAGTTATATATTAATTTGCCCTTAAACTGGGTTATACATACGGTAATTTTAAATTGGACGGTCAGTCTCCCTCCCACCCTGCCACCCCACTACCAATTACTATATTCAACTGGCTGTGGGGCGGAGAGGGGTAACATATTCTGGCCAAATCAGCTTCAGTTTGGGTGGGGGAGGGCAGTGCCCCTCTGACCCCTCATTTTTGACACCTATGAAATTATCCTTTAAATGTGAAGTTCACTGTTAAGTAAATTGGGTACGAAGAGTGTCACTAAAATAGTACATGAATGAATGTAAAGTGAAACCCCTCTAACCAGACAACCATGGAATCAAGTAAAAAGTCTGGTTTTAAGGGCATCTAGTTAGACCTAAGTTATGTTCTGTACTGATATTTAAAAAGGTTTTGAGGGCATCTAGTTAGACCTAAGTTATGTTCTGTACTGATATTTAAAAAGTTTTAAGGGAATTCCAGTTTACTGAGGGTTCGGTTTTGAGAAGTTTCACTGTGTTACTAGTATATGACATGTCAACAGTACTTTAAATGTTAACAGCAAGAATATCATTTTAAAAGGTGGATAAAACTCAAATTACAAAAAAGTGGACTCGTTTTGTTTTGAAAATCTGTTATCTTTTAAGTGGGTTTTATATTTATACTTTGCAGAGTTCTTTACATTGTGTTTTTAATTTTATATTAATGCCAATCATCAATTCATTAAAATATTTACAACAGTTTGACACCCAACAGCTGATACATTTTTGTGCTGGGATGTCGTTAAACATTTATTTGTTCATGTGTACCATTTAACGTGTCCTAAACAAACATCAGTGGTTTTGATTGGCCAAATGAAAGATCAGATGGACACCTGATAACATTGATGTTTGTTAGATCTACAGTAAGATTTAACTTTGTGGAAGTAGAAAGAAAGAAAGAAATGTTTTATTTAACAACGCAATCAACACATTTTATTTACGGTTATATGACGTCAGACATATGGTTAAGGACCACACAGATATTGAGAGAGGAAACCCGCCGTCGCCACTTCATGGGCTACTCTTCGATTAGCAGCAAGGGATCTTATATATGCACCATCCCACGGCCTTCGATATACCTGTCATGGTGTACTGGCTGAATGAGAAATAATCCAATGGGCCCACCGACGGGAATCGAACCCAGACTGACTGCACATTGAGCGAGCGCTATACCACTGGGCTACGTCCCGCCCCTTTGTGGAAGTACTAGTAGTTAGATGAAGACTTGCATGGGTGAGATAAAGACTAGGAGACACACAACTAAAATAGTTATATTTAGTACATGATTCTAGTGGTGTGTTGTATTACCGCTGTACTAATACACTGTGACTCAAAAGTTAAACTTTGTTTTAGTTAACAACACCACTAGAGCACATTGATTTATTAATCATTTACTCTTGGGATGTCAAACACTCGATACTTCAGACATGCAGTCTCAGAGGAAACCAGCTATATTTCTCCATGATCAGCAACAAATCTTTTATATGCATTTTCCCACAGACAAGACAGCACATACCACAATCTTTACATCCCAATCGTGGGGCAACTTAAAAGATAAACAATATATCTCTAATTTTTCTACACGTCTATTGTAAGAGACACTGATCTTTTGGCTTCTACTGGTTGTCCATGGATATGAAGGAAGAAAGGAATGTTTTATTTAAGGACACACTCAACACATTTTAATTAGTTATACGACTTCACACATATGCTTAAGGACAACACAGATAATGAAAGGAAACCCGCTTCCACCTCACAATGAGCTACTCTTTTCGATAACAGCAAAGGATCTTTGTTGTATGCAGCATCCCACACATACATACCATGGCTTTTGTTATACCAGTTGTGGAGCACTGGCTGAAATGAGAAATAACCTAATAGGTCGACTAACAGAGATCAATCCTAGACCAACTACACAATTAGTATATGAATGTCACCCACTTATTTGAATGTCTGAATAGTTAAACTGACCTTGTATTATTTATTTTCTTTATTTTGTTAAGCCTTCCTCAAAGTACTGTTGACACTGTTGTAGTTATATTATTAGTATTATTACACATATCATGATAATGAGTAGGGGTTGTCTGGCAATTACGCAATGTAAAATGTGGCCATTTTTGCACCCCATTCTACCATGTAGCATGCTGTAACATTCAGACTACTCCCTCTATAAAATTACACTTGTCATCCCTGCCATATGACTGTTACAGTGACATAACTTGACCAACATTATTCTGTTTTCTTCTTCAATTTTTTATGTTTGGTTTTAATATAATACTGATAACAAAAGGCTTTGATAATTGATTATAAAACTGGCCACTACTCCATGTATTTAAACTGTGAATAAAAAAGACTTGGAGAATACTCAACAAGCTACAAGGCAATTCAGTTTATTGTGAGTGCAAGATAAACAGTATTGCCGAGTAGCGAGTTAGGTATTCTATTTATAACCCATTATAAAATCTTTATCATTTTATGGATAATTTTCAAATGAAACTGTTATTAAAAACAAGTTTGCAAGTTGAGAACAAGAAACAGTGTTGCATCATAGCTGTGACATAAGTTAGTTGTTGACATGACTGTCACCATGGACACTATTCTTACATTTAACTAACCACTGCAACCACTAAAATGATCAGCTAACAGCTGGCAAGTCAAAGCCTACAGTCAAGCACCGATTATGATGTCAAAACGTGTCTAGGGGAAAAAATGGAATTTTTCTTTCCCTAGGGAAAAATAATTTTTCATTCCCCACTTCTCTCTGTCCATATAGGTAATAATACCCACATTGTAATACAAAATTCTGAAAATACCCATCCATACATTATACAATGTATCTGCTTTAACAGCAGTAAATAATTCTGTGACAGCTATCATTAATCATATATTTTTATTTCACTATAATCTGATTTAAAAACATAACAATAAAAATCATATATTTATACATTATCTAAAAATAAAATGAATTTATGGTATGGAAAGCACACATGAAGTAAATTTCAAGGCACCATGTCAAGCTATATTATTAAATATCTTCTTCAGTAAATAAATATCTTCTTCGTGTTGCTCACGCCAAGATTATTTTTCTGAATTTGGCTGACTTTGTGATAGAGTAAGAGCACCAGTGAAACACGTAGCGCAGGCATTCTGAAACAACATCAGCTGTCTCTGCAACACTTGCACCTAGTGTAAAACAAAACATACCAGTAAATTACAACAGGTAAACATACCATCAAATCAAACACAATTACTTTCTCTAAGGAAAGACAAACATTTCTCCCCTAATCAATTAACACCTCTCCCCTCCACTACCTCCTAAACACTTTCATATATATTGACTTGTATATAGTAAGGGTCGAATTTACGAAGCCTGGTTTTTTTTAATGCAGATGTTTAAGTATTGTAAATGTATGTACTTTACACACCTTTAAGACATAAACAGGCTTTGTAAATTCAGTCCTAAGTCACCTGAGAAGAAGACATTACAAATGGCCTAATATGTGTATTATTTTTTAATATTTTAATTCTGGCATATATTGTTTTACATTTCAGAATATTTTCCTTTTTCATAGATTTTTAAAAGTGGCAGCAACAGAAGATGAACTGTGTGGTTTAATTATGGTAATGAGAGGGGCTGAGTTTCTGAGATCACGGAAAAATTGACGGAATCATGGAATTCAGTAGCTGAATTAGAATTCCTAATTTTTACAGATTTTTATGTTTTAATATTATTTCTTTTTAACAAACACAATTGTAAAGATTTGTTTTATTTTTATATGTATTTACTATTATTTAACAAAAGACTTGCAACATTTTCTAATTTCAATGCAGGTGGTGCATACAGAGGATAATAAATGAATTGCCAATTATCAAATTTATACCCCAAGTGAAATAATTTTTAATTGTCAGGAGCTATAACTACATTTTATTCATGATCACAAATAATTTACAAAAGCCAAAGTCCTATTTATTCTGTTTAAAAAATCTGTAATGAGATGTATTAAAATAGCATTTGTTTTTCTTACAAATTTACCAATAAAGACTAATTAAACAATGTGACATCATATTTAGTATCAGTAAAGTCATCGGTTTGTAAGAGCCAAATTGTCCAATAATACTGTACATTACACAAATGCATAATAATTTCTCAGTGAGAAATTATGATTTTTATTTCCTGGGTTATGAGTGCCCACTGGGGTAATAATGCAGAATCTGTAAAGAACTGACATCATTCTTGTACATTACGATTCCTTCCTGTAGATATGGCACATAATAATCATATGAATGTGTGACAGTTATGAACATACAGTGAAATAATTCTAACAACAAATATATTGGGTTTTGCAAGGAATATTGTATCAATTTGTAAATTAGTTTGTCTGGTTAAAATGAATACGCTGGCACTAACCCCTCTCCACAAAAGTATGGTTTGAATCTTTGATACTAACTTACTAACTATTCTATACTGAATAATTCACTCATAAATAATAACTCACGTTATTTCAGGGATTTTGAACAGATCACATCAACACACCTTATTTTCTTTTAACTATACTATAGGAACAATACCTGGAGTAGGGTAGGGCACAATCTCTAGCAGGGAAGGTGGGGTACAATCTCTAGCAGGGAAGGTGGGGCACAATCTTTAGTGGGGGAGGTGGGGCACAATCTCTAGTGGGGGAGGTGGGGCACAATCTCTAGTGAGGAGGTGGGGCACAATCTCTAGTGGGGGAGGTGGGGCACAATCTCTAGTGGGGGAGGTGGGGCACAATCTCTAGTGAGGAGGTGGGGCACAATCTCTAGTGGGGGAAGGTGGGGCACAATCTCTAGTGGGGAGGTGGGGCACAATCTCTAGCAGGGAAGGTGGGGCACAATCTCTAGCGGGGGAGGTGGGGCACAATCTCTAGTGGGGGAGGTGGGGCACAATCTCTAGTGAGGAGGTGGGGCACAATCTCTAGTGGGGAAGGTGGGGCACAATCTCTAGTGGGGGAGGTGGGGCACAATCTCTAGTGGGGGAGGTGGGGCACAATCTCTAGTGAGGAGGTGGGGCACAATCTCTAGTGGGGAAGGTGGGGCACAATCTCTAGCAGGGAAGGTGGGGCACAATCTCTAGCGGGGGAGGTGAGGCACAATCTCTAGCAGGGAAGGTGGGGCACAATCTCTAGTGGGGGAGGTGGGGCACAATCTCTAGTGGGGGAGGTGGGGCACAATCTCTAGTGAGGAGGTGGGGCACAATCTCTAGTGGGGGAGGTGGGGCACAATCTCTAGTGGGGGAGGTGGGGCACAATCTCTAGTGAGGAGGTGGGGCACAATCTCTAGTGGGGGAAGGTGGGGCACAATCTCTAGTGGGGGAGGTGGGGCACAATCTCTAGCAGGGAAGGTGGGGCACAATCTCTAGTGGGGGAGGTGGGGCACAATCTCTAGTGGGGGAGGTGGGGCACAATCTCTAGTTGGGGGGAGGTGGGGCACAATCTCTAGTGAGGAGGTGGGGCACAATCTCTAGTGAGGAGGTGGGGCACAATCTCTAGTGAGGAGGTGGGGCACAATCTCTAGTGGGGGAGGTGGGGCACAATCTCTAGTGAGGAGGTGGGGCACAATCTCTAGTGGGGGAGGTGGGGCACAATCTCTAGTGAGGAGGTGGGGCACAATCTCTAGTGAGGAGGTGGGGCACAATCTCTAGCGGGGGAGGTGGGGCACAATCTCTAGTGGGGGAGGTGGGGCACAATCTCTAGTGAGGAGGTGGGGCACAATCTCTAGTGGGGAAGGTGGGGCACAATCTCTAGTGGGGGAGGTGGGGCACAATCTCTAGTGGGGGAGGTGGGGCACAATCTCTAGTGGGGAAGGTGGGGCACAATCTCTAGCAGGGAAGGTGGGGCACAATCTCTAGCGGGGGAGGTGAGGCACAATCTCTAGCAGGGAAGGTGGGGCACAATCTCTAGTGGGGGAGGTGGGGCACAATCTCTAGTGGGGGAGGTGGGGCACAATCTCTAGCAGGGAAGGTGGGGCACAATCTCTAGTGGGGGAGGTGGGGCACAATCTCTAGTGGGGGAGGTGGGGCACAATCTCTAGTTGGGGGGAGGTGGGGCACAATCTCTAGTGAGGAGGTGGGGCACAATCTCTAGTGAGGAGGTGGGGCACAATCTCTAGTGAGGAGGTGGGGCACAATCTCTAGTGGGGGAGGTGGGGCACAATCTCTAGTGAGGAGGTGGGGCACAATCTCTAGTGGGGGAGGTGGGGCACAATCTCTAGTGAGGAGGTGGGGCACAATCTCTAGTGAGGAGGTGGGGCACAATCTCTAGTGGGGGAGGTGGGGCACAATCTCTAGTGAGGAGGTGGGGCACAATCTCTAGCAGGGAAGGTGGGGTACAATCTCTAGCAGGGAAGGTGGGGTACAATCTCTAGTGGGGGAGGTGGGGCACAATCTCTAGTGGGGGAGGTGGGGCACAATCTCTAGTGAGGAGGTGGGGCACAAACTCTAGTGGGGGAGGTGGGGCACAATCTCTAGTGGGGGAGGTGGGGCACAATCTCTAGTGAGGAGGTGGGACACAATCTCTAGTGGGGGAGGTGGGACACAATCTTTAGTGAGGAGGTGGGACACAAGCCAGATTTTATATTTATTCACATGGTGTAAGACAGAAAAAACCTTACGTTGGGAGCACAACACCACCACCACCACCACCCCAGTTCTTATGGACTTGTAATGAATAATAATAATAAAAGGTTTGTTTTGTTTAACAACACCACTAGAGCACATTGATTAATTAATCATAGGCTATTTGAAGTAAACATTTGGTAATTTTGATTCGTAGTCATCAGAGGAAACCTGCTACATTTTTTCATTAGTAGCAAGGACCAGCCTTGGTGGTGTCATGGTTAAGCCATTGGACATAAGCCTGGTAGGTACAAGGTTCGCAGCCCGGTACTGGCTCCCACCAAGAGCAAATTTTATCGACTCAGTGGGTAGGTGTAAGATCACTACACTTTCTTCTCTCTCACTAACAACTAACCCACTGTCCTGGACACACAGCCCAGATAGCGGTGGTGTGTGCCCAGGACAGCATGCTTGAACCTTAATTGGATATAAGCACGAAAATAAGTAGCAAGGGATTTTATATGTGCACTTTCCCACAGATGGGAAAGCACATACCACGGCCTTTGACTAGCTGTGGTGCACTGGTTGGATTGTAATGAATAATTCCCTCATATATTATAACTCTCATTATTACATGGTCCTGGGGCCGTAGCCCAGTGGTAAAGCGTTCGCTTGATGCATGGTCGGTCTGGGATCGACCCCCATCAGTGGGCTTATTGGACTATTTCTTGCTCCAGCCAGTGCACCACGACTGGTATATCAAAGGCTGTGGTATGTACTACCCTGTCTGTGGGATGGTGCATACAAAAAGATCCCTTGCTGCTAATCGAAAAGAGTAACCCATGAAGTGGCGACAGCGGGTTTCCTCTCTCAATATCTGTGTGGTCCTTAACCATATGTCCGACGTCATATAAACGTAAATAAAATGTGTTGAGTGCATTGTTAAATAAAATATTTCTTTCTTTCTTTGGTCCTAAACTAGTTAACACATTAACACACCTTATTTTCTTCTAACAGTTTCATCTTAACAGCCACGTCTGCTTTGAGTCTTTCGTATTTGAGTTTATACTCTTCATGCTCTCTCTTGGCCGCTTCAATTCGCTGAAGACTATCGGAATCTGCTGGGCTGCTTAGGATTATACTGTTTATGTCACTGCGAGGGTGAGCGTCAAACTGGATCCTAAATATACGGAGAATACAAATCAAACAATCCCATCCACAATAATACATTATTTAAAAAAATATATAAAAAAAATAAAGGAAATAAATATTTGAAACAGAACCCTTCCACATATTTTAAACTAAGTCTATTTGATATACAACATATGGTTATTACAGTACTTGGTCGAGAGATGAAAACTTACTGCCACCATATAAGCTATTCCCGCCAAAAGACACAGCAATCTTTTATAATACCAAATAGCTCTCATACTTTGATATACATTATTAAAGTAGGGGGCAATCTATAAAGTATATACAACCAGAGTGGCTGAAGGGTGTGTGGGGGAATTCAGTAATAATGTAAGAAGAGTGTACAAGGAGAGGTAGGTTCATTAAAAAAGTACAAAATTGTAAGCGCCTAATTGTATACATTGCACTTTTCATCTTGGAAGACAGATGTACATCCATGCACGTGGGAGGTGGTGTAATGTTTAAGTGTACAATGGTAGTACATGGGGGTTAAAAAATCCCAGATTTTGTGTGGATGTACGTTATGGATGGTCTCTAGTGTAGAATATTTTCAGCTCATACAGCATTTTAGCCATTACCTTACACACTACTTACCGTAAACTCTGGCTTCAATTATCAATTTTGACAAATGCATCATGTTTCAGGGCCGTGCATATAAAGCTTTTGAGTTTAGACTCAAATCTCTATTGATGTTACATGCATGCATTTTGTATGGTGTTGCCATGGTGTCAGAGTCTTAATCTCTATTGATGTTACATGCATGCATTTTGTATGGTGTTGCCATGGTGTCAGTGTCTTAATCTCTATTGATGTTACACGCATGCATTTTGTATGGTGTTGCCATGGTGTCAGAGTCTTAATCTCTATTGATGTTACACGCATGCATTTTGTATGGTGTTGCCATGGTGTCAGAGTCTTAATCTCTATTGATCTCCAAAAGCTTTATAAGCACGGGGCCTAATCATCATGATGTTTGTAGCAGCTTCAAATTAATATTTTATGAAACCAAAAGGTACATCATCGATTTTGAAGAAAGGACAAAGTTATTAAAATAATTATTGCAAATATTATGTACTTGAGACATGGCTGTTCCGAGAAGAGCTAATAAGAAAAGTAATAAAACCTGGCTGTTTCATACTGTTTACATGTCATCAGTGTGTCTTCCATAGTCTTGTTGCACAGAGTGTCCAGAGACGAGATGAACAAGTTGAGAGCACCTGTCAACATTAAAACATTATGATTAAAACGCACTAATAGTCTATGGCATGCAACATCTTAGTAACACTGTCATATACAGTGAAACCTATCTAAACCAAACCCTGAACATAGTGGAATCCTGTCAAAATCGGTCAATTTTCATGGTCCCAAATGTAAAACATTTATTAAATATTAAATTTTTTATTTTGTTTAACGACACTACTAGAGCTTATTAAATATTAGGTCACTGGCATGATCCAGTTTAGACAGGTTTTACTGTATATCTAAAATGCATATTATTGTTAGGGAAAACAATAAAAATTAAAATACCAACCTAAGAAAGTGTCCCCATTATTGGCTACCAATATCTGCGTTTTACTGTTGTGTGTGAGTTCCTCCTCTAACTCAGGTGTGTCTTGCACAAGACCCATCAACGTCTCTCCTAGCAGGCGCTGGGTCTGAATGACGCAGTAAAAGTGGTTTTTCAGAGCTCTAGCTACATTCAGTAACTGAAGGTACCGACTCTGCTTCTCTCTCAGTGTCTCTATACTGGCTTTTATTTCAGGATCAATGGTTCTCGGCGAGTTGTGCATCTGCTCTGCTATCATCTGCTTTGTGCACTTGAATGTGTTGATGCCCCAATGTTTAATTGACCTCATTTTCGAAGTCGCCTGAGTGAGAGATTTTGAAAGAGATGCTCTGTTATCAGGACCCTGCTTTTTTAACCATATCACATTGCTGGTAGCTGTAAAAGAAAAAAGAAAAAAGAAATTTTATCACTAAACTGACTGGTGGTTTTCAAGACACAAAAGTCATAACCCTGATAATTTTAAAAAGAAAGAAGTCCTAACCCTATCCCTAATTCAAAAAAAAAGAAAGAAATGTTTTATTTAAGGACACACTCAACACATTTTATTTAAGGTTATATGGCGTCAGACATATGGTTAAGGACCACACAGATATTGAGAGGGGAAACCCACTGTTGCCACTTCATGGCTACTCTTTTCGATTAGCAGCAAGGGATCTTTTATATGCACCATCCCACAGACAGAATAGTACATACCACAGCCTTTGATATACCAGTCGTGGTGCACTGGCTGGAACGAGAAATAGCCCAATGGGCCCACCAACAGGCATCGATCCCAGACCAACTGCGCATCGAGCGAGAGCGCTCCCCCAATTCAAGTGGGTATTCAAACAGACGGATATTATCAGCTCATCACGCTATGTTAACTTATTCCATCTAGGAGACAGATGGCACCTACTTCTATTTTTTATTTAGATAGTATGAATTGTTTTAATCACCAGATAACAAAATGGTCACATATGCTACCTAATACAGATATTTCGCATTCAAATTGTGCATGCGTACAAAGAGTAATGCTGAATTAGACTGTATCCAGGCTACTTACAACTTGGGAGGCATTATTGACAGTTGTCATGAGTAGCTTCGTAGGAGATGTGAATTTCTGGCAACTAACACATATTTCGTATCAGATGGTATAATGGCTGTGAAAAACGGTCTACTAATGGTCACAATGTAGAGGGCTGAAGCTATTATCATGATAAATGTATTGTCGATTATTTCACCTGATCCATTCTTGGCTGTTGCACCTTCTGTGGTGGGAATCTCACTGGGTGGATCAAGTTGAATAGTGCACATTTTATCACTGAAGTTGGTGGTAGAGATGGTCGGTGCTCCGACTTGGCTGGTGGAAGTGTCCTCAGTGGGAGAAGCAATATTGGGTGTGCCAGTCATGCCAAACGAAGTGTTGTCACCAATGTCAGGAGTATCGGCCATCATCTTTCCTGGATTCTGCTCATCCGCGCTCCCTTCATCCGATTTGTCGCTATCGGTGTTCATTATTCTCTCTTACAAATGAACCGGAAACCTAGAAATGTACAAGAAAGTTAAAGTTTGTTTTGTTTAACGACACCACTAGAGCACATTGATTTTTTTATCTTATCATCGGCTATTGGACGTCAAACATATGGTCATTCTGACAGTTTTTTAGAGGAAACCTGCTGTCGCCGCATAGGCTACTTTTTTACGACAGGCAGCAAGGGATCTTTTATTTGCGCTTCCCACAGGCAGGATAGCACAAACCATGGCCTTTGTTGAACCAGTTATGGATCACTGGTCGGTGCAAGTGGTTTACACCTACCCATTGAGCCTTGCGGAGCACTCACTCAGGGTCTGGAGTTGGTATCTGGATTAAAAATCCCATGCCTCAACTGGGATCCGAACCCAGTACCTACCAGCTTGTAAACCGATGGCCTAACCACGATGCCGGTCAACTAGAGGATATCTATTTATTAATCATTGGAAATTGGATGTCAAACATTTAGTAATTTTGAGTCTTAGAGAGGAAATAAAGTTTGTTTTGTTTAACGACACCACTAGAGAATATTTATTTATTAATCATTGGCTATTGGATGTCAAACGTTTGGTAATTCTGGTAGTGTTAGAGGTAACCTGCTACAATTTTCCATTAGTAAAAAGGGATCTCTTATATGCATCATCCCACAGACAGGATAGCACATACCATGGCCTTTGATATACCAGTCATAGTGCACTAGCTGAAACGAGAAATATCCCAATGTGTCATCAATGGGCAGTGGCATAGGAAGGTGCCAAAAAGTGGGGGGGGGGGGGGGGGGGCACCACACTTTTATATTTACACTATTATAAAGCAAAATATCTACATGCCCCTCTTGCCCCCAACACTTCCTACACCAATGATCGGGGATCGATCCTAGACCTAGATCGTACCACTGGGCTACGTCCCTGTTACGGGATCGATCATAGTCTGACCAATGATAAGGCAAATTTTTTACTACTGGGTTACATCCCCGGTACAAGAGTCATTAACAAAGTTGTGCCTAGAAAATGTATATGTTGTGGAAAGGACATGTTGATGTTTTGTTGGCAAGTGTCATGAAATTCCTGACTTTTATATAGTATCCTAACTCGTGGTTAGCAACAAAATCCTCAGCAACAGACGGACAGTACTGGTCGGATCTTAAAGAACCTAACTCTAATAATGTTCAAGCTACAGATTTTTCTAAAATTTGTATATGCCCAAATAAAATCACAACCAAATAATTTCATTTACTAGCTAAAAAAACCCAAACAACTCCACAATCCCCCAAAACCCCTCCCAAAAAAACAACAACAACAACACACAACAACAAACAAAAAACAACAACCCCAAACACCAACACATTTATTGATAAATCTTTTAAGAGTGACTGACATATTAAGCAACTGATGTCACATGTTTCTGGCCCATAAATTATTTGATGGTGAAAAACAGACTGCTGTTTTGATACATATACATGTATATTTTTCTCCTTGAAATTCTTGAAGAAGCCATCAACTGTTTATGTCATATGGCAGCACATAACATTTTTGATATTCACTAAGCTACATTAAAAAATATATAATAATAATGAATAATTTGGGATATTTATGAACTTTAATACAGCACCTTTAACTAGGGGTGGGCGACATTAGTAGTTTACTTGTTTACTGCAACATACAAAATTTCTGAAAAGAAATACCACTGTATACTATTTCTCAGATATATTGTTAGTGCTTTACTAAATGACGGGAAACATTTTTCAATACAGACATTTTGGTATTTTGGAATTTGCTCGGTATGGTAAATCAGTATCGACATGAACGGTATACCGCCCAGCTCTACATTTCGGTGCATAATTTCTTCTTCTTTTTTACCCCCCCCCCCCCCCCCCCCCCCCCCCAATAAATTAGCCATTTCTTTTGATATGCATTATATCTAAATGATCAAAATAGAATGGTATTCGCAAAACGTTCAGGGCAATATGAAAAAAATACTAAGGTCTACCAGTATACAAGATTTTTTTAACATTTTCAAAATAAAAAATGCAGATCCTGACAATAGTAAAAAATCTAATTATAGGCCTACTATAGATTTTACTAAAAGTTATTTATTTCTGAGCAGATTACTTTTCTAAATTTCACACAAAAATAGTATGAGTATCGTCCGTTGCCCTGTTTCGGTGGTTGTGTTGTTTGTGTGCAACAATACATACATTTGAATATTTGTTATGAATTTGACTTTTGCATGGGAAAAGTAAACAAACGTCTGTCATAGTCACAGAAATGTTCATAAAAATAAAGTTAAAATGAGCAAAGAAAGCAAGATTGAACTTTACCCACTCGTAAACACGGCATATTTCTCAATACCTTTTTTCTATGATTTTCAAAGACTGTAATTTCAGAGAAAATTTAATTTTAAAAACTATTTTTGTTTGTTCTCAGCTGTAGGCCTACTGGTATTTGGTTATTAAGTCACACAATTGTTACGGTGTCTGCTGGTAAAATTGTCTTTACAGATACTTGCCAAAAATATATGGTCCTTATATGTTTTAACATAAATATATTTCTGGATATTTGTTTATATATTTATTAAAACTCAGAATCCAGCTTATATTTTTTAACCAAAGAATTTTACCGTTATAACCATTCATTTGCTCAACTAATAACACGATTGCAAGACATCATAATGGTTATAGATTCGTTTTCCTAAAATGTTTGTCTGTTAACATTGGTTCTCGAGGGCTCCATTTTGTAATTTACAATAAAATATTTTTAATAAATTATTATAAGTTTGTGTTGGAAAGTTTTTGCTGTAAGCTATACCACTAAATGGATCACCCACCGAAACAGGTTGCATAGTTAACAATATTTACTGCTAATGCATGCCACAGTTTTTGATGCACATGCAATAATCTTAGCTACTTAGCAGCCAGTTTAGTGCTCATGTGAAGTGTAGAAATACTAATAAATAGGTAGGTATTTGAATAGCAACTGTTTGTTTATAAATATTGACATACTTTAAAACCGAATGCTTATGCTCAGCGAAACTGGTCCACCCATGATATATTTTTGTTATTTCCAAAACATGTTACCTTTATCTTTTTTTCTTTTTTTTTATGTGCACCTAGTGCACGGAGCACGTTAAGTCAATACTTTTCTTAACCACACTTACTACGTCCCTCCAGACTACGTCAAACCAAACTGAAATTATTTTTTGAAAAAGAAAAAAAAAAGTGTTGTAGGAGGATGGGACTAAGTATAAATGAACATTTAAACAAACATTCGCATATTCCACAATATGTTGCAGTAAGTATCACAATGCACATGTACATGTATATCGCAATATGAAAATTACTGGCGATGCCAAATCTAGTTCATGACTAATATATAGTCCATACCACTGGGATTGCATTTTTTTCATACTATGTAATTTACTACAAGTTATTTATTTCCGAGCCAATTGATTTGTAAATTGCATACACAAATTGTATTTCTTTGTTATTTCCAAAACACTTCAACTTTTCTCCTAACGTCAAACCAAACTGAAATTAGTTACAAAAAACATTTTAATGGAATGATGGGACGAACTATAGTCAATGGCGAAACCCACTAATTACACCCAACCTAGTTCATCAAGATAAACGTCTCCGGCACGGTGTTTATTATTGTGATGTTTATTGCTGTGCCGTAAGGTCCAATAAATGTCAAAATGTTAAAAAACGGACCGTAGATGTTTACCTTGGTGAACTACGCCCAACACTACTTGACTAGAATAATCATAAATAAAAGTCATGTGAATATTTAATGCAGTACTTTCATTTCAAACGTCAACTTATGTTTGAATAAAAATTCTGTAAATGAATAATGCTGGTATAAATACTCAGTTAAAACAGAACTAAACTTTACAAATTATCTGATTGACTCATTCAGATCTACTTTTGTGTCTTTTTTTTTATGCGCAGTGACGTTACTTTAGAGTTGTTCCCCTTGGTGCTGTGACGTTTTTTCGTCTTGTCTTCCTGGAAAAATCTCAGCGTCAGAAACGGAATAGCGAAAAAAAAGGTAGCCTACAATCCTCAACTCTACTCTGAAGATGTACCGAGGTGATCGCAGCATACGCACACTCCACACTTCCTCTCATGGGCGTATGGGGACTCTTTGATTTAGGGGGGCTGGAGGGGTTGATTTGCCCGAAATTTTACCCAGATAAAAACTGCCCGAATTTCCCCACTGTTTTGCCCGAATTTGGGGGGGGGGGGGGATTGCCCCCCCCCCCCACCCGGGTCATACGCCCATGCTCCCTCTGAGCCGGTTTAAGGATATGCGGAGCCTGTAGCACACAAGAGCGGGGTCCCCATCCCTGGATATATATTTTGCAACCCCTGAAGCGCGGGGTAGGTAGCACGTGCTACATGTGCTACTAGGCTAAATCGGCTCTGCACTCCCTCCAAGATGAAAGGCTAATTATATAGAGAATAATTATAATACATGAGTGGCCGTTAGATACCGTACCATTTATCTCACAACGAGTTGTTATAAAAATGTATCTAACGAGCGAAAGCGAGTTTGATAGGGTTTTAAACAATGAGTTGTGAGATAAATGGTATCTAATGGACATGAATGTATTATTCTATGTCTTACATATCCTCAAAAAACAGGTTTTAAGCAATTTTTAGCATCTTTTTGGACTAAAAGTTATTTACAGCCGTTGCACTTGTAGCTGACTTAAATTACGCGTCACAGACACATGATTGTCAGGTTAACTATACGTCACAGTCTAACCGATTTCCATAGCCCTGGGTTTTTAAAATTTTTATTGGACATATGACATTGGTGACCTGGTCATAACCTAGGAGCAGCCAGTCGTATGTCTTGAAATTGTTAACACACGTACATGTGTTAACAAGTATATGTAATAAATAACATGGTGTTCTCACCAACGGGTGTGTAAGGAAATAACTGTTCCTTTAATACTATATAGTCTATAGGGAACTTCCCTATAGAATACATAGTATTAAAGGTGCAATATCAATGCTGCATAATGGCGGCTTCCCCCAAAAGGGGTCCTCCCACCTTACAGCGGGTTTTATTATTATTATTATTAATTTTTTTTAAAAAATTTTAGCGCTGACACCATTGTTTTTCCTGTCATAGTGTAATTTGACCAATAATAGGCTTACGGGATTTTATATATATATATGGGTCAATATCAAAATTGGTAACATTTTGTGTCCCGGCTCTAAATTATATTATAAAATGTATATATTTCCCAATTTTTTTCACAAAATATTACTTTGACATCTATACACAAAACCACACATATTTGTAATATATTTCGGACATTAGTTTTTAAAAAATCAGTATCTCATGTCCCTTGCAAGGGGTGAAGTTCTATAAAGTTTAATATTGTGTCAAAAAATTACTATTCTTTAACTTTTTTTGCATAAATGTAATCATGAGATATTAAGTAACAATACTGTGCTATTATACTTTATTTTTGATAATTATATTTTACAAATTGTTTACTAAATATGTGTGTCCCTTATATATATGTCCAAACTGTTACCTCCATCATAAAATGTTCATAATTGGAGCTCCATGAACTTGGTCTTGTTGTACTTTCTACAAAGGATCTTCCACTTTCTGTCTTATCATTTGAATGTGGCCTTAATTCAGTAACTTGTACCAGAAGACACAAAATTTTGAATAAGTAAGTATATTTCTTTGCATACACATTTTGAGCATCCATACTGTTACTGTCTTTGCATATGCCAAAATACGAAATTACATTTTAAAATATTTAAGCAAATTATGTTGTCTAAGAACACACCATGTACCAACTGGGCATTCTACATGTGACCTTGACCGTGTGTACATAATTGCTAAAATATTGTAAAATTGTCCTAACTGTTATAGTCCATACCGTTACTTCACCCCTTGCAAGGGACATGAGATTTCGGCATAATTTCTTAAATAAAATACTGATTTTTAAAAATTAATGTCCGAAGTATATTACAAATATGTGTGGCTTTGTGTATTGATGTCAAAGTAATATTCTGTGAAAAATTGGGAAATAATATAATTTAGAGCCGGCACCCAAAATGTTACCAATTTTGGTATTGACCCATATATATATATCAAACACCCCCTCCTTCCTCATAACGTGTTGTAGCTCGAGTGCCTAGCCCTCCCCTGTTTATATGTTATCAGGGACAACATATTTATAAACGGGAGAGCTACAGAGGACACTCGAGCTAAACGTTTTGTAACACATTCCGTGACCCCTCTCCCCCCCCCCCCCCCCGACCCGTATGAACCATATCTGAAGTGCGATGGGCACATTCTCTAACAGAGTAGAGCATCTATATAGAGGGATACAATCCAGATTTGTATCTATATTTTTACAGAGTACATTTTCGTCCTTAAGTGGGGACATAGACCTCCCCCGTCTCTCAAAAGCCAGCTACCTCTACTAGTAGAAATGAACAAAATAAATAATTCTATAATATTTAGGAGACGAACGACGGCATGTTCAGTGGAGGTGATTAGGCGGCTGCTCCGTAACATTATACCAGGTAGACGTTTCCGGCAACTGTTCTGTCTTTGTGCAACCCATATGGCTTTGACGGCCCTATTTAGCTACAGTCAACTTGCCAGATTTTTTTTGGATTTTCCGATTTTATAAGAATGAATAAATGACTGAATGTTTAAAAACACCCCAGTACAAAATACACCTCGGCTATTGGATGTCAAACAAAGGTAAGTACATGAATATGATAATATACACCAAAAATAAAAATGATATACATGTAATTCGATTGTACAAGATTTGTTACCACTTGATGAAATAGGAATCTAGTCATACTGAACGTAACCTTTTTGACCTACACAGCATTACAATTTCTATAATTTTACTGAGTTATTTAATTATTTAAAGCTTTTGTGTGGGGTCGAGTTACTTGTAATTACGTAAAACACTTGGGGGGGGGGGTAAAAAGTTACGTAACGTTTTTATTATCCCCAGTCGAACAGTCATCGAGAGGATATAGCGTCTTGTTCGTATACGTACACGATGCACAACCTCACTGCTCTACGGATTTTAATGAATTGTTACATGTAGGAATAGGATTTGTGTGAAAGGTTAGGGTCGCTGTTACAAAAAGACATTACGACGTCGTCGTTCTACCGACTTCACTTCTCATCTGATTTTAAGTAAACTTCACATATGAATAGGATCATATCTTGAACAAGTTCGAGTTCACATCCGTCTGGGTCAAACGTCCAAGTACCTGTTACTAAAACCTATTGGGTTATTTCTCGTTCCAGACAGTGCACTACGACTAGTATATCAAATATCGTGGTATGTGCTATCCTGTCTGTGGGATAGTGCATATAAAACATCCCTCACTACTACTGGGAAAAGGAAGCAGGTTTCCTCTCTAAGACTATATGTCAAAATTACCAAATATTGGACATCCAATAGCCGATGATTAATAAATCAATATATACCATGGTGGTATCGTTACTAAAAGTATAAATTATGACGTCATCGCTCTTGACTGCATTTCGCATCCGATCTTCATGAAACTTCACATATAGGAATACGATCATGATATCTTGAACACGTTTGTGTTTCACTTCTCTGCATCACTGTCAATAAAAATTAAAATTAAGACCTGTACTGAGTATTGCGAAATTGTGATGGGATTTGTAGTTTCTGATGCCTTGTTTATACTGTAAAATGCAGCAGCCATTGCCATAGACATACGGGCTACGAATTTTGTAGGGGTGGGGGCAGGCTGGCTTTTGCCCAAATATATGTAATGGTAAATACATGGTAAGCACATTTTGCCCGAATATTTCTATAATTTTGGCCCAAATTTGAGGATTTTCTCCAGCACTAGGGGGTAGTTACCCCCCCCCCCCCCCCATCATCTCATACGCTTATGGCCATTGCTAGTTTGTTCTTTTGTCCAGATTATTTTCCATATAGTATTTATTACCAAACCAAACAAACGTAGGCCTAAATACAGACTATCCAAATAATATTGGTCAAATTGCGTCAAAATAACAGGGAAAGCTGGAAGGGACAGGATCATTGATAAGCGCTATGTAATTTTAGAGGAGGAATGATCTTGGAGCTTATTATAAAAATGCAAAATTTTACGTTACGTAGGCTAATTGTTGAACGGCCCCTTGTAGCACTGACGTAACCAGGATTTTAGGGGGGAGGGGACCTAATTGGGGGAGGTGGGCAACCCACATTATGTATGTATATATGATTTTATAAACAATTTAATAGTTTTAAAAAAAAACCAAAGTTTGATTGGGGGAGGCATGGCCCCCGTGCACCCCCCCCCCAAGCCTACGCCACTGCCTTTTAGTTATTTATATAAAAAAAAAAAAGTATAAAAATAGTGAAATAATATTATATGACATTTGTAACTGTGATATTGCACCTTTAACCGATTCTCTCTTATGTTCAAGGCCATATTATGCCTTCCCATAAGCGTACGATGTCAACTGCAACCCCCACCACACCACCCAGTGCTGGACAAATCTTCGTATTCGGGCAAAATGAGCTGGCCTGAAACCTTTTCATTATTCTACTCACAATATTAGTAGAAAAACAAGAACACTTTTTAAAAGCAAGATTTTAAGTCTACCTTTAGCTACCCGTTTTTAGCTAAATGTTTTCTCACTCTTTTGACTGGTTCACGAAGTGGCCATTCCGTTTAATTTGTAGCGTAGAAACTTGTCTAGCAAGCGTTAGAGACAAACGGCCGACTAAACGTACCCCAGGTGCATCTTGTGAGAACAAAAGTAATTAAGTTATCATTTGTTTATGTTATAAACAACCTCGATCTCAACTCATCCAGCAAGGGTAATCGACCCTAGAACAATTCTCATCTCATGCGAGTAGTCTAACACACGTTACATTGTCGTATAGATGTAACATTACACGAAAACTGTTCAACAGGAAGTATGATGGGTGGGTTTTCTGTTGGGTTTTTTGTGGGATGTTTTGTAACCGTGAAATGCATTAGCCCGTATACTCTGACTAAGAGAGCTAGACGGACATTTGGACAGTTATACGCTCTCGTAATTGTCCAAATGTCCGTTTTAGCTCTCTTACAGTCGGAGTACTCGGGCTAGCAATGCATGAGACATAACTTTGATGATGTTTGCTTGTGAATACTAAGGCTTCGAGTTAAACAAGCAACAATAACGACTACAACAACAACCATAAATACAACAACATCAACAACAAGAAGAAAAATGCAATTTAGCTTCGATAATAAACAAAAGTATTTGCTGGATGGTTTGCCTAAGCTTCCAAGAGTGGTTTCCCTTAACATGCATTTCGAAGTACAAAGGTTTGTCATGAATACAAAAAAAATAAAAATAAAAATGACCTACATACCTAAACTTTGTTGACTTTTCTTTGCATAATGTATATTCATTAATTACGTTTATCGAATCCTTGCGGAGCGACATTAGCTAATATTTAGATAGAATACCTTTATAATCTTACCTAAAATTGATGACGGGGATAGGACATTTCTTACACGAAACCAGTCAATAAACCACTTCCGGATAGGCCAATGTGTGTACAGTCAAACCTCACGTAAACAGCCACCTGAGGAAGTATTAAACTGTTGCCAATGAAGACCAGTGGTTGTTTAAAACAGGTCGATTTGTAATTTTATGATTCGGGATGGTAATGGTGTAGCCTCTTAAGACAGGTGGCTGCATAATAAAGGTTACCATTCGAGTAAGGTTCACTGTAGAAGAGTTGAGCTGTAATAATGCGCGGGTAATAATATAACCAGTTACACGAATCTTATACATCTGTATGGGCTTCATCCGTTTGTAAAATAAACAAAGTGGCAATGTTGCGTGACATAAAACATTTGATCTGCAATCTATTTTTATTTACGATTTATTTGTATTATTTAATCTTTTACATGGCATCATCCTTAATAATGCGCCCATTGGGCTATTTCTCGTTCCAGCCAGTGCTCCACAACTGGTGTAACAAAGCCTTTAAGGCCGTGGTATGTACTTCTAGTAGTGTAGGTATAAAATGCTCCTACTGGCAGTAGCTAGTGGAAATTTCCCTATTAGCTCAGTCTGTTTCGAACCACGTCTCTCAGGGCTCTACCAACTGAGCTAATAGGGAAATTCCCACTAGCTACTGCCAGTAGGAGCACTTTATACCTACACTACTACATACTATCCTTCTGTGGGATGGTGCATATAAAAGATCCCTTGCTGCTAATCAAAATAGCCGATGAAGTGGCGACAGCGGGTTTCCTCTCTCAATAATTGTGTGATCCTTAACCATATATCCGACGCCATATAACCGTAAATAAAATGTGTTTAGTGCGTCGTTAAATAAAACATTTCAATCCTTAACAATGCATAAGCGTACGGGCTTCCCTTTTTTTCTTCTTTTTTTTTTTGGGGGGGGGGGGGGGGATTGTGGAGGCTGATTTTATCTCTAGTTAAACGAAGAAGGAAGGAAGAAAATGTTTTATTTAACAACACACTCAACACATTTTTATTTACGGTTATATGGCGTCGGACATATGGTTAAGGACCACAGATATTGAGAGAGGAAACCCGCTGTCGCCACTTCATGGGCTACACTTTTCGATTAGCAGCAAGGGATCTTTTATATGCACCATCCCATAGACAGGATAGCACATACCACAGCCTTTGATATACCAGTCGTGGTGCACTGGCTAGAGCGAGAAATAGCCTAATGGGTCCACCGACGGGGATCGATCCCAGACCGACCGCGCATCAAGCGAACGCTTTACCACTGGGCTAGTTAAACGAAGATGCCCGAATCTGGATAACAACATTTATTCATATTTGCATTACTACCAAACAGCTATATGATTCCTAACGAATCACAACGTATTTTTACATGGACTAAAACTAATATTGTGAGTACAATGATGGAAATTCAGTTTTCAGATCAGTTCATTTTGCCCAAACGTTCCACTGTTTTTGCCCAGATTCGAAGATTAGCGCCATCACTGGTTGGGGTGGGGGAAGGTTATTGACCCCCTGAACCCCGATCTCGTATGCTTATGTAGAAATGAAAGTTGTAAGCGAAACACCTACAGGCAAAACAATTGCCGATTTTAAAAGATAATGATTTTTTTGTTCAGATTAGTTTATAACAATAGAATGACTGGAAGTAATATATATATATATATATATATATATATATATATATATATATATATAAACCCAACAACACCAAGTGTACAAGAGAGACTGTTTATTCTGATGAAACTGTTTACGGTCTGAAGAACATAGAAACAATCTAGTATTTTATGCCGAAAGCATGCCTGTTGATATCGATGGACCCGGCCAGTACGCCTTTGCGATAGAAGACCTTCCTGTGACAGGTGCAGTCCTGGGGTAGGTACAGGTAGTGATAGCTGAGGCCTGCCTTCCAGCTGCCCACGTTAGAGTGGCACCAGCCGTAGAACCAGACTCGAGTCCACTCGGTGGGAAGGCACTTGGTGATGCTGCCACCACAGGGCGAGGCACACCTCCTGTAGCTGTAAGAGATAGCAGAAACTGAGTAAAGATGCTAAAAGTAGTACTAAACCAAATAACTTCCGGTTGGGTCAAAGTTCGAGGTGAACCCAACTCTAGTCCACTCGGTGGGCAGGCACTTGGTGATGCTGCCAACACAGGGAGATGCACATCTGAAGCTGTAAGAGAGCGCAGAAACTGAGTAAAGATGCTAAATGGAATGGAGCCTCCATGGCTGAGTCTAGCCCAAAATATCTAGGGGGCAGTTAAAAAGAAGAGTAAGAAAATTAAAGAAAAAGAAAGAAAGAAAAAAAAATAAAAAAATTAAAGAATAGGGACTCAGTAATAGTCTTTTTTATCTAAACAAAATTAAAAGGTCACGTTTAAACTAAATAGGACTTTTTTGTGCTTTTAATAAATAAATAAACATTTAATTAAATTAAATTAATTAAATTAATTAATTAATTTATTTATTTATTTATTTATAGGAAAATTGTCCTTTGCCCTGTTACAGCTAACTTTGGACCTCTAGTTAGGAGAAAGAGTTATTAAAAGTTGCCATGCAGTACTGATTGACAATTGACACTTCGTGTTTTTAAATATTACGTAAAATTACAAGTTAGCACAGATTACAACTTATATTAGGTTAACGTCAAATTACAAGTTAACCTATTCAGTGAAAGTAAACCGTGGCTCTAGCGAAGATCCGGTGGAATACAGAGCCACCATCACCTGAGAATCACAACGGGGTGATCTCGGACTCTCCATACAACCGGATCCCTCCTTTATTCTTATGTTAATTCAACGTCTGAACATGTCTTATAGGAACTTACCATAATCTATTAAAGATTCTGCCTACTTCATACCCCCTCCCCCTCTCCCTCTCTTTAAGCCGGGACTCGGTCACTGTCGATGCCAGAGGCTTTGACCCAGGTAGACGTGTCTGAATCGTATATAGATATGGACACGTTGCTGCTGTTTGAATCTGGATTTGGACTGTGACGTTTATCAAACCTGAATCGAGTCACTCTGATTTGCAGCTCTTTCTTGGAAAAAGCACGAGACGTAGGCTTATGCTGCCGAAGATTTTGTTCAGCAATTTAAAACGTTAAATAACAATGTAAAACATTAGTGACGTATGCCATACCATACCTGCATCGAGCTATCCTGACTTACTACTCATTTTGGGAAGAAGGCGAGAACATGTATGTGCCGCCGAATAATCTGTTCAACAGTTTAAAACGCAAATTACAATGTAAAACATTAATGACGTGTGTCATATCTGCATCGAGCTACCCCGACTTTCTGCTCATTTTGGGAAGAGCACAAGGCGTGTGCTGTCGAAGACTTTGTTCAGCAATTTAAAACGCCAGATTACGTACAATTCATAAATATTTTATTTGGATAATCAAATAATAGAAAACATGTGAAACAATAGAAAAGTGTTCGGTATATCTAAGGATACCAAATTAAGATGGTTCCAATATAGAATAATCCAAAGAATTCTCCCTACAAACAAGTTTCTCTATAATATTAGAGTGATAAGCAGCCCAAATTGTAGCTTCTGTAATGCGTCTATTGAAACATATACGCATTTATGTTTTGACTGTGTACACGTCCAAAATTTAATTAAACAAGTCGAGCAATGGATAAAAGAATCGGCAGACATTATAGTTATTTTCTCTCGTACCAGTTTTCTTCTTGGCCACTCAAAGAACAATATCATAATTGACATTATTGCTCTTTTGACAAAGCAATTTATATATAGTTCAAAATTTCTGAAGAAATCACTCTATATTAAAATATTAAAAATTCATATACATTCTTATTATATATTAGAAAAAAAAAATGTATTCCAATAAAATCAAATATAATGAATTTATTAAAAGATGGAGTGTATACCTTAAGTTGTTTGAATAAATATCTCTAGGTCATCCACCACCGACAGTATCTTAAGTATTTATTACCATATATACATGTATAAAAAAAATTGAGTGTTTAGTACTGAGTGAGGTTCAATGGCGTATTGGCAAGAGGTTTGTTGTTTTATTTCATATTATATTAAACTTGATCTGTGTATGTATGTATAAACAAAATATATATACTGTGTGAAAATGTTACCAAAAATGAAAATAAAATATTCAAATATTTAAAAAAACACACAAAAAAAACATGAATGAATACAAATATTTAGGTATCTGGTTTGAAAAAAGTAACAAATTTAATTTATGCAAGAAACATTTAACACAACAGGCAAAAAAAGCCATGTTTTACATTTTAAAAAAGTCAAATGAACTTTCTTTGTCGATAGAATATAGACTTCAGCTGTTTGATGCAGTAGTTGTTCCTATATTATTATTTGGCTGTGAAATTTGGGGATTTGAAAATATAAATATTATAGAAAAGATTCATATTCAATTCTTACGATATTTAGCGCCTGTCAGGAAAAGTACTCCAATATATATATGTTATATGGTGAATATGGAACAACACCTCTATCTCTGAAAATACATCTAAGAATAAATTGCTTTTGGTCACGACTGTTAACGGGTAAAAGCCTAAAACCATCTGTAAAGGCTTACCAAATAATGTATTATGATTTTATTCAATTCGGTACGTATTATAAATGGATAATTAACATCAGAGATCTATTTTACCAGCTTGGATTGAATAACGTTTGGGACCAGCAGTCATTTAAATCAGTGGAGTGGTTAAAAAGAGTTGTGAAGAGAAGACTCTGATCAGTATCTACAAACATGGAGAAATGACATCTTTACGACCAGCAAAGGAACTACTTATAGAATATTTAAAGAAAAATTGGAACTAGAATCATATTTTAACATTCTGGATAAAACAATGTACATAAAAAAATTTCGATTTAGAATTTCAAATCACTTTTTACCAGTTGAAAAGGGGAGGTGGACAAATATTTTATATGAAAATAGAAGCAATATTGTTGGAGATGAATTTCATTATCTATTTATATGCAAACACTTTAGACAAGAAAGATTGAAATATCTTAACAAATACTATGTAAATAGACCAAATATATACAAATTACAGCAACTCTTCAGCTCAAAACGTATTAGTGTTCTTAAAAAAATTGTGTAAGTTTATATCAATTATTAACAAACAATTTTGTGCTTCTTGACTTCCGTGTAATTTTAACTGTTTTTAATATTTAGCTGCTCATCTGTTTGTATCGTGGTATATATGTTTTTGAAATCATCTTGACAATTTGTATGTTTATTATTATTTATGTTCCTCTGATGCCACCGAATGGGGGCCATGAGAGTAAATAACGTTCTGTTCTGTTCTGACATGTTATAGAAGATAAAATTGCCCTTCCATTGATATCAAATATATCTTGGGTATATTTACTTCCCAGTTAACTGTTTATTACACCACACTAAAACAACATTGACGAGTGTCATACCTGCATCGAGCTACTCTGACTTGCTGCCATCGCGGGAAGATGACGAAACATCTGTTACCGTGGAACCTCCACAAGTGTCTGGCGCTCGGTCTGCACGGCTCGCAGTGCTTCACCCAGCGGTAGCGATGTGACGGGATTACCTGGTAGGAGGTCGGAGCCGTACACATGACAGACGACTGCTTTGTAAAGAACTGACTTTGAAAACTCGTAGCTTGCGAAAAGGCGGCTTCTGCCTGGCTTTCTATAGCGCTGTTAAAATTAAAATTAGTTTGTTATACAAGTACTGTCTTAATGGCAGCAACAAGAGGAACCAGTAATGCATAATTAATTAGTTTTTCGACTTGGAGGGTCAATGCATAATTTCCAGTTA
Organism: Gigantopelta aegis; assembly: GCF_016097555.1. Taxonomy (NCBI): domain Eukaryota; kingdom Metazoa; phylum Mollusca; class Gastropoda; order Neomphalida; family Peltospiridae; genus Gigantopelta; species Gigantopelta aegis. The sequence goes on along the minus strand of NC_054704.1, from coordinate 88,987,986 downwards.
TTGTTTGTATGTATGCATGCATGTATGTATGTATGTATTGATGTATGGCTATCTATATATTGTATGTATGTCGAGGTTGACTGTTGCATACATATATATTAACGCACTGGCGTAGGGGATAATTAAATCCTTTCTGGCCTCACAGTTTGTCCCATGCCGTTGCTGGGACTCGAACCTGTGACACCGAATCGCCCGCAAATTGCAAGACTAACCACGATGCGCTCTGAGCTGCATCCATGTATGTATGTATACATGTATGTATGTATGTATGTATGCGTTTGTTTGTTTTGTTTAACAACATCACTAGAGCACATTTATTTATTTATCATCGGCTATTGGATGTCAAACATTTGGTAATTTTGACATAGGCAGAGAGGAAAACCCGCTACATTGTTCCATTAGTAGCTAGGGATCTTTAAGATGCACCATCCCACAGGCAGGATAGCACATACCACGGCCTTTGATATACCAGTCATGGTGCACTGGGCCTGGCTGGAACGAGAAATAGCCCAATGTATCCACCGACGGGGATCGATCCTAGACGCATCAGGCGTGCGCTTTACAACTGGTATGCGTATGTGTATGCATATGCGTATGTATGTGTATGTTTGTACTGGCGTAGGAAGTGGGGTGTGGCAAAGACGGTGGTAGCAACAGCGATGTTTTTATATATATATATATATATATATATATATATATATATATATATAAACATGTATATATATATCTGTGTGTGTGTGTGTGTGTGTGTGTGTGTGTGTGTGTGTGTGTGTGCCCAACCAACCCACTTTATTGGCACCTTCCGACGCCCATGGTGTATAGATGGTACATATAAAAGATCCCTTGCTGCTAATCGAAAAGAGTACCCATGAAGTAGCGACAGCGGATTTCCTCTCTCAATATCTGTGTGGTCCTTAACCAGATGTCTGATGCCATATAACCGTAAATAAAATGTGTTGAGTGCGTCGTTAAATAAAACATTTCCTTCCTTCCCATGGTGTTTATGTACGAGTATGTGTATTTATATACGTACACACGAATGAACGAACGTACGTATGTATGTATTCGTGCATTCATTAAATTAATTCATGCATACATAAAAATAAAAAATAAAAAGAAAGAAAGAAGATAAAAGAAGTTTTGTTCAGGCCAGGGCAATTGTAGACAATGTCCACGTCGTCACAAATTTTCATTTACTAAAATATATTATTAGCACATCATGAATTATCTGTTGTGTTTACGTTTTGGCAGCGTTCATGGCATCGGTGTGGTATGTGAAGTCGTTACCAAACACGACGTCGGGGTTGTTGTAGGCAGAGGGGCACGAAAGACCAAACACTGCCGGGATGACCAAACTCAGTAACAAGACGAGTTTCTGAAAGAAACGAGCAAAGCAAATCATGGCTTAAGAAAAATAACTGTATATTGTGAGGTACTTAACGTTAGTTAGTGGACTCTGGAGCCGAGTATGGAGGATTCGAGGAATTAAGTGATATATAAGTCACTGAAAAAAACATCATAATGAGTTTGGGGTGGAATAAAGGCGATGTCATACGATACGAGTTTCTCGTACGAGAATAGCCGATTGTACATGACAAACATTACGATTTCATCGGATGCTATGCAATTGGCTGTTTTTGTATTGTGTGGCGTCGCTTTAGTTTTTTTTAACACGTGAGCGTTCTGCAGAAGACGCATTTTTCAAAATGACCGGAATTTAACCCTATATAATATGCTAATCATTTAAATTATACACAAGTTGTTAATGCCTTAAACTTGAGAGAGAGTTTACAACAGACATTTGGCATTGGTGTTGTTACAAATTTTTATTGCATTAAAATTGGTAAAAAGGAATGAAAAATATGGTGTTATGCAGAGTAATAAAAGGTTAGGAACATACCTTTTACGCCATTCGGACTAACAGTGTGACAAAATGTGGACGACCAACAGGATTTTCATTCAAAATGGTCACCACTCTGAATTTGCTTATTTATTAGGCCTATTATTTAAATAGAAAATATTACACGAGTGGCCGTTAAAGGGAAGGGAACTATATTAACGTGCCCACATCCTTACGGTTCGGCCGTTAAATGGGAATGGGAACTATTTTAACGTGCCCACATCCTTGCGGTTAACCGGCCTCGGTGGCGCAGTGGTTAAGCCATCGGGCTACAGGCTGGTAGGTACAGGGTTCGCAGCCCGGTACCGACTCCAACCCAGAGCGAGTTCTTAAAGGCTCAATGGGTAGGTGTAAGACCACTACACCCTCTTCTCTCTCACTAACCACTAACAAACTAACAACTAACCCACTGTCCTGGACAGACAGCCCAGATAGCTGAGGTGTGTGCCCAGGACAGCGTGATTGAACCTTAATTGGATATAAGCACGAAAATAAGTTGAAATCAATCAATCAATCAATCAATCTTGCGGTTCGGGCACGCCCACCATGGAATCGGATTCTGGCATAGCCAGTCCACGATTCCACGGCGGGTGGGGGGGGGGGGGGGGGGCGGCCGTTAGATACCTTTTATCTTACAACGAGTTGTTTTAACGGTATATAACGGACTCGAATATAGTATTCTATTTCATACATATTCCCTCTGCCACTTAATAATATTTATTTTAATTTACTGAGTATCGAAGATCAGACAAAAGACAATAGAATCTGTTACAAAACATGTACTTTATTAGATACAGTTTTAGTTCAGTTTTTAGTTGTTAGAGATTAATATTGTATGTACTTTATTTTTGCTGGTCAACCAGACTGTGTTTTTATTATTCATATATGAACATGGAAATAAAGTTATTGTATTGTATTGTATTGTCCAAAAAAAAAAAAAAGTTTTAAAATAAATTTCAGCGCCTTTTCCTAACTAAATAGAGAATACTACATGAGCGGCCGTTAGAAAACTTTTATCTTACGAGTTTATAAAACGAGTTGTTTTAAAACGTATCTAACGAGCGAAAGCGAGTTGGATACATTTTTAAACAACGAGTTGTAAGATAAATAGTATCTAACGGACACGAATGTAGTATTCTGTTTCTTACATATCTTCAGAAAACAGTTTTAAAATAAATTTAAACACCTTTTCCAACTAAAATCCGTTTACAGCCCTAGCACTTATAGTTAACTTATGCGTCACAAGTCAATTTCAGGTTAACTTGTACGTCACAGAGTGATCGATTTCGATCATGACTTTTTCACTGGATGGTATGGCATCACCTAGGAGCAGCCAGTCGTATGTATTTTAATTGTTTCTGCACGTATATGTGTTGACAGTATGTGTTATCAAAAATAATGAATGATGGTCTCACCAACGAGTGTGTGAGAAAGCGATATACAAATCGTTCTATTCTGTTCTATATTCTATTCTTTATTGTATGTAAGGCCATAAGCCACTTTAAGCTCATATATACAAGAACAAATAATATTTAATATATTGACATTTCGGAACCATTTGTTCAAAAGTTTAGCTGTTTGGGCAACAAAACAGAAGAGAAACATTTATTATTACATATTACATTTTCCAAATACATCCAAAATATTTAGTCACGCCCTCGGCCAGCTGAATTATTCTTTGAATAACTGGACCCTGGTGCAGGTGACAGTATTTTCAAGTACAGTAGCATATAATTATACATACATGAATAGAAACTACACCTTGAGAAGTAAAATGTAACATTTCGAATATATAGGCGGGGCCAAACATCGGGATTTTTTTTCTCCAAAAATAACATAACCACCAATATGAAACTTTTAAATGTATTAAACCACAATTTTAATATAATTTGATTTTATCTAATACACACACACACAAAAAAACCGCTTACCATGTTAGCTGGCTGGGTGATATGAACCTTGCACAGTTTGTGGATTTTCAATATTCAGTCGAATATGAGCTACCCTGGGTTTGAAAATTGTTGTGCACACTTTCAATTTATCCAGAACTCTCTTAATTTTCCAGCCAATCAAAAAGCAGTTTAGTTGTCATATGCAGATCAGTGGGAATCTCGTGAGTGATGAACCCGGAAACGTGCCCCTCGGACGACAGGTCACTTAAAGCAGTGGGACTACGTGACTGACGTAACTACACTCAAATCTTCATGTTTTCTTATAAACAAAAAAGGAAATAAATTTGACATAGCAATAAATTTTACTGGAGATTTTTTTTTTTTTTAAATTTAACTTTAAATAAAGACGACATTTCCGGAGTAAATAATGTTAAAGTTCGTAATGAACTATAAAACATTTCCATAATTCAGATGCACACACATTTCCCACATCTTGTTTTTTCTTGTCTTTTTTTTGTGGTTGTTTTTGTTAGGAGGTAATATAACAGCCGTTTAACACTTATGTAACTGTGACGGTACATGCTCTTAATTTCTTTTCGCCTGTGGCGATATTAATTGTTTTAGAAGGCCGTGTGCAGTTCCAATGCACTTAGCCCAGGTGGGCAACTTGTTACGTAATACCTTGCGCAACGGTCGTCGAGCTGTACGCCTAATACACACCCAGAGCAGGTGTGGAGGCCATGTGGCTAGTAGTTACGTAATATCTCCGGTAGTGCTGTTTATGGCCAGGGGATTGCTCGCGGTATGGCGACAGCCAGTCTGACGATCAGAGGAAAATATGCCGGCGTGGTGGTTGTGGAAAATCCACATGATACGTGAGGTACCGCTTTGTACCCCCAGGCGATTTTCGCTGTCTCTGAGAGTTTTGAATAAATAGCTAGGGTTTAGAGATATCTGGGAGAAACATTTGGAGGTATCCGAGGGGAACGGTCGTCGTCCACTGAACGATCTATATTAGTTCAGACGGGACTTTGGTAAATATATATTTCTGCTCTGTGTATAACCTTGATGTGATTGATGCGACTTTAAATATTTTAATACTGTATTATACCAATATTATTTAGACGGTGCTGCCGGTCATCTGACGCAGTATTCTGTAGGCTCACCGTTCTGATATATATATATATATATATATATATATATATATATATATATATATATATATATATAGTATATATATATTATATATTGAAAGCTTAGCCAGTCATCCTAGAGGACCTAGGTAAACTGTAGGTTATTGTCTTTATTGTGATAGGTACCAGTATTAATTCTGTATTACAAGGTTATTGAATGAGTAGTTAGGGTTAATTAAAAATTAACCAGTTAGGAATAGTGTTGTAATTCCTTTATTAATTAAGTTCCCCTGGAAGCGTTTCTCCATTATCGCACGTGTGTGTGTTAGCGTTTCTCAATTATCACACGTGTGGGTGTTGTGTCACGGTGAAGTGATTAGCATATTGTGTAGACTAGACACCTAGAGATTAACTAATTAAGTGATCAGTTCTGGGTTGTTATTATTGTTGTTATTATTTAACTACTGCGGCAGTACATTTGTCAGCGTAGGTTAATACAGATTCCAAAGTGTATTGTGTTTTTGTTGTGTTTTCTAGTGAACTAAACGTGCTATAATAATATATACTTTATATAAGATCGTATCTCTGATCATACCTAGACGAGCCATACTAGGGTTTAACAGCCCGTTACAGAGAGATCTAATAGATATACAGTTAGGAGAGATATTTTGATAACCGTGTTTCATTCAGTTACGGGTATTATAGAATCCCCGTGACAGTAACGCAAGGTGCATTGGATAATCCAGAGAGGTTCTCTGTCCCGGAGCCAGTCACTGGCTATCCAGAGACAGGCCTCGGGACGGACATGCCCGAAACTCTAGTGGTATATGAGCATGTAAAAATTATTCGCACTCGCAGAGAGGTTCCGTTTAACGTGGCCGTTTTAATGATTTTTGTTTTGTTTTAAAATTCATCATCCACAATATATACAACTCTAAATTGTCGGACAGGTAAAGTTTGTTTGTTTAACGGCACCGCTTGACCACATTGATTAATTAATCATCGGCTGTTGAATGACAAACATTTGGTAATTTTGACTCGTAGTCACTGGAGGACATCCGCTATATTTTTCCATTAGAAACAAGGGATCTTTTATATGCACTTTCCCACAGACAGGAAAGAAAATACTACGGCCTTTGACCAATTGTGGTGCACTGGTTGGAACGAGAAAAACAATTAACGGAATGGATCCACCGAGGTGATTCGATCCTTAGACGAAAGCACCTCAGACGAGCGCTCAACCGACTGAGCTAAATCGCGCTCAAATTGCCCTGAAATTCACATCTCTGAGCATTTTGTTCCCGAAATTGTTCAGAAGCATGCCCCATCCCCCTTTAGATCTCGCTCCCTTTGGGAGTTCAGTTCATTTATCTTCGAAAAACGCAAATTTCCCCTTTTAGAATTTTGTGACCCCTTTACAAAATCCAGGATTGGCCCCTGGGGGTGGGGACATAGGGCCATGCACTATCAAATCACATTCTTTTCCTCTCCATCTTAGACCTTCGACAAGTTGCGCACTACTTTCCTTTTTTACTTAAAGGAAGAGTGAACTCAAATATGAGCCTTATGTGTTGGAAAGATGCATACCCGGACCACCAACACATACTGACACTTTAACAAATAAAAAACGCGTAATTATAGAGTTAGGTCTCACTACCATCTGCCATTGAAACCCATGTTAAATTGCCCAATTTTATATGAAGATTGCTAATAGAACGGGTTCTCATTGGCACTAACAACATACACCATTGCGAACATACATTATATAAGCATTTATATTCACTCCAAAATTGAGAACATTTCCGTCTAATTTTTTTGCTATACGACCACATCTGGCTGCATGTAATACCGATCCGAACAGGTGGTTCATTAATCGATTCACCCCGGCTGTCTCTTGCGTTATACACCCATGTCCCAAAGGGTCAATGCACAATATTACAAAATAACATGGGCAAATTACAGCCAGAAGGCTTACCATTAAATATACATATTGTTTTAATTCTTCACCATTTCCTAGAAGTGAATATGTGAACCATAACTTGTGTCACAATCAGGAACTATAGTGGATCGTGATCAATGAACTCTCACCCGGAACGTGATCAATGAACTCTCACCCGGAAGTGATCTGTGTAATGATACCTTAATAAAAAAAATACGTGATTATTCCTGTTAACTGGGAGCAGCCATTTTCATTTTTAGTTTTTGTCGATGCGTCCGGTACTCTACCTTGGGGCGAAGTGACGTCAGCTCCCACCAACTCCTGTATGCACAGTGTAAACAAAAGCAGTAATTTACGACATAATGACTTGATAATATAATAAACTAAATATATTTCAAGTTGCATTAAAAGAACGAAATGGGATTATAGTATTTTTCTCTGCTAAATAATCTAAAGGAAAAATGTATACTATTAGGCCTATTGGTATGCTCAACTCGCGTATTCCCAAGTAATAATTTTCTTTTCTTTGGGACCACGTAATTTGTCAGTTCTGTGATTTTAAATGGGAAAGTCTACTTAATCAATAGTTTTATAGAACTATTTACAGTAATAAACCATGTCCATTAGGGCCTACCATTTTAGGTGCGACAGGTAATATTACACAATACCGGCATATATTTTTGGGTCTAGACAGCGGTAATTAATTGGCTCGTTTGGTTATCTATCAAATACACACCTGCCAATCAGGAATCACAGGTAGAGGCACCTAACAGAATAAATCGATTAACTAAAAAAATATTCCGTGTATCATTTCAGTGCGTAGGTTAATGAACAAAACATGGTATAATTATTTCGACTTGTTGTGTAGCCACTTTGATAATGGTGGTTTATTTTGTATTGAAAAATAATATATACTTATTGCTGGCTTACTGGGATGCATTTTATTACAGAACATTGCAAAGCATGCCTATTTTATCATCCCGCTAAAAACCAGATAGATTTGTTTCTCTAGTTCTAAGACTCATTCTGGACGTTACGCGTATTACGTAAATACGTAACCTCCAGTTCGCCAGAGGGCGTATTCACTGGAATGGAACGAAATGGCTGCGCCCGTTATAGGCGAAATATAGGCGAAATATTCATGGAATTATCTCATTAATACAAATTGGCATAATTTCGTTATTGTCGTTTTTGTCACCAAACAGCGTCGCACGAGGGCGCTGAAATCAGTACATTGTGTGGCCACCAGCAGTAGCAATCACTGCGCAACATCTTGGCATAGACTGAATGAGGCTTTGACTCCGGCCACATGGAATCCTAGCCCATTCTTCCTGCAGTGAATGTGACAGTTGCGGACGCGTTTGAGGCTCCGCGCAACGCTGGCGTACACGTCTGTCCAGTTCGTCCCATAGATGTTCAATGGGGTTGAGATCTGGCGATCTTGATGGCCATGGCAGCACATTAATGTTCTCATTCTGCAGAAAATCCATTGTTACACGTGCCGTATGCGGTCTGGCACGGTCCTGCTGAAAGAGTTCTCTCCGGCGATCCAAAATGGGAAGCATGTGAATGCGAAGAATTTCATCCCGCTAGCGTACAGCTGTCAGATTGCCTTGTACGAACACAAGTTCACTTCTATCGGTGTATGAGATGGCTCCCCACATCATGACACTCCCTCCACCGAATCTTGTCAACTTGGGAGACGCCGTTGTTGGCAAAACGTTCATTGTAAACACGTTGTCGTCCACCACGTCGCTGTAGAAGGAAACGTGCCTGAACCATACTCGCCGCCAGTTTCCCAAGTTCCACCCCTATATATTCGTGCACCAGCGAAAACGTAAATGTCGATGTTGACGTCGCAGGACGGGGCCAACATACGGTCTCCTAGCCCATAAACCAGCTTCTCGAAGTCGGTTCCGAATTGTTTGTGCAGACACCCTTCTCAAACCAGGTATGCGTCCAGCAGTGTTCGTTGCTGTGGCAGTTCGGTGACGCAAGTGCAAAACCCGAATGTAGCGATCTTGTGCTGCAGTTGTTATGCAAGGACTTCCACTTCTGGTCCGGTCTTCAGCTGATTGAAACTGCTGGTACCTGTCCCAGAGACGTGAAATTGTGCTCTGATGGACGTTCATGTGGCGTGTGACTGCTGACTGCGATTCACCTAACTGGAGGCGGCCTATTGCAATGTTTCGATTCGGCAGGCTTAGTCTTGGCATCTTGTAATTCGTCTGTGCCGAAATGGAAATGAGGCATCATTGCGAACATTGCAACTTTAAATACCCATCATTATCCCAATCTTTTCCCCGAGTTTCACGTGCATTCGCCGAAATCTGACCATTTCACGCCGATTTCCTGCAATTGTCGCACAACGTGCCACAACGTGCGTTAAATTTGTTTTAGGGTGCATTTGGGCATGCTGTCCCATTCCAGGAACATTAACAAACATGGTCATTCAGGAACATTGTACAAAAAACCCCAATATTTTGTAAAATCAAACACTTTTCTTCTTTCCCATGCGTTTCTTTTTTGACAGAGTATATATGGAACTGGATGCAAAAGCAAAAACAAGGTGGGGTATAATTACTTTTAGCTAGATATAATCATCTATTAAGGAACAAAATGGCCATTACTGGTTACATTATACTTTCATGAAAGTAAAGTTTGTTTTATTTAACGACGCCACTAGAGCACATTGATTTTTTTTTATCTTATCGTCGGCTATTGGACATCAAACATATGGTCATTCTGACACTGTTTTTTTTAGAGGAAACCCGCTGTTGCCACATATGCTACTCTTTTACAACAGGCAGCAAGGGATCTTTTATTTGCGCTTCCCACAGGCAGGATAGCACAAACCATGGCCTTTGTTGAACCAGTTATAAACCACTGGTCAGTGCACTCACTTGGGGTTTGCAGTCGGTATCTGGATTAAAAATTCATGAATACAGGCGCGTGTGCAAAGGGGAGGTTGGGGGGGTGGGGTGTCGACCTCCTCCCCTCGCTCAAGAACATTTTCTATTCGATCTAGGGGTATGACGTAGTTGGTGAGAAATGGAGATAACCGCAAGACTTTAATTAAACGCAAGAGTATTTTAATGGATATGAAACAGGTTGCCCCAACTCGTCGGAGGGATCTCGAGGTTACACAAATGTGTAGTATCACTTCCTTTTCGAAGGTCGTTCACCGAATAATGCTCTGTACTAGCTGTAAAGAGGGTTAAAGGTCCACCAAAGTTTTTGAGAAACTTCTCTAGTCTGCTTTTAAAGCAGCCTTCTTCGTACAAACTCTGCTGGTGCCGACACACCCTGCAATGCTGTATGGATGGACCTAACGACCCAGGGTCAGGGACAGAGAAGAAATAGATTTTCTTAAGACCCCTGCATGGTGAAGCAGTAAATCAGACTTGAATGAATGAATGAATGAATAAATGAATGAATGAATGAATGAATTGAATGAATGTTTAACGACACACCAGCACAAAAATACACATTGGATATTGGGTGTTAGAAAAGGTAAGTACATGTATATAGTAATATTAATTAATTTATTTATACTTACCTTTTCTGACACCAAATAGCCGATGTGTATTTTGTGACAACATTACATTAATAAATCTATATTTTGTTTTGTTAGTTTATGGAATGAAGAAGTTTAGTTTGTTTTGTTAAACGACATCACTAGTGGACTGGATGTCAAACATTTGGTAATTTGACATATAGTTTTAGAGAGGAAAGCCGCTGTATTTTTCCATTAGTAACAAGGGATCTTTTATATTAGCATCATTCCACAGACAGGATAGCACATACCATAGCCCTTGATATGACAGTCGAGAAATAGACCAATGTGCCCACCGACGGGGATCAATCCCAATCCGACCGCGTATCAGACGAGCGCTTTACTACTGAGCTACATCCCGCCCCTTTGTGGAATGAAATAATGTAACTATTAAACTGTTTTAAACCTCAAACCAACTACTAAATTCGTATTCCAAATTCCGCCCACCTCAAACTTACACCGCACCCCCCCCCCCCCCCCTGGCCCGGACCATAAGATCGGACTTTAAACTTTTAGACCTTCGTTCAAAATTTTATGTCGAAATTACTTCTTTTTTTTTTAATATTATTAAATAGTCCGATCCTCTCTTCTTTCTCTTATTTATTTTTGGACTGTCCTTCTAAAATGCTCCAAATTATATAAATATTCGGCCGAGCAGTCAGTTCAATTATTTTTGGCTTGTAACCTTTTTCTTTCTAATATTAATCCTACTAATTTCTTTTACTAATTGCTATTTTCAAACCCCCATCCCAAATCAGGCGTGTTATATCTATCTATTTAATTTCTTTTTGACCGCCCGATCTAATCTAGCGACCAAATTTAATGAGTAGAATTTTCTTTATTAATTATATTAATTAGAGATGCGCATCAAAATTTTAAAGGCCCACTATTTAATTTTTGGATGTAAATTTCAAAATTATCCGCTTAATTTTTTTTCTGTCCCGGAACAAGCCCCTGGCTATCCAGAAACAGGCCCCGGGATGGACATGCTCGAAACTCTAGTGGTATATGAGCATGTTAAAATTATTCGCACTCGCACTCAAACCATGTCACGATTTTGCTAAAACACTCTTTGGTCTCGATCATATCTTTATTAGCAATACAATACATTCGTACTATAATTGTTTTGTAGTTTGTTTTTACCAGGCCCGTAAAAAAACCCGATATCTGAAGTGAACGGGTACAATCTCTTGGGGAGGGCTGTGCCCCGCCCTCAATCATTTCGGAACTGGTTGGGGGTAGGGAAGGACTGTTCCCCGCTTTCTAAACCCCCCCCCCCCCACACACACACACACACCCCAACCCAGTCCCTACAGCTTGATTACATTAACATTACTCAAACCAACTGGACTGACAGTAACATCCGGTTACATAATTAAAAAACGCACAACGACATCCATTAACCTTAAATACAATGTCGTCTCACACCAGGAAAAACATTTTGAACTAAATGAATGAATTAATTCACAATTCTGCAAGATATTAAGTCCTGGGATTAAACATTCTGACAGGTTCCACGTCAATAAGCGAGCTGAACATGACGGTTTTTTGTGTGTGCGTTTTTTAAGGGTTTTTTTAGGGTGTTTTTTGTGTGTGTTTGTTTTGTTTTGTTTTCTTCATCAATTTATCTCACATGTTTATTATGACAGCGCTGTGTAACCAGGGCATTTAAAGGTGCAACCACTGCATCTAGCATCTGCCTCATTCTATATCTATCACTAAAGTTAAAGTTTGTTTTGTTTAACGACACCACTTGAGCACGTTGATTTATTAATCATTGGGTACTGGATGTCAAACATTTGGTAATTTTGACGTATAGTCTTAGAGAGGAAACCCGCTATACGCTACTGTGACGGTACATGCTCTTAATTTTGTTTTCGCCTGTGGCGATATTAATTGTTTTAGAGGGCCGTGTGCAGTTCCAAATTGCACTTAAGCTCAGATGATACCTTTGCGCGACGGTCATCGAGCTTTTCTAATACACACCCAGCGCAAGTATGGAGGCCATGTGGCTAGTAGTTACGTAATATCTCCGGTAGTGCTGTTTATGGCCAGGGGATTTCTCGCGGATGGCGACAGCCAGTCTGACGATCAGAGAAAAATATGTCGGCGTGGTGGTTGTGGAAAATCCACATGATACGTGAGGTACTGCTTTGTACCCCCAGGCGATTTTCGCTGTCTCTGAGAGTTTTGAATAAATAGCTAGGATTTAGATATATCGAGGAGAGACATTTGGAAGTATCCGAGGGGAACGGTCGTCGTCCACTGAACGATCTATATTAGTTCAGACGGGACTTTGGTAAATATATATTTTCTGCTCTGTGTATAACCTTGATGTGATTGATGTGACTTTAAATATTTTAATACTGTATTATACCAATATTATTTAGACGGTGCTGCCGGTCATCTGACGCAGTAATCTGTAGGCTCACTGTCCTAAATATATATATAAAGCTTATCCAGTCATCCTAGAGGACCTAGGTAAACTGTAGGTTATTGTCTTTATTGTGATAGGTACCAGTATTAAGTCTGTATTACAAGGTTATTGAATGAGTAGTTAGGGTTAATAAAAAATTAACCAGTTAGGAATAGAGTTGTAATTCCTTTATTAATTAAGTTCCCCTGGAAGCGTTTCTCCATTATCACACGTGTGTGTGTTAGCGTTTCTCAGTTATCACACGTTATTGAACGAGTAGTAAAGGTTGATTAAAAATTAACCAGTTAGGAATAGTGTTGTAATTCCTTTATTAATTAAGTTCCCCTGGAAGCGTTTCTCAATTATCACACGTGTGAGTGTTGTGTCACGGTGAAGTGATTAGCATATTGTGTAAACTAGACGCCTAGAGATTAACTAATTAAGTGATCAGTTCTGGGTTGTTATTATTGTTGTTATTAATTAACTACTGCGGCAGTACATTTGTCAGCGTAGGTTAATACAGATTCCAAAGTGTATTGTGTTTTGTTGTGTTTTCTAGTGAACTAAACGTGCTATACTAATATATACTTTATATAAGATCGTATCTCTGATCATACCTAGACGAGCCACAGCGGGTATAACTGCCTGTTACAGAGAGATCTAATAGATATACAGTTAGGAGAGATATTTGGATAATCGTGTTTTATTCAGTTACGAGTATTATAGAATCCCCGTGACAGTTACATTTTCATATTAGTAGCAAGGGATCTTTGATGCATCATCCCACAATTAGGTTAGCACATAACACGGCCTTTGATATACCAGTCGTGATGCACTGGCTGGAACGAGAAATAACCCACCGATCCACAGTAAATAGGGGTAAGTGAAACATATCGGATTTTGCATGTTACATTACTTCCCCTGAGGGGTATGACGTATCCCAGCGGTAAAGTTCTCGCCTGATGTGTGGTCGGTCTAGGATCAATCCCCGTCGGTGGCCCATTGTGCTATTTCTCGTTCCAACCAGTGCAACATGACTAGTATATGAAAGGCCATGGTATGTGCCATCATGTCTGCGGGTTTCCTCTCTAAGATTATATGTCAAAATTACCAAATGTTTAACATCCAATAGCCGATGAAAAAAGAAAAAAAGAAAGAAATGTTTTCTTTAACGACGCACTCAACACATTTTATTTACGGTTATATGGCGTCAGACATATGGCTAAGGACCACACAGATTGAGAGAGGAAACCCGCTGTCGCCAATTCATGGGCTACTCTTTTCGATTAGCAGGAAGGGATCTTTTATATGCACCATCCCACAGACAGGTTAGTACATACCACGGCCTTTGATATACCAGTCGTGGTGCACTGGCTGGAACAAGAAATAGCCCAATGGGCCCACCGACCTAATAACCTATGATTAATAAATCAATGTGCACTAGTGGTGTCGTTAAATATCACAAACTTTAAACTTTGTGCCAAAGAAGAAAAATTCGTGTCAAAGTTCGAAATACACTGTCAAATACTTACTAATAGTAACATGTGACAAATACTATTACCCATTGCCAATAAATACACACACTGTACAACCTGGAGGACACTCGATCGAGCTATATATATATATATATATATATATATATATATATATATATATACTCTTCAAAAAAAAAAAAGTAGGGGAACTCTAATAAGAATTTACAATTGCCAAAATTGTAAGGTATATTAGCTGTGGGAAATGGTTATATTATAATCAGTGAATTAATTGGGCAAACATTACAAC